>NC_138221.1:65720791-66385791 GCF_964197995.2 Scardinius erythrophthalmus | reverse complement strand
AACTTTACCTGTCGAGTAGAAACTTCGCGACTGAGGCATCAGTGGGAAGCCCAACATGTGTTATCAGCGCACGCCATCGTGTGAAACAATCTCCCAAAAACACTCTGATCTTGTTTCTCTCTTCTGAGGCCTTTCTCTTCTTCTCATACAGTTCGTACAAACTTTTTCTCTTGCGACCCTCAGACATTTTCAAAGGACCCGGTGAAACGGCGAGCTTCAATGAATGGCTTAGCTCTAGCTCACCAAACATAAACACCTGAAAGTGCGCATGCGCAGAAAGCGAAAACTAAGGGACGAGCCAGGGACGAGCACGTACGACGGCCTTACGTAAACATATCACCAGAATGATTGACACTTAGGTGGACCAATAGTTTACACTACCCACCCGGAAAAAGAAAATCCTCCGCTATACCTTTAATATACTTTAAAATGTAATTTATTTGTGTGATGCAAAGCTGAATTTTCATCAGCAAGTACTCCAGTCTTTGGTGTCTTATGATCCTTCAGAAATCATTCTAATATGCTGATTTATGATCAATGTTGGAAACAGTTGTGCTGCTTAATATTTTTTTATAACTTGAGATACTTTTTTCAGGATTATTTGATGAATAAAAAGTTAAAAAGAACTGTATTTATTTAGAATAGAAATCTTTTGTAACAATATACACTACCGTTCAAAAGTTTGGGAACAATAACTATTTTTTTTTAAAGAAATTAGTACTTTAATTCAACAAGGATGCGTTAAATTGATAAAAGGTGATGGTAACGATTTATATTGTTAGAAATGTTTTTATTTTGAATAAATGCTGTTTTTATGAATAAATGCTGTTAACGTTTTACTCATCAATGAATCCTGAAAAAAGTATTCCAAAAAAATATATTAAACAGCACAACTGTTTCCATCATTGATAATAACTGAGTATCAAATCATCATATTAGAGTGATTTCTGAAGGATCATAAGACACCAAAGACTGGAGTACTTGCTGATGAAAATCCAGCTTTGCATCACAAAAATAAATTACATTTTAAAATATATTAAAAAAGAGAACCATTATTTTAAATTGTAATAATATTTCATAATATTACTGTTTTTTTGTTTGTTTGTTTGTTTTTAACTGCAGGCTTGATGAGCATAAGAGACTTCTTTCAAAAGCATTAAAAATAGTAGTGTTTCCAAACTTTTGACTGGTACTGTATATGCTGTTGTTGGTTGTCCCATGACATGCTACATTTTAACGTTTTAAAGACAGTGTCTTGGCTATAAATTTTGCATTTCACTAATTAAGGGGAATGTAAAGCATTAAATCAACTAGGTCTCTGAAATAGCTCATGAAGCTTCATTTGACAAGCATATATTGACAGAGCACAACTCAATGCCACACATTTAGATAATGGAAGAACAACACAGAAACAAACAGGGTCAGCAGCCGTGAAGAAGAGGAGTAATGATGTGTGGTGGAAGGGTACGGAGGCAAAACAGTGGAAGAGGTCAAGATTGTGGACATGTTTCTAATGAAATAAGGACACTATTGCAGACAATGTTATCAGTCATGACCTTACAATGACGGAGGGTCAAAAGGTAAAGCCGAATGTTAGGAGAACAACAGTGTCTTCAATCATTCAAACGTTTGTAGACAGAACAGGTGTGTAATCAGACATTGTTTTGTGTACTGTAATACTGTATACGTACTCCACTTGCATTACATAATACAGTAAATATACTTTATAGAGACAATGTAACACACAAACACACACACACACACGCTACAAATGACATTACAAACGCTTCGTTTTAACATAAAAAAATAAATTTAAAAAATCATTCAGTCATACATTTCACTCATTATTTATCTTGTGTCAGTGGAATATAACTTTTCCAAAGATGCAGAACCCCCATACAATACAAATCTGTAAGACATTTAAAGCACTGAAAATATTTTACAAAAGCAAATGTATACTATATCGAACATTGCTCCTTTCAGAAATTGTTAATGCACTGAGCCCTTAATGTACAGGAATAAATGACCCAAAACTTACTGAAACTTCCTACAAATAGATCAAGGAGTGGACATGGCTAATGAGCAGATAAGTGTCCCTCTGCTGCCACCTACTGACTTTAGTGGTCATTTACTGTCATTTTTGTTTTAACTGTTTGTTTTTCCTGCAGGTGAAAACAAGATGCATCCGTTTAAGCCTGTTACAGTTTATTTATCAGGGCTCTTAACATAGTAGTAAAAAATGTGCAGTATGACTAGGCTCAATTTAATAGAGTGCTAGGCTTTATATTTTTTTTAGTGTAGCTCTATTAAATAGTATTTATGTTAAACGATTTTAAATTGAATGATTGATAATTAATTTAAAATCCAATAAGTTTCTGAATGGTTAATTAAAACTAAATGCAGAATCTATGAATGAACTTGAGGCATGCAGACCGGCTGCTGCAGGGCTTTAACAAATCTTAAACAAACAAATAATGAAATGACCCACTTTTTCTGAATTTTACTAGCCCATTTTATTTGTCTCTCATAAGATCGTATCATGTACTTAACATTCAGCATTATAGAAATAAATAAATCCAATGTAGTTCTAAGTAAACTGCCAAAATAAGATTATCTAGAATGTCTATAACAGTAAAAGTATGAGAAAATAAGGAAAATTAGGCGGGCAGACGTACAGACGGGCAGACGTTAAGACGGGCAGACGTACAGACGTTAAGACGTACAGACGTAATCCACACGTTAACTTCTAATGTGACGCCGCCGTCACGTCTGTAAAAATCAACAGCTACACGTTATTGACGTGTCTACGTGACGTGATATTTGCGTGTACGTCTCCATATAAAACAAATGGAGACGTACACGCACGTATACACGTGTGTTATCTGTCGTGCTTGTCAGTCTCGTCGCCGAATGACACAAAGCGAGCGCCATACACTCCCTCCCTCCCTCACTCTCTCTCTCTCTCTGACACACACACACACACACCCCTCTCACTCTCTCACACACACACTCCCTCACTCACTCTCTCTCACACACACACACTCCATCCCTCACTCTCACACACACACTCCCTCACTCACTCTCTCTCTCTCACACACACACACTCCCTCCCTCACTCTCCCTCTCACTCTCACACACACACTCCCTCGATCTCTCTCGCACGCGCACACACACACACTCCCTCACTCACTCTCTCTCACACACACACACACACACACACACACACACACACACACACACACTCCCTCACTCTCACCCTCTCTCTCTCTTCATTTTGTCACTTTGCAAACTGTATGCAAAAAGAACAAACAAAATTGACAAAAATATTAATAATCTTATTCATTATTTTTCCAAAGGCGACCGTTATTTAGAACGTATCACTTTATTGTTTCCATGGTGACGCGTCATTGCTTATCACGTGACACACCGCAGCCACAAAGCGCTGAATGACTGATGATCTGCTTTTATTTCCTTTTCCATTTTTTATAAAAAATATTCACAAATGTGTTAGCTATAGCATGACATATCTGATATTCCGATTGTCAAATATGTGCAAGTGGATGTGTTTTGTTTAAACACCTTTACAACAATCGCGTTAGTTTGAACTATAACGTTATGCACGATGCCGCCATGTTAGTTTGAGCTCATTGCATGAAACCTCATAACCGTCTCAACCGTCACTCTTACCTATACAACTTATTTTATTTATTAATTTAAGTTGTTATAATTGCTGATTAAAATGAACTTTTCATACTATGTCATAGTAATATAATTTATTATTTACTCTGGTCATATTTTGAAATGTCACATTTATAGTTTTATTCTTGATATTTGCTGTTTTAAATGTAAATAAAATAAACTGATTAGTGAGTAGACTAGGTAGGCTACTGTACCTTTACTGTGGCGATCCAGGAGACGTCCGCTATAGCTCTGACCACAAGGGCGCGCGTTCATTAGGAAAGAGATGGAAATAACATGGACGCCGAATTTGAAAAAACGGAAAACGCGTGCATGCTAGAAGTAGAACCAACCTCTTTTTCACGCAAGCCTGTTGGAAGCTTGGAAGCGTTTCCAGGCAAAATAGAATAGGAAAAGATGTTTATATGTCATTTTGACACGAATACATATTCATAAATGTCATGTTTTAAAGTGTCTAGGTTTTGACATAAATGCAAATATAAACTATAAATATAAAAAATATTAGCCTATCGATTATACTGCCAGACCGATCTACAGCGCATGCGTTGAACGCGTTCACCGAGCGGACCTCAAGTAGTCCGCGTCCGAGCTGTGCGCAGCTGTCGTGTACGAAAAAATTGTGGAAATTCAATAGTGGATTTGTTCTTTCACTATTAGATAAAATGGTAAATTAATTTGCTCTGGCCTCCCATCCCACTAGTTTACCCTGCTATTATTCCAATCAAGGAAATGTAAAACGGCTTGTCAGGACAACCCCAAACAAGGTTTGCATGAATGAATAAATAAATAAATTTAATATCTGGCTGCATGTTGTTAAAGTCACGCACCGGATGTTCAATCCATAATGCCCCACTAGACCATAAAACCGATAACTTGTCATGAAAATCACAGAAATGATGATGCAACACTCAGGCACAATGTTGCACACACACACACACACACACACACACACACACACACACACGGAAAGCTTCTCCACAGTTCTCTGCACTGTAGCACAAAGAATATCAAGAGATCTCTCGCATGTTGCCAGTGTTTCCTTGTTAGACTGGGTTGGACCAGAATGCACATCGCTGTGGAGAAACAGTTGTCGTGCTGCTCTTGTTTAAGAACTCATTTTAGCTATTTTAAGGCATGAATCCCAAAAACAACAACGTTTAACCCTCATAAGACCCTCGTTTACTGTTTACATTGCTGGTCTTTGGGGTCTACATCACTAAACAAAATGTAGAGTAATTGTTAAAAAAAAAAACCCCAAAAAACAACAACTTTTTTTAATAATAGAAATATATAATTGTTTTGTTTACTTCTCATCTGTACATTGATGCTGTGTTTTGGGAGATTTGAAGTACTTTTGTAGCCCACCTATTTACTGCAAAACTCCTCAGCTGCACCATTAGCATGCACATGAAATATTACATTTTTAAGAAGAAAAAAAATGTAATTAATAATGATCAAAATTAAATATGAGTTGTTTCTGGATATTGATCTAGCAATTAGATGCATAATTCTGCCATCTGGTCAGAATTTTTTTTTTTTTTTTTGCATAATATAGTTTTAGCCAGAAGGTGTAATTACCATATACTTCCAGCAGAGGCCCCATAGAGATCCACTCATTATACTGGATGTGACTAACTGCTCTTTTTATAGAGCTCTTTTATGAATTATTATTATTATTTATTTTTTTAGGTCTTTTGAAGTGTCTTCTTATTGCAATAATGCCACATAAGTTGCCACTAAAAGAAAATACTTTATTTACTTATTATTTATTATAATCAATAATCCAAATGTATAAAATTATTAACTTTAGAATAAGAAACTAATTTTTAGTAAACAACAACAACAACAAAAAACAGCAATATGCGGATAGGAACATGAGTGAAGACTGTGTGTGTGTGTGTGTGTGTGTGTGTGTTCATTCCACATTGCATTAGGCCTTCATTCAAGTCTGAATCTCTGTGGATTATAGGAGATTTCAGCCCTGTTGCTCAGAGGTCTTTAAGAAGAGGAAGGTCTGCTTTAAGTCTCTGTGTGATCAAACAACCCCTGTCAGGGCCGGAGTGGGGCCACTTTTCAGCCCGGGAGTTTCAGGCCCAAGACCGGCCCACTTTTTCCATGGTGGAATTCCAAATTAGCGCTTTTTCCAAATTGGATAAATGAAGCAACAGTTCAGCTCTTACTATTGTGTAGTTTTTATTAATACCATGGTTCAACAAATAATGTAAAGGTTAAATAATAATTCACTTAAGCTGAGAAGTTAACATAAAATATTCCACTATTCCACAAGGATAGGTTGATAAATTAACAAAAGCAGAAAGTAAGAAAGAAAGCATTTGAAATGTATCCCACTCTTCCACAAAGAGGCATATTGAACTAATGTTTACAGTTTTATTTGTATTCAAAAATAATGCTTTTTTAATAAAAAAACATGATACCTAGGCTACTCTCAGATAAATGAGGCCTACGATTAATCAGATGCAAATAGAAATATAAAACCAGTCCTAATTGAAAGAAAACAAGTTGACAAAAAGATTGAATCCAATATTGGGTGATAATATAGTATAATGAGAGATTTATAAGCTATTTTTTGTAGGCTGGTCATTTTTGACCAGGAACACCACAAGTGTAACTATGCCATTTTGTTCAAAATAAAAGTTTTCCAAAACAAATTTCCTTGTTAAAAATTAAAGTAGACTCGTGTGATCAACAGTGCCAATTTTTTTCATATTTTATGTAATATTTACAAATTTGTTGAAGATTGAATCCAATATTGGGTGATTTATCTAGCATAACAATTGATTTATAAGCTATTTTTTGTAGGCCAGTCATTTTTGACCGGGAACACAAAAGGTGTTATAGGGTTTTGAACACAACCTGAGGATTAAATAACTTTAATTCATATTGTTTACTCTGGTAACCTCTCTACCTGTCCCTCATTTTCAGCGGGACTGGCTTATCTGCTGCTCAGAAGCTACAAAAAAATAATCAAGAGGTCATTTTACTGCATACACCTATAGATCAAGCTTGAGTTTTGTTATCAATATTAAATTGCATAATATTTGCAAAGTAATACAAAAAGGCTAATATTTTAATACAATTTTATATTTTGCTTGTGACTAGCAAATGACTGCAAATGCTAATCATTACTAGACCTATCTCTCTTTACCTGTTGCCACTTGTGTTTGTCTATAAGTAAATATGTAAGCTTGGCACATTTGGCATCCTCCTCCTCCAATGCCTTTCTTTTTTTCAACCTGGCTTTTTCAGCCCCTCCTGGCCTCTTCCTCCCATCCGTTGTTAGTGTGTTTTTTAGTTAGCAGCCTTAGATCATCGGATAACATACAGCTAACGTTATCCGATGATCTAAGCTAACTAAAAAACACACTAACAACAAGAAATGTTTAATTTCACAATCTATAGCTTCGGTTAAATACTAGTATATGAAACGTATAATTTAAAATACATTAAATACATTAATGACTCACTCGTTATAACGTAGTAAACGTCTTCTAATAAAATGATTTTTTATGATTTGTAACCAGGCATTAAAGCGATTACCCATAAAACGTGCTTTGAACCAATCGGATTGCTTGGGTCCTACGCCCGGACTCATCACACCAAAATGACCGGATTATTCACCACACCGGCCCAGCTATCGGTAGGCGCCGGCGGTGTCGCAGTAGCCTACCTGAGAAAACTTTTTGGAAAAGACGGGCTATGAACCCAACCAACTCAACTATGGGAAGGGAGGGGAGAACTCCCTCTCATGGTACAACCCATGCAGAGGCTGCGCGCTGCGGTGTCAGAATGCGGAACGTGTGTAGCCTAATGTAACTAACCTGACAAATGTGAAAAAAATAAAAAATAAAAATCCTCGACCGGCCCAAAAGTGAAGCGGCCCACCGGGAATTCTCCCGATTCCCCACCCCGGGCCTGACCTCTGGTGTTATCTTTGTGGTTTTCCTTGTGTGAATCACGATGTCATACTTTGTTTTGTTTTTCTCACTCTTCTGCGCAGGGGCGCAACTACCCAGTGTCAGAGGGGTATGCAGCAACAATTTTGGCTGAAACCACATATGTAAATTGTACTTCTAAAAATGCTAAAAAAATAAACGTGTGAGAGTGTGTTATAGGCTATATGTAATGTAATAGCCAGATATGACGACGCTACTGGAACACGCACAGGGGCGATGCTAAGGATTTTGGGCCCCATGAAAAGAATCTTGACAGGGCCCCCAACACAGCTGAGACTTTTTTCATATTAATTTACATAAAATCATGGTTTATGGTATTTTGACTATCATTCTCATATATTTAAGTCAATCAGACAATTTCCACACCCGTAATTTGTCCTCTTTAATACTGCACTACTTCAGTACTGTATAATGTATATACTGTGCATAGCTGTACATGTGTCATATAGTGTATTCACATATATTTATATTTGTATGTATGTGAGGCAAAGCCGTGCACCCGCTGCACCCTGCTCTATCGAAACGTGCTAACTTGTCGAAAAATGCTACCGTGGAGACCTGGGGCCTCATGTACAAAGCGTGCGTACGCACAGAAAAGTGCCGTAGGCTACGATCATTGTCACGGGCGGTCCACTAACAATTTAGGCCTACTTACAAACCCACCTTTTCTTGTGAAATATTGGGTAACATACTGTCGACCCTTTGCCTCTTTCCAGGGTTTCCGCAGGTTTGATCACCCCAAATTTAAGACTTTTTTAAGACCTTTTTTAGACCACTTTAATGAAAATTAAGACCTACATCGCACCCATTATGCAGTCGTAAAACACCAGATCAAATCCCAATAATGACTATTTCTAACAAATGTTTTAATTAAAAATACATTTATTATACAAAAATTCATTCAACAACACACTGCAAAGTGATGTTTTTGGTAAATATCAAACATTCATAACAATAAACAGATAAACTAATTTTCAAATCGTCTTAGTAAAGTTTCTCAGCATTCAAATTGCTTCAGCCATTGCTTCAGAGGGGTAGACCGATAGGTAAGAGAGATATAGATATTAGGGGTGTAACGGTTCACAAAATTCACGGTTCGGTTCAATACGATACACTTGTGTCACGGTTTGGTACGTTTTCGATACAGCAAAAAGAAATAAATGCCAGAGAATTTTAATATTATTATTATTATTATTTTATTTATTAAAACTAACACACTTTGACCAATGATGGAGCTATAATAGACTCTTCTTAGGAGCATAAACAAAACAGCCCCTTGGAAAAAATGAAATGTAACCTAATATTGGAACAAACTTCCATGGTTGCAGTTAGTGTTACTACAGTAAATCCATGGTGAATGTTGCTGATCTGTGGACTCTGGATAGTTCATTCATACCACAATGTTTCTTCCTGGTTTCCACGTCAGCGCTGTTTGATCCGTTAATAACGGATAAATGTGAATGTTTCTCACTAGATCTCACAGCGATGTTATTACTTATGTGGCGAATTCAAATGATTTATTTACTGGATCTCTTATTACCGCTGTGTAACAGTGTCGCTTGATCAAGATCTCTCGCGCTGCACTGGTCCAAACTGATGAGCGGTCCATCAACCACACAATAACGAGTAGCCCAGTTTCGTTCCGCTTACATTACGTTTGCACATTTGATGTTGGACATACAATGTTGTGGTCGCGCCGGCGTCTCTTACATTATGAGCGCGCTTGCCACGCGCAACGCGCCTACATTTGAAATAATGAAATTTTGGTCGGCAGGAAAAATAGTCCAACGAACCGTTCGGTTTTTATGATACTTCATCACACCGGCGCTATAAGTGAAGTCAAGCTGTTTGTGTTGCCTGGATACAATTTGGGCGGATTGAACCATTTTATGATAATCGAGAGGGGGAGAGGGGCCCACGGACGTTTGTGTTTCCTAAACAAATTCATTTTTTTGACACCAGGAAACAGCAAATAGAATAATTTAAAGTTAATAATTTTTACTATCAAATATTTTCTTTAGCACCACAATTTTATTGGGGGCTTCTCTGGGCCCCCTCTTAGTCATGGGCCCCGAGAATCGTCATCGTTTACCCCCCCCCTTTACAGCGCCCCAGAACACGCATCGCCGCAGATGAGAAGCTGAGCATCTATTCATTAAGCCAACGTGCAAACTATCGCAAATCAAAGTGAAGGTCACAGACTCAGCCGCTTCACACACAATCATCATTAAAAGTAAAGAACTGAAATGATCTTACCAGGGATGTTGCTGCTCTCTCTTATTGCGGTCTTTGATTTTGAAATTTTAGCTGATGATCAATAAAATGCATCTCATATCTGTTGCTTTCGGTGACGTGCACTCCATTAAATCTGCATATAGCGCAGGAATTGATCGGATTTAAGTCCGTTTCGCAAAAAACACATTTATGTGACCAGGTGTAAATGGAATCGTTTTGATAAATCAGATAGCTCTCCGATCTGAGAAAACGCATGAAGTGGCCAGGTGTAAACAGCCCCTTAATGGTCCTGCTTTAAAACTATTGCCTAGTTATTTCTTTATTTTTTTTATGCTGTAACAAAACTGTGTGTTGTTCCATTTGTTCATTTCTAAATACAGCTTTTAAAGCCTGTTTTGTAATTGTATTGTCAGTCATTGTATTTAGTCTTGCCCAGAAGATTACAACTCAAAAATGTGTAATGGTAAAAACTAGACAAATCTTTCATATTTGCATAGTGTCTTATCTGACTGCCATGTGGTGCAGCGGTTTGAACACTGGGAACAGTTTCATAATGTCTTGTCTCTAATGTCAGACAATTTTGGCTACAAAATGTTTAAGTTACCGGCCATTCAGAACTTCTACAGTGTTATCGCATTGTAAAATTGTCAAGAACTAATATAAAACATAATAAACGTCACTTGGTATTTGGCCTGGTCATATTTTTAAAACGTATTATTCCAACGTGCAGGATACGTTTTTAACACCTAAATAAAACAGCCCAAAAAGTTGAGGTTTGCTGTTTCATGTTCGCGTTAAAACACATTTGTTTTGTGGCTACTTAAACATACGAGAGTAGTTTTTTTACCCACATTTCTAAAAAAATCCCACATCTGTGACCCTGGGCTTTATTTGGAATATGTTATATAAAAAATAAAAAGCATTTGATTAATCATTTGCGATGTCCGTTTGAGTATTTGATTTATGATTTGAGCACTGAATTATATATATTTTATTATGACAGGTTTATAGCCTACTAGGTTGATAATGAAAATTAAAAATCAAATTTGAAAATCAAATGAATTTTAATTTGATTTTTGATAGTTCATGCTTTCCTGAATGAGGAAATAAAATTACATTTGATTTATTATTTAAGCAGCCATATTGAGAGTTTGATTTATTATTTAATAATTTGAGCATTTGATTTAACATTTGAGAAGCTGTTTTGAGACTTTGATTTATTATTAGATATTTTTAAGCATTTGAATTTTCCTATGAATTTTGTTAGGAAAAAACTTCCATAGCACAGATCCGATCATTTGACTATATCCTATTTTTTGCCCCACCTTAACTTTAGATTTACATTAACTTTAGACAGGACTGGTATTCAGTATTAGTGGTCGGCAATATTTTTAAATATCAGCATCGGCCGCTAAGTTTTTCTGATTGGCGGATGTGTTGGAAGCGGGACTTTTATTTTGACGGGCGGCGCTGACAACACCAGCGCCTGATCACACAGCGCTCACTCACACTCTCCGTCTTCATTAGTTTACGATCTCTGTCAGTCATATCTAATACTTTGTTAGACAGAACTGGTAAACAAAGAAAGTAAATGCTATGCGAAAAAGTAAAGCGTTGCTTTTATATTATTTGTAACAGAAAAGGAAAACAATCAGGCTAAAATTCTTTATCATTTACCATCAACATTCAGCAAATGCGCATCTACATCATTTAAACAAATCTCTGAATGCATTTGTAGCCTGCATAAACGTGTTACTTCGAGTGACGGTCGCTCCGTGCGAATTGAGTGAATGCGAACAGAAGATCAGCTTTCCAGGAGATGCGATCGAAAAACTTTAAATCCTTGATTTTAAAATATATGCTGTTCTATATCCAGTTGCCCACTCATGGCCATACATACAGTCGACATCTAGTCATAGTTGGGGGCGTGGTCTGGCGTGGCGAGGGTGGAGTCGGCGAGGGGGAAAACACTGCGAACATCATGTGTATTTGAATGACAAAAATGTCGTATTGCGAGTCATTGACGCCTGCCGACCGGCAACGGTACATTGCAAAATGAACTGCAATAGGTTATAATTTGCCCTTATTTAATTAAAAACTGGGTCGATGACCCAACCAAATGGCCGGAGGTGTCGTTTCCAGACATATTTTGTTATCTGGTTGAATCTCCAGGTAAGACATCGCGATAGCGGTAACATTAGCCTTTAACTCAATCAACTTTCATATATGTTGCATACTATAACTCCATAAAACCTTGTCACTTACCAATTGTACGTATGCTTCACTCCAAACTATTAATCCTTTAGTAAAAGGGTGATCAGTAGTACGAAGTTGCCAAGGGACTGTGCTGACAGTTATCCCTAACTCAGACCTCGAACTACTCCATAGGTTCACGGCTCGCGTCATTACGTAGCAATTGGCCTATCAAGCGAGCCTTCAGCTGATAACGCTAATGTGAATGAGACATCCCTTATGAAAAACAACTATAGGAATCTTGTAGTATTTTGGGACAAAATATTATAGTAATCCTAAAGGAATACTATAGTATTTTGGGACATACTATAGAAGTACTATAGAGGTATTACAGAACATCACAGAAGTATTACACAACTATAGAAATCATATAGGATTACTATAGTTCTTTTTCGTAAGGGATGTAGACATATCTGGCCCACTGCCTAATACGAGTTGAACACCCACTACTGTATCAACTTCAATTCATAATTTGTTTGTTTATTGGCGGTACAGAAAACGACACAGCAACTCTTCTTTAAGTAAAATAAAACTCTTTTTTTATATTCAAAAATAAAATGTCAAGCTCTGAATGATTATTTAGCCGTTTAAACCACCTCATATCATATGAGTGTTTGCAATTCATGTTGCTGCGAGAAGCTAGCGCAGTGAACGGGGCTTAAGAGCGCGTTGAGTGAGAGCGTGGGTGCAGCCTCCGATTTTCCAATTTATTGTGCAGTTTTTCCAATTTATTGTGACACTTTGGAATGTTTATAAAGTGGAAAGTTGCACGTTAGTGTTAGTGATATATTAATCTTATTTACAAAACACAAGCTTTGAACTTATTTCGGATATTTTTTCTTTCTTTTTGTAATTGCTTGTTTTTCGTAGCAATATCTGGCAACATTGTACATTAATAAAACAAAGCTTATAGACTAACTGTAACTTAAGTGCTGACAGGAAGATACCACAATCGGTAAGACAAACGCAATGATCATCGTGCATATCTGAAAGAAATGTATAACACTATCAAAAACAATAGCATAATACAAATCTGTTTGTTACAGAATGAAATAGGCTATGCCAAATACTGGCCAGCAGAAAGACGTCTCATGCTCTTTAGTTAACCTTAAGTCATCAAAAAACATTAATTAAGCAGTGTTTCTTAACTGGTGGGTCGCAAAAAAGTTTTGTGTGGGTCGCGGAGTGGGCAGTCAAAGAAACAACAAACGTAATTCTGTTTTTTTCTGACGCTAGACTTTTATTTTGAAAGACGTGCGTGAAAGTGGTTGACTCTTCTATCAGTGCCTGAGAAAAACGCTTTTTCCTCATTCAGTATCTACGGTCAAATGAGATGTTGTCAAGTTTTATGTCAGTGTCATTATTCTAACGTTATTTTTATAACTCGTTATAAAATAAAAATTCCCTCACCTTAAAAAAAAAAGAAGAACTTTCCAGTCCTGTTAGTCTAGGGCTGTAGTCAAGACCACCTTTGTCGAGTCCAAGACAAGTCCAAGACCAGAACTAGTCGAGACCGAGTCCAAAAAGGTTCGAGTCCGAGTCAAGACCGAGTCCAGGACAGGAAAAAAAAGTCTGCTAAAAAATATAGCCTATAGAAATTCAATCATTATGTAATAATGAAATAATGAATGATTTTAATTTTATTTAAAATAATTGACTAATTCAAAGAACAACAAAAAATACTAATTATATAGGCCTAAAGGAGCACACACATTCGAAACGACTGTCTGATCAGCCTCACATTCTGTTCAATCATACACGCGATGCATGAGGGAGGGCCGAGTCAACTCACACACGCACACACACACACACACACACACACTAGAGATGCGGATAAACCGCGGATCGGGCAGATGACGTGACGAAAAATAATATTTTAATTAAATTCGGGCGGGTGGCGGTTGAACCAATCAAATTAAAAAAGTTTGCCACTAAGCAAACCTGGAGGCTATATGAGCCCAGCTGTCAGTAGGCTATATTGGAGGAGGCCTAAACGTCTCGTAGATGAAACTGCCTGGGTTATTTTGTTTCGATATTAGCTATATTTTAAAACAGCCAGTCATTGGAGCCTACCTACCACTCATGGAATAGACATTTAAAAGAGAGGCAGATTATCGAGTGATATGACTCAAAAATTACATCGGGCAATGTTCAGATGTCATTCAGCGAGATGTTCAGAAGTACGCAACAGCTAAACTTTTACAAGCTCAATAACATCCACATCAAAAAAAGAAAAAAAAAAGAAAAAGGTAAGAAAAAAAGTCGGAAAACTTTGCCCATTAATTAGATGTGCAAGGCAAGCCAGGCTCGTTTTCGGGTTGTTATGGACAATTAAAAATGTTAATATTCACGTTGCACTAGCGAGTTTGTTTATTTAAACATTTATTTTTTAAAGAGCCGTTTGTGAGTCAAAAGAGCCGGCTCTTTTCAGTGAGCTGAATCAAACGAACCGGCTCACGAAAAAGAGCCGAAATGCCCATCGCTTATGGTGGCCAGTGTTTCACTTTCCCTCCAATAATATTTTGTTTTAATATAGCGGCGACGTATGTGTGCTTACTGGGAACATAATAAAAGACACCTGGACTCGGTCGAGACCAAAAGCCATATTTGGCAAGACCAGTGGCCGAGACCGAGACAAGTCCGAGTCCGAATGCCAGCGAGTCTCGAGTCCAAGACCGGACTCGAGTACTACAGCCCTATGTCAGTCATACTGTGCTCGTTGCGCGCACTCTTCAATTACACGCACAAATTTACCATGGTAATAGACCTTAACCCTCAAAATGCCACTTTATTTTCACTGTGTTTTTGTAATGTATTTCTAAATGACTGTGGTCTCACATACCAACTTAGCACAAACTATTTTGGAACTGCTATTTAATAGCCTTACCTAATACCTTATACAGTACCTCATACTCATCAGTATGTGCATTTTCTTATATACAGTAGTGGTCGACCGATATATCGCCAAGGCCGATATTTGGCATTTTTTAAAATATCTCCGGACTTTTAATTTGACGGGCGGCGCTGAGAACACCAGCCAGAAGAGAATGGCAACGGCAGCTCCTCAGATGATGTCAGATCAAACAGCGCCCACTCACATTCTCCGTCTTCATTAATTTACGATCTCTGTCAGTCATATCTAATACTTTGTTAGACAGAACTGGCAAACAAAGAAAGTAAATGGTAACTTATGCGAAGTAAGTAAAGTAAAGCGTTTGCTTTTATATTATTTGAAACAGAAAACGCAAACAATCAGGCTAAACTACTTTCTCATTTGCCGTCAACATTCAGCAAATGCGCATCTACGTCATTTAAACAAATCTCTGAATATCTAATAAACATTTAATTTCACAAACCTTGCAGATTTAATCGAATCCAGTTGTGATATCTTGTGAAGTGTGCATTACTGTCTGCGAGTGACGGTCGGTCCGTGCGAAGTGAGTGAATGCGAACAGAAGATTAGCTTCACAGGAGACAGTGTATATACTGTATCTATGCACAGGAGACGCGGTCGAAAAACTTGAAATCCTTCATTTTAAAATATGCTGATATATAACCAGTTGCCAACTGTGTCATATTCATATCTGTGATATATCCATTTGCCAACTGTGTCATATTCATATCGTTTTCACTGTGCTGTAGCCTATGTTAAATTAGCGTTACCTTGTCTTTATTTGAAAAAATATGATTACCAGCACGAAATTACCAGATTACTGAGTGCAATGTTACAGTGTTTACTTTCTTTTTATTCACATATTCATATATTTCTAAACAATTACTTTGTGAAAAATACTGTAATAGGATTGCAAAAATTGCAAAAAAAGTATAAAAGCATGTTTATTTAAAAAAAAAAATTTTGTGTGTATTTATTTATTTTGTATTATTTCTTCCCCAAGCTCATAAAATAAATTTGGGTTGCACAAAAATTGACAGGGTCGGTCGGAAACCGGAACCAAAACAATATTTTTTTTATGCCTTATCAGGTGTTCATCAGTGTCTTAATTCACTCACTTCTTTTTATTCACTCTGTCAAGTGGACAATAGTAGTGAACTAATGTAGGGAATAGTGATTGAGTGATTGAGTCAATTAAATATGTTCATCATATAAAACTGATGTTACTTCATGTCTCTTCAGAAAATTGATTAAACTAAATTCAAATAGATCAGTTTCACAATCTCTTTATGAACTTCTTGAAGCGTTGAAGTGGTAACACTGTCAATGGAGGGACAGAAATATCTCAGATTTTATTAAAAATGTCTTAATTTCTGTTCTGAAAATGAATGAAAGTCTTACAGGTTTGGAACGATATGAGGGTGAGTAAATAATGACAGAATTTTCATTTTTTGGTAAACTAACCCTTTAAAAAAATAAAACCAATCAGACTAGACAGGATTATTGTTATATTACTTAACATACTTGAGTTTGTCCAGATGGTTGAGAGTATCAGAGAGCAGCTTCAGTCCTGATTCTCCTGGGTGATTGTAGCTCAGATCCAGCTCTCTCAGGTGTGAAGGGTTTGAACTCAGAGCTGATGCCAGAGCAGCACAACCTTCCTCTGTCACCAAACACTGAGATAATCTACAACAACAGTAAGTGTCCATGTTAGTGTGCTTCATCTACTGGTGGCCTCTGATTGATTTTAATGAAATAACAGAGTTGTAAAATGTGCAAAACTCAGCCACAAATTATCTTAAGGATCTAATTATAAGTTATAATTTCAAAATAAAAAACTATTTTTACCCATAA
Organism: Scardinius erythrophthalmus; assembly: GCF_964197995.2. NCBI lineage: Eukaryota > Metazoa > Chordata > Actinopteri > Cypriniformes > Leuciscidae > Scardinius > Scardinius erythrophthalmus. The sequence continues at coordinate 66,368,883 of NC_138221.1, read as the reverse complement.
AATCTACAAGAATTAACCCTCTAGGGTCGACAGACATACCGGCGCCTTTTGGTGGATTTTTTCACATAGCAGCAAACGAATTAAAAGACAAATGTATGCCATTTATGGTAATACGGTTATACAGCAATACATCATTTGAAACTGTAAAAAGTTTACTTTTATTTGTGTCCAATGTTATGTTGAAAGAAAGAAAAAGTCAGAATTTGTGAACATTATATGTTTTGTTGTTGTATGTAACAGGTGGTTTACTTGTGCTATCCTGGGTTTATTTTAACTGGCCTACTCCTGTCTGGCACCCGAGCGATTTGATTTAAAACAAGTTATTTAATTATTGATTTAAATTGTTTTTTGGGGGGGACCGTCTCAGGCCACAGACAAGGGACACCCTGGACAGATGGCCAGTCCACCACAGGGCTCACACACAGACACATATATTCACACCTATGGACAATTTACTGTCTCCAATTCACTTATTGGATTGTGGGGAAAACCGAAGTGCAAGGAGGAAACCCACACCAACACAGAGAGAAAATGCAAACTCCACACAGAAAGGCATTTAATTACATATGCATTATGGCATTTGGAGTATAGATTGATGTGAAAGAAAGCTTTTCAGAATAAGTTTGCCACGATATGTCCTTGTGTGGTTATTTTTCACAGACCCTCAAGTACCTCAGTATGTTGAGTTGACAGTTTAGACTATTCAGTCCAGCACAGAGCAGCTTCACTCCTGAATCCTGCAGGTCATTGTTACTCAGGTCCAGCTCTCTCAGGGAGGAGTTTGATGACTGTAGAACTGAAGACACAATTTCACAGCACTGATAGGTGAGCTTACAGTGTGCCAACCTAAATAGGGTGGAGAAATAAGAAACAAATCATTACAAAAACAATATTATGTTAAAAATAATATCATGTTTTTGAGAAAGGGTCTGCAAAGAACATGAATGTAAAGGCCCCGATATACTTCAAGGGAAATCATTCTCCCAAAAAAAATCTATTTAAATCAATAACAATTTCAGAGATAACTACTTTTTTTTTTTTTTTGGTTCTCTTTCACACATACAAAAAAATACATAAGCAGTGAACCTGTGCAAATATGTCAGTTGGTAGTAACAGGGTTTCAGCAACATTAGATTCACATGTCTCCAGTAACTCAGAAATTTGGGATGCGGTGAGAAATAATCCTGGAAGAATCTACCTCAGAAAAAGAACGAAACTGTGGTTTCGGTTTCATTTTGAGGGACTTCAAAACATCCGAGGATATAATTTATGATGAGCAAGTTATTTATTTTTACATTAGAAAACATGTATTTTTTTCACATAAACCTGCACTATAAAAAAGTTAAAGTGCAGATGTTGCTTTAAGGAGGTATTTCTAACTGATTCAACCTATAATTTCTAATTTTGTTGTTGTAACCTAATTCAATCAGGTTTATTTAACATAAAACAAGGGAATTCTGTTTTAACTTAACTGAGTTACATTGACCCAATATACAATTTCCAATAAAGCTCAGGATGGACACATTCGACACACGCGCACTATGACTGCACCAGACCTATAGAGGGCAGTATAGTCATGACTCGAGTCCGCTACAGGAAATCTGCTCTGAATAACAAAGAAGGAGAAAAGGTTTGTGTTTGCCTGCTCCTTGTAATCGGCAGATTTTCCTTCGATGAGAAATTGTGATTTGGGGTTATTATACTCATGTTGCATCAAAGTGAAAATCACAATTGACATCATTCAACAAACATACACTCAAAATAAAGTTTAATTAATTAAAATGAGCTAAAGTAACACAATTTAACTTAAAGCATCGTAAGCCTAAATAGATTATATAGCCATTGCTGCCAATTTGGAAAAATATTCAAGCCCCTCATTTATTTTTATTTTTTTCATGTTGCAACCTTATGCTACCTGTAGTGTTTTATGTTATTTTTTCGACATCAATCTACACTATATAATGACAAAGCCAAAATAAATATATAAATAAATAAAATAAACAGATTTGTGATACTGAAATATTTACTTTGCTTAAGTACACAAAGCCTTAACTCAGTACTTATTTAAAGCACCTAATGTGGTGCAGACTAAAGATTAAAGTATTTTGGGGTATGATGCCACAAGATTTGCACATTGGGATTTGTGGATTTTCTCCCATTCTTCTTTGCAGGGTCTTCTCATGCTCTGTGAGGTTGGATGGGGACCGTCTAAGGCCACAGACAAGGGACACCCTGGACAGATGGCCAGTCCACCACAGGGCTCACACACAGACACATATATTCACACCTATGGACAATTCACTGTCTCCAATTCACTTATTGGGTTGTGGGGACACCCCAGAGTGCAAGGAGGAAACCCCCACCAACACAGAGAGAAAATGCAAACTCCACACAGAAAGGCATTCAATCACATATGCATAATGGCATTTGGAATATAGATTGGTGTGAAAAAAATAAAGCATTTCAGAATAAGTTTGCCATGATATGTCCTTGTGTGGTTATTTTTCACAGACCCTCAAGTACCTCAGTAGGTTGAGTTATGCTGTCACCAAACACTGAGATAATCTACAACAACAGTAAGTGTCCATGTTAGTGTGCTTCATCTACTGGTGGCCTCTGATTGATTTTAATGAAATCACAGAGTTGTAAAATGTGCAAATTATCAGCTACAAATTATCTTAAGGATCTAATTGTAAGTTATAATTTCAAAATAAAAAAACTCTATTTTAAAAGGGTCACAAGCTTTTATGTCACAAGCTTCAAATCGGAATTGATTTTTCACAAATAGAGTTTCCCGCTGTTTGCACATAATAACTATTCTCCTATATTGATTCTTCATTTGTTTTAAACAGCAGACTTAATATTTGTCCATTTCTGGTCATAATTTGGAGACAATGAACATATGAACTGTTGTGCCACGCAGCTTATATTTATCACGCAGTAAAAATGCCCCTCCCTGCCATATCTTGTCTGTGGATGAGAATCTGAAACAAGAACGTTGTCCTGCTCCACTTCACAGATGCTGAGTGAAAGGAGGATTATAGAATGACGGGACACTCGTTTATATGACACTTTATTAAACAGGAATAACAGCTCTTTCGCACGTCATACGTCATTACGCTATTTCAACGTCATTGCACATGCGCAGTCCTTTCAGTTTCGGTTTTCAATCCGATCAAATGTTTTACATGTCCTCTCGATTGGATTAGAAAAGGAATAAACCACCGCTCTCAATTCAATCAAAATTTCATTCGGATCGAGCTCAATCGAATTGATTAAGGTGTTTAAATGAAGGCTTTTCAGTACGATCGAGCCATCAATCCAAATACTAATGGATTATCTGGTTGCATGTAAACATAGCCTATGCCTGTAATGTATATTGGAATATCGGAAATGTGTTTAAAAATCATATCACCGTTATTGAAAAAACATTATATTGCGATATATATTGATATTGAATTATTGTCCAGCCCTACATGAAATCTAAAAGAATTAACCGTCTGGGGTCGACAGACATACTGGCGCCTTTTGGGGGATTTTTTCACATAGCAGCAAACGACTTAAAATACTAATTTATGTAATTTATGGTAATACGGTTATACAGCAATACATCATTCGGAACTGTAAAAAGTTTATTTTCATTTGTGTCCACTTGCAATCAAAGAAAAACAAACAGGATGTTTTCTGCCGTCTCTGTGAACTTTTTTCTGCAGTGCGTCACAAAAAAGAAACAAAACTCAGCGAAAATTTGTTACAGACATGAGCAATATATCTATAGATACATGTAAGTGTCTACTTTTAAATTATCCTATTCAAAATGAAAACAAATATTCCCTGTTTATATAATCTGTATAAGAGAGAAAGATGTAACTGTCTCTCGTGTCAGCTTCCTGCAAATGTGAACATCCCTACAGACAGCGCACGCTAATCATATGGTAATGATCTGAGGCAATGCATGCAAACAGAGTCAACACCCACATCAACTCAAACGCATCACGTTTCATCAGAATGATCAGATTAACCCTCTGGGGTCGGCAAACGCGCCGGCGCGTTTTGCTGGATTTTCTTCACATAATAGCACAATAAACTTAAATTACGCCGTCATTTATGGTCATACAGAAAAAAGAAATATGAAAAAAGAATCTGTGATATTTCTAATTTTGTATGTGTCCACTTACAATCAAATCAAAACATTGTGCTTTTGTAAAATAAAGAAAATAAACAGGGTGTGCGTTCTGCCTCCCCGTCGCGGTGAACTTTTTTTTCTTGAGCACGTCTATAAACTGAAACAAAACTCAGCGAATACTTGTCACACATTTATGAGCCATACACCTTTATGAACATTTAAGTGTGTACTTTTAAATGATCGAATTCAAACTGAAAACAAATATTCTCTGTTTAAGTAATTTGTATAAAACCAACAAGATGTCCAGTATCTCAAACGCTTGCTCATTATTTTTAATTTGACCACGCCCACACGCGCAAAAGAGATTCACATGCAAATCTCCACATGGAACGCGAACGCGCTCGTTACCTCAAGAACAAAGCACCAAAAAACTTCACAAGTCTCTGCCTATCGTCAAATTTGGAAGACGCGCCTGAGCTTACATTGGATTTACCTCAGAAGAAGAAGAACACGATTTGAAGACAAGAAAGATGTAAGGTAAGAAATTCTTAAAGTCCCTGTAAAGGCAACTCTAAAAAAAAATTCTAAACACATTATAAATGTTAGAAATGTATTGCTAAATCATATTACAAAGACTGTGAACTGTAAAGTACTGATTGTGGAGTTAGACCGTTAAACTGTTTTTCACCGTTGCTGTGTTCCGGATTTTTTGGGTGGGGCTAAAACGGGGGCTCGATGATGCACTGGAGCCCCTGAGCTCCTGGACACGCCCCTACTTGATGACGCACTGGAGCCCATTCACATCAGTTTGCAACTCAATCGCGAGTTACTGTCAGTACTATTAGTTACTACATCCTACAGTTTGCTAGCTAGCTATGCCTTCGTCACGGAAATGCGTATTACCTGGATGCGATCACGTAAAAAACAGATCGGTGTCCTTATTTAAATTTCTGAAAAACTATCATATCAACAAGAGGTGGATTAATTTTGTGAAGAGCCACTTTGATGGAGAGCTGAGGATCACCGCCAAAACCCGCCTCTGTAGTGATCATTTTACACGGGATAAGTTTTATAAACTTTTCGTCTGAGACAACTGGGATTCACTGATAATCCGCTGTTACTGGTGAATGTGGCCGAACCGACTATCTCCCGCCTCGGCCTTCATCCTCCCGTCGCGCCGACAACTGGTGCCATAGTCGGCAGTGCGTGCCCACCAATGAGTGTAAGTTGCCTTGTGTGCTTATGTTATAATTATAGTAGGTATAGTAGGTAGTCCAGGCTCGAACAACAAATGGCTTTGTAAAACAAATTAAGCTGCTAGGAGCATCCATTCCGGCTGTAGCGGACAGTTGAGTGTGGCGACGACAGCTTTCCCACGAGTAGGTGTGGTTTCAGCGCAGCCAGCGGACACGCCCCCAGCATTTGAGAGCAGAGACCACTGCTCATTTTTTCAAGATTTTGATAGCTTATTTTATGTACTTGCCGGCTTTTTTTATCATTCAAATTTGGCTGGGTGGCTAATAACACATTTTTCTGTGGTGTGACAAACTCAGAACACATACTTAATTTTGACTTTACAGGGACTTTAATTATTAGTTAGTTATTGTTGCATAAACTTCACATTGCAGTTGAACTGTTGCTAGATATATGGTGAATATTATAATATTTAGACTCGTGTTTACTGTTACTGTGTTTGTGGATATCTGCTCAAACGTAGATATGTATAATATGGTAACCATAATTTTTCATATTTTGGAGCATGCTGTGCGTTTGAATGTATCATATTTTGCAGCGCGATCGCGTTTGAAAAGCAAAACACACCAAACATTAGGCTTTATCTTTTTACTATTATCTCATTTCATATCATCATAACAAATGGAAACATTTGAAGTAACATATGATAATCAATATATTTTTCTCTAGCGTAGTTGTTACTGAAATCTTTTGGAAGATTTATAGGCTGCTATAGGTTATTGTTATTATTATTTTATGCAGCACTGTGCATAGCCTATGCCTATAAGGCACAACAAACATGGTGTTCATTATATTATATATTGTTGGAAACATTTGTGCGTGCGTGTGTGTATTCTGTGAATTTTAAAAAGCAATTTTAACCAGAAAAAAATCAAATTTATTCCCAAAATCGTGCAGGCCTCTTGATATCAGTATATTCACTCTTTTTTTTTCCTTTTTTTCTTTTTTCTTTCAGGAACCAGATGCCACTGAGTCCTGCTGACTTCAACATTCACATGATTCTCTGTATATGAACATGGTAAAGTGAAAATCAAACACCTTGGAAATGAAAGGTATGTACAATGTTTTTAGGAATGGCACAAAGGTCTCTGTCTTTAGATCAATGTTTTTAATAATGTGTTTTTTTGTCATTTGTTGTGTATCTTTGGATTATGTTGTGTTGTAAATAAATCCAAACAATCTAAAAGCCATTCTTTTTTAAATCTCCTCATTCTTTGTGCAAGGTTGCTCAGAATGACAGGGCCTGATAGCTCCTAATAGGGCCATTAGGGAGGGTCTTTGTCTTTCTCAGGTGTGAAAACCATACATATTAATGATGTGATCACACCTCCTCGCATAAAGCTTTCTTACACAAAACACGTATTAGAAAATTTAAATCAATATATTGTCTTATCTGAATGAGCAGTCAGGATGATTTTTACATAGTTTTGGAGCAAATATTCTAGGCTACGTGATACAATTTTCAAAAGTCTTGTGAAGGAATAATCAGTATGGGTTTCATGACCTTATTTCAGTGACAATTTTTTTTTTGTATTTTCACAAACCATGCATAAATGTCATTATCTCAAAACTGCAAACTTTTACATACATGCTGCTGACATATTATTGTAGCAGAGTTTGTGCTAAACACAGTGTAATCAGACTTTAGCCATGAAAATGTCACAAGTAATAGAAATAAGCACAAATGTCAGAGCATGTCAGAACTAGGGCTGAACGATATATCGTTATCGTATCTATATCTAGATATGAACTTTCAAGATATTACTATCGAAAAAAGCAACGATATAGACGATATAGATTTCCCCTCTCCGCGCTCGCCCTGCATACAACTCTGGCAGTCACAACAAACATCAGTTTTACGAGTGCCCTTGAATGCACCGCTAAAGCCAGCGCGCACACACTACCAGGGACGTGGGAACTATATTGTGAGAGGGGGGGCGGCGTTTCCATGGTGACGCGTCATTGCTTGTCACGTGACACACCGCAGAAGCAACAGCGCTGAATGAATGATGATCTGCTTTTATGTAATTTTTCTATTCTAAATTTTTTTATTCAGAATATTCACAAATGTGTTAGCTATGGCATGAAATATCTGATATTCCGATTGTCAAATACATGCAAGTGGAAGTGTATTGTTGTTTAAACACCTTTATAACGATAGCGTTAGTTGAGCTGTATGCGCGATGGGCGCCGGCATGTTAGTTTGTGCCGCAGACAGTTCAGAGAATCGGATCTGTTGGATTTACAACCTCTATGTTTACAACACGTGAGTTCATCCACTTCTCCCGAAATACTTAAAAGTAAGTGGCTGGCCTGTGCTGATCGATTGCTCCTGTCTGCCTCTCTGCCTGCTCTGAGTTTGTTTGCTTCGGTGCTAAGCTCCGTCTTAGCCTCGTATTTCTTTGTTTTGAACCATCATTTACTACAATTTGTAGTTTATACTAAATACTATACTTATACTAAATACAGCTTACCCAACATCTCAGATTGACATCGCTAGCTTCCGTTACTACTAGCACAACACGCTAATTTGCTACTGCTAGCCTGTTAACGCGCCACCCGTGCGCTCAGCTATTTTTTTTTTCTCGCGCGCGCTCGCGCCTTTGAGTTAATAAAAGCTCAGGTAAGTTATAATCAGTCAACAAACACGGTGAGTAATGTCTTGTCCTGTTATTGTCACCTGCACTTCATGTCACATGTTTAGCATAGGCTTCTCTGCTGGCAATATAGGATTTATATGTGATAAATGCAAGGAGTCAGTTAGGCTGACAGAGAAGATTTAAGAATTAGAGACACGCATCCAAACCTTAATTGAGGATAGTAAGAGTGCTAGAGCTTTAGATACTATTTTGGATGCGCCTAGCGTGAACTCTTTACATGATGCGGTTCCAGCTGAAGTAGAGCCTGTGCAGCCAGGCAAATGGGTGACGGTGAGGGATCGCTCTAGTCGCGGATCTAAAAACCACTCTTCCGTTCCGATTACCATAACAAATCGATTTGCCCCGCTCAGTGAAACACCCATTGAGAGTTCTGTTGATTGTGCCCTAGTAATAGGTGATTCGATCACACGGAACGTGAAAATAGAGACACCAGTGACCATAGTCACATGTTTGCCGGCAGCCAGAGCGCCTGACATCAAAGCAAATTTGAAAGTGCTGGCTAATGCTAATCGTAAATTCTCTAAGATCATTATTCATGTCGGCACTAATGATGTTTGACTCCCCCAGTCGGAGATCACCAAAATTAATATTAAAGAGGTGTGTGAACTTGCAAGTACGATGTCAAGGACTGTAATCTGCTCTGGCCCCCATCCTGTTCGCAGGAGTGATGAGATAGTCAGTAGATTGTGTTCACTGAATTGCTGGCTGTCTGAGTGGTGTCCGTGTAATAATATAGAATTCATAGACAATTGGAAAAGTTTTTGGGGCAAACCTGACCTGTTGAAAAGAGATGGTATTCATCCCTCCTGGGATGGTGCTGCTCTTCTCTCTAGTAATATGGCTCATAGTCTTAGAGCTCAAACATGACAAATTGGGCACCAGGTCAGGAAGCAGACAGACTGGCTAAACCAACCGTCTGCTAGCGGCCTCGCGTCACCCAGGTCAGATAAATCCCATCACATAGAGCCTCTTTCACCTAGCTATCATCATATAGAGACTGTGTCTGTTCCCCGAAAAAATGTTTAAACCTATCTAAGGTTAAAAATTTAATTGATGTTCAACAAATAAAAAACAGCTATAATACAGATGAGCAAATGCTAAAGCTTGGGTTACTGAATATTCGATCGCTTACTTCAAAAGCACTCATTGTTAATGATATGATTTCAGATAATAACCTAGATGTGCTGTGTTTGACAGAAACCTGGCTAAAACCAAACGATTACATTACTTTAAATGAGTCCACCCCGCAAGATTACTGTTATAAACATGAGCCTCGTCTTAAACGCAAAGGGGGTGGTGTTGCTGTAATTTATAGTAATATTTTCAAAACCACTAAGAAATCAAGTTTCGAATATAATTCTTTTGAAGTGTTAGTGCTTAATGTAAAAATATATAGTATAAATGATAAATCGCGCTTGAGATTTGTGCTGGCTACTGTATACAGGCCACCAGGACACCATACAGACTTTATCAAAGAATTTGCAGACTTTCTATCAGAGTTAGTATTGGCTGCAGATAAAGTACTAATTGTTGGTGATTTTAATATACACAAATATAATGAAAAAGATGCATTGGGTTTGGCATTTAAAGACATTGTAAACTCAATTGGAGTTAGACAACACGTGTCAGGACCTACTCATTGTCGTAATCATACTCTAGATCTAATATTATCACACGGAATAGATGTGGATGCCGTTGAAATTCTGCAGCAGAGCGATGACATCTCAGATCATTATCTAGTCTCGTGTAAATTACATTTAGCCAAGGCTGCAAAGCCGACTCCGTGTTACAAATATGTTAGACCTATCACTTCTGCCACTAAAGATTGCTTTATTAATAATCTTCCTGATCAGTTTCATCATTTTAGCATCCAGGATAGCTTAGAAAAACTTGATATTGCAACAGAAACTTTTAACTCTCTCTTTTCCAGCACTTTAGACACAGTTGCTCCTTTGCGCTTAAAGAAGATTAAAGAAAATAATCCAACGCCGTGGTACAACGAGCACACTCAGGCCCTTAACCCTCTGGGGTCTAAGGTGTTTTTGGGGTCCTTGAGATGTTCTGACATGCCCTGACATTTTTGCTTTTTTCAGTTGCTTATAAACATGTTAATAGAAAAAAAAAATTACACACTATTTAGCACAAACAGGGCTACCATGAAATGTGAGCAACAAGAATGTACATGTCTGCATTTTTGAGAGAATAATGTTTATGCATGGTTATTGAAAAAACTAAAAACTAAAGTTTCTGAAATAAGGCCATAAAACACATTCTAAATATGTGCCAATAAGACTTTTGTCTAAAAGATGTCATCGCCTAGTGTTTTTTCTTCAAAATAAAGTAAAAATCACCCTGCCTTATCATTCACATAACACAATACATTGATTTGAATTTTGCAAAGCACTTTCTGTTTGGAAAGGCCATATGCGGAGTGGGCGTCAACGGTCATGTATACGTAGTAGTTCACACCCGAGGAGACAATGGGGCCGCATACTTAATTAGCCATTCATTCAGGTGAGTCACTGAGCCACAAGAATGCAAGAGCAACAGTTGGAAGCATCTCAATTCTTTTTTATTTTTCCACATATTGTGCTTGCAATTTGGCCTATAATATCCAAGGAAAACATGTCTAGTAATTGTGCAGTTAATTCTCATTCTGTATTTTCAGTTTTGGAATATTTATCCTCTCCCCAAATTTGTCAATAATAAAACACAATAAAAGTTATTTAAAGAAAAGGCTTATATTTACCTTTTAATAGTTTGTTTACATCTACCTTGTAAATATATTTTTTTATTAAAAAGGTTACAATTACAACAACAATTCAAGTGTAATCTTTCTTTGTAAAAACTAAAGTATACATTTTATCATACATATTTCAAAGTTAAGGATTTGATTGATTATTTGATAACTTTATTTTTGACAAAACATATTATATTTAACATAAGCAAATATTGGCAAACAAAAGCTTATTTGAGGTGGCAGATATTTTACAGTAAAAATGTATAATCTATCCAAAACTAATCAACGAAATGTTGTCTTTCATATGTCTGTAACATAGGTCTTTCATTTTTATTATAAGAAATATAAATGTTAATTTGCAGTTTAATACGTTGCTTATACAAATACATTTTATTTCAACATATTTCTGTCGATTTTTACTCAACTCAGTATAGCAATACAGTTTGCTAAAACATCATCATTCATTCACACAGACACAATTTAAATTTAAACTGTCTTTTTGCGAGCTGTGATAAACAGCGCGCATCTCTGCGCCTGCTGTTCATTCATTCACAGAAACGCGACTAACTTGAGAAGGAAAAAAAACTTACTACATATTCGGATCCTCTCTCCTGCAATACCCGCACTCTGAGGTAGATTTTCCATTATTAATATTTCTCACAGCGCTGCCAGATGGTGTAAACACGTAGGCTACAATGATCTGAATAAACTTGTGTTTTCTCGAGCTGATATGGGGGCGTTCACAGGTTTGCTTGGATTGCCTCAGTAGTTTGCGTTTGAATAGCGCGCGCTCTCCGTGGGCGGAGTCACATTACCTTTGAATTAGCTCTAATGAGCTCGACTGGGATCGCTCTCTTTTAATACAGATTTCACAAGATGAGAATATTTGTTTTTTATATAAATTACCTCATTTAAAAGCATAGAATTCAAGCTTCATGTCTGTGTATCTGTATGTCTGTTTGACTGAGTATTCGCTGAGTTACAGTTCATTTTCGGACGCGTTTCAGAATGGACTACACTGACAGACAGAAGGCAGAACTCGCATCACGTTTATTTTTCTTTATTTGGCAAAAAGCACAACACTTTGTTTTTATTTTGAGTATACACAAAAATAATACACATTTAACAGAATCGATTGATGTATGAAACTTGTTTTGTAAAATCAAAGTCAAAAGAGTATTTTGGGTCTCAATTCAACTCATAAGGAAAAAAGCGTGCAGATCACGCCGGCGTGATCTCCGACCTCTGAGGGTTAAGAGAGCAGCCAGAAATATGGAACGAAACTGGAAGAAAACAAAACTAGAGGTATTTCGCATTTCATGGAAAGAGAGCTCGATTGCATACAGAGAGGCTTTAAAAGCTGCTAGATCTGCTTATTTTTCAACCCTATTAGAAGAAAATAAACATAATCCTAGGTATTTATTTGAAACAGTGGCTAAACTAACGAAAAAGAAAGCTACAAACAGAAGTTTCCAAGCAGCACAGCAGTAATGACTTTATGAACTTCTTCACTTATAAGATTGATAATATCAGGGAGAAAATTATAACTATGCAACCGTCTACTACAGTATCGCATCAGGCAGTGCATTGTAGTCTCCCTGAGGAAAAATTTGATTCATTCGTTGCTATAGGAGAGGAAGAATTTACTAAACTTGTTAAATCATCTAAATCGACAACATGTATGTTAGACCCTATACCGACTAAGCTACTGAAAGAGATGCTTCCAGAGGTCATAGATCCTCTTCTTAATATCATTCATTCGTCTTTGTCTCTAGGATACGTACCAAAAAACTTTAAGCTGGCTGTGATTAAACCGCTTGTTAAAAAACCGCAACTTGATCCTTCAGAATTAGTCAATTACAGGCCGATCTCGAATCTACCTTTTCTGTCAAAGATACAAAGAAAAGGCAGTATCTTCACAACTGTGTTCCTTTCTAGAAAGAAATGATATCTGCGAGGATTTTCAGTCCGGATTTAGACCATACCATAGTACTGAGTCTGCACTCGTTAGAGTCACAAATGATTTGCTCTTATCATCCGATCGTGGTTGTATCTCGCTATTAGTGTTACTCGATCTTAGTGCTGCGTTTGACACCATCGACCACAACATTCTTTTAAATAGACTAGAAAACTATGTTGGCATTAGTGGAATTGCACTAGCATGGTTTAAATCATACTTATCTGACCGTTATCAGTTTGTAGCAGTAAATGAAGAGATGTCTCATCGATCAGTATGGCGTACCAGTTCAGTATGGCGTTCAGTATGGCGTACCACAAGGCTCAGTACTAGGACCGCTGCTGTTCACTCTGTACATGCTACCATTAGGAGATATCATTAGGAAATATGGAATTAGCTTCCACTGTTATGCTGACGATACTCAGCTCTATATTTCTTCAAAACCTAACGAAACTTACCAATTCACTAAATTAACAGAATGCATAGCTGATATAAAAAATTGGATGACTCGTAATTTCCTACTTCTAAATTCTGAAAAAACAGAGATTCTAATTATTGGACAAAAAACGTCCTCACGTAATAACCTAGAATACTGTCTAACACTTGATGGCTGCTCTGTTAAGTCTTCGTCGTCAGTTAGGAACCTGGGTGTGCTCTTTGATACCAATCTTTCATTTGAAAGTCATGTGTCTAGTATCTGTAAAACCGCATTTTTCCATCTTAAAAATATATCTAAATTACGTCATATGCTCTCATTGACAAATGCGGAACAATTAGTTCATGCTTTCATGACATCAAAGCTAGATTATTGTAATGCTCTACTGGGTGGTTGCCCTGCACGCTTAATAAACAAACTACAGCTAGTTCAAAACGCAGCAGCTCGAGTTCTTACTAGAACCAGGAAGTATGACCATATTAGCCCAGTTCTGTCAAAACTGCACTGGCTCCCTATTAAACATCGCATCAATTTTAAAATATTGCTGATTACTTACAAAGCACTAAATGGTTTAGCTCCGCAGAACTTGAGTGAGCTCTTAACTCATTATACTCCTTCACGTCTATTGCGATCTCAAAATTCCGGCCAGTTGATAACACCTAGAATATCAAAATCGACTACTGGCGGTAGATCCTTCTCTTATTTAGCACCAAAACCTTGGAACAGTCTTCCTAACATTGTCCGGGAAGCAGACACACTCTGTCAGTTCAAATCTAGATTAAAGACACATCTCTTTGACCTAGCATTCACATAATACATTATAGACTTCTATAATTCAATATTAGGCTGCATAGATTAGGTCAGCTGGAACCGGGAACACTTCCCATAAATCCTGATGTACTTGTTAGATCATGAGAAGAATGGCATCTACGCTAATTTTAGTGTCTGTGTTTATCCCGAGGTTTTCCCGCAGCCTGCCGGATCCAGGCCGTTTCCAGATCTGACGAAGGCCCTTCGCCTGGACCCGATGACAACGCAGTGCTGAAGTGCCAACTAGTCTCTCCCTATGGAGGATCCCTTTCCCACTCTACAGATAAAGCGTCGTCGGGAAAACTCAATTTGCGTATCTACCCCGAATTGATAAAATAAAATAAAATTCTGAATTAAAACTATAAGGAAACACCAGTAATTTGTTTAGGCTTGGTTTGTAGGGAATTCCAAACCTGCACACATATATTCAAACGCACATAACTATTGAACCCGTTTTTAATGCGCATCTGAACGCCATCAGCGTTTCTCACAGGATCGCGTTTAAAGTTTGTGTAGAGAGAATGATGTCGTCTTGGCGGCCCCTAATTTAATAACAAATGATCGTTGCGACGGAAGCGAATCAATCAAAACCAACTTTAGCTGGAAAATAACTTTATTAAAGAACCGCTATAAAGCCAAAACAATCTTACGTTAAATTATACATTTATCTCTGTAAAGCTGCTTTGAGACAATCTACATTGTTAAAAGCGCTATATAAATGAAGATGACTTGACTTGACTTGACTGGTGAACTGGGAATAGAATAGAGTAAACATTGAAGTTACTTACACAATGTGTATCTGATATGAATAAAACGTGTCGAATTATAATGGAAAGGATTATTATTACCTCTTCCATAGACATCAGTGTGTATTTTACAAACTCTAAATGTATTGTTTTTTTAGTACTTATGTGAATTTATATTGATTTGAAACCTAAAATAAACAGTATGTGACTAATGTGGTTGAAAACACTGAAAAGTTGTGATATATGACAGCTCTGAGCGCGCCTGTCTGTGGCTAAATTCAACATTTGAATTTAGCAGTTGATCATGTGATGCACTTGATCGTACGCTCCAGGGACCAGCCTAGACTGATTACACCTGTGTGATCGTACGTGCGAAAGGCTTAAAAACAATACATTTTCTGACAAAAATGTTTGAAATGTAGGCTTAAATCAAACACATTTTAATTCAGATTCTGTATTTATATATATATATATATATATATATATATATATCGTATTGTATCGATATCAAGATATCTGGCATGAAAATCGAGATATGAAATTTTGTCTATATCGTTAAGCCCTAGTCAGAACACCTCCAGGGCCAGAAAACCCCTCAGACCCCAGAGGGTTAATTTACTTTAATTTTGGGATGCAGTGAGAAATAATCCTTGAATAAGAATAATTTCATAATAAGTTTGCCACGATAAGTCCTTGTGTGGTTATTTTTCACAGACCCTCAAGTACCTCAGTATGTTGAGTTGACAGTTTGGACTCCTCAGTCCAGCACAGAGCAGCTTCACTCCTGAATCCCGCAGGTCATTGTTACTCAGGTCCAGCTCTCTCAGGGGGGAGTTTGATGATTGAAGAGCTGAAGAAACAATTTCACAGTCCTGATCTGTGAGATTACAGTCTGCCAAACTGAAAAAAGGAGAACTAATTAAAAGGCATGCTGGAGTCAAGAACAACTTCAAAATATAACATCATGCTGGTTGTCTGTTCAGCAGGAAGATCCAGCAATTAAAATAAATGTGATTTAAAATCAACAATCATGTTTATTCTGGTTTATGCAAAACTTAATTGAGGTAAAAGGAAACTGTTAATTTTAGGGGTGGAACGGATCGCAGTTGATCCATGATCCATACGGACCAGGCCCCACGGTTCGGCACGCATGTGATTCGCGGATTAACTGCTAAATTTTACCATCATAGAGTAAAAGTTTATAATTTGAACGTGTTTTACTCATTCAACCAATTTTAAATGTGGAAGAAGAGGTGAAAATCGGGACAAGCACCCGAAGTGCGCGCATGCAGAGAGAGAGAGAGAGAGAGAGAGAGAGAGAGAGAGAGAGAGAGAGAGAGAGAGAGAGGCGCGTTTCAGATAGCGCTCGAACACCAAATTGATTCCTCTTACTAGGGCTGGGCGATAATTCGATCTCGATACGGGATCGCGATAATATTCTGAACGATTTCGATAATATGCTTGGGACATATTATTCGATATCATATCACATGAAAAACTAAGCGCAACAGTATCTGCCGCCTGCCGGCTGCCGGTAGGACACGCCCACTTCTCAGCGAGCAGCGTGGCTACTACAGTAAACAGAAGGAGACTGAGAGAGAGGGAAAAAAGTTGTAAAAAGGATAAAAAAATTAGCGAAACTGAAGTTGAGGACAGCGAAAATAATGCCGACCGTGAAGGCGACATCACTACATAACTCGAGACCGAAGACATTGTTGAAAAAAAAAGGTAACACGACGTCAATTGTGTGGACGTGGTTTGGATATGGCAGACAGCTGACAAGCTGAGCCATATCGCATTAATTATCACAGGCGATCCGTGATAATTAATGCGATATGGCTCAGCTTGCCAGTTAACTACGTCTCTGTGTTGTAAATGCCACTCCATCTGAAAGCAGGTGATGGCGATTTACTTCTAATCAAGGAACCGGCTTTACTGACGAGATGTGCCTATAAACAATGTCATGTGATATATCGCCCAGCCCTTGGTTTACTATGTTTACATATTTGTGCAATTTTGGCTCAGATTTCATTCTACTTATAAAATAATTCTAGAGATCTACCTTAATCTTTCAGGTAGTATTTGTGCCAGGGCCATGTTTACTCTTTTTGTACTTGAGATGTTCACTGTCCAGCCAAAGCAATTTGATGTTATAGTTGTCACAGCTGTTAGTTTATATACAATGTTTCAATAAGTAAAAGTTTGTATTATTGTATAAAGGGAGATGACTCATGATGTTTGCAATTACAAATGATGTGCACAACCTTTTATTTTTGCATTTTTCAATACCTCCAAATACGCTGCTCTCTTGACCAATAGAAAGATTCATACAATGTGGGAGTGTAATGTGAATCCTTTGGCTGCATGAAGACCTTAACAAAAATATTTTGTGCTCATTATTGAAAGGCATATTGTTTAATTTTTTATGTTATTAATCTTTATTCTAAAGTTTCAGTGAATATCTTGTTTCTTCAAGCTTCAGGATGTCCCTTACACTGGCAGAATCTGCAAAAACTACATATCGTGATAAGAATCGAGATCGATCAATATGGAAAAACATATCGTGATAAAAAAAAAATCCATATCGCCCAGCCCTACCTCTTACACATTTCCTTGCCCTTGAACGGCCACAAAATTACGTCAAAATACTTCTAGAAAGAAACCAGCTCTTTTTCAGTTTTTTCAGTCCATGCATTCGGTCTTAAAGGAACAGCACACACCTAATATTCGTACAGTTTTCTGTGTCATTAATGTTAATAAAACAACAAAATATAGCTGAAAACAAAGATGAAACCATATTTAATTTCTACAGTGTTATTTTATAATTAGGCTTCATTATTAATTTCTGTACCTGAATACTACTGTTAGACTATGTAACTTTGTTATTTAGTATTCATCTCTCCTTGTAATTTGTGCATTTGTTCTTATTTTATTACCAACTGTTCACTTTATCAGTTAGGCTAGTAGTTTTTGATGTGGTATCGAATAACTTCAAGTGAGCTTTAAGTAATAAATTAAAAGCAATTAAAAGCTGATCCGAAAAATGATCCGATCCGAGGCTCAAAAACCGCAAATGGTCTGAACCGTGAATTTTTTATTTATTTTTTATTGTGAACCGTGAATGTTGTGATCCGTTCCACCACTAGTCAATTTGGTTGAGAATGAAAACAACACACTGCAATTAGTGCAAGTAATTAATGTTTTATGCTTGTGAACATAATATTCATCAAACATCCATCACAATGTGTCACATGTAGTGGTTAAAGTGGGATTTGGCAGGTGGGGGAACCCTAAGGGAAAAAATACTCACCGTGGGAAAACATATTGAGTATCGTGGTATAGCAATACTTTTTGAGACAAAAGTGTCACTGTGGCACCAACTATCACAATACTTATTTACTTGATATTTTAATGGTTGTATTTTGGTCCATCTACATCTACACTGATATGATGACAATACTATGTTAAAATTGACTGGGCTGAAAATGGAAAAATTCAGCCCTGGCACTGTAGCCACACCAGCCCACATTACCATCCACAGCCCCACCCACAGACACGGGCATTCAAATGTGAGGTAGTTAGGGGTGGTTCAGGGACACTTCAGGGTTTTCTCCCCCGAGAAATTCTGGATTTCTCTGACCTACATATGAGCAATTGTTTTATCCAAAAAAATGGATAAGAAATAGCTTTAAAACCATGTCAGTGGGCATTAGAGTATTTGTCAATACCTGCTCTCTCCTCATCTTCATCTTTCTTTTTATCTCAGTCTCCTTATCCTGCCCTATTTCTTCCCCTCCTAAAGCTGAACTTTGACTGATAGTCTTTTCATTTTCGTCTGTGTCAGTGAAGAAAGTAAACATAGGCTCAAATGATATTTATGTTTTTATGAATCATTATCTTAAAAAAGTTAATTTAATCAAGGCTACCAGGAAAGCTGTAGCCTAAGTCAATATTGCCAATAGGAACTAGGGCTGGACGATTTTGGAAAATAATCTAATTGCGATTTTTTTTACCAATATTGCGATTGCGATTTAATATGCGATTATTTTTTAAGCTCTTTATCTTTTCTATTATTCAACAAAAACAAGCAATAAATCATTGTAAAATAGGGAAGGGAATCTATAGGCACCTCATGAGCCGATACATTTTTTTTCTTTAATTGATCTGATTAATAAAACTTTAAATATTTAATTACATAATTATAAGTAGGCCTACTTATAGGCTAATAATTACACATTAAAAAACTAAATTAATACAATTACATGTTAATAATTTTAACAAATATAGCTTCAAAACAAATAACAAAGAGGGATTTTTTTTTTTTTCTTCAGTGCTTTCAGTAGCCTATTTAAGAGTAGGCTGTCTGAACATTTTCATCTCTTTTGAAATTATAAGATGTGGTTTGTCCCGTCTGTTTAATAACTGACTGTACCTGTCACATTAATTTCGCGTCATAAAAGCATTTGGAGATGCAAGTACATTTAACCACGTAGACAGAGTCGCTCACAGCCGCATGCTAAAACGCTCTTCGCAAAACGCACGTGAGTATTTGAAATTGAAAGCAGCTTCTATCTGTGATTTTCATATTTTTAATATATAATCCAACTGCATTCCAAGACATATGCCTTCGTAGAACATTTGTAAGTAAAATACCGGCGGGCGAGACCGTGCACTACAAAAGTAACATCACGCAGACCGCGCGTCTCTCATATCTTGTGCAATGAAGCCCGCGAATGTCCTTGTAATTCGCTTCAACTTTTCCGAACTTTATTAAAGATTATTTCTCATAAGGTTCAAGTGGTGTCGTGTGTGTGTGTGTGTGTGTGTGTGTGTGTGTGTGTGTGTGTGTGTGTGTGTGTGTGTGTGTGTGTGTGTGTGTGTGTGAGAGAGAGAGAGAGACAGAAGCAAGCAGATACGGTTGTTTATAAAGCACGCGCGTCGTCACGTCTGTGTTTAAAACTAAGCTCAGACATAAATCTGAAATGATCTTAATCGATACAGAATCGTTGGAGAGAATCTATAACACAATATCACATAAATTAAACAAACTGGTATTTCCTGTAGCCAGGTGGTCTATATGTCTCGCGTGCCAATTGATGCTTCATCTGCAATACAGACTGGCTTACTCTCGCGTGTCACGTGACCAGACTATAATCGCAGCTTTGCGGTTAAAAAAATCGCATTTCATCATATCGCGATATTATCGCAAATGCAATTAATCGTTCAGCCCTAATAGGAACCTTCTACAAACTTTGGAATTTGAAAACATCTGTTTTTAAATGTTAAAGGTAATTTTAAATAATACAAATTATAGGCTGTTTACCGCAGTTGGTGTACTTGGCAGACTTTCCCTTAGACATCATGTGCTGTGGAAACGTGTCAAATCATTCTCAGGTATAAATATGCAGCTATAACGCACGTAGGTGATTTTGAATTAACATTTCATGTTGATATACAATGGTCACATAATGGTAAAACTAATCCTGCAATTGAATTGAATTGAATTGAATTGTAAGACTGCTGACCCTATAGAAGAGTGAGAAGGGCAAACACATGTCCGGCGAATATCGAACCTAAAACTAACTTTACTGCGCTCAACCACCGTGAGTGCATTTCACGCATTTGTAAATGCTGGTGTTCAGCAGGGAGGGGAGGAAGGACTTTGTCTGCATGCGTGAACTGGCGTAGATGCACTCAAATCAGACAGGAGAACCGTGACTGAGAACATAACGTCAGGAAGCGTGTTTGCACTGAAAAAAGTGAAACATCAGTGCAATTCATTCAAAATATATATTTGCATTGGTCCAATGGAAAATTGTGATTTTCAGTTTATACCTTCTGTTTTCACTTTGCCTCAAAGAAAGTGTTACACCCTCTAAAATGCTACTTTGGATTAACTTAAAAAAATTGATGTAATTTGTTACAGCTAATTTTTCTAGTTTTTCTCAAATTGTATTTATGATTTAGTTAAAATCATACATTTTGATTAATGTCAAACCTAAATTTTAATTTTTTCCAACTCAACGTTTTACCTTAACCCAAAGTACACAGCAAAAACTCCAGTGTTAAATTAACACTCAAGAGTGTTAAAGTTAATGAGATAATTAAGTGATTAATTTAGTGATGATTGAGCATTATTGAAGACACCTGATGTTAACAAGCAGAATCACTGAAGGAGAAAATCTCAAATTGTAAGTTACCATTATGGTGATGGGTGTTTGCTTTAGTTGGGCTCTTGACCCTTATACGTTTACTTTAGATTTTGTTTGGCTGTTGTATCTGAGTTATAACTGACAGATGAACAAAGAAAAAAAAAAGTGATCTGATGATGTTGGTTATATTATGACAATCATCATTTGAACTTGATCACTGAACTCATTAAGATCGTTATTTCTGACATAGGTTTATGTTGTTGATTACAGCATAACTGTGATTCAACATAAATATCCAGAATTTTAGATATAATACAAAGGATTTCTTAAAAGTTGTTTTGAAAAAATAAATAAAAATCTTTCTTTTAGGCACACACAGACGTCAAGATTCAGTCAATGCATCTCAACAATGGTGACGAGCAGAATATTCAAATAGGAAAAGTAAATTACATAGACAATTCAGATCATAATTTATTCATAACGCAATGCATGATGGGAGCCATTAATGAGTTGTGATTGGTGGTAGCCACTGCAACATGCTTTATTATTGTCACCATTGTTGAGATTCACAGGCTGATTATTGATGTCTGTGTTTCTAAATAAATTAATTCGAAAGTCTTTTGATTAGAACAATGTTTATTAAATATTTTGGATTATATGAAAAATTCTGAAAATCATATGCTGTAGAATCACAGAGCTGCTGAAATTAACAAGTTAAACCAAACTATCTCAATAAGTTTCGTTTTTCAGATCACAGCATGATTATGTCAAAACATAACCAACACCATCAGATCACACTTTTCTTTGTTCATTTGACTGTTATAAATAAATAACAGCAGACAAACAAAATCTAAAGTAAACATATAATGGTCTAGAGCCCAACTAAAGCAAACACCCATCTCCATAATGGTAACTTACAATTTGTGATTTTCTCCTTCAGTGATTCTGCTTGTTAACATCAGGTGTCTTCAATAATGCTCAATCATCACTAAATTAATCACTTAATTATCTCATTAACTTTAACACTCTTGAGTGTTAATTTAACACTGGAGTTTTTGCTGTGTACTTTGGGTAAAGGTAAAACTTAATTTTGGTTTGACATAAATCAAAATTTATGGTTTTAACTAAATCATAAATACAATTTGAGAAAATCTAAAAAAAATTAGCTGTAACAAATTACATCAATTTTTTTACGTTAATCCAAAGTATCATTTTTTTCAGTGTGCGTACTGCCTACCATCGCGCTATCATTGATATTAATTAATCTATTTATTTATTAATTTATCTGAGGTGCCGGCCCCCTTTAACCCCTGCTCACATGTAATTGTGTTATTAGATCTTCACACTCACCAAGCTTTTCTGCAGTTCCTCACAGCAGGTACCAGTCTCCTTCGACCCTCCTTTGATTTAATGTTGTACTTTTTAGGGTCAATCTCATCCATCACCTCCTCTGACATCAGGATCATGTTTGCCAAAGTTGAGCATTGTGCAAGAGAAAGATTTTTTCTTTTTGTTTTAGAGTTTAAAAACGCCTGCATTTCTTTAAGAACAGAATTATCCTTCATCTCAATCAAGCAGTGTGACAGATTCATCCATCTTTCAGGACTGACATTGTATTTTTGACCTCGTTTGAGGTTTTGGATAATTTTCTTGATGCTTTCTGGGTTGTTCTCTGTGTGAATCAGCACATCCTGTAAGAGCCTCTGATTGGACTCCAGCGAGATGCCATGAAGGAATCGAAGGAAAAGATCCAGGTGTCCATTTTTACTGTTCAAGGCTTTATTTACTGCTTCCTTCAGAAATACATCAAGAGGAACATTTCCAGACTGAGTTCTGGACTTTTCTGTAAGGAATATTTTCAGAACTTCACTGTTTTTGTGTAAATAACAGAAAAACACATACAGTGCTGCAAAAAACTCCTGAAAGCTCAGATGTACAAAACTGTAAACCTTCCTGTGATAAATCACAGATTCCTCCCTAAAGATCTCAGTGCAAATCCCAGAATACACTGAGGCGTCAGTGACGTCTATGCCGCTCTCAATCAGGTCCTCCTCATAGAACATCACATTGCCCTTCATCAGCTGATTGAAAGCCAGTTCAGCAAGTTTCACAATCACTTCTCTGTTGGACTGCAGGAGTTTCTCTGGATCTCTCTCTTCATATTTCTGGTTCTTCATGCTAGTCTGAATGAGGAGGAAGTGTATGTACATTTCAGTCAGAGTTTGAGGGATTTCTGCACTGAGATCTTGTTTCAGGATATTTTGAAGCACAGTGGCTGAGATCCAGCAGAAGACGGGTATGTGGCACATGATGTGGAGGCTTCTTGCTTTTCTGATGTGTGAGATGATTCTGCTGGTTTGATCCTCATCACTGATTCTCTTCCTGAAATATTCTTCCTTCTGAGGGTCATTGAATCCCTGAATTTCTGTCACACGGTTGATGTATTTGGAGGGGATCTGATTGGCTGCTGCTGGTCTGGTGGTGATCCAGATGAGAGCAGAGGGAAGCAGATCTCCTTTCATGAGGTTTGACATCAACACACCCACTGATGAAGACTCAGTCACATCAGAAACTTTCTCACCGTCTGAAAACTTCAGTGTCAATCTGCTTTCATCCAGACCATCAAAGATCAACACAACTGTACATTCATCATACATCTTTGAATCCAGATCTTGAAGTTCAGGATGAAAGTCCAGCAGAAGTCTGTGAAGACTGTACTGATGATCTTTAATCAAGTTCAGCTCTCTAAATGGAAGAACAAATATGAAATCTACATCCTGATTGGCTTTTCCCTCGGCCCAGTCCAGAATGAACTTCTGCACAGAGACGGTTTTTCCAATTCCAGCGATGCCTTTAGTAAGAACAGTCTTGATTTTGTCTTTCTTCTCTCTTCTCTTCTCTTCATATCCTAGTTCAGGTGAAGGATCAAAGATGTCATTGCAGTTGATTGGAGTGTCTTGGAGTGTCTTGTAACTTTTCTCCATCTGTAGCACCTCATGTTCTTCATTTACTCCTTCACTCTCTCCCTCTATGATGTACAGCTGTGTGTAAATCCTGTTCAGGAGGGTCTGATTCTCTTGTAGTTTGAATCCCTCAAATAAGCTCTCATACTTGTTCTTCATGCTGGTTTTGTGCTGGTCTTTGACTCTCTGCAGATCATCATGCACTGGCTGGTGAGAGTCGAGCTGCAGGGCTGCTTCTGTGTCATGATGACTGATGTGTTTCTGACAGGAGGAGGATGTGCTGGTCTGACAGGACACATCTCTGATCTGGTCAGCTCTCACACCACTGAAAACACATTTGTGAAAATAAAGAAAATAATTAAATGTTTAATATGAAAATCATATCATATGAGTAGTGTTTGCTCTTACAGGCAAATTTCCATCTATAATGGCAAACTGACATCCTAATATCACACATGGAGTTTTTCAAGGTTCTGTTCTAGCAATGATATTTTTAACCCATCAGTGTTTCCCATTCATTAACTAGATTGTGGCCACCCACCATAGTCTAATCTGTCCCGCTACGGTTTCATAATAAACCAAAAATATAACTAAATTTAACCATTAAAGTTCAGGCAGAATTGACCAAATTTTGTCTTTGTGAAATTTGCACACTGATCATGGGTTGGATCTCTTAAAAATCAGGCATGTGGGGGCAGATAATGACCATCATATTTAAAATAAGAAGACATCAAGTTTTCATTAGTCAAAATGTTCAAAAAAAGAAGAAAAGAAGACAGAAGCCTAACATTTTTGGCATAAAGATTAAACCAGAAACCATTATTTTAAAATGTCACGGAAGCACTGACATGGAGAAAAAGCAGTTTTTATCTTAAATGATTACATGTAATTAATTTACAAGTAAATGATGACTGATGGCAGATGAAAAGAGACTGCAAATTTAACTTGTTTCTGCATTTCCTTGTTGCACATTAATGTCCCCTTTGCCACAAGTGAAGCATTTGAAAAATCAGAGATTTTAAGTCTAAATAACCTGACACCTTTCCTTTAGAAAAAAAAAAAAATAAAAAAAATAAATAAATCACAGACTTCCTGTAATCTTGATCAGCTGATGTGGATCCTGTTTTTTTTTTAAAAGTTCTTTATATAAATGATTTATGTATGCTTCATTGTCTGGTTTGAGCAGTCATGCATTTGTGTCATCAACATAATATTACAAGTTTAGAGACAATCAGTCGATTCATAGGAAGTTATTATTGGCTGATTTATGAGAGATCGATCAGAGTATCCTTACAAAACACTTAAATTTATATCAGGGATGGAAATTAGCACCCGCCACCAGCCAAATGCGGGTGATTTTGTGTTGTGGCGGGTAAACTCACTTCACCTACCGGCCACCGTGGCGGGTAAATAAAAATATACTGTTTCACACAGACGGCGGACACTTTTAGAGGACATAAGTGTACGCTGAAATAAAGTCTTTCACCTCAGAAAAACGGACTTTCTTGTCCTGTCACGTCAGCCGTTATCCTGTTCTCGTAGCGAACACTCTTCAATTGCACGCGCAAATGTGGCGGCGCGCGCTGTGTATCGCCTCACTATAAAGTGCAAAATAAACTACGAGTATGCAACGCCGTTACGTTGTAAATTACACAAAATAAAAGTAATGCAGGGATGATTTTCATACTACTCACCAGGAGCAGTTTCCATGGTTCATCAACAGTTATTGTTAATATTGTGTATTCACCATGGTAACTGTCGTTTCCATATTAACCCCAAAATGCCACTTTATTTTTCTTTGTGTTATTTTTTATATTTTTAAATGACTCTAGTGGCTCATACCAACATTGTATTAACAAAAACTAGTTTGGGACTGCTATTTAATAGCTTTAGCATAGGCCTAATGTTTATTTATTAGTACTAGTCTTTACTATTAGTCATATTCTTACAATTTATGTTAAGTAAAGGGGGACAGTACTTGTGTGTGTGGAAATAGCCGGTTTCAATAAAACTACTTGTGACATGTCATATTTGGCTTTGACTTTGACTGAACATTTGCTCTCACTTTGCGGAAAAAATATTGGGATATTTATCGTATATCGATATTCAGCCTAAATAATCGGGATATGACTTTTGGTCCATATCGCCCAGCCCTAGTTTCATTGTTGGGACTAAAAACCTAAAACTGGAAGCCATAAAAGACCACGAATCATTCAAATGCCACATCCAGGTAAAAAAGAGAAATATATATATAAGAGAGAAAGAGAAAATGTCAGTATTTCATTGAGACTTGAGATTAAATAAACTGCTTAAGTATTGTAGATCTTGTAGTATTAATTTTCACATGCAGTTACACATTGTCGGTTAAAAACAAGAAAGTGGCTGGTAAAAACATTGAGTGGCTGGTATCCAACAAAAAAGTTAATTTCCATCCCTGATTTATATATTTAAAATACTGGAATGAGCAAAGATTTTGTGGCACCTCCAGCAATTTGTCATGATAACCAGATTGGGAACCACTCATTTTATTTATTCCTAACCAGACTTTTCTTGTTTCAGTTTTTATCAAAATTAATAATTTCGGTGCATCACTTATTTAAAGGATAATTGTCAATATAACACTGATGCAACACATGTAACAAAACTCATTCCTGTGTAAATGGAGGTCTAACAGAGAAATGGCAGAGAGAAGCATAAGAAAACACTACTTAACAATTCCTTTCTTTGTATCTTGACTTCCACTTGTTAATTGTTATACTTGTTAAAGAAATTTAGCCATATGAAATGTAACATTTTCTGAACCTTTGTGCATTTTGTTCATGTGTCTCTCACCCTACATGATGATACTCACACAGGGTCAGAGGTCACTGCTCCATCACTGAATTTTGTGGCCTTCATGGTCAGACAGTTGGATACTGGAGAAGCTGCTCTCTTTCTTTTCCTGTTGTTGATAATGAGAAATAAAAAGAAATATTTCAAATAGTTTCCATGCAGATTATTTGTCTGCTCCATTAAATTAACCCTGTCAATACTTCTGTAATTTATAGAGCAATATTTGCATTAGTTTTAGAGAGAAAACATTATTAATAGTAGGGTACAACAGGGCTAAAGGCCACCGGGGTAAAAGCTGCATTTGATTTTATTATCCTTTAAACCACTAGATGGCACAAAAACTTTCCTAAACATCCTTTCACATGGACATTTGGCTGATTATTGGCGTTATTATGGACAGCAGCGCAAAGTTGATTCTGTGCTTAATTAATAGAATATTTCATGGTTTTAAAATGTTATTGATTTAATTCGCCGTTGAGAATTGCTACATTTATTGAATATATTTGTGAGATAAAGGTCTTGTAAACGATTTTCGCTTTTGTTCAAGGTAATTTAAGCAACAGTTTTTCTGAATATTATGTGAAGTTTGGTAATTGGCCCTAAAGTTGACGCTACAAGCACAATAATTAAAAGAACTATTCAATAATTAATAGCTGGCTGACTTTTCCATTTGTTCCCCCATATTTATAAGGAAACTATTATATTAATAATTTCATATAATAAATTATCAAAAATATTGTAACTACAGTAAAATATTTTTATGGGATCTCAAAGCTTGCAGAATCTTTAGTTTTTAAAAATTTAAATGAATAGGCAATATTTTAATGACAAAATTGCATTTCATTTATTCATCAAAATAAACAGAAAATAGTACAAACTTTGCTAAAGTTCTGGGTTCTAGGTAAAGGCCCCTTTTACATTTATACGATGTTTAATCGAAAGAAACCACTTTAATTATTTATTTTATCAAAATGCGTTGACCCATCAATGTTCAATAAAAACATACACTGTCAGGCCAAGAAAAAGAGTCTCTGTGTGGATTTAAATAGGCAAAAGAAATGATAGAAGCTGTTTTATGGAAGACATCATGTATAGTACCAGTGCCTAAGATAACAAACCCCTCTGAGTTCTCACACTACAGACCAATTGCTTTAACAGCGCAGTTGATGAAGGTCTTTGAGAGATTAGTATTAAACCATATTAAGCAGGTAATGAATGCTGCTGAGGATAAACTACAGTTTGCCTATAAAACTGGGGTTGGGGTAGATGATGCAATTATTTATCTCTTACACAAATCACTAAGTCATTTAGAGACTCTGGATAACATCGTCAGAATTACATTCTTTGATTTCTCGAGTGCATTTAACACTATACAGCCTTCACTACTTAATGTAAGATGGAGAATGATGGAGAACATCAGAGTATTGTCAATTGGTTAACTGACTATCTCCTAAACAGACCACAGTATGTGAGAATGCATGACTGTGTATCTCAAGTAGTGAAGTGCAGTACTGGAGTCCCTCAAGGAAAGGCTTTAGCTCCTTTTTTGTTTACTCTTTATATATCAGACTTTCAGTGCAACTTTGAAACCTGTCACCTGCGGAAATGTTCTGATGACTCAGCAATTGTTGACTGTATAACAGACCGTGATGAGGGTGAGTATCGGGAGCTATTCGAGAGTTTTGTGGATTGGTGTGAGATAAACAGTTTTAGGCTAAATGCTAGCAAATTGAAGGAAATTGTGGTTGATTTTAGTAGATAATATAGATAATAGAGGGGCGGAAATTGAGACTGTAACATCATATAAGTAAAACTGGATTGTTCTGATAATACGATGCAAGTGTATAAGAAGGGTCAAAGTCGTATTCATCTGTTAAGACGACTAAGATCCTTTGGAGTATGTCAGGCACTAAAGACCTTCTACGATTCTGTGGTATCATCTGTGATCTTGAATGCTGTAATTTGTTGGGGAGGAGGATTGTTGGAAAAGGAAAAGAACAAATTAAACAAGCTCATGAAGACAACAGGTTCTGCTGTGGGGATTGTGTTACTCACAATAGAGGAGATTAGGCATGATAGAATGATTGATAAAATGGTCTCTATAATGAATCATGATTGTCACACCCTTCATGAAACAGTTTGAGCCATAGAGAGTTCATTTAGCTCAAGACTAATTCATCCCTGCTGTCACAAGGCGTGATTTAGAAAGTCCTTTTTACCAACTGCTATTAGACTGTACAATCAGTGCTATACGAGATGATGATGGATGATGATATATGTTGTATATGTTGTTGTATATAATCATAATGCCTTGCGGAAACTGATACTGGAAAATAATGGCTATTGTTGTGAATGTTTTTTTTAGGGGTTCAGGCACGAAGTGCTGAAAACCTATTGTAATTGTTAAGATTTGTATTATTAATATTATTATTCCGCCGAAAAACTAATCGGGCAGAAACCGTAAGGCCTAGAGACTTGAAACATCCAGGACCGATGTTGGCTACCCCTGATCTATAGATATGTTCAATTTGGATACATATTTTATTTAGCCTTTTTACAATTATTTTTAATAACTATTAGTGCAACCATACGCACACATGTGTTTGTGTGTATGTGTGAGTTATTGGCAGTGTTGTAGTTCTGGGAGCAATGGAAAAAATATATCTTGTCTAGGGCGCCAACAGAGTCCGGACTGGCCCTGAACTTTATGATACTCACACAGGGTCAATGGTCATAGCAGGTCCATCACTGAATTTAGGGGGTGCATGCATGGAGTTGTTACTCTTCATGGACACACAGCTGAATCCTGGAGATGGTCCATCACTGAATTTAGGGGGTGCATGCATGGAGTTGTTACTCTTCATGGACACACAGCTGAATCCTGAAGATTGTCCATCACTGAATTTAGGGGGTGCATGCATGGAGTTGTTACTCTTCATGGACACACAGCTGAATCCTGAAGATGGTCCATCACTGAATTTAGGGGGTGCATGCATGGAGTTGTTACTCTGCATGGACACACAGCTGAATCCTGAAGATGGTCCATCACTGAATTTAGGGGGCGCATGCATGGAGTTGTTACTCTTCATGGACACACAGCTGAATCCTGAAGATGGTGCATCACTGAATTTAGGGGGTGCATGCATGGAGTTGTTACTCTGCATGGACACACAGCTGAATCCTGAAGATGGTCCACCACTGAATTTAGAGGGTGCATGCATGGAGTTGTTACTCTTCATGGACACACAGCTGGATACTGGAGATGCTGCTCTATGAGTGTGAAGAGGCGTCTCCTCCTCTCTCTCCTCACACACACTCATTTTACAGGTCCGGTTCTCCTCCTCTCTTTCCTCACACACACTCATTTTACAGGTACGGTTCTCCTCCTCTCTCTCCTCACACACACTCATTTTACAGGTACGGTTCTCCTCCTCCTCTCTCCTCACACACACTCATTTTACAGAAAGTTTGCTCCTTCTCTTCCTCCTTGATGAGAGACTTGATTCCAGACCTGTATGTTGACACAGAAAGCATGCACAAAACACAAATGAATTTCGACACATTTTAATTAAATGCCATTTTTTTTGTACATTTGGAGTGCTGTCAATACAGAGAACAACGACAAAAATCGGTGTTGCCTACACCGAGTTATCCTCTTTTTAAAATTTGCACCCTGTTGACTTCAATGGGGCAAGTTTTAAACCTGCTTTTAGCCTCTTAACATCCTTGATGTGTCATTACAAGTGCACAGAAAATGTGAGTGATTCCTTCAGAGTGAACACGAGTGAGTCTGACTGCAGTAGATGTGAAAGATATGTATAAAAATGATGTTATTTAAGCCAGCGCAAATACCTGTGTTTACATCCTGTTTTCGGTTGAAGTCCAAAGTAGTCGATTGCCGAGTTCACGAGCGTGATCATAGGTAACTAAACCAGATTCTCTGACTAAACCCAGAGCCATAGAGAGAAAGAGTTGCGACACTCTTTGATGTCGCCGCTATGGCTGTCACGTGGTTCATGTAAGCCCCAATAGTTCCAAAACATACGCTGGCTGTCATGTTCTTCTATGGGACAGACAGCAGCGATTGCATTATTGAACGGTAAATATAAAATAAAACACACACCCAAGTACTTTTTCAGCTGTTATTTCATTTTGTTAATGTCAGTTTTGCATTTGGAGACAAGTTTTAGGCTATATTTTTGGAGGGAAAAGCTTATTGTTCATGTTCGCATGGGTAGTAACACTGGCTTTAGCGGCTCTAACTTAACTTTTCCATATCATTCATCTGATGATGTACGTCTCGTGATATTTATTTTAGCACAACTGGGCTGTATTAGGCTATTGATTCCCGTGATTTTGCTTATAAATTTTGATTCAGCCATTAGCCTACCTTCGTGATCACGCAAAGAGGTCTGCCGTGGCGGTCCGTTCAGAATTCGCTTAGAAGCTAGCTCACTTCTTCTGATGAAAGTGGCCACCCCAGGACCACAACGTGAAACATTATCATGTTAAGACTAAGAATATTATTTTAATATTAAGCCATACACATTATCAAAACTATAACAGATTAAAAACGAATTTAAGCATTGCTGATACAAATGAAGGTTTTCAAATAAAATATTTTTATTAAACAATGACAGACAACAAAAATGTGTGCTTGTGTGAGTGTGTGTGTGAACAAGAAAAACAAAAACCAGGGGCAGGTGATCCATGAAACAGACAGGACTGGTGATGGCCATAACAATCCTAGAGGTCCAGCATTGTTCTCACAAGCCACTTCACTCAAGACAATAAAACATAATGAAAAGTTAGTATATCCCAAAAAATGTAATTAAATAAAAGTTGCTATAAAGGTAGCAGCGATTCATTACCGAACTCTTAGCTGACGAAGTCGCGCTAGCTAACTAGCTAGCAGGCAGTGCTTGAGAATTGCTTGCAGTGCTTGAGAACATAAAATATAAATAATTACGATGTGCATGTACCAATGAAGACCAGTATAAGCATCGCAAAGGGCCTCTGATACAAAACAGACAGTTGACAATTCAAAAGAGGTCGATATTTCAACAACTTAACTCTGGAACAACTCAACGCGCAGCAATGTAAGTGAATGGTGTCCAACGCCCAAATGACAGTGTTTGGAACTATTCCGATCTTCAAATCCCGGAAGTAGGCGGTTAAAAGCGCCGCCATTTTTTACAACGGAGGTCTATGGGAGTGTCGCAACTCTTTCTCTCTATGGCTCTGACTAAACCTATGCGCGTGAACTCGGCAATCGACTACTTTGGACTTCAACCGAAAACAGGATGTAAACACAGGTATTTGCGCTGGCTTAAATAACATCATTTTTATACATATCTTTCACATCTACTGCAGTCAGATTCACTCGTGTTCACTCTGAAGGAATCACTCACATTTTCTGTGCACTTGTAATGACACATCAAGGATGTTAAGAGGCTAAAAGCAGGTTTAAAACTTGCCCCATTGAAGTCAACAGGGTGCACATTTTAAAAATAGAATAACTCGGTGTTGGCAACACCGATTTTTGTCGTTGTTCTCTGTATTGACAGCACTCCAAATGTACAAAAAAATGAGCTCAATGTTAAAATTGACCGGAGTTCTCCTTTAACAGTTTTTCTCCAGTTAAAGGTGCTGTATGTAACTTTTTTTTATAAAATGAATCCTTTTTTTATTGCCCGTCTGTGAAGGGGTTGTAATCACACATTACAATGATCCACTTTTCGTGTTTTGCTATTACCTCTGAAGGCCAGTATTCCTATTTTTATGTGAAGTCTCCGGGTCGGATTTAGTGATGTGTCGTTCATGAACGATTCGTTCATTTTGAACAAATCTTTAATATGACTCGGGACTACCGAGTTGTCTCGGAGAATGATTCGTTCATTTTGTGTTGACCGCGCATGCGCATTACGCAACATATGGGTCAGTGACTCGTCAGTGTCTGACTCTGATCTGTCTGCTTGACCGGAAGCAGAAAAGATTAGTTCATCTTTCGAGTCTCGAGTTCGGGTTCGGGTCCGAGTCTTTCGTTCTTCCTGTCAGTCCCATAGAGGCTATGCTGTCAGTAACGGAAACAGAAATGATTAGTTCATCTCTCGAGTCTCGAGTCTTCGGGTTCGAGTCCGAGTCTTTCGTTCTTCCTGTCAGTCCCATAGAGGCTATGCTGTCAGTAACGGAAACAGAAATGATTAGTTCATCTCTCGAGTCTCGAGTCTTCGGGTTCGAGTCCGAGTCTTTCGTTCTTCCTGTCAGTCCCATAGAGGCTATGCTGTCAGTAACGGAAACAGAAATGATTAGTTCATCTCTCGAGTCTTCGGGTTCGGGTCCGAGTCTTTCGTTCTTCCTGTCAGTCCCATAGAGGCTATGCTGTCAGTACCGGAAACAGAAATGATTAGTTCATCTCTCGAGTCTCGAGTCTTCGGGTTCGAGTCCGAGTCTTTCGTTCTTCCTGTCAGTCCCATAGAGGCTATGCTGTCAGTAACGGAAACAGAAATGATTAGTTCATCTCTCGAGTCTTCGGGTTCGAGTCCGAGTCTTTCGTTCTTCCTGTCAGACCCATAGAGGCTATGCTGTCAGTAACGGAAACAGAAATGATTAGTTCATCTCTCGAGTCTCGAGTCTTCGGGTTCGAGTCCGAGTCTTTCGTTCTTCCTGTCAGTCCCATAGAGGCTATGCTGTCAGTAACGGAAACAGAAATGATTAGTTCATCTCTCGAGTCTTCGGGTTCGAGTCCGAGTCTTTCGTTCTTCCTGTCAGACCCATAGAGGCTATGCTGTCAGTAACGGAAACAGAAATGATTAGTTCATCTCTCGAGTCTTCGGGTTCGAGTCCGAGTCTTTCGTTCTTCCTGTCAGTCCCATAGAGGCTATGCTGTCAGTAGCGGAAACAGAAAAGATTAGTTCATCTCTCGAGTCTCGAGTCTTCGGGTTCGAGTCCGAGTCTTTCGTTCTTCCTGTCAGTCCCATAGAGGCTATGCTGTCAGTAACGGAAACAGAAATGATTAGTTCATCTCTCGAGTCTCGAGTCTTCGGGTTCGAGTCCGAGTCTTTCGTTCTTCCTGTCAGTCCCATAGAGACTATGCTGTCAGTAGCGGAAACAGAAAAGATTAGTTCATCTCTCGAGTAGTGCTGGGCGGTTTACCGGTTCATACCGAATACCGGTGTTTATTTTTGTTACGATATGAATTTTTAATATACCGCAATACCGGTGTATGTCGCTTTAATCGGAACGCGGCGCTGCGCGACACAGTCTCACCCCTCATTTACAACACACGTCTGCGGCGCATTACAGCTGCGACAAGGTTTTATTCCGTCCTCCACGCGGTGCGTCAAAATAGACTAGGCGCCTATATTTAGCGAAGCGGCGCGGAGAGCCGCTTCTGGGAAGCTTCGATCTGAAACACAAGCATTGACTAGAATGGGCACGAGACGTGTGGGGGTGAGAGTGTCTTTTTTCTCGCGGCGCGCGTGTTTTTATACTGTATTAACGTATCTGAAGTGAACTGACGGTCTTTAGAAAAGTTTCTTTGTTATTACGATTGAATCTTTCTTTATCTTTCCTGATAAAGCAGTGTTTATGAGCGTTGCTGCTTTGTGTACAGCCGTTACCGGGGAAACCACTGTTTCTGCCGCTCCTAAAGCGCGTCCTGCTGGCACCTCTTTGTAAACAGCCTTGCAAACCTGTATTATTAATATTAGTGTGGATTTTTTCTATAATATTCACTCATGACAATAAAATAGGGCATTATAAGTAAATCTACTGCAGTATTTCCTCTCTCACTCAGTAGAAAATGTGGTTAACACCCATCATGCTTGAAAAAAAAAAAAAAAAAAACGGTAAAAACCGTGAAACCGGTATAATTTAGAAAAAAACCGTGATGTTGATTTTTGGTCAAACCGCCCAGCACTACTCTCGAGTCTCGAGTCTTCGGGTTCGAGTCCGAGTCTTTCGTTCTTCCTGTCAGTCCCATAGAGGCTATGCTGTCAGTAGCGGAAACAGAAATGATTAGTTCATCTCTCGAGTCTCGAGTCTTCGGGTTCGAGTCCGAGTCTTTCGTTCTTCCTGTCAGACCCATAGAGGCTATGCTGTCAGTAGCGGAAACAGAAATGATTAGTTCATCTCTCGAGTCTTCGGGTTCGAGTCCGAGTCTTTCGTTCTTCCTGTCAGACCCATAGAGGCTATGCTGTCAGTAATGGAAACAGAAATGATTAGTTCATCTCTCGAGTCTTCGGGTTCGGGTTCGAGTCCGAGTCTTTCGTTCTTCCTGTCAGTCCCATAGAGGCTATGCTGTCAGTAACGGAAACAGAAATGATTAGTTCATCTCTCGAGTCTTCGGGTTCGAGTCCGAGTCTTTCGTTCTTCCTGTCAGTCCCATAGAGGCTATGCTGTCAGTAACGGAAACAGAAATGATTAGTTCATCTCTCGAGTCTTCGGGTTCGAGTCCGAGTCTTTCGTTCTTCCTGTCAGACCCATAGAGGCTATGCTGTCAGTAGCGGAAACAGAAATGATTAGTTCATCTCT
This sequence comes from Scardinius erythrophthalmus, assembly GCF_964197995.2. Classification (NCBI taxonomy): domain Eukaryota; kingdom Metazoa; phylum Chordata; class Actinopteri; order Cypriniformes; family Leuciscidae; genus Scardinius; species Scardinius erythrophthalmus. Next base: position 66,333,672 of record NC_138221.1, on the reverse strand, counting down.
CGAGTCTTCGGGTTCGGGTCCGAGTCTTTCGTTCTTCCTGTCAGACCCATAGAGGCTATGCTGTCAGTAACGGAAACAGAAATGATTAGTTCATCTCTCGAGTCTTCGGGTTCGAGTCCGAGTCTTTCGTTCTTCCTGTCAGTCCCATAGAGGCTATGCTGTCAGTAGCGGAAACAGAAATGATTAGTTCATCTCTCGAGTCTCGAGTCTTCGGGTTCGAGTCCGAGTCTTTCGTTCTTCCTGTCAGACCCATAGAGGCTATGCTGTCAGTACCGGAAACAGAAATGATTAGTTCATCTCTCGAGTCTTCGGGTTCGAGTCCGAGTCTTTCGTTCTTCCTGTCAGTCCCATAGAGGCTATGCTGTCAGTACCGGAAACAGAAATGATTAGTTCATCTCTCGAGTCTTCGGGTTCGAGTCCGAGTCTTTCGTTCTTCCTGTCAGTCCCATAGAGGCTATGCTGTCAGTAGCGGAAACAGAAATGATTAGTTCATCTCTCGAGTCTTCGGGTTCGAGTCCGAGTCTTTCGTTCTTCCTGTCAGTCCCATAGAGGCTATGCTGTCAGTAGCGGAAACAGAAATGATTAGTTCATCTCTCGAGTCTTCGGGTTCGAGTCCGAGTCTTTCGTTCTTCCTGTCAGTCCCATAGAGGCTATGCTGTCAGTAGCGGAAACAGAAATGATTAGTTCATCTCTCGAGTCTTCGGGTTTGAGTCCTTCGTTCTTTTGTCACGTGACTTGTAACCGTATTGAACACTAATTCACAACCTTTTTACAAACAAGCGCGTAGTTATTTTTTTATTTTTGTTTTACTCTACAGTTACGTGATGCGTTTCTGTTCTGTTTTTAGGTGATATATTATGGACAAAAAACATAGTGAATGACTCAAAAATATACATGAATCCAAAATACATAGGCCTAACACTTAATTTCAATTTTTTAAACTGATTTTTATTCATTAATAACACAAGGACAACAAAATAATATAACAACTCAATAGAGAAAAATAAAATACAGATGATATAAAATTAGTAATAGTCTAATTGACTTGAATTTGTGAAGTTAGATTTGAATAGTCAATATATTTCCCATATTTGTATATGTTTATGAAATTAACTGAAAATTATAATCCACATACAAGTCTCATCAAAGTGGTTTCCCCTATATTATATGGATAAAGCTTTGTATTAACCAACTCTTAAATATCACATTTAATGTTATAGAAAATAATCTTGAGAACAGAAACGCATCACGTAACTGTAAGAGTAAAAAAAAAAATATAAAAAAAATAAATAACTACGCGCTTGTTTGTAAAAAGGTTGTGAATTAGTGTTCAATACGGTTACAAGTCACGTGACAAAAGAACGACTATGGGACTGACAGGAAGAACGAAAGACTCGGACTCGAACCCGAAGACTCGAGACTCGAGAGATGAACTAATCATTTCTGTTTCCGTTACTGACAGCATAGCCTCTATGGGACTGACAGGAAGAACGAAAGACTCGGACTCGAACCCGAAGACTCGAGAGATGAACTAATCATTTCTGTTTCCGGAGTCCGGACCGGACCTGTGTCACACGGCCCGGCCCGGCCCGGATCAGAGTCAGACACAAACGAGTCGACAACTAAAGTCTCGACACGAACCCGAAAACACGAGAGGAGGAGAACAAACGTGATAAATATGAAGTTGCAAAAGAAAGAACGTCTCGGATCAGGAGGTGAGGTCAAATGAACTAAAACTGCAATAGCCTGAACTTAAGACTCAACAACTAATCAATTAATTAAACATTTCAGTTTCTTATAATTCTTCTTCTTATTTTTTACAAATGTAATCAACATTTTCACAAGTACTATATGTATTGGGCTATTTAACATGTCATTTTAATTATATTCTGCTGAAATGAACGAAATGAACGAAATGACTCGAAAAAAGATTCGTTCATTTTGCTGAACGAGACTCAAAGATCCGAGTCAGTAAAATGATCCGAACTTCCCACTACTAGTCGGATTTTCTGCGAAATCCACCGGATGTGACGTGAATGCGCGCTCCCGAGCCTCTCCGTTTTATATAGTCGGACAACGTTTGAGCACGAGCACGAGCGCTGTTGTTGCAATCTGAAACATCACCGCTAGAGGCCGCTGGATCCTACATACAGCACCTTTAATAGTGTTTGTTTGTAGAGCAACATGTCCGACATGTCGGCGACACTTTCAAACACAGCAGCCTCGTTTAAACGCTGGATTCACCTTCACTTTAATGACACTGCTGAACTCTAGCAGTTTTTCACAATCCATTTTTTCGTCTCGCATTAAGAAAATATGATGTTATTTATGTGTTGATTATCCCTCGACTACACTTCCTTTCCCCAGTCTCACTGCGCCACTGAACATTACAATAGGCTATCGATCATTTTAATAATAAAATAGTTTAAAGCCAACCAAGTATTTCAACATTAAACTAAAATTCTCCTGCTAAAGAAAAGAATAAGTGTAAGTTTAACCATTTTCGGCCAATTAATCAGTGTTACAGTTGACGTGAAGTAAATTAGGCCTATCACGAAAATAACTTTCAACTTTATCATTTATTTGAGTTTGAGTTCGTCATAAGGTCTGTTTAGACACAAATACTCTATCGATATTACAGCTATACAAAGTTTAACGAACTTACTGTCACATGTGAAGCGATTGCTGATTTTCTATCTTCCGAAATGGCGTCTTTACAGTCATCGACTGCTTTCGGTTTCACTGTGAGCTCTCGTGAGAAGTGCTAGTAGTATCAGCTCCTCCTCGAATGGGTTCTTTTCATCTTCCGGGTTTGAAACGAGGAAATAAATTACAGCAGGGCCAATTGTATTGCGGTAAATGCGAGGCCATAATTATTGTTTGCATTCTCACTTGCACAATTTTTGTAAGAAGAGTTTGAAACAGCATTTGGAGATTGATTTGTTAATGGAAAGTATACACAAACAAAAATACTACAATTTAGAATTTCGGTAACAATTTGTTTTAATGGTCCCATTCTGTTGACTAAGTAACTTTGCAACTTCATGCCAACTATCAGGCATTAGAGTATTAGTTGACAGTCTGCTTAATATCTGCTAACACGTGTGCTATTATGTTATAGAATTCACTGTTGTCAACACTTCTATCGTAAGTTAAAAATAAACAAATCTGCATAAAGTAACTAAACATAAGTTATCTATTTTATTCGCCGATTAGTACTGTTGATATTGAGGAACATGTTGGATAAAAAGTGAGTTAAAATCAGCAACAACCTCAACATGTAAATGTATAATTCACAGAGGAAAGGTGAATCTTGTCTGGATGTTGTAGGAACAGATGAATGTGTGTGTGTTTATCCGGTGGAGAGTGGCTCATGAAGGCTTTGAGTGAGTATACTACAGAAATTAATTAAAAAAAATACATTTAAATCTTAGGTAGTAGTTTATTTAAATTACTGTATTTTAAACAGAGTTATTACAACACTCTTCCCTTACGAGCCCCTCCATCACTCCACCTGCTCTTTTGACACCCTCCATCACTCCACCTGCCCTCATGAGCCCCTCCATCACTCCACCTGCCCTTATGAGACCCTCCATCACTCCACCTGCCCTTATGAGCCCCTCCATCACTCCACCTGCCCTTATGAGACCCTCCATCACTCCACCTGCCCTTATGAGACCCTCCATCACTCCACCTGCCCTTATGAGACCCTCCATCACTCCACCTGCCCTTATGAGCCCCTCCATCACTGATCTTATGAGACCCTCCATCACTCCACCTGCCCTTACGAGACCATCCATCACTCCACCTGCCCTTATGAGACCCTCCATCACTCCACCTCCCCTTATGAGTCCCTCCATCACTCCACCTGCCCTTATGAGCCCCTCCATCACTCCACCTCCCCTTATGAGTCCCTCCATCACTCCACCTGCCCTTACGAGACCATCCATAACTCCACCTGCCCTTATGAGCCCCTACATAACTCCACCTGCCCTTATGAGTCCCTCCATCACTCCACCTGCCCTTATGCGACCCTCCATCACTCCACCTGCCCTTATGAGCCCCTCCATCACTCCACCTGCCCTTATGAGACCATTAATCACTCCACCTGCCCTTATGAGCTGCTACATCACTCCACCTGGCCTTATGAGCCCCTACATCACTCCACCTGCCCTTATGAGACCCTCCATCACTCCACCTGCCCTTATGAGACCTTCCATCACTCCACCTGCTCTTATGAGACAGGGATGGAAATTAGCACCCGCCACCAGCCAAATGCGGGTGATTTTGTGTTGTGGCGGGTAAACTCGCTTCACCTACCGGCCACCGTGGCGGGTAAATAAAAATAGCATACTGTTTCACACAGACGGCAGACACTTTAAAAAAAAAAAATGTGGCGTTACATCGCAGGCGTTAAGAGCTGGTTAAGAGGTCTGCAGAGAAAACATCTTTGCCTTAACTTAACATTGAAATCACTTGCGCCGGACGCGCTATACGCACCGACGGGAACGCGACGGTGGAGCGTTTTTAAGATTTCCACTCTGAAGGGTGGTTTCACTTTTTTTGCGTTTTTAAGCCCCAAAAACGCCGTCGCCGTCTAAACGAAAGGCACATCTGATAAAATATTTTTACGTTTTCACCCGCGAGCGTTCTCGTGTAAACAGGGCCTAGTTTCATTGTTGGGACTAAAAACGTAAAACTGGAAGCCATAAAATACCACGAATCATCCAAATGCCACATCCAGGTAAAAAAGAGAAATATATATATATAAGAGAGAAAGAGTGTATAAGAGAGAAATAGAAAATGTCAGTATTTCATTGAAACTTGAGATTAAATAAACTGCTTAAAGGGATACTCCACTTTAAAATGAAAATTCTGTCATCATATATTCACCCTCATGTTGTTTCAAACCTGTATGAATTTCTTTCTTCTGCTGAACAGAAAGGAAGATATTTAGAAGAATGTCAGTAACCAGACAGTTTCTGGTACCATTGACTTCCATGGTATATTTTTTTTCCTACTATGGAAGTCAATGAGACCAGAAACTGTCTGGTTACTGACATTCTTCTAAATATCTTCCTTTCTGTTCAGCAGAAGAAAGAAATTCATACAGGTTTGAAACAACATGAGGGTGAGTATATGATGACAGAATTTTCATTTTTAAGTGGTATTAATTTTCACATGCAGTTACACATTGTCGGTTAAAAATAAGAAAGTGGCTGGTAAAAACATTGAGTGGCTGGTAGATTTTGAAATCCACCAGCCACAGTGGCCGGTGGACAAAAAAGTTAATTTCCATCCCTGTTATGAGACCCTACATCACTCCACCTGCCCTTATGAGCCCCTACATCACTCCACCTGCCCTTATGAGCCCCTACATCACTCCACCTGCCCTTATGAGCCCCTCCATCACTCCACCTGCCCTTATGAGCCCCTCCATCACTCCACCTGCCCTTATGAGCCCCTACATCACTCCAACTGCCCTTATGAGCCCCTACTTCACTCCACCTGCCCTTATGAGACCCTCCATCACTCCACCGGCCCTCACGAGACCCTCCATCACTCCACCTGCCCTCACGAGACCCTCCATCACTCCACTTGCCCTAATGAGCCCCTCCATCACTCCACCTGCCGTTATGAGCCCCTACATCACTCCACCTGGCCTCATGAGACCCTCCTTCACTCCACCTGCCCTTATGAGTCCCTCCGTCACTCCAACTGCCCTTATGAGTCCCTCCGTCACTCCAACTGCCCTTATGAGTCCCTCCATCACTCCACCTGCCCTTATGAGCCCCTCCATCACTCCACCGGCCCTTACGAGACCCTTCATCACTCCACCTGCCCTTACAAGACCCTCCATCACTCCACCTGCCCTTATGAGACCCTCCATCACTCCACCTGCCGTTATGAGCCCCTCCATCACTCCACCGGCCCTTACGAGACCCTCCATCACTCCACCTGCCCTTATGAGACCCTCCATCACTCCACCTGCCCTTATGAGACCCTCCATCACTCCACCTGCCCTTATAAGTCCCTTCATCACTCCACCTGCCCTTATGAGCCCCTACATCACTCCACCTGGCCACATGAGACCCTCCATCACTCCAACTACCCTTATGAGCCCCTCCATCACTCCACCTGCCCTTATGAGCCCCTCCATCACTCCAACTGCCCTTATGAGTCCCTCCGTCACTCCACCTGCCCTTATGAGCACCTCCATCACTCCACCTGCCCTTATAAGTCCCTCCATCACTCCACCTGCCCTTATGAGCCCCTACATCACTCCACCTGGCCTCATGAGACCCTCCTTCACTCCACCTGCCCTTATGAGTCCCTCCGTCACTCCAACTGCCCTTATGAGTCCCTACATCACTCCACCTGCCCTTATGAGCCCCTCCATCACTCCACCTGCCCTTATAAGTCCCTCCATCACTCCACCTGCCCTTATGAGCCCCTACATCACTCCACCTGGCCTCATGAGCCCCTCCATCACTCCACCTGCCCCTATGAGCCCCTCCATCACTCCAACTGCCCTTATGAGTCCCTCCGTCACTCCACCTGCCCTTATGAGCCCCTCCATCACTCCACCTGCCCTTATAAGTCCCTCCATCACTCCACCTGCCCTTATGAGCCCCTACATCACTCCACCTGGCCTCATGAGACCCTCCTTCACTCCACCTGCCCTTATGAGTCCCTCCATCACTCCACCTGCCCTTATGAGCCCCTACATCACTCCACCTGGCCTCATGAGACCCTCCTTCACTCCACCTGCCCTTTTGCGTCCCTCCGTCACTCCAACTGCCCTTATGAGCCCCTCCATCACTCCACCTGCCCTTATGAGCCCCTCCATCACTCCAACTGCCCTTATGAGCCCCTCCATCACTCCACCGGCCCTTACGAGACCCTCCATCACTCCACCTGCCCTTATGAGACCCTCCATCACTCCACCTGCCGTTATGAGCCCCTACATCACTCCACCTGGCCTCATGAGACCCTCCTTCACTCCACCTGCCCTTATGAGTCCCTCCGTCACTCCAACTGCCCTTATGAGTCCCTCCATCACTCCACCTGCCCTTATGAGCCCCTACATCACTCCACCTGGCCACATGAGACCCTCCATCACTCCAACTGCCCTTATGAGCCCCTCCATCACTCCACCTGCCCTTATGAGCCCCTCCATCACTCCACCTGCCCTTACGAGACCATCCATCACTCCACCTGCCCTTTTGAGACCCTTCATCACTCCACCTGCCCTTATGAGAACCTCCATCACTCCACCTGCCCTTGTGAGACCCTCCATCACTCCACCTGCCCTTTTGAGACCCTTCATCACTCCACCTGCCCTTTTGGGACCCTCCATCACTCCACCTGGCCTCATGAGACCCTCCATCACTCCACCTGCCCTCATGAGACCCTCCTTCACTCCACCTGCCCTTATGAGACCCTCCATCAGTCCACCTGCCCTTATAAGTCCCTCCATCACTCCACCTGCCCTTACGAGACCCTCCATCACTCCACCTGCCCTTATGAGACCCTCCATCACTCCACCTGCCGTTATGAGCCCCTACATCACTCCACCTGGCCTCATGAGACCCTCCTTCACTCCACCTGCCCTTATGAGTCCCTCCGTCACTCCAACTGCCCTTATGAGTCCCTCCATCACTCCACCTGCCCTTACGAGACTCTCCATCACTCCACCAGCCCTTATGATACCCTTAATCACTCCACCTGCCCTTATGAGACCCTCCATCACTCCACCGGCCCTCACGAGACCCTCCATCACTCCACCTGCCCTCACGAGACCCTCCATCACTCCACCTGCCCTAATGAGCCCCTCCATCACTCCACCTGCCGTTATGAGCCCCTACATCACTCCACCTGGCCTCATGAGACCCTCCTTCACTCCACCTGCCCTTATGAGTCCCTCCGTCACTCCAACTGCCCTTATGAGTCCCTCCGTCACTCCAACTGCCCTTATGAGTCCCTCCATCACTCCACCTGCCCTTATGAGCCCCTCCATCACTCCACCGGCCCTTACGAGACCCTTCATCACTCCACCTGCCCTTACAAGACCCTCCATCACTCCACCTGCCCTTATGAGACCCTCCATCACTCCACCTGCCGTTATGAGCCCCTCCATCACTCCACCGGCCCTTACGAGACCCTCCATCACTCCACCTGCCCTTATGAGACCCTCCATCACTCCACCTGCCCTTATGAGACCCTCCATCACTCCACCTGCCCTTATAAGTCCCTCCATCACTCCACCTGCCCTTATGAGCCCCTACATCACTCCACCTGGCCACATGAGACCCTCCATCACTCCAACTGCCCTTATGAGCCCCTCCATCACTCCACCTGCCCTTATGAGCCCCTCCATCACTCCAACTGCCCTTATGAGTCCCTCCGTCACTCCACCTGCCCTTATGAGCCCCTCCATCACTCCACCTGCCCTTATAAGTCCCTCCATCACTCCACCTGCCCTTATGAGCCCCTACATCACTCCACCTGGCCTCATGAGACCCTCCTTCACTCCACCTGCCCTTATGAGTCCCTCCGTCACTCCAACTGCCCTTATGAGCCCCTCCATCACTCCACCTGCCCTTATGAGCCCCTCCATCACTCCAACTGCCCTTATGAGTCCCTCCGTCACTCCACCTGCCCTTGTGAGCCCCTCCATCACTCCACCTGCCCTTATAAGTCCCTCCATCACTCCACCTGCCCTTATGAGCCCCTACATCACTCCACCTGGCCTCATGAGACCCTCCTTCACTCCACCTGCCCTTATGAGTCCCTCAGTCACTCCAACTGCCCTTATGAGCCCCTCCATCACTCCACCTGCCCTTATGAGCCCCTCCATCACTCCAACTGCCCTTATGAGTCCCTCCGTCACTCCACCTGCCCTTATGAGCCCCTCCATCACTCCACCTGCCCTTATAAGTCCCTCCATCACTCCACCTGCCCTTATGAGCCCCTACATCACTCCACCTGGCCTCATGAGACCCTCCTTCACTCCACCTGCCCTTATGAGTCCCTCAGTCACTCCACCTGCCCTTATGAGCCCCTACATCACTCCACCTGGCCTCATGAGACCCTCCTTCACTCCACCTGCCCTTATGCGTCCCTCCGTCACTCCAACTGCCCTTATGAGCCCCTCCATCACTCCACCTGCCCTTATGAGCCCCTCCATCACTCCAACTGCCCTTATGAGCCCCTCCATCACTCCACCGGCCCTTACGAGACCCTCCATCACTCCACCTGCCCTTATGAGACCCTCCATCACTCCACCTGCCGTTATGAGCCCCTACATCACTCCACCTGGCCTCATGAGACCCTCCTTCACTCCACCTGCCCTTATGAGTCCCTCCGTCACTCCAACTGCCCTTATGAGTCCCTCCATCACTCCACCTGCCCTTATGAGCCCCTACATCACTCCACCTGGCCACATGAGACCCTCCATCACTCCAACTGCCCTTATGAGCCCCTCCATCACTCCACCTGCCCTTATGAGCCCCTCCATCACTCCACCTGCCCTTACGAGACCATCCATCACTCCACCTGCCCTTTTGAGACCCTTCATCACTCCACCTGCCCTTATGAGAACCTCCATCACTCCACCTGCCCTTGTGAGACCCTCCATCACTCCACCTGCCCTTTTGAGACCCTTCATCACTCCACCTGCCCTTTTGGGACCCTCCATCACTCCACCTGGCCTCATGAGACCCTCCATCACTCCACCTGCCCTCATGAGACCCTCCATCACTCCACCTGCCCTTATGAGACCCTCCATCACTCCACCTGCCCTTATAAGTCCCTCCATCACTCCACCTGCCCTTATGAGACCCTCCATCACTCCACCTGCCCTTTTGGGACCCTCCATCACTCCACCTGGCCTCATGAGACCCTCCATCACTCCACCTGCCCTCATGAGACCCTCCATCACTCCACCTGCCCTTATGAGACCCTCCATCACTCCACCTGCCCTTATAAGTCCCTCCATCACTCCACCTGCCCTTATGAGCCCCTACATCACTCCACCTGGCCACATGAGACCCTCCATCACTCCAACTGCCCTTATGAGCCCCTCCATCACTCCACCTGCCCTTATGAGCCCCTCCATCACTCCAACTGCCCTTATGAGTCCCTCCGTCACTCCACCTGCCCTTATGAGCCCCTCCATCACTCCACCTGCCCTTATAAGTCCCTCCATCACTCCACCTGCCCTTATGAGCCCCTACATCACTCCACCTGGCCTCATGAGACCCTCCTTCACTCCACCTGCCCTTATGAGTCCCTCCGTCACTCCAACTGCCCTTATGAGCCCCTCCATCACTCCACCTGCCCTTATGAGCCCCTCCATCACTCCAACTGCCCTTATGAGTCCCTCCGTCACTCCACCTGCCCTTATGAGCCCCTCCATCACTCCACCTGCCCTTATAAGTCCCTCCATCACTCCACCTGCCCTTATGAGCCCCTACATCACTCCACCTGGCCTCATGAGACCCTCCTTCACTCCACCTGCCCTTATGAGTCCCTCCATCACTCCACCTGCCCTTATGAGCCCCTACATCACTCCACCTGGCCTCATGAGACCCTCCTTCACTCCACCTGCCCTTATGCGTCCCTCCGTCACTCCAACTGCCCTTATGAGCCCCTCCATCACTCCACCTGCCCTTATGAGCCCCTCCATCACTCCAACTGCCCTTATGAGCCCCTCCATCACTCCACCGCCCCTTACGAGACCCTCCATCACTCCACCTGCCCTTATGAGACCCTCCATCACTCCACCTGCCGTTATGAGCCCCTACATCACTCCACCTGGCCTCATGAGACCCTCCTTCACTCCACCTGCCCTTATGAGTCCCTCCGTCACTCCAACTGCCCTTATGAGTCCCTCCATCACTCCACCTGCCCTTATGAGCCCCTCCATCACTCCACCGGCCCTTACGAGACCCTTCATCACTCCACCTGCCCTTACGAGACTCTCCATCACTCCACCAGCCCTTATGATACCCTTAATCACTCCACCTGCCCTTATGAGACCCTCCATCACTCCACCGGACCTCACGAGACCCTCCATCACTCCACCTGCCCTCACGAGACCCTCCATCACTCCACCTGCCCTAATGAGCCCCTCCATCACTCCACCTGCCGTTATGAGCCCCTATATCACTCCACCTGGCCTCATGAGACCCTCCTTCACTCCACCTGCCCTTATGAGTCCCTCCGTCACTCCAACTGCCCTTATGAGTCCCTCCATCACTCCACCTGCCCTTATGAGCCCCTCCATCACTCCACCGGCCCTTACGAGACCCTTCATCACTCCACCTGCCCTTACGAGACCCTCCATCACTCCACCTGCCCTTATGAGACCCTCCATCACTCCACCTGCCGTTATGAGCCCCTCCATCACTCCACCGGCCCTTACGAGACCCTCCATCACTCCACCTGCCCTTATGAGACCCTCCATCACTCCACCTGCCGTTATGAGCCCCTACATCACTCCACCTGGCCTCATGAGACCCTCCTTCACTCCACCTGCCCTTATGAGTCCCTCCGTCACTCCAACTGCCCTTATGAGTCCCTCCATCACTCCACCTGCCCTTATGAGCCCCTCCATCACTCCACCGGCCCTTACGAGACCCTTCATCACTCCACCTGCCCTTACGAGACTCTCCATCACTCCACCAGCCCTTATGATACCCTTAATCACTCCACCTGCCCTTATGAGACCCTCCATCACCCCACCGGCCCTCACGAGACCCTCCATCACTCCACCTGCCCTTACGAGACCATCCATAACTCCACCTGCCCTTATGAGCCCCTACATAACTCCACCTGCCCTTATGAGTCCCTCCATCACTCCACCTGCCCTTATGCGACCCTCCATCACTCCACCTGCCCTTATGAGCCCCTCCATCACTCCACCTGCCCTTATGAGACCATTAATCACTCCACCTGCCCTTATGAGCTGCTACATCACTCCACCTGGCCTTATGAGCCCCTACATCACTCCACCTGCCCTTATGAGACCCTCCATCACTCCACCTGCCCTTATGAGACCTTCCATCACTCCACCTGCTCTTATGAGACAGGGATGGAAATTAGCACCCGCCACCAGCCAAATGCGGGTGATTTTGTGTTGTGGCGGGTAAACTCGCTTCACCTACCGGCCACCGTGGCGGGTAAATAAAAATAGCATACTGTTTCACACAGACGGCAGACACTTTAAAAAAAAAAAATGTGGCGTTACATCGCAGGCGTTAAGAGCTGGTTAAGAGGTCTGCAGAGAAAACATCTTTGCCTTAACTTAACATTGAAATCACTTGCGCCGGACGCGCTATACGCACCGACGGGAACGCGACGGTGGAGCGTTTTTAAGATTTCCACTCTGAAGGGTGGTTTCACTTTTTTTGCGTTTTTAAGCCCCAAAAACGCCGTCGCCGTCTAAACGAAAGGCACATCTGATAAAATATTTTTACGTTTTCACCCGCGAGCGTTCTCGTGTAAACAGGGCCTAGTTTCATTGTTGGGACTAAAAACGTAAAACTGGAAGCCATAAAATACCACGAATCATCCAAATGCCACATCCAGGTAAAAAAGAGAAATATATATATATAAGAGAGAAAGAGTGTATAAGAGAGAAATAGAAAATGTCAGTATTTCATTGAAACTTGAGATTAAATAAACTGCTTAAAGGGATACTCCACTTTAAAATGAAAATTCTGTCATCATATATTCACCCTCATGTTGTTTCAAACCTGTATGAATTTCTTTCTTCTGCTGAACAGAAAGGAAGATATTTAGAAGAATGTCAGTAACCAGACAGTTTCTGGTACCATTGACTTCCATGGTATATTTTTTTTCCTACTATGGAAGTCAATGAGACCAGAAACTGTCTGGTTACTGACATTCTTCTAAATATCTTCCTTTCTGTTCAGCAGAAGAAAGAAATTCATACAGGTTTGAAACAACATGAGGGTGAGTATATGATGACAGAATTTTCATTTTTAAGTGGTATTAATTTTCACATGCAGTTACACATTGTCGGTTAAAAATAAGAAAGTGGCTGGTAAAAACATTGAGTGGCTGGTAGATTTTGAAATCCACCAGCCACAGTGGCCGGTGGACAAAAAAGTTAATTTCCATCCCTGTTATGAGACCCTACATCACTCCACCTGCCCTTATGAGCCCCTACATCACTCCACCTGCCCTTATGAGCCCCTACATCACTCCACCTGCCCTTATGAGCCCCTCCATCACTCCACCTGCCCTTATGAGCCCCTCCATCACTCCACCTGCCCTTATGAGCCCCTACATCACTCCAACTGCCCTTATGAGCCCCTACTTCACTCCACCTGCCCTTATGAGACCCTCCATCACTCCACCGGCCCTCACGAGACCCTCCATCACTCCACCTGCCCTCACGAGACCCTCCATCACTCCACTTGCCCTAATGAGCCCCTCCATCACTCCACCTGCCGTTATGAGCCCCTACATCACTCCACCTGGCCTCATGAGACCCTCCTTCACTCCACCTGCCCTTATGAGTCCCTCCGTCACTCCAACTGCCCTTATGAGTCCCTCCGTCACTCCAACTGCCCTTATGAGTCCCTCCATCACTCCACCTGCCCTTATGAGCCCCTCCATCACTCCACCGGCCCTTACGAGACCCTTCATCACTCCACCTGCCCTTACAAGACCCTCCATCACTCCACCTGCCCTTATGAGACCCTCCATCACTCCACCTGCCGTTATGAGCCCCTCCATCACTCCACCGGCCCTTACGAGACCCTCCATCACTCCACCTGCCCTTATGAGACCCTCCATCACTCCACCTGCCCTTATGAGACCCTCCATCACTCCACCTGCCCTTATAAGTCCCTTCATCACTCCACCTGCCCTTATGAGCCCCTACATCACTCCACCTGGCCACATGAGACCCTCCATCACTCCAACTACCCTTATGAGCCCCTCCATCACTCCACCTGCCCTTATGAGCCCCTCCATCACTCCAACTGCCCTTATGAGTCCCTCCGTCACTCCACCTGCCCTTATGAGCACCTCCATCACTCCACCTGCCCTTATAAGTCCCTCCATCACTCCACCTGCCCTTATGAGCCCCTACATCACTCCACCTGGCCTCATGAGACCCTCCTTCACTCCACCTGCCCTTATGAGTCCCTCCGTCACTCCAACTGCCCTTATGAGTCCCTACATCACTCCACCTGCCCTTATGAGCCCCTCCATCACTCCACCTGCCCTTATAAGTCCCTCCATCACTCCACCTGCCCTTATGAGCCCCTACATCACTCCACCTGGCCTCATGAGCCCCTCCATCACTCCACCTGCCCCTATGAGCCCCTCCATCACTCCAACTGCCCTTATGAGTCCCTCCGTCACTCCACCTGCCCTTATGAGCCCCTCCATCACTCCACCTGCCCTTATAAGTCCCTCCATCACTCCACCTGCCCTTATGAGCCCCTACATCACTCCACCTGGCCTCATGAGACCCTCCTTCACTCCACCTGCCCTTATGAGTCCCTCCATCACTCCACCTGCCCTTATGAGCCCCTACATCACTCCACCTGGCCTCATGAGACCCTCCTTCACTCCACCTGCCCTTTTGCGTCCCTCCGTCACTCCAACTGCCCTTATGAGCCCCTCCATCACTCCACCTGCCCTTATGAGCCCCTCCATCACTCCAACTGCCCTTATGAGCCCCTCCATCACTCCACCGGCCCTTACGAGACCCTCCATCACTCCACCTGCCCTTATGAGACCCTCCATCACTCCACCTGCCGTTATGAGCCCCTACATCACTCCACCTGGCCTCATGAGACCCTCCTTCACTCCACCTGCCCTTATGAGTCCCTCCGTCACTCCAACTGCCCTTATGAGTCCCTCCATCACTCCACCTGCCCTTATGAGCCCCTACATCACTCCACCTGGCCACATGAGACCCTCCATCACTCCAACTGCCCTTATGAGCCCCTCCATCACTCCACCTGCCCTTATGAGCCCCTCCATCACTCCACCTGCCCTTACGAGACCATCCATCACTCCACCTGCCCTTTTGAGACCCTTCATCACTCCACCTGCCCTTATGAGAACCTCCATCACTCCACCTGCCCTTGTGAGACCCTCCATCACTCCACCTGCCCTTTTGAGACCCTTCATCACTCCACCTGCCCTTTTGGGACCCTCCATCACTCCACCTGGCCTCATGAGACCCTCCATCACTCCACCTGCCCTCATGAGACCCTCCTTCACTCCACCTGCCCTTATGAGACCCTCCATCACTCCACCTGCCCTTATAAGTCCCTCCATCACTCCACCTGCCCTTACGAGACCCTCCATCACTCCACCTGCCCTTATGAGACCCTCCATCACTCCACCTGCCGTTATGAGCCCCTACATCACTCCACCTGGCCTCATGAGACCCTCCTTCACTCCACCTGCCCTTATGAGTCCCTCCGTCACTCCAACTGCCCTTATGAGTCCCTCCATCACTCCACCTGCCCTTACGAGACTCTCCATCACTCCACCAGCCCTTATGATACCCTTAATCACTCCACCTGCCCTTATGAGACCCTCCATCACTCCACCGGCCCTCACGAGACCCTCCATCACTCCACCTGCCCTCACGAGACCCTCCATCACTCCACCTGCCCTAATGAGCCCCTCCATCACTCCACCTGCCGTTATGAGCCCCTACATCACTCCACCTGGCCTCATGAGACCCTCCTTCACTCCACCTGCCCTTATGAGTCCCTCCGTCACTCCAACTGCCCTTATGAGTCCCTCCGTCACTCCAACTGCCCTTATGAGTCCCTCCATCACTCCACCTGCCCTTATGAGCCCCTCCATCACTCCACCGGCCCTTACGAGACCCTTCATCACTCCACCTGCCCTTACAAGACCCTCCATCACTCCACCTGCCCTTATGAGACCCTCCATCACTCCACCTGCCGTTATGAGCCCCTCCATCACTCCACCGGCCCTTACGAGACCCTCCATCACTCCACCTGCCCTTATGAGACCCTCCATCACTCCACCTGCCCTTATGAGACCCTCCATCACTCCACCTGCCCTTATAAGTCCCTCCATCACTCCACCTGCCCTTATGAGCCCCTACATCACTCCACCTGGCCACATGAGACCCTCCATCACTCCAACTGCCCTTATGAGCCCCTCCATCACTCCACCTGCCCTTATGAGCCCCTCCATCACTCCAACTGCCCTTATGAGTCCCTCCGTCACTCCACCTGCCCTTATGAGCCCCTCCATCACTCCACCTGCCCTTATAAGTCCCTCCATCACTCCACCTGCCCTTATGAGCCCCTACATCACTCCACCTGGCCTCATGAGACCCTCCTTCACTCCACCTGCCCTTATGAGTCCCTCCGTCACTCCAACTGCCCTTATGAGCCCCTCCATCACTCCACCTGCCCTTATGAGCCCCTCCATCACTCCAACTGCCCTTATGAGTCCCTCCGTCACTCCACCTGCCCTTGTGAGCCCCTCCATCACTCCACCTGCCCTTATAAGTCCCTCCATCACTCCACCTGCCCTTATGAGCCCCTACATCACTCCACCTGGCCTCATGAGACCCTCCTTCACTCCACCTGCCCTTATGAGTCCCTCAGTCACTCCAACTGCCCTTATGAGCCCCTCCATCACTCCACCTGCCCTTATGAGCCCCTCCATCACTCCAACTGCCCTTATGAGTCCCTCCGTCACTCCACCTGCCCTTATGAGCCCCTCCATCACTCCACCTGCCCTTATAAGTCCCTCCATCACTCCACCTGCCCTTATGAGCCCCTACATCACTCCACCTGGCCTCATGAGACCCTCCTTCACTCCACCTGCCCTTATGAGTCCCTCAGTCACTCCACCTGCCCTTATGAGCCCCTACATCACTCCACCTGGCCTCATGAGACCCTCCTTCACTCCACCTGCCCTTATGCGTCCCTCCGTCACTCCAACTGCCCTTATGAGCCCCTCCATCACTCCACCTGCCCTTATGAGCCCCTCCATCACTCCAACTGCCCTTATGAGCCCCTCCATCACTCCACCGGCCCTTACGAGACCCTCCATCACTCCACCTGCCCTTATGAGACCCTCCATCACTCCACCTGCCGTTATGAGCCCCTACATCACTCCACCTGGCCTCATGAGACCCTCCTTCACTCCACCTGCCCTTATGAGTCCCTCCGTCACTCCAACTGCCCTTATGAGTCCCTCCATCACTCCACCTGCCCTTATGAGCCCCTACATCACTCCACCTGGCCACATGAGACCCTCCATCACTCCAACTGCCCTTATGAGCCCCTCCATCACTCCACCTGCCCTTATGAGCCCCTCCATCACTCCACCTGCCCTTACGAGACCATCCATCACTCCACCTGCCCTTTTGAGACCCTTCATCACTCCACCTGCCCTTATGAGAACCTCCATCACTCCACCTGCCCTTGTGAGACCCTCCATCACTCCACCTGCCCTTTTGAGACCCTTCATCACTCCACCTGCCCTTTTGGGACCCTCCATCACTCCACCTGGCCTCATGAGACCCTCCATCACTCCACCTGCCCTCATGAGACCCTCCATCACTCCACCTGCCCTTATGAGACCCTCCATCACTCCACCTGCCCTTATAAGTCCCTCCATCACTCCACCTGCCCTTATGAGACCCTCCATCACTCCACCTGCCCTTTTGGGACCCTCCATCACTCCACCTGGCCTCATGAGACCCTCCATCACTCCACCTGCCCTCATGAGACCCTCCATCACTCCACCTGCCCTTATGAGACCCTCCATCACTCCACCTGCCCTTATAAGTCCCTCCATCACTCCACCTGCCCTTATGAGCCCCTACATCACTCCACCTGGCCACATGAGACCCTCCATCACTCCAACTGCCCTTATGAGCCCCTCCATCACTCCACCTGCCCTTATGAGCCCCTCCATCACTCCAACTGCCCTTATGAGTCCCTCCGTCACTCCACCTGCCCTTATGAGCCCCTCCATCACTCCACCTGCCCTTATAAGTCCCTCCATCACTCCACCTGCCCTTATGAGCCCCTACATCACTCCACCTGGCCTCATGAGACCCTCCTTCACTCCACCTGCCCTTATGAGTCCCTCCGTCACTCCAACTGCCCTTATGAGCCCCTCCATCACTCCACCTGCCCTTATGAGCCCCTCCATCACTCCAACTGCCCTTATGAGTCCCTCCGTCACTCCACCTGCCCTTATGAGCCCCTCCATCACTCCACCTGCCCTTATAAGTCCCTCCATCACTCCACCTGCCCTTATGAGCCCCTACATCACTCCACCTGGCCTCATGAGACCCTCCTTCACTCCACCTGCCCTTATGAGTCCCTCCATCACTCCACCTGCCCTTATGAGCCCCTACATCACTCCACCTGGCCTCATGAGACCCTCCTTCACTCCACCTGCCCTTATGCGTCCCTCCGTCACTCCAACTGCCCTTATGAGCCCCTCCATCACTCCACCTGCCCTTATGAGCCCCTCCATCACTCCAACTGCCCTTATGAGCCCCTCCATCACTCCACCGCCCCTTACGAGACCCTCCATCACTCCACCTGCCCTTATGAGACCCTCCATCACTCCACCTGCCGTTATGAGCCCCTACATCACTCCACCTGGCCTCATGAGACCCTCCTTCACTCCACCTGCCCTTATGAGTCCCTCCGTCACTCCAACTGCCCTTATGAGTCCCTCCATCACTCCACCTGCCCTTATGAGCCCCTCCATCACTCCACCGGCCCTTACGAGACCCTTCATCACTCCACCTGCCCTTACGAGACTCTCCATCACTCCACCAGCCCTTATGATACCCTTAATCACTCCACCTGCCCTTATGAGACCCTCCATCACTCCACCGGACCTCACGAGACCCTCCATCACTCCACCTGCCCTCACGAGACCCTCCATCACTCCACCTGCCCTAATGAGCCCCTCCATCACTCCACCTGCCGTTATGAGCCCCTATATCACTCCACCTGGCCTCATGAGACCCTCCTTCACTCCACCTGCCCTTATGAGTCCCTCCGTCACTCCAACTGCCCTTATGAGTCCCTCCATCACTCCACCTGCCCTTATGAGCCCCTCCATCACTCCACCGGCCCTTACGAGACCCTTCATCACTCCACCTGCCCTTACGAGACCCTCCATCACTCCACCTGCCCTTATGAGACCCTCCATCACTCCACCTGCCGTTATGAGCCCCTCCATCACTCCACCGGCCCTTACGAGACCCTCCATCACTCCACCTGCCCTTATGAGACCCTCCATCACTCCACCTGCCGTTATGAGCCCCTACATCACTCCACCTGGCCTCATGAGACCCTCCTTCACTCCACCTGCCCTTATGAGTCCCTCCGTCACTCCAACTGCCCTTATGAGTCCCTCCATCACTCCACCTGCCCTTATGAGCCCCTCCATCACTCCACCGGCCCTTACGAGACCCTTCATCACTCCACCTGCCCTTACGAGACTCTCCATCACTCCACCAGCCCTTATGATACCCTTAATCACTCCACCTGCCCTTATGAGACCCTCCATCACCCCACCGGCCCTCACGAGACCCTCCATCACTCCACCTGCCCTTACGAGACCATCCATAACTCCACCTGCCCTTATGAGCCCCTACATAACTCCACCTGCCCTTATGAGTCCCTCCATCACTCCACCTGCCCTTATGCGACCCTCCATCACTCCACCTGCCCTTATGAGCCCCTCCATCACTCCACCTGCCCTTATGAGACCATTAATCACTCCACCTGCCCTTATGAGCTGCTACATCACTCCACCTGGCCTTATGAGCCCCTACATCACTCCACCTGCCCTTATGAGACCCTCCATCACTCCACCTGCCCTTATGAGACCTTCCATCACTCCACCTGCTCTTATGAGACAGGGATGGAAATTAGCACCCGCCACCAGCCAAATGCGGGTGATTTTGTGTTGTGGCGGGTAAACTCGCTTCACCTACCGGCCACCGTGGCGGGTAAATAAAAATAGCATACTGTTTCACACAGACGGCAGACACTTTAAAAAAAAAAAATGTGGCGTTACATCGCAGGCGTTAAGAGCTGGTTAAGAGGTCTGCAGAGAAAACATCTTTGCCTTAACTTAACATTGAAATCACTTGCGCCGGACGCGCTATACGCACCGACGGGAACGCGACGGTGGAGCGTTTTTAAGATTTCCACTCTGAAGGGTGGTTTCACTTTTTTTGCGTTTTTAAGCCCCAAAAACGCCGTCGCCGTCTAAACGAAAGGCACATCTGATAAAATATTTTTACGTTTTCACCCGCGAGCGTTCTCGTGTAAACAGGGCCTAGTTTCATTGTTGGGACTAAAAACGTAAAACTGGAAGCCATAAAATACCACGAATCATCCAAATGCCACATCCAGGTAAAAAAGAGAAATATATATATATAAGAGAGAAAGAGTGTATAAGAGAGAAATAGAAAATGTCAGTATTTCATTGAAACTTGAGATTAAATAAACTGCTTAAAGGGATACTCCACTTTAAAATGAAAATTCTGTCATCATATATTCACCCTCATGTTGTTTCAAACCTGTATGAATTTCTTTCTTCTGCTGAACAGAAAGGAAGATATTTAGAAGAATGTCAGTAACCAGACAGTTTCTGGTACCATTGACTTCCATGGTATATTTTTTTTCCTACTATGGAAGTCAATGAGACCAGAAACTGTCTGGTTACTGACATTCTTCTAAATATCTTCCTTTCTGTTCAGCAGAAGAAAGAAATTCATACAGGTTTGAAACAACATGAGGGTGAGTATATGATGACAGAATTTTCATTTTTAAGTGGTATTAATTTTCACATGCAGTTACACATTGTCGGTTAAAAATAAGAAAGTGGCTGGTAAAAACATTGAGTGGCTGGTAGATTTTGAAATCCACCAGCCACAGTGGCCGGTGGACAAAAAAGTTAATTTCCATCCCTGTTATGAGACCCTACATCACTCCACCTGCCCTTATGAGCCCCTACATCACTCCACCTGCCCTTATGAGCCCCTACATCACTCCACCTGCCCTTATGAGCCCCTCCATCACTCCACCTGCCCTTATGAGCCCCTCCATCACTCCACCTGCCCTTATGAGCCCCTACATCACTCCAACTGCCCTTATGAGCCCCTACTTCACTCCACCTGCCCTTATGAGACCCTCCATCACTCCACCGGCCCTCACGAGACCCTCCATCACTCCACCTGCCCTCACGAGACCCTCCATCACTCCACTTGCCCTAATGAGCCCCTCCATCACTCCACCTGCCGTTATGAGCCCCTACATCACTCCACCTGGCCTCATGAGACCCTCCTTCACTCCACCTGCCCTTATGAGTCCCTCCGTCACTCCAACTGCCCTTATGAGTCCCTCCGTCACTCCAACTGCCCTTATGAGTCCCTCCATCACTCCACCTGCCCTTATGAGCCCCTCCATCACTCCACCGGCCCTTACGAGACCCTTCATCACTCCACCTGCCCTTACAAGACCCTCCATCACTCCACCTGCCCTTATGAGACCCTCCATCACTCCACCTGCCGTTATGAGCCCCTCCATCACTCCACCGGCCCTTACGAGACCCTCCATCACTCCACCTGCCCTTATGAGACCCTCCATCACTCCACCTGCCCTTATGAGACCCTCCATCACTCCACCTGCCCTTATAAGTCCCTTCATCACTCCACCTGCCCTTATGAGCCCCTACATCACTCCACCTGGCCACATGAGACCCTCCATCACTCCAACTACCCTTATGAGCCCCTCCATCACTCCACCTGCCCTTATGAGCCCCTCCATCACTCCAACTGCCCTTATGAGTCCCTCCGTCACTCCACCTGCCCTTATGAGCCCCTCCATCACTCCACCTGCCCTTATAAGTCCCTCCATCACTCCACCTGCCCTTATGAGCCCCTACATCACTCCACCTGGCCTCATGAGACCCTCCTTCACTCCACCTGCCCTTATGAGTCCCTCCGTCACTCCAACTGCCCTTATGAGTCCCTACATCACTCCACCTGCCCTTATGAGCCCCTCCATCACTCCACCTGCCCTTATAAGTCCCTCCATCACTCCACCTGCCCTTATGAGCCCCTACATCACTCCACCTGGCCTCATGAGCCCCTCCATCACTCCACCTGCCCCTATGAGCCCCTCCATCACTCCAACTGCCCTTATGAGTCCCTCCGTCACTCCACCTGCCCTTATGAGCCCCTCCATCACTCCACCTGCCCTTATAAGTCCCTCCATCACTCCACCTGCCCTTATGAGCCCCTACATCACTCCACCTGGCCTCATGAGACCCTCCTTCACTCCACCTGCCCTTATGAGTCCCTCCATCACTCCACCTGCCCTTATGAGCCCCTACATCACTCCACCTGGCCTCATGAGACCCTCCTTCACTCCACCTGCCCTTTTGCGTCCCTCCGTCACTCCAACTGCCCTTATGAGCCCCTCCATCACTCCACCTGCCCTTATGAGCCCCTCCATCACTCCAACTGCCCTTATGAGCCCCTCCATCACTCCACCGGCCCTTACGAGACCCTCCATCACTCCACCTGCCCTTATGAGACCCTCCATCACTCCACCTGCCGTTATGAGCCCCTACATCACTCCACCTGGCCTCATGAGACCCTCCTTCACTCCACCTGCCCTTATGAGTCCCTCCGTCACTCCAACTGCCCTTATGAGTCCCTCCATCACTCCACCTGCCCTTATGAGCCCCTACATCACTCCACCTGGCCACATGAGACCCTCCATCACTCCAACTGCCCTTATGAGCCCCTCCATCACTCCACCTGCCCTTATGAGCCCCTCCATCACTCCACCTGCCCTTACGAGACCATCCATCACTCCACCTGCCCTTTTGAGACCCTTCATCACTCCACCTGCCCTTATGAGAACCTCCATCACTCCACCTGCCCTTGTGAGACCCTCCATCACTCCACCTGCCCTTTTGAGACCCTTCATCACTCCACCTGCCCTTTTGGGACCCTCCATCACTCCACCTGGCCTCATGAGACCCTCCATCACTCCACCTGCCCTCATGAGACCCTCCTTCACTCCACCTGCCCTTATGAGACCCTCCATCACTCCACCTGCCCTTATAAGTCCCTCCATCACTCCACCTGCCCTTACGAGACCCTCCATCACTCCACCTGCCCTTATGAGACCCTCCATCACTCCACCTGCCGTTATGAGCCCCTACATCACTCCACCTGGCCTCATGAGACCCTCCTTCACTCCACCTGCCCTTATGAGTCCCTCCGTCACTCCAACTGCCCTTATGAGTCCCTCCATCACTCCACCTGCCCTTACGAGACTCTCCATCACTCCACCAGCCCTTATGATACCCTTAATCACTCCACCTGCCCTTATGAGACCCTCCATCACTCCACCGGCCCTCACGAGACCCTCCATCACTCCACCTGCCCTCACGAGACCCTCCATCACTCCACCTGCCCTAATGAGCCCCTCCATCACTCCACCTGCCGTTATGAGCCCCTACATCACTCCACCTGGCCTCATGAGACCCTCCTTCACTCCACCTGCCCTTATGAGTCCCTCCGTCACTCCAACTGCCCTTATGAGTCCCTCCGTCACTCCAACTGCCCTTATGAGTCCCTCCATCACTCCACCTGCCCTTATGAGCCCCTCCATCACTCCACCGGCCCTTACGAGACCCTTCATCACTCCACCTGCCCTTACAAGACCCTCCATCACTCCACCTGCCCTTATGAGACCCTCCATCACTCCACCTGCCGTTATGAGCCCCTCCATCACTCCACCGGCCCTTACGAGACCCTCCATCACTCCACCTGCCCTTATGAGACCCTCCATCACTCCACCTGCCCTTATGAGACCCTCCATCACTCCACCTGCCCTTATAAGTCCCTCCATCACTCCACCTGCCCTTATGAGCCCCTACATCACTCCACCTGGCCACATGAGACCCTCCATCACTCCAACTGCCCTTATGAGCCCCTCCATCACTCCACCTGCCCTTATGAGCCCCTCCATCACTCCAACTGCCCTTATGAGTCCCTCCGTCACTCCACCTGCCCTTATGAGCCCCTCCATCACTCCACCTGCCCTTATAAGTCCCTCCATCACTCCACCTGCCCTTATGAGCCCCTACATCACTCCACCTGGCCTCATGAGACCCTCCTTCACTCCACCTGCCCTTATGAGTCCCTCCGTCACTCCAACTGCCCTTATGAGCCCCTCCATCACTCCACCTGCCCTTATGAGCCCCTCCATCACTCCAACTGCCCTTATGAGTCCCTCCGTCACTCCACCTGCCCTTGTGAGCCCCTCCATCACTCCACCTGCCCTTATAAGTCCCTCCATCACTCCACCTGCCCTTATGAGCCCCTACATCACTCCACCTGGCCTCATGAGACCCTCCTTCACTCCACCTGCCCTTATGAGTCCCTCAGTCACTCCAACTGCCCTTATGAGCCCCTCCATCACTCCACCTGCCCTTATGAGCCCCTCCATCACTCCAACTGCCCTTATGAGTCCCTCCGTCACTCCACCTGCCCTTATGAGCCCCTCCATCACTCCACCTGCCCTTATAAGTCCCTCCATCACTCCACCTGCCCTTATGAGCCCCTACATCACTCCACCTGGCCTCATGAGACCCTCCTTCACTCCACCTGCCCTTATGAGTCCCTCAGTCACTCCACCTGCCCTTATGAGCCCCTACATCACTCCACCTGGCCTCATGAGACCCTCCTTCACTCCACCTGCCCTTATGCGTCCCTCCGTCACTCCAACTGCCCTTATGAGCCCCTCCATCACTCCACCTGCCCTTATGAGCCCCTCCATCACTCCAACTGCCCTTATGAGCCCCTCCATCACTCCACCGGCCCTTACGAGACCCTCCATCACTCCACCTGCCCTTATGAGACCCTCCATCACTCCACCTGCCGTTATGAGCCCCTACATCACTCCACCTGGCCTCATGAGACCCTCCTTCACTCCACCTGCCCTTATGAGTCCCTCCGTCACTCCAACTGCCCTTATGAGTCCCTCCATCACTCCACCTGCCCTTATGAGCCCCTACATCACTCCACCTGGCCACATGAGACCCTCCATCACTCCAACTGCCCTTATGAGCCCCTCCATCACTCCACCTGCCCTTATGAGCCCCTCCATCACTCCACCTGCCCTTACGAGACCATCCATCACTCCACCTGCCCTTTTGAGACCCTTCATCACTCCACCTGCCCTTATGAGAACCTCCATCACTCCACCTGCCCTTGTGAGACCCTCCATCACTCCACCTGCCCTTTTGAGACCCTTCATCACTCCACCTGCCCTTTTGGGACCCTCCATCACTCCACCTGGCCTCATGAGACCCTCCATCACTCCACCTGCCCTCATGAGACCCTCCATCACTCCACCTGCCCTTATGAGACCCTCCATCACTCCACCTGCCCTTATAAGTCCCTCCATCACTCCACCTGCCCTTATGAGACCCTCCATCACTCCACCTGCCCTTTTGGGACCCTCCATCACTCCACCTGGCCTCATGAGACCCTCCATCACTCCACCTGCCCTCATGAGACCCTCCATCACTCCACCTGCCCTTATGAGACCCTCCATCACTCCACCTGCCCTTATAAGTCCCTCCATCACTCCACCTGCCCTTATGAGCCCCTACATCACTCCACCTGGCCACATGAGACCCTCCATCACTCCAACTGCCCTTATGAGCCCCTCCATCACTCCACCTGCCCTTATGAGCCCCTCCATCACTCCAACTGCCCTTATGAGTCCCTCCGTCACTCCACCTGCCCTTATGAGCCCCTCCATCACTCCACCTGCCCTTATAAGTCCCTCCATCACTCCACCTGCCCTTATGAGCCCCTACATCACTCCACCTGGCCTCATGAGACCCTCCTTCACTCCACCTGCCCTTATGAGTCCCTCCGTCACTCCAACTGCCCTTATGAGCCCCTCCATCACTCCACCTGCCCTTATGAGCCCCTCCATCACTCCAACTGCCCTTATGAGTCCCTCCGTCACTCCACCTGCCCTTATGAGCCCCTCCATCACTCCACCTGCCCTTATAAGTCCCTCCATCACTCCACCTGCCCTTATGAGCCCCTACATCACTCCACCTGGCCTCATGAGACCCTCCTTCACTCCACCTGCCCTTATGAGTCCCTCCATCACTCCACCTGCCCTTATGAGCCCCTACATCACTCCACCTGGCCTCATGAGACCCTCCTTCACTCCACCTGCCCTTATGCGTCCCTCCGTCACTCCAACTGCCCTTATGAGCCCCTCCATCACTCCACCTGCCCTTATGAGCCCCTCCATCACTCCAACTGCCCTTATGAGCCCCTCCATCACTCCACCGCCCCTTACGAGACCCTCCATCACTCCACCTGCCCTTATGAGACCCTCCATCACTCCACCTGCCGTTATGAGCCCCTACATCACTCCACCTGGCCTCATGAGACCCTCCTTCACTCCACCTGCCCTTATGAGTCCCTCCGTCACTCCAACTGCCCTTATGAGTCCCTCCATCACTCCACCTGCCCTTATGAGCCCCTCCATCACTCCACCGGCCCTTACGAGACCCTTCATCACTCCACCTGCCCTTACGAGACTCTCCATCACTCCACCAGCCCTTATGATACCCTTAATCACTCCACCTGCCCTTATGAGACCCTCCATCACTCCACCGGACCTCACGAGACCCTCCATCACTCCACCTGCCCTCACGAGACCCTCCATCACTCCACCTGCCCTAATGAGCCCCTCCATCACTCCACCTGCCGTTATGAGCCCCTATATCACTCCACCTGGCCTCATGAGACCCTCCTTCACTCCACCTGCCCTTATGAGTCCCTCCGTCACTCCAACTGCCCTTATGAGTCCCTCCATCACTCCACCTGCCCTTATGAGCCCCTCCATCACTCCACCGGCCCTTACGAGACCCTTCATCACTCCACCTGCCCTTACGAGACCCTCCATCACTCCACCTGCCCTTATGAGACCCTCCATCACTCCACCTGCCGTTATGAGCCCCTCCATCACTCCACCGGCCCTTACGAGACCCTCCATCACTCCACCTGCCCTTATGAGACCCTCCATCACTCCACCTGCCGTTATGAGCCCCTACATCACTCCACCTGGCCTCATGAGACCCTCCTTCACTCCACCTGCCCTTATGAGTCCCTCCGTCACTCCAACTGCCCTTATGAGTCCCTCCATCACTCCACCTGCCCTTATGAGCCCCTCCATCACTCCACCGGCCCTTACGAGACCCTTCATCACTCCACCTGCCCTTACGAGACTCTCCATCACTCCACCAGCCCTTATGATACCCTTAATCACTCCACCTGCCCTTATGAGACCCTCCATCACCCCACCGGCCCTCACGAGACCCTCCATCACTCCACCTGCCCTCACGAGACCCTCCATCACTCCACCTGCCCTTATGAGCCCCTCCATCACTCCACCTCCCCTTATGAGACCCTCCATCACTCCACCTGCCCTTATGAGACCCTCCATCACTCCACCTCCCCTTATGAGACCCTCCATCACTCCACCTGCCCTTATGAGAACATCCATCATTCCACCTGCCCTTATGAGACCATCCATCACTCCACCTGCCCTTATGAGCCCCTACATCACTCCACCTGCCCTTATGAGACCCTCCATCACTCCACCTGCCCTTATGAGACCCTCCATCACTCCACCTGCCCTTATGAGACCCTCCATCACTCCACCTGCTCTTATGAGACCCTTGAGCATCAGTGTGTTTTCAGCATGTCAAAGGCTTGCTGTACTATGCTTCGCTCACAGAAGTGTTTGCTGTTGAGATGAGCCTCACAGGGTTCTGTACTGGATCTCTGTATGAGGTGATGAGGCTGATGGTGCACTCAGGCAAGGATAGCCTCGATGTCCCTTTCCCATTCATGATCAGATCCCAGTCTGACTGCAGTGATGAGGGACATGATGGACAGCAGAGAGAGGTGAAGGTGGTTACGGTGGTCAGCTGACTCATCAGAATAAAGCCACAGAATGAGAAGCGCTGTGTTGAGATGGCAGTAGGATGTGGCTTTTTGAGCCCCTAAAAGCAGTATGAATAAAGCTTGTTGTTTTATGTGTTGACTTGTATATACATTTATTCATTCTTTTACTCATTTATTCATGTTTCATATTGTTATCATCAGTAAATAAAATATAATTATTTAATGCATGCATTAATTTATTGCTTGACTGAAAATTGAGATGTATTCACTTTGGCTGCAATTGTCTAGTGTGTATTCATGCATATCTATGTCATATGATAAAACAAATTACATTTTGCTTGTTTTACTAAAATATATAATTTTCATCAACATCAAGATATTTACAGATAGATTAATTAAACCTGTCGCTCATATATTTTAAGTTGTTGCGCTTGTGATAACATCATAGGTCACATGATAATGTCAACATGGAAGATGTCCCGAATCCCCCGAAGCACATTCACACTTAACGTGATCAGGCTATAAAGTACCTAGCGCTCGTTAAGTAAGTACTTATTGAAATGAAGTACCTACTCAGTAAGTATGCGGTTTCGAACACAGCCTCTATGTGTTAATGGTTCCCAAAGTTGCTCGGTTCAGACAAGTGTTCATTATAAATCAATACAGTAATCTTAACACATGGTATATTCGTAAACCATTTCAGTGTATCAGTATATTCACATTGAAATGTCCAAATGAGGATGTTAAAAAAAAATCATAAAAGTGCTACATGCAAATTGTGCATTATATCCAAAGTCTTCTGAAGCCATACGATAGCTTTGTATAAGAAGCTGATCCCAAGTCATGTTTTCTGTTTTTAGATTGACTTCAGAGCATTAAAGAAAACACAACCCAAAAACCAGCTTTTCACAAAAGTCACAACTTTATTGCACCAGGTATATCTATATTTATGTATTTGCAATACTGAATGACTTCTTTTCAGAAAAGGCATTAGATACAGAACCATCAATTCAAATATGACAAAGACACTGTTCTTCAGCGTCCAACCTCTTTGAAAATAACCTATCTCAAGTGAATTTCTAAGAGAATACAGACATCCTACAGAACGCATAGGGAAGTCTTTGTCTGGCTCCTGAACAAGACCTCAGAGCAGTCTTTCAAACACATATCTATTGTTTTATTAGAACTTCCCATTTACAATTCCACAGACCTTAAATACATTAGGCTTCCGTTTAGCAATGTGCATTTTAACATGTTTCAATAAGTATAATTCGCAATATGTTCTATTCATTTTTAAAAATTAAACCAAGGCAACTTTTCTAAAACCCAAGGAGTCGTGAAAGGGATGGTGTTTAACAACAAGAACGACTGGAGGGGGTCACAGAGAGCACAAGGTAAGACTGTACAATGTTCTAAATAGGAAAGCGTCAACATTGGTTTACTCCTATGACAGCTCTTCAGTGGATAAGCATGTACATCATCATTTTGACCCAATGCACCGTTAACAGACGTGGAACATGACAGGGTGTTTACAGCTCACAGAGATGATGTTTGGACCAGCTTTTGGAGAGTCTTTCCCTGGACTAGAGCATCCATGGGATTGCTGTTGTTGCATAGAGAGTAGAAAAGAGGATGGGACACGCTAAATCAAAGACAAGGGGACACTCCGATAATTCAGGAATTCACCCCACCTGGCAAAACACAGTGGTTTGTGTTAAGGCCCATGTTTTTTTTTTAGCTCACATGGATGAAATGTATTGCATTGTTGTATGCAGCACTGTGCATAAAAGACCACGTCGTCTGACTGGAAATGGTGACGTTTTGGGAAATCTGAAGAGATGCTTTATAGAGACAGCGGAAATTCCCACAAGAGACTCGTTTCACTTCAAAAATGTTATTGAATAGAGTTCTGTTTGATGAAAAAAAAAAAAAAAAACACTGCAAAAGTTGGGGAGGATGGGCTAGTATTCAAGCAGGCAAGACATGAAAATATACAATCACAAGCAATAAATGTATTGCAATGTAAGACACCAGGGCCGTGTGCCTGTGGCAAACTAAAAGGCAACACAGGCAAAGAACTGCCTAATAGTGACCGGCTCAAATATGAAAAAGTAAAATAATCAAGTGAGCAAAAGTTCCCTAATGGGAACAATGATGTTATTTGTTGAGTCCAGACAAATTATGCTTAAAACCATTGGAGGGAGGGGCTTAATTTTCCTGTTTCTCCTCTCGACAGAAGCCCTCAGATCACGCGTCATTGGCCATTACAGCCCGAATGATCGCCAAGTCTCGCCTCGATAAAACTGGCCCTGGTGAACATCTGTTCTTATTACAATAAGAATAACTGAGACCATCAAAGGTTAACAGGGTGCCGACTCTACAGTGTGCCACATCTGCTATGATTTGAAGATCATAATGGCACCCTTAGTGGCGTATATTTTGGATTTCAGACGGTGACTAAAGCCTCAGCCTCATCGCTTTATTTCACAGTACTGCTGCATTCTGGGTGGACTTCAGAGGAATCTGAGACAGATCCGACTGCTGCTGATCCAATAAGGCAACTGGTCTGGTCAGGGGAAACACACGGGATCCGCATTTCAAAACTGCAGAAAGACAGTGAAAGGGCTCGTTACAAACAGATAAGAACATTCTTGTTATTCTCCAAGTTCCCACTAATGGCTATGATCAATTTATATATTATATATATATAAAAAAAGTAATCCTGAAATTTTAAGTAAAAGGTAAAGTAAAGGTAAAGGTAAAGGTAAAGTAAAACAATTTTAAGTGCCTATTAGTAAAGACAAAGAGTTTGCTTTAAATTGGAATGGTTTAAAATCGCAAGACTTAAAGACATGCAAATGATAAACTTTAGTTGCGATGACACACTGGGCTGAATGGACACACACAATAATGTCAAAATGGCCGTCATGTGGAGTATTCATGTAAACGCAGCCAGTTACGTCTCAAGTGAAAGTAAACAGTTGGGTGTAAACCGGATGTGCATCAGTATAATGGATGTGTGTTTGCTCTTAAAGTGACAGCAGCCTAATAAACCTGCTGCTTTGTCATTAATGTGACTAGGCAAAATTTTATTTTTTATATTTAATTATTTAATTTCTGTACTAATTCTAACTACATGTTAAAAAAACTATTGTACCTGAAAAACTTAGATTTAAAGCATAATTATATTTTAATAATTAATATTTAATTAATAATCTAATTCATATTTTTGTCCTGTTGTTTGTAATTTGCTGCTTTTTTCTTATTTTTAATAACAGAAATTAGATAAAAACACACAAAATAACTATATTGTGATATATATTGTTATCGTGAAATAAAATCCCATATCGGGAAAAAAATTTTTCGTAGAGGTCAAGACACCTCTACTTGACTAGTGTCTGCAGTGTCATTAATGTGATTGGCCAAGTTGAGAGACCACTGTTTGAGCCATTTTTTATTTATGTTTTCATCAAAGAGATTGAAAATGTTTAACAGAAGTAAAACGGTAATTCTTTTTGTTCTTTGATAAATTTTTAATGTAAATTTAAGTCAAATCAAACATTAAAATGTGACAAATTTCACCTTTCAGTGGCGATAGCCCAGACTGCTCCGCCTGCCTCCCGGCGTGACCGACCACATGTTACGACGCTCTTGGATCTTCTGGAAGACGTTTCCATTCCTCCTCTTCTCCTTTTTGTATTTTTTCATTTTCTTCACCTAATCGAGAGGGAAATGAAATGACTCAGTTTATTGTGCTGTACTAGGTAATAAATAAAACACTGTGCACAGTATACATACATTTTGTTAAATAAAAAAAAAGAAAAAGTAGTAAAATATTCCACCGACTAGCAGTCTAAGATGCAACCATAGTCATTTCCAGTCAAAATGAGTTTCCTGGTGTAAGTAATGCTCAAAAATATTGAAATATTGAAGTCCAAGTTGTAGTCCTCACTTTTCCACTGTCAAACTCCCTGTCCCACTCGTCAAGGACAGTGTCGTTTTTGGCATCGCGTACGTCTTCTCTGGCGTCTCTGCTGATGGCCGACGGATCTCCATCCCAACTGAGAACTGGAGGAGGAAATTATTCAAAACACTGTCAATATTTCAGGTCATGCTAAGAATTCAAGCATAGGTGCAACAGGACTATGATCTTAATTCCTCCCAAAAACTGCTTCATAAGAAAAGAAAGGTAAATTTAATAATTCAACTGCCAAGTACTTATTGTTTTTCCCATCTGAACAACGAAACAAGCACACACTGTCCAATTGAAATGCATCAGAACAGAAACAGAAATTGCCCATTAGCATTTGAGATATAGATAAACATGTTAAGATTCAGAAATAAATCCTAACCTCTCCAACTGTCAGGAAAGCTGAGAAGTTTTGCACACAAGGTTCGGTTGACTTCTGACCGACAACTCACCCTCAGTTCCATAGGCTTTATCTGAGGAGTTCTTGAGGAGCTCCTCCACAACATCACAGCTTTTCTTGCCATCCCAGCCAATAGGAGCGGAGCACGAGCCTTTCCTCGACACGCCCTCGGCTTCCTGAAGGCTCTGCTTGCGCTTGTAGCCGTCCTGAACCTGGCTGTCCCAAACGAACACTGCAGCTGTTACAGAAAGGCCCAGAAGGTTAACTCTGAAATATGTCAGATATTGGTACACACCAAGAACCAAAGCCACTTAAAAAACTAAGTGTGTTCAGGTGTACAGTTCACAGTTTTGAAGTCCATTATGAATGTAATTCAGCCTAAAGTAAATAGTAAAGGGTGATGGATTGATGTGCTTCAAGCAGAGGAGCAAAAGCTTGTCCTGACAAAAACTTGCATTCTTTAAATCTTTTTGCAGTGCATAAGTGTCTTTTCGTCCTTTTGGTTTTGTGGTGAAATATGACTTGGATGAATATAAGCCCATCAAGCAAAAACACCCTAGCTTTTAGAAGTAAAGACCTAATAAAACCAAAAGCTTGATCAATAATAAGGGAAATGTTTGTTTCCACTAATCAATACCATCTAAAACACTAAAACCCCTCATGTCTATGATCTTACGGCAGCGAGTGTATTTATACCTGTATTGGGTTTACTAGGTTTCTCCGTATCCGTATTTCCCATCTGACTAGGAGACTCGTCTCCATTGGTCTCTCGAAGATCCCTGTGAAGTTCTTCTTCATTCCTCGGCTTCTCCTCCTCTTCTCTGAAGTCTTTGTGTTTCCTCTTTTTCTTCTTCTTCCTGGTCTCTTCTAGGTCCTTTGTCTTCGAGTTTGTACCACCAACCTCTTTTACAACAGCACTGGATGAAAAGAAGCCATTTACCAGGTTAAATGAAGGTAGATGTACTGTACTTAAATGATATGCACATTCAAAGAGAAACGATATTAAACAGGAATTTAGAAACCACTGTAATTTTTTAAACAATGGTGCGGACTTAAACTACAAAATAAGTCATACAATAAAAGTTTAAAATGCCTTTTGGTTGGGTGCAAAGTTGTAGCAAAATTTGTGTAAAGCCCATTCGATTTTGATAAATACAGCCAATCAAATTGCTTGTGTCAATGGAGTACATTTTAAACACTGTCAAATCATGCACATTAGAAAGTTTCAGCTTTGTCCAATGTCTGTGCTACTTCACTTCAGAAGTTATAAATGAGTGATGAAATGAGTACTAGGGGGTGTAACGATACCCTACATATCGCAATACTGAACTCACGATACTCCAAAACATTTGTTAAAAGGTTAACAAAAAATTAACTCTTGATTCAAATGCTAAATTTGGTATTACATTGGGGTTGGAAATGAATAGGCTTGGACACCCAAAGCACAGGACAATAGAGACACCCGGAATAAAAATATTCATGATTCTGAAGCTGAAAAACAGAATTATTTTAGACGAATATGCTTTAACTCTGTCAGTGACTAGATATATGGGACGACAGCTCTCGATCAGTGGTGTAGTGGTAAAAAAAGAGGTGTGTAAACTATAAATTCTGGTGGACCACGATGTGGTCACCCGGTAAGGTGGGCCACTGCCTACCGGTGTATGTGTATCCTGATGACATCGCTATAGGCTACCAAGGGTATCACTGGTTGTTCCCTCATCATAGGTCACACAATCACTATTCTATTCATACATTAATCTAAGTTCTTGTTAAAGAGTCTCAGGAAGGAATAAATCTATAAAGTTTACTAAATGAAAAAACAGAGAAAACTAAATTTTTTAAGAGAGATAGAGAGGGAGGCTTATATCCAGGGCTTCCAATGCAATGCACTTGTGCATAATGATTAGGGATTTGGGATTATTTTCATAGTCGATTAATCTGTTGAATATTTCCTAGATTAATTGATTAGTTGTTTGGTCTATCAGAAAAATGTGGCTCAGTGTTTCCCTATAGCCTAGAGGGAAAAGTCTTTAACCTGACGCAGGCTTGATTCCCTCTGAATCTCTTGTACAGTTGGGTTTCGACATGCTCCCTACATTAAACCAGCTGCCTGTAATGAATTTAAAAAAAAAATCACTTTTTTGCATCGTTTTAATGATTTCCTGTTGCGGCTGCGATCAAGTTTCATTCTCGCGCAGCTTGTTTAGTAACTTAACGAGCGTGTGTTTTCTGTTCCGTGTGTGTGTGTGTGTGTGTATGTGTCGCCGCGCTGCGCTCTCTGCTCAATATTCCGCTCCGTGTTTGCGCTGCGCGTTCTGCTCTCGTTAACGGCCCAAATGCTCGAATCATGTATGCTACCGATCGGCGATCACGCACTGGAAAAGCAAAGTCTGCTCAAATAACGTGAAATTTAGAGGTGGATAAACGCAATTTAGAAGTGGATAAACGCAATTTAGAGGTGGGTAAACGCTATTTCCGAATTTTGGGAGGTGCGTAAACGGCGTTTACGTGCGTTTAGCCTCCACTACATCCCTGGTCTCGATCTGTGGTTAGAAGCAAAGTTTCTTGTTTGCAAGACATGTGGACTTAATAAATCCTCATCTTGAGCAAAATAAGCAAACTGACATTCAGTGCAACCTGTGTCTTTAATTTATAATACATACAAATGTCATTTACATCTTTTAGTTTGTCAAGAGATTTAAAGTGTTATAGTGCGCATGTGCAAAAGTACTCTGGTACGTAAGAACGAGCCTATGATTGAATCTGGAAATAAAGCAAAATAACTGAGGAAAAATGAGAAATATTCTCAGAATTTATAGCAAAACATCTAGCATTAATTCAGTCTCAAACAGACTCATTAAAATAAGTAATTACTCCTACAGCTGCGTGACCTCATTAACCAACATGGTCGAACGACCAATTTGCGATAATATGGTTTTGGGAAACATGACTAGCTAGTTGATTTCTTCAACGATGCATTGTGCTATGATAGTGAAGCAGCGAGTTACGCATTTGTACGGGAAACACACGAGTCCCTGATCGGACTCAACGGCTTTGATTAAACTTTTCAATAACCAGCTTACCACTTTGAGACTGTGGCTCCATTGCTGAGCTCTTCCAGCGGCTCCGGGAGTTTGTGTTTCTTCTTCTTCTTCTTTGGGACGGGGTCAAGCGGAGGCACTGACTGAGGTTCGGTCTGACAATTCTCCGCTGCTTTAGACGACTTGATCTCATTTCCCTTGGCTTCTGAGGTGATGCTCCAAGTTTCTCCGAGACACCAGTCCTCATCTTGATGGGGCTCGAGATGAGACGGCACACACTCCCTCTGGACCTCAAGACCATCTTCCTCCAGCTCTCGTTTCCTCTTCTTCTTCTTCCTCTTCTTCTGCCTGTGTTCAGTACTTGGCTTTGGTTCTTCTGGGGGTGAGGCTTTAGGGGCGTCCTGCTCTACTTCCGAATGTCGTCGTTTTAGTTTATTTTTCTTCTTTTTTAGCGTGGGACTGGCGAGCTCCTGGGGGAGTCCTGTAGATGAGGCAGACAGGATCATCTCGCTCTGGATTGGTTTGTGTGTACGGGCCGGCTGGGGCTGAACGCCATTGGTCTGTGTGTAGAGAGCATGAGCGGGCGGCCTCAGAGTGGAGGAGGGCTGTTTAAGGGGACTTGAATCTTTAGGAAGGCGAGTTGAAGGTGGAGACTGCAGGTTGAGCGAATGAGTTGAAAATCTGGAGCAAAGGATAGAAACACTTTAATTGTTAGACATTGAGATGACAGATGTACTTCGTATTTTATTTTACTATCGACTTGTTAATGTTACGAATAAGGGTAGAACTCCTTTTAAAAGGTATACATGTGAATTAAACGTGACACAATGGCCTTCATCATCACAGTATGCTAATGCCTATCTAGCACAAGGGGATTTCATCAATATGCTGATGGAGGACTGTTGGGACACTCCAGGCAGAGGACGGTTCTGTCTTCACAGGACAT
This sequence comes from Scardinius erythrophthalmus, assembly GCF_964197995.2. Taxonomy (NCBI): domain Eukaryota; kingdom Metazoa; phylum Chordata; class Actinopteri; order Cypriniformes; family Leuciscidae; genus Scardinius; species Scardinius erythrophthalmus. The sequence continues at coordinate 66,297,258 of NC_138221.1, read as the reverse complement.
GCTTTTCAACTACATACTGTTTATTTACTAGTGTGTTCTAATATGTAACTAGATGTACCGCATCGCGGTACAAAATATGACCGCCGCTCAGGCCTGCACTGGCTTTCCACAAAAATAAATGACGTGGAGTAATTTGGCTGTATTGCGTGTTTATGTATATACCTAAAAAAAGTAATAGTATGTGCATGTCTGTCTGTGTGTGTGTGTGTGTGTGTGTGTGTGTGTGTTTATGTGTGTGTGTTTGTGTCTGTGTGTGTGTGTGTGTGTGTGTGTCTGTGCGTGTATGTATGTGTGCGTACGTACATGTGTGCGCGTGTGTGTTTGTGTGTGTGTGTCTGTGCATGTGGATTTGTATGTGTGTGTATGGGTGTGTGTCTGTGCGTGTGGATGTCAGTGTGTGTGCATGCTTGCGTTTGTTTGTATTCCTGCATGTGTGTGTGTGACAGTATCATCCTAAACCAGCAACCCTTCGCTCAACAGCACCATCTACAGGCCGATGAGTGTACAGTCACTAAATGTGCACATAAATGAATTTATTTTATACCCCCCCCATGGATGAAATTCTACAAAACTTAGCAGAGGATACCCCCAGAGGATGTCAAGTTAATCATACACATGAAATATGGTGCAGTTCTGAACATCTCCACTGAAGATAGGGGCGATTAAAGCAGAATAATATTGCATTTTCATTTTTTATGGGAGGGGCGCAAATCACAAATGAGTGATTATGGGCTAGGTTGATGTGGGCCCTTAAGAGCAACATACCATAAAAATTTCTTCATCCTCGGTGCCACGGTTCAGGTAGTTATTTAGGAAAAACTGCATTTTTTTGGGTTTGGGGGGCCCAGCGCGGGGGGGGAGTGGCCCCCGGGGACCAAACGAAATTTTTCCGTAGAAGTGTAGTGGGGCTACATGCCCACCAAATTTCATGTTCCCCGGTGCTTCGGTGTCCCTGGTATCGTTGACGAAAAATTTACGGGGGCCCCAGCGCGGGGGGGGAAGTGGCCCCCGGGGACCAAACGAAATTTTTCCGTAAAAGTCTAGTAGACCAACATACCATAAAAATTTCTTCATCCTCGGTGCCACGGTTCAGGTAGTTATTTAGGAAAAACTGCATTTTTTTGGTTTTTGGGGGGCCCAGCGCGGGGGGGAGTGGCCCCCGGGGACCAAACGAAATTTTTCCGTAGAAGTGTAGTGGGGCTACATGCCCACCAAATTTCATGTTCCCCGGTGCTTCGGTGTCCCTGGTATCGTTGACGAAAAATTTACGGGGGCCCCAGCGCGGGGGGGGGGGGGGGGGAGTGGCCCCCGGGGACCAAACGAAATTTTTCCGTAGAAGTCTAGTGGGGCTACATGCCCACCAAATTTCATGTTCCCCGGTGTTTCGGTGTCCCTGGTATCGTTGACGAAAAATTTACGGGGGCCCCAGCGCGGGGGGGGAAGTGGCCCCCGGGGACCAAACGAAATTTTTCCGTAAAAGTCTAGTAGACCAACATACCATAAAAATTTCTTCATCCTCGGTGCCACGGTTCAGGTAGTTATTTAGGAAAAACTGCATTTTTTTGGGTTTGGGAGTGGCCCCTGGGGACCAAACGAAATTTTTCCTTAGAAGTCTAGTGGGGCTACATGCCCACCAAATTTCATGTTCCCCGGTGCTTCGGTGTCCCTGGTATCGTTGACGAAAAATTCAGTAAGGTGACGGGAAAAAAAAAAAAAAAAACTTTGACAATCCCTATATGACCGCTTTCGCTAGCTACGCTAGCGGCGGTCATAATTATGCCATGTTTGGTCTCATCTGACAGCTTATAAACTGAACGGTGGTGAACTTAGAGATTTTAAAGTATCCTATTCAAGGTACTATTGCTTAAACATGTATTGAGGAGAATATGTTAATGTTCTTCTCCCCCTCTTGATCTCCACCCATTTTGCCTCATCTTTTGGTTTCGGTGTTGGTATTCCTCTCATGTTTAACAATGCTTTGCTCAGGGTATAAGAAGGAAAGGTAACTGTTGATCTCTTGGAGAAAGGCTTTAACCCCTACCACTCCCGCACACACTGGTGCGTAACCTCATACTGAGAAGTTTTTATGGCCTTGTCTGCACAACAGTGCATTATTTGTTACAACTAAGTTTTCTATACAGAATGTTGTTCCATTCTACTGTCTGTATATTTAAACATGTGACTTAATTTAAAGGCTTTGAGAATCTTTCCTTTTATCACTGATAATGTTTAAAGCTAAAGTGATTATAATTTTCGTTATCTAAAAGTGATTATAACTTTCATTATCTAAACGTTCAGGTTAAATCCTATGTTTTCCTATCAGTTCTAAGAAAGACCTTTGCATTTAAAGAATAAGAGGTCAAAGAATAACAACAACTTTAATGGAGTCAGATTAATTATATTGGAGTCAGATAAATATTTGAATTATACACACCATTATTGGTTCAAAATAGCAGCGTAAGCTTCCAGCCTTACAAGCAGGGCTTGGCATTGACAAATGTCACAATTTTATTAGATTTCGATTTAATGATTAATTGGCACATATCAGGTACACTACAGGTTATTTTAATGTTAACTAATGCTGTAAACTATACAGTTGGTAGATTACTATAATATCACAGCAAAAATGTACTGATTTGTATAGGCTACTTACATTTATATTGCACAACTTTTTTTATAATAATGTTCTAAATAACGTTTTAATGGCAATAATGTTTCTAATTGTTATTTGAAATGCAAACATTTAAATAGTGGCTGTCAAAAAAAAAAAGACGAATATATTCAAAAATATATTAAACACTGAAAAATAGGCTAAATAAAAATACAATGAATATGCAATATAGAGTATATATATTTGTCAAAATGCTCGTCTCTACAATTTATTGTTCTTGGACATTGATTGGCTCTTCTGAGGTAAATGTAATGATTTAAGTTGTATTATATCTTTTAACACCTGATGTTCATTCATGTTTATTTCATACTAACTAGTATAAATTGTTTGAATTTCATAAAATTTTCAAATTGATAAACAGAACACCGCTCGGGTTCAGATCAGGGGGGCCGTTCCTCCCAATCACGCCCCTCCAGGTGTCACTGTCGCTGCCCACGTGGGCCCACGTCCCCCAGTAGAACGACGGAGTCCCCAGTTGGAGCACTTTCCAGCACCCCTCCCAGAGACCCCAAGATAGCCGGGTACTCTGCACTGCCGTTCGACCCATAGGCGCACACAACAGTGAGAGACCTATCCCCGACCCGAAGGCGCAGGGAAGCGACTCTCTCGTTCACTGGGGTGAACTCCAACACATGGCGGCTGAGCTGGGGGGCTATAAGCAAACCCACACCAGCCCGCCGCCTCTCACCATGGGCAACTCCAGAGTGGTAAAGAGTCCATCCTCTCTCCAGGAGTGTGGTTCCAGAGCCCAAGCCGTACGTGGAGGTGATCCCGACTATCTCTAGTCGGTACCTCTCAACCTCCCGCACAATCTGAGGATCCTTCCCCGCCAGAGAGGTGACGTTCCACGTCCCTAGAGCTAGTTTCCGTGTCCAGGGATCGGGTTGTCGAGGCCCCCGCCTTCGACTGCCACCCGATCCACTTTGCACCGGCCAACTCCAGGGTGGGGCCCCGGCTGCGCCATGCCGGGCGACGTCGTGGTCCTTGTTTCAGTCATAAAGGGTTTATGAACCGCTATTAGTCTGACCCGTCACCTAGGACCTGTTTGCCTTGGGAGACCCTACCAGGGGCATATAGGCCCAGACAACTTAGCTCCTAGGATCGTTCGGGTACTCAAACCCCTCCACCAGGTAAGGTGGAAGTTCAAGGAGGGGCAAATTCTGTCAATGTCCGAGCAGTGTTCAGTTATTGGACTTCTGTGCTAGTTACAGTTTGTCCATAACAAACACCATGTTCAAGCATAAGGGTGTCCATCAGTGCACATGGCACCAGGACACCCTAGGCCTGAGATCAATGACCGACTTTGTGGTCGTCTCATCCGAACTCTGGCCGTATGTCTTGGACACTCGGGTGAAGAGAGGGGCTAGAAGAACGCGTTCAGCAGGCGTAATGATATGACGCAGCGCCTGAAAATAGGTCTAATAGGTTAGATAAACTTAGTCCTTGATCTTAAATGGAAGTTACTGAGCTGGGGACTATTTTCAGGCGCTGCGTCATATCATTACGCCTGCTGGACCCATGGTACGGCAGTAAAGTTTCTTGATTATTACGCAGGAATGAGAGTATAGTTCCTAGCCATATCAGCCTAGAAAATCGCAACTTTACATTTTCCGTCGGTCTTAGTACACAATGTAACTACAGAAGAGTCAAGTTTTAAATAGGAAAAATATCTAAACTCTTTGGTCATTTTTTTGAGAGAGATGCTAATGGTCTTGACCGATTCAATGATCTATGCTAAGCTATGCTAAAAGTGGTACCGCCAGACCCGGAGATCGGCTGAATGGATTCGAAAACGGTAAAACTCAACTGCTTAACTCTGGGGGCAGGGCTCCAGACTAACTTTTTTTATTAGGAACGCTGTAGCCCCTGACTTAAAATTTTAGGAGCGCAAGCAGAAAATTTAGGGGCACACCTTAAATCACCTTGCAATGCAATTATTCACATTTTCCCCCAAAATAACTGTATTACTGACAAATGCTTTGATAATAAATAGCCTTAACGTACAGAAATTACAATGTGCAGTTTTATTTTAAAGTTCACAGGGCTCCACACTAACATTTGAAGGCAGCAGCATTAAGTTATACAGAAAGTATTTGGTAGCACTGCGGGATGACAAAGCACTGAGCTTAATTTGAGGTGTATAGATAAAGTTAACTTTAATTATTATCATTCATAATGTCTTAATATTAATTCAAAAGCAAAATGAGTGACAAAACAGATATTAGGGAGTGAAAATAGCCAATAAGCGTCCTCTACAGCTATGTTTACAATAGTAATTTAATCTTTATCTTTTTTTTTTTTTAAATAAGTGTGAGTTTTCCTACTTCTTGAAACTTTTAGTTTTATAAATAGGGACAATCTTTAAAGGATGAACAAAAATGTTTTGTCAACACATTAAAAATAACATTTAAATATGATATTATAGTTTTGAAGTGCTAGAAAAAGATGTGTAGGCTACTGTTATAACCACAGTATACCATAGTTACAGTTAGTGTTACTACATTAAATCCATGGTGAATGTTGCTGATCTGTGGACCTAAAGCCTTCTATAACTTGTTCGTTCATGGCACGATGTTTCTCCTGTTTTCCACGTCAGCGCTGTTTGATATGATATGGTTTATAACAGAGAATTCTGCGTCAAATCTTTCTCACTGAACGCAACTCGCAGCAATGTTATTAATTCTGTCGCGAACTCAATGGATTTCTTCACTGGATCTCCACGATGTAACTGGTTCGCGTGTTCGCGATCGGCCCGCGACTGGCGAGAGGAGCTCTGCGCTGTCTATTATTGGTTCGAACTATTAAACGGTCTGTGAAGCACTTTCCACTTTCATTTTGTTTTTATTTATTAACATGTCACGGCATACTCTATGCTTGAGGCTGAGAATGTGTCTAACTAGCGTATTGTGTTTAAACTGCAACATTCGCAGCTCATGGAGTTCGTCTCCTTACAGTAGGCTACCTCTCAACCAGCTGAATTCTCGCAGACAGTCTTCCCGAAAATAGTGGGTTCAGGCCTTTATCACCTTACAAACCTCTGACTCTGAATCATCATCATCCGACTGTGTCTAGGGCCCTATAAAATCCGTTTTATTTTTTCCCAAATTCCGTTTTTTCCGTTTTAATTTTTGCAAATTCCGTTTTTTCCGTTTTAATTTTTGGGAATTCAGTTTTTTTTTTACCCTTTACTGTTATTTTAGTCGTAAAAAGAGTGTGTTTAATGTTAATGATTAAAATGTACACAAATAAAATAGGAATGACCCTAAATTTATTGAGGTAACAAACAAAATTCTCGTTTTAAGAGGTGTTAAATGTGGTTTGGTTTGTTTACTTTAGTGAATGTATTAGGCTAACTAACATGAACCACGAGCAATACATTTGTTACTGTATTTATTAATCTTTGTTAATCTTAGTTAACCCTAACCCTGCATTTTTATTATGTTACTTCACACAGTGCATTAAGCTAACTAATGTTAATAAATACAACTTTTCATTTAAATAATGTAGGCTACTAAATGGTGAAATTAACATTAATAAAGATTAATAAATGCTGTAGAAGTGCACTTTATTAAGAGTTAATGTTAACTGATCTAGTTAACTAGAGTTTAATAAATAGAACCTTATTGTAAAGTGTTACTGATTTTGTTATACACCGAACCGATTCAGTGTTGGACAGATCAGTTGTTTTAACCATTCATTAAAGTGAATTGGTTCAAAGGAGTCATTAGTTCGCGAATCGGACGTATCATTAGCAGACTTGTACGCGTTGTGTGATTATCCCGGCAGTTAGGACATCGCACAAGATTTGTCACCAACACAGAAAACATTTCATCATTGGATAGGTTTTGTTTAGTTTATTGAAAGTGTTTTTTATGTCAGCTGAATGGGCGGAACGCTTTTCAGAGAAGAAGGCAAGGTAAAAAAGTATTTTTTTTGCACAATTCACACCCAGCGGTAGCCTAATTCAGGAAGAAAAAAAATATCCGAATACTCCACGTGAAACTTCGTTCTTCCGATCTTTTACCATTGTGTCAATTCTCAATTGATTTAGATTAATAAGCGCGAGGGAGTGAGAGAGAGCAAGACAGTTTGAAGACGCGCGCGCGACCGGGCCTCGCTCTCTGCTCGTTCTTTCAGTAATATGCGATTTTCCTCAGACATACGTTTTTCTCCCACACAAAAACAGAATTTTATTCCAAATATCTAAAATTCCGCGAAATTCCGCGTTGACACTAGATTCCGCGTTAATTTGCCAATTCCGCGATTCCGTCCGCGATTCCGTGATCGCGGAAATTATAGGGCCCTATGTGTCTGTCTGTGACATTGATATTTGTCTCCGTCTCCTTCCCACAGACGTTTACGCGCGCTCGATTATCTCTAGGACCCTCCCCCTCCACACATTAGCCAGTTACAGTGGCCATTCCCTATTCTTCTCACACTCATTTGCCTGCCACAAATTCCGGATTCATTGACGCGCCCCTTCCACGTTTAGTGAAAAAAAAAGAATTTTTTTTTTTTACTGTTCGCACATGTGCAACTGGATGTGAAATTCAGTCGCACACTCTCAAAATTTGGTCGCAAAATGCGACCATTTGGTCGCAGTCTGGAGCCCTGGGTGGAGTTGTAAAATGAGCCTATTTCCAAAAAAAGTGGAGTATCCCTTTAATCAAACTAATTCCGTAACTTTTGCAAACCACATCCAACCAATTCCAATTGGACAAAATCAAGCCCCGCCCAACATTTGTTCATTTGAGAAGCCGCTTCACTTAGATATATGCATTACAATAAGGAAGAAAAGACGACGGCAACTTCCGTTTCATGCTGACTTTGACTGGAATCTGCTCTAAGCTCTACATATCAGGGAGAGAGTGTGTACCTGTGGTGCGGGTGAGTTGAGGCCTGGCTGAGAAGGTCACTGGACAGATGAAGAGATGAAGGGGGCGGAGCCTCAGTGCTGCTGCTCGGGCTCTGCCGGGGACTGGCCTGCAGTTATTGACATAAATAAAAACTTTGTGGTCTAAAAAAAATATAAAATAAAAAAACATAGCCATGAAACGTGACAATGACAAAGGGACCCATATGGGGGAAGAAATCATCAAAATCAAACCAAAAAAGAAGGAAATAAAAAAACAGTAGGAAGGGGGAAGGGAAAAGAAAGTGTAGCAGAGAAGAATTAGAAATTGTTAGAAATAAAAAAAACAAAATAAATTTTTAAAAGGACAGCAGTGCAGACTGCGAACCGACAAAACAGACATGAGCTGAGAAGTAAACGTATTATTATTACAGATTATAGGCCGTTATGAGCAAAGTCTTTCAACATCTGTTCGATTACGAGAAATGAAGTGGACAAACATGGGAAGGCAAACAAACAAGCAGTCTTGAGCGCCACCGGCAGATGAAACAAGGGTGGATTGAGACTGACCTTCTTGGCGGACAGGGCGAGTCGTTTGGCGGGCGGGGGGGACATGGTGCTGACGGCCTCTGACGTGACGTTGGTCAGAGCCTGGGGTTTGAGCTTCAGCACCTTCTGCTCCTCTGAGTTCACACGCTCTGTGCTCTTAGCCGGAGACGACAGGGCGTTCACACCAGACGAGCCGCCAACAGGCGCGCTCCTCGTGCCAATAGACTCCTGAGAGAGAGAGAGAACACACACCACAGGTGAGAGGAACATCAAACTGCGCTCATAATGTGAATACTCAATGAATATGTCGTGTTGACTAAACGAGGGGAAACATCTTCAGACTTGAAGTTGGTATGCAGCGGAAAACGTGACTTCTGTTTACACAAGTATACTAGGGCTGCACGATATATAAAACCGATATCGCGATATGGCTTAGTGCAATTGTCAAACTGCTCAGGCTGTGATTGCGCTAGCACTGGTTTCAGAGTGAAGCGTGGCATTTACACACCTGATAGCATGAGCTGAATGCATGTAAATGAACACGGTGCTGAGCTTCACTCTGAAATATCTTTATTTGCTAGCAACCCGTCAAAATGAGTTAGCCTACTGTTTGAAAACGAAGGAATTAAGACATTAATATAGTACTTATGATTGTTTCTCGATTTTTATTTTACAGTACTATTACAATATATTTCTTTAAATTTTGCTTAATATTTTTAATAATAAATCACAATAAAACCATAATTATTATTCTAGTCATAGTGAATTGGTAAAAAACAGTGGAAAACACCCAATTTTTCAACACTAGCAAAAATGTGATGTAGGATTTACTTAAAAAAATTCACTCAATTAAAAAGAAATGGCAAATAATGCATTGAAATAAAATGAAATTAAGTTTAAATACTGAAATAATTTTTTTGCAAAATGTTCTCAAAAAAATCTTTATTTACAATTTCAAAATTATTATTTTTTATTAGCATGAAGCTTTTCCTAAATCGTTCAGCCCTCAAATAAGTTTGCCATTAAAAAGTCTTCTGGGTAAAAAGTATTTTTTCGACTTTATTATTATTATTATTATTTTTATTTTCTATGCAGATGCAACAATCACCCCACTCACTGTAGAATGATTAACTCTTTCCAAATACAGCTGCTATTCAAGTCATCTGGTGAAACTTCCTGTATGTTTTAAATGATCAGAAAAAAAAAAAAAATTCACAATGTCAGTTCTCTCCAATATCGTGCAGCCCACGTCATCACACCGAAACTCTGGCAGGACTGTCAGTTCACTTTGCTGGACTAACTCCACCACTAAACCAGCACACACAGGTCGACGGGGACTTACTTTCGACTCCGAGGTGTCTGCCGAGGAGCTGTCAGACAGGGATTTGAGTGAGGTAGATGATGGCAGGCCTCGGCCCTCGCTGTTGGGTTTGGGGAGGCCGTTGGATGGAGCAGGGGTGCTGCTGCGGGACTGAGGCTGAGGTATGGGCTTCTTCACTTTCTTAAAGGACTCCTCGATCAGTGTGGGTCCACTGGACAGCTTGGGCAGGGCGTGAGACGTGCCTGTACCATTAGACATCTTCGGCGATTGGATCCCTGAACAGTTCCTGGCGACTGGAACACCAAGACCTCCATCCACAGACTGGATTTTTCTCAGCTGAGCCGGATCAAGCTTCTGGAGGAGGAAAAATACGATTTTTTTTTTAATGTTATGTTAGCATGTTGCTGTGCAGATGCAATGCTTCTCAAACAGTGGTTCCCAAGTGTGTGGTTCCCCACCAGTAGAGTTGTCAAAAAGTACTAAAAGTTAAAAATGTGTCGATACCAGCATTTTGAGCGCTTTTAAATGGATTCTTAAATGCCTCTGATTGGCCATTGTGTTCAGGCGCTCAACATATAGGTCTGTGATTGGTCGGTATTTATCCCCTGGCCAGGTTAAATTTACTGCTTAAAGGGGTGGTAAAACACCTTTTTTCGAAGGCTTGATTGTGTTTGTGGGGTGCACTGTAACGTGTTCATGCTTCGTTTTTTTAAATTCGCATTATTTTTCACATATTTAACCATTATTCTACACTGCTCTGTCCCTCCTTGTAAAAACGGTCGGATGATTTCCTGGTTCTAAGAAGCCCCGCCCTCAAAAATACGCAATGGGCTTCTTCTGGATCCTCTTCTAACCAGATTGGTTAGCTGGCCCAGTGTGTTGTGATTCGCTAACCGCCAAGTGCACGTTGTTTCGGAAACGCCCCTTACCCTCACCGGTAGTTTGTGCTTCAGTAAACAACGGCGTTAATATTCCCATACCAGTTTGAGCCCGAATCAGACCCAGAGAATGTTAGTGGAGAGGATCGAGCAGAACCTGTTCAAGAACGGCTGTTAAAGGACGTTTCAGAAAGGTATGTGTTTTTTTTTTTTAAAGACTGCAGATCTATTGTGATCGCTATATTACTTTTGTATATTTAAAACGAGGATTGTAGCTAAATATCTGTCGCCAGAACTATTAACCCAATACAAACACTAAACATCGGCTTTACAACAGTAGCCAAATCAAACACAAACCATGTTTAGCATGCCTGTAGATAAACAATACATAAAAGCTATAATCAAAGAATAATTTACAGTGATCACATAAACGACAACAACCACGAACATTCCAAGTTCGCTGCGCTGGTGATATTAAACAGAAGTTTGTAGGCTATGTGTTTGTCGGATAAGTATGAATTAACGTTAGCATTTAACAAACTGGTTTGTGGAGACAAACAGCGTTGTCCTTCGTTTACTTCCTCGCTACAATGTACAATTAACAATACGAACTATTACAGAAAACTCATCAACGAAAAAATCATGCTTACATGTTGTGGCTCGTAAACAGCTTCTGTTTTTAAAGTTGGAACTGCTCGATCTTTCAGGACAAGCCGTTGTGTGAATCCTGCATTGTAACTCGTGTAGATTGAGGAAGCTTTCCTCCGGAAAATGTGCAGCATAGAGAGCGACATTATTATAATTTTGAGGGACCGAGTTAAAAATAAATTGTAACCGTCCTTAGGAAGACTGAACAAAGTGGACCTGCAATCTGGGTGAAAATAACAGCGTTTCGACGGCATAGCGGCAAAGACTCTCTACTACCACAACAACTCTTCTCCAAAGCAACATAAAATGGCATCGCCCCCTCTATGTATTGTGTTCCCAGAGGAGGGGTTTATGTAAATGTTGGGCTTAGTGATGTCAGCAAGCCCACAGGAATGTCGTGTAGTCCTTCTCAGCCGTTTCTGTAGTTCTTAGAAATTGATTCTTTAAAAGCAAATATCTCCCTTTGCTTTAAACTTTGAACGTTGTAACTTTGCAGATGTTGTTTATGCTCAAACAGCAACATCACACACTAACTAAAGTTAGAAAAGTGAAATCGTGTTTTACCACCCCTTTAATCTTTAATGTTGTGGGCCGATTTTTCTGCTGGAGGTCCTGGACATCTTGTTCAGACACATGGCATCATGGATTCTATCAAATTTCATTCATTCATTGATCCTTATACGACCTTCTAGGGTCATAAGTCTGGAGCCTGACCCAGTTTCTTAGGCCAGAGGCAGGGGAAAGCCCCCTGGACAGATGGCCAGTCCATGCATGTTTGACCCGTTTATAAAGTTTGGGAGTAAAGGGGGGTTTGGGACAAGGTGCATCCTTCAGTGTAAATCAGTGGGATTTTGTTTAGTGATTCCTTTATGTTTTTAGATGGTGTCACACATGCCTACCTTTGTAACCTGTGGTGAAGACAAAGGTCCATTGAATGTGCTCTTCTTCGGCTGCTCCGGTGTCATGTTAGTTCTCCCAGAGTGCACCATGTTTTGCTTTGTATTTGAAGCCTCTGTATTTTTCTTTTCAGGGATCCTACAACACAAAAGATGTAACTGTAATAATGAAGCATATCTACTGGCTACTGAAATATGAACAGCAGATAAAAGAGCATAAGTATTACCTCAGGTAAAAGAGGACATAGGCCTGCTGATTAAGGACAACCTTGATGTTACTGGAATGCACCATTGAGTCGTTCATCTGGTACCACTGCCCATTACTGGCCTATCAAAGGACATTGGCACCAGAATATTAACCAAACAAATTAAAAATGAAGATGACAACATGATCAACTTTTCCCCCAATGGACTAGTTATCTATCACATGTATCAACAACGCATTGTCTCTCACCTAGCTCTTTGTGTCTTTTGATCAATGATTATTTGTGTGTAACTGGGGACTTCTGAGATTCTAGTCATCTATCAAAGGTTTCATGCTCACCATATTAAAATACTGAAGTCATCTGTGGTCATTTTAGTAAAGTCAGCAGCTATAACTGTTTTTAATCGCAACCGCTACAATTGATTTACCTTTATTTTACCAGGAAGCCTCATTGAGAATAAAATCTCTTTTACAATGAAGTCTTCTTAACTCTTCCGGGCCACCGGCGTGATCAAGTCACATGACCAGTTTAAGACGTCGAAGCATAAAAACAGTCACGTTGAGCGCTGCTGTCCACTTCTGTCGAAAGTGCTGGCTTGAAAATCTATTCTGTGTCTTGTGTTGATAGACCAAGTAAAAAAACGGAAAATGTAAACTTTATATATATATATAAAAAAAAAATAGACGTGTTCGTAAAAGAACGCAAGATGGGATGTGACAGGCGTTGCATTTATTTTAATAACTTCGTCGGTTTTTGTCATAAAACAAAACGGAGAAAAATGTGTGAATCTGCTGACTCTGCACTTCAGGCTTCACATTTTAGGGAGTGGAGGAGGAGACAACTGAGCAAAGAAACAAAATGGAAAGGAGGGAGATTGACGGAGTAGACAAAGAGAGACATATATATATAGAGAGAGAGAGCTATTATTGCTAGTTTTTGGAAGAGTTTGAGTAGATTTTGAGAGTAGTTTAGGAGTAGTGTAGATAGTTTAGGAGTAGTTTAAGATGTATAGTTGTATGTATAGTTTGATTTTGTGTTCATTTTACCTTTTGTATGGTATATTTGCACTATTTAGGAACCCCTCTTACTCAAGGAATGAAAGCCCTGTAATGTAGCGGTCTGTGTAATTGTACATGAAGTGTTTTGTAGTCTATTGCCACACCTGCTTTTTGCTGTATATAGTTTGATTTGACCTTTTTTTATGTTGTATTTGCACTAATTGGGAACCCTCATATTCTGGGAATGCAAGGCCTTAAATATAGCTCTCTGTATAATTGTGTGTAATTTTTAAACTGATTTAAAAAGTGCCAAAGCTAAAAAGAAATAAAAATGCCTATGGCTTTACCCGCTTTTTTTTTTTTAAATCTTTTTTTTTGTATATAACTTAATTATATCTGAATTATACCTGTATATGTTGACATTTACAACTTGTGTTTACATTTTAAACCTTTTAAAATGCTACATTGAGCATGTTTGTGTTTTTTGTAGTAAAAAAGCTGTAATTTTTCTATTCGGATTTTGTGTTTTTTATGTGATTTTGGGTATGTTGATACATGAAAGTGAAAAACTAATTGTCTGGTCATATAGGTGATGTTGTGCTGAAAAAAATGATACCAAACATTGGTATGGTAAACATTTGTTTATGTCGCAAAATAAAAATAAAAAAAGCAATCAAAAACAGCCAAAACAGCCCAAGACTCCAAAGAGTTAACTTGCATTGGTACAAAAACATAAAGACTTCGAAAATAGAGCCGGTAGATTGACAGCAGTGAAAGGTACAGTTTAGCAATTATTATACAAAAGACTTGACCACTCAATGCTGTGATTGGCCAATCAGAATCAATTTTCCAGAGAGCAATAACCAATAATAGTGACAGATTAGCAAGTATTAACACATGTAAAATTTTACATTTATACACATTATTCTGTGTGTTATATTACCTTGGCATTAAATTTCAGAAAACTAGAGTGTTTCTAATTAGTGTTGTCACGATACCAAAATTATCGTTTCGATACCAAGTCAAGAATTGCGATTACGATACTTATTCGATACTTTTCCTGAAAAGGGAGAAACACTCAAATATCATTGCTGTGCTTTATTTTAAAACCGGTACAACATTCTAATCATATAACACACTAATAAATGAACATATGAACAGCAGATATATTAAACATTTGAACAAAATATGAAATATCAAAATATAAAAAATAAATTAGAGCAATGACATTCAAGGTAAAAAAATAAAATAAATTTAGCAGCATTATCTCAGTTATCATAAGAAACATAAGAGTTACCGGTAATAACTTTATCTTGATTCTGAACTTTGAATAAAAATATGAACAGCGATTATATTAAACAATGTTTAATATTGGTAACATATGATAAGCCTCATTGGTGATATATTTGACATATGGAGAGAAAGTTGTGGAAGGCCTATACTTCATGTTAAACAAATATATAGCAGCAAAGACATTGTCAGCAGTGTTGACGGCAAAATGGGCTACAGAATATTTCGTTCTGTATTGAGAGGTGTAGTATTTGAAAATCGATAATATTTTTTTAAATTGCATTTATATCTGCATTTATGTCAAAACCTAGAGACTTTCAAACATCAATATGTCATTTATTAATATGTATTCATGTCAAAATGACATAGAAACATCTTTTCCTATTCAATTTTGCCTGGAAACGCTTCCAACACGCTTGCGTGTCGCGTGAAAAATAGGCGTCGGTTCTATTTCTAGCATGCGCGTGTCAGGCAGTGTGCAAACTCTAACATGGGAGCCAAAATAAAAACGGACACGCCACGCATCCAGTGTGCTGCCGGCCTTACAAATCTGGAACGCGGTCATTTTTAGAAGTATCGATACTAATAAATTTAGGAATCGTGACGTTTTTAATTTCCGGGAATCACAATACTTTTGAATTATCGGTGCACCGTGCAACACTATTTCTAATACAACGGCTAATGGAGTGATGGCAAATTTTGGAAAGTCATAGAAACACTAATGTAGATCAAATGCATGTAAACCTATTGTAGGAGACTCCAGCAAAAAGGAACCTTTAAAACATCATAATAAAGGGCACTTTAAAAAACAAAAGCAAAAACAATCTTTCTGAAATGATGAAATAAGCAGGTTTTCTCTAAAAGCCTTACCACACAGCGCTCACCTTGACGTAGCAGTAGTAGTGTCCAGCATGGCAGCTGTAGCCCGAGTGCACAAGCACAGCATAGAGGCCATACATCACAGGATCTCCCGTGCTCTGGGACATGTACGGACGAATGTTCAGGAACTCTGGGTAGCCGACATCCTACCAGAAAACCATCAATCAATGGGTTGATCAAGACTAAAGGCCCGTTTGCGTGGCAGTGGCGTGTGTGGGCTAGGCTGATACCTTGGTAATTTTCCCTCCACTGAAGTTGGCGAACCGTTTAAGTGACAGCGTCAGCACATTTGATGTTCTGTGAACTGTGAACCGCTTAGATGCTGGAACTTTCTTCTTACATCTAAAGCAAGAAAAGAAACAACTAAAGAGATGCACATATGTTGTGAATGGTTGCTTACTGGATCAAGAGCTTGATTGGCCTGCACGAATATGTTTTGAGGATGTATAAATGTGGGTGTACAACTCACTTGGCACACATGTAGGCATTCTCGCCACTCAAAACATCAGGCTTGACGAATAGTTCCAGAGCGCGAACGATGTTGGCCGCTTGCTGAAATGGAGAGTTAATGTTATTCAGAGGAGGTTTCAGTCTGGGACAAAAGACATTCATCATCCTGACATGAACCACAGGGCTTTGAAAAACAGAAGTCAGAGGCTCACCCGAATCTCCAGAGCGATGTCCAGGTACGGGTCGTACGTGTCTGACACGCTTTTACAAACAGAGCACTTCACTGCCAAAACACAGAATACAATATAAAGACACTGGATTCTGACTTCATACCTCACAATTGCGAGTTTTTATATTGCACAGTCAGATAAAAAGCCAGGAATTGTGGGATGTAAACTCACAATTGCAAGAAAAAAGAAAATCTGAATTGTGAGATTAAAAGTTGCAATTGTCTTTTTTATTCCATGGCAGAAACAAGCTTCGATTGAATCCTGGGGAAAAATGTATCAGTTTCCATAAAATTACTAAGCAGCAAAATGGTTCAGCATTGATAAGAATAAGAAATGTTTCTTGATAAGCAAATCAGCATATTTAAAGGATCATGTGACACTGAAGACCATCTATTCACCCATCCATCGATCAGGCTGGGTGATACAGCTAAAATATCTCTCAATTATATACTCTCTATTATTGTTGATTTATGATATCCATAATGTTTTAGCCTCTAATTCATGTGGTGTTTGTGCTCACCTCTTGACCTCAAATAACCCCCAAAGATCTGATGGACCAGCGTGGTGGCCTGTGTCTGTCTGTCCAGCCTGTGAACAAAAGGGCTTGTGTCACTCCTCTGATCCAATAAAGAAAACTCTCTGGGTTTCACTCACAAACTCTTTGTGCTCTTACTTGGGATATCCGTTCAAACAAGCTTTCTGCATGGCATCAATGGTGTAACGCAGGAACTCGTGAGCATCCTCTTGGCTCCCAAATCGAAAATGGCGAGCAATTTCTGAAGGATTAAAAAATATATATATATATAATCAGGTTATGTCAGAGGATAATGGGAGCAAGCAAAGAAACAGAAACTCCCAGGAGTAACAGTTTCATGACTCAACACTTAGTCACAGGCTACAAGAGTAGTCATCAGCAGCACTTCCTGTAAAGTGCAAGTCATCTCTGAGCTTCAATGGATCGTTCACCCAGAAAATGAAAATTAGCCCATGATTTACTCACTCTCAAGTCATCCTAGGTGTATATAGCCCTTCACACAGCGCTTCGAACCCGGCAAATTGCCGGCAAATTGCCAGAGTGCCTTCTGTGTGAACGCAAACACGACCCGGGATTTATTCCGGGATCGATGCCGGGTTGGGGACCTAGTAACATTGCCGTGTTTAAGTAATGCGCAAGTTTATGATCGAATCAGAGAAAAAAATGCACAAGTGTGGTATCTCGAGAGAGAAATCGCAGCTCATAAGCAAACTTAAGATGCTGAGAGACATTAAAGTCACATCAATGTCACGTCTTTACGGATTTTTAAGGGTTGTGCGTGAACGCACTCTGATTCCGGAAAAACACTGGCAGTGTGAATGAACCTAAATCAAAAGAACCCGGGTCACTTTATCGGTGTATTTTCCGGAATCTCTGTGTGAAAGGGGCTTATGACATTCTTCTTTCAGACCAATACAATCAGAGTTACATAAAAAAAGGTCCTGGCTCTTCCAAGCTTTATAATGGCAGTTTCTGTTTTGAAGTCCATAAAAGTGCATCTGTCCATCATAAAAGTGCATCTATCCATCATAAAAGTGCATCTATCCATCATAAAAGTGCATCTATCCATCATGAAAGTGCATCTATCCATCATAAAAGTGCATCTATCCATCATAAAAGTGCATCTGTCCATGATAAAAGAGCATCTATCCATCATAAAAGTGCATCTATCATCATAAAAGTGCATCTATCCATCATAAAAGTGCATCTATCCATCATAAAAGTGCATCTATCCATCATGAAAGTGCATCTATCCATCATAAAAGTGCATCTGTCCATGATAAAAGAGCATCTATCCATCATAAAAGTGCATCTATCATCATAAAAGTGCATCTATCCATCATGAAAGTGCATCTATCATCATAAAAGTGCATCTATCCATCAGAAAAGTGCATCTGTCCATCATAAAAGTGCATCTATCATCATAAAAGTGCATCTGTCCATCATAAAAGTGCATCTATCCATCATGAAAGTGCATCTATCCATCAGAAAAGAGCATCTGTCCATCATAAAAGTGCATCTATCATCATAAAAGTGCATCTATCCATCATGAAAGTGCATCTATCCATCAGAAAAGAGCATCTGTCCATCATAAAAGTGCATCTATCATAAAAGTGCATCTATCCATCATGAAAGTGCATCTATCCATCATAAAAGTGCATCTATCCATCATGAAAGTGCATCTATCCATCATAAAAGTGCATCTGTCCATGATAAAAGAGCATCTATCCATCATAAAAGTGCATCTATCATCATAAAAGTGCATCTATCCATCATAAAAGTGCATCTATCCATCATGAAAGTGCATCTATCCATCATAAAAGTGCATCTGTCCATGATAAAAGAGCATCTATCCATCATAAAAGTGCATCTATCATCATAAAAGTGCATCTATCCATCATGAAAGTGCATCTATCATCATAAAAGTGCATCTATCCATCAGAAAAGTGCATCTGTCCATCATAAAAGTGCATCTATCATCATAAAAGTGCATCTGTCCATCATAAAAGTGCATCTATCCATCATGAAAGTGCATCTATCCATCAGAAAAGAGCATCTGTCCATCATAAAAGTGCATCTATCATCATAAAAGTGCATCTATCCATCATGAAAGTGCATCTATCCATCAGAAAAGAGCATCTGTCCATCATAAAAGTGCATCTATCATAAAAGTGCATCTATCCATCATGAAAGTGCATCTATCCATCATAAAAGTGCATCTATCCATCATAAAAGTGCATCTATCCATCATGAAAGTGCATCTATCATCATAAAAGTGCATCTATCCATCAGAAAAGTGCATCTGTCCATCATAAAAGTGCATCTATCATCATAAAAGTGCATCTGTCCATCATAAAAGTGCATCTATCCATCATGAAAGTGCATCTATCCATCAGAAAAGAGCATCTGTCCATCATAAAAGTGCATCTATCATCATAAAAGTGCATCTATCCATCATGAAAGTGCATCTATCCATCAGAAAAGAGCATCTGTCCATCATAAAAGTGCATCTATCATAAAAGTGCATCTATCCATCATGAAAGTGCATCTATCCATCATAAAAGTGCATCTATCCATCATAAAAGTGCATCTATCATCATAAAAGTGCATCTATCCATCATGAAAGTGCATCTATCCATCATAAAAGTGCATCTGTCCATCATAAAAGTGCATCTATCATCATAAAAGTGCATCTATCCATCATGAAAGTGCATCTATCCATCATAAAAGTGCATCTATCCATGATAAAAGAGCATCTATCCATCATAAAAGTGCATCTATCATCATAAAAGTGCATCTATCCATCATGAAAGTGCATCTATCCATCAGAAAAGTGCATCTGTCCATCATAAAAGTGCATCTATCCATCATGAAAGTGCATCTATCCATCATAAAAGTGCATCTGTCCATGATAAAAGAGCATCTATCCATCATAAAAGTGCATCTGTCCATCATAAAAGTGCATCTATCCATCATGAAAGTGCATCTATCCATCATGAAAGTGCATCTGTCCATGATAAAAGAGCATCTATCATCATAAAAGTGCATCTATCATCATAAAAGTGCATCTATCCATCATGAAAGTGCATCTATCCATCAGAAAAGAGCATCTGTCCATCATAAAAGTGCATCTATCATCATAAAAGTGCATCTATCCATCATGAAAGTGCATCTATCCATCAGAAAAGAGCATCTGTCCATCATAAAAGTGCATCTATCATCATAAAAGTGCATCTATCCATCATAAAAGTGCATCTATCCATCATAAAAGTGCATCTATCCATCATAAAAGTGCATCTATCCATCATAAAAGTGAAAGTAGACTGTGTATGACTGTTTGGCCAGAAGCAAGAATTTTTACATTGTAACATGTTAAATTGAATGAAGAATGTCATATACACCTAGGATGACTTGAGTGTGAGTAAATCATGGGCTAATTTTCGTTTTTGGGTGGACTATACTTTTAAAAAGCCATTTGAAAATGTTGCATGTTTGTTTGAACAAATTTGGCTAAGCTATCAGAGGAAGCTCTTACTTTTCAGATCTCGGATGAACGATACAGGTTTGATGGCATTGCCCGTGTTGGCAAAGGCTTGGATGATGTGGTTCTGCATTACGCAAATCATGCAAAATCCAGACTGGTGACCTGAAGGAGGCAAAAGAGGGATTTTACATCAGCAATCATAGTGAATTCCAGACAGGAAACATCCTATAGGACAAACCAGCTACCGCTACAATGTTAGCATTTTTATTTATAACTAAATGTACTCTAAACCAGTGGTTCTCAACCAGGGGAACACTTCCAAGAGGGGAGGCTTCAAAATAGCTTCAGGCGATTTAAAATAGACAAAACAAGCTTTGAAATAAGCTAAAAATTATTAATGGTTCTTTCAACAGGTGGCTTTTTTTTTGACAGCTGTCAACATGCATAGCTAGCTAAACATCCAGTTAAAAGCACAGACATGGTGGCCAAACCCGAATACGAATAATGTTCAGAAAGAAAATGACACATTCTACATAGTGCTGGGCGGTTTGACCAAAAATCAACATCACGGTTTTTTTCTAAATTATACCGGTTTCACGGTTTTTACCGGTTTTTTTTTTTTTCCAAGCATGATGGGTGTTAACCACATTTTCTACTGAGTGAGAGAGGAAATACTGCAGTAGATTTACTTATAATGCCCTATTTTATTGTCATGAGTGAATATTATAGAAAAAATCCACACTAATATTAATAATACAGGTTTGCAAGGCTGTTTACAAAGAGGTGTCAGCAGGACGCGCTTTAGGAGCGGCAGAAACAGTGGTTTCCCCGGTAACGGCTGTACACAAAGCAGCAACGCTCATAAACACTGCTTTATCAGGAAAGATAAAGAAAGATTCAATCGTAATACCAAAGAAACTTTTCTAAAGACCGTCAGTTCACTTCAGATACGTTAATACAGTATAAAAACACGCGCGCCGCGAGAAAAAAGACTCTCACCCACACGTCTCGTGCCCATTCTAGTCAATGCTTGTGTTTCAGATCGAAGCTTCCCAGAAGCGGCTCTCCGCGCCGCTTCGCTAAATATAGGCGCCTAGTCTATTTTGATGCACCGCGTGGAGGACGGAATAAAACCTTGTCGCAGCCGTAATGCGCCGCAGACGTGTGTTGTAAATGAGGGGTGAGACTGTGTCGCGCAGCGCCGCGTTCCGATTAAAGCGACATACACCGGTATTGCGGTTTATTAAAAATTCATATCGTAACAAAAATAAACACCGGTATTCGGTATGAACCGGTAAACCGCCCAGCACTAATTCTACATATGGTGATTTCAATGCTTGTGTGATCTCTCGCAATTATACCGTTGGGTAATTATATTGTATATAATTGTTATCCGCTATCAATATGCGGGTATCGAAAAAGCTTTTTAACGTGAACGTGTGCTATTTACTTTCACTTTCGAATCCATGATCACGAAATACCCGTGTATAGGGAGCGGCAGTACTGACCGCACATTTTACAAGATAAGATATTTGTCAATGACGCTCAGGATCTATTGCGCACCAAATAGTCCTGTTAGTCATCTCTCTTTACCATCGTCACATAAGTGAAATCTGACTTCTGCACTAATCCTAACCATGTCCCTCAAGGGGCTCCGTAGAATGCGCTATTCATTTTCAGTGCCTTTACGAATTCGGATTTAGGCTTTGGTCACATACTTAGCAACTACCGTGTCGAGCACTAATGTTCGCAACAACCACATTAACTACAATGCTGAAGGTCAAACATTCACATGTTCATATTAGCGGTCACCGTGATTTTGTCAAGAAAGACGTGTTACTGGATCAACATATTTTGTTGATCCTGGAATAACATTCCTGTCCCAAAATTTAGTCCTTACCCTAAACCTAACCCTATCCATGACTTATCCCTAAAATCAGAGGGAAATGATAGGTGAATAACACTGATGTTTAAGCACCTCACCCTGGTTCTAAGCCAAAACTTGACATAAACTGTAAACTTGTCCCTCAAATCTGATTGGTTGATTGGAAAGTTGTTCCAGGATCAACAAAGGTGTTGATCCAGGAACATGTGGTACTTGGTGAAATCACGTTCACCGCATACTAGCGTAGATTGTGCTGAGTGAAGTGCTTTCTCACAGGATCGGCTGTGCTCCTTTGAGAGGAGGTAGTTGGCCAGCGGGGGGGTGTAGGTGAGACACTGCACAGTGGAGTTGAGGAAGCAGGTGTTGCCCAGGTTGTGGAGTCCGGCTCCAACCCGATACACTCGCTCCCACTTCATGGACAGCTTGTTCCCCGGGAAGAGCATCTTCTGAGGAGCGGGGATCCCATCGCTCTGGCCAACGCTCAGGCTCTCTGATACTGACGGAAAAGAGGAGACCAGTTTACAAGAAGAAAAATACCTTTACTTGCATTCTAAACCATAGGAAGATCAAATATAAAATCATATTGGTGATATGCATTGTTTAGTGAATTTTCACTGGCAAATTAAACAATTTCAACAGTAAACCATGCTATCAGGAATTTAACATGAGGGCAAAAGATTTCCACATGCAGATTTTGCAAACGAATTCGCTACGTTGACCTACTAAAAGCTGCTTGGATTTTAAATTAGTTCTTTGTGAGCTGTGCTTCATATATCACTACACTGTGGACAGGAGACGGAGGACCTTTTTTGCCCACAAAATTTCACTAAAACTTCCGCTAATTTGACCGCACCTTTAAACTTACGAATAATTGAGTATGTTTAAGTGTGCACTTCAAGCTACCGAGGGTTTTTTGTAGTCAAGCTACATTCTGCACCAGTCAGTCTAAGAGTACATGACAATTGTGTAAACGAATATTTGAAGGGTTAAAAACATCTAGAGCATCACCTCAGATAACGTGCACAACTTCGAGGGCAATTTTAGACCAATTGACGTACTGGACGAACGCAAAATTCAATTGTTTTATCTAGGTCTGTCAGTCTGATTTAGGGAAATCTGGATTTCAGACACACAAAAGTGTTACATGACTTTAGAGGAAGAAAAAAAAAAAAAAAAGAAAGAAACACTTTTTTTGATAATTGTTTTTAACACCAAGGCTATTTTCTGGAGAAAGAAAAAACATAGGCCTACCTGTGTTAAACTACATAGAAATATAATGTTATATAATATTTTTATAATATTGAATATAATAGATTTAAGGGGATAGTTCACCAAAAAAAATTACAATTACTCGATGATTTACTCGCCATCAAGCCATCCTAGGTGTATATGAAAGCTAGTTATTATAGCTAATAAAGTTTTAAATATGAATATTTTTCTAACACAAACGCATTGCTTCAGAAGGCCTTTATTAACCTCCCGGAGCAGTGTGGAGCACTTTAATGATGGATGGATGCACTTTTATGGGCTTCAAATTTTGGCCTCCCATTCACTGCCATTATAAAGCTGGGAAGAGCCAGGATATATATATATATATATAGGGCTGGGTATTGACACAAATTTCACAATTCGATTCGCAAGCTTGCAATTCGATTCGATTTCGATTCGATTCGATTCAATATCGATTATTTTGGATATCAGGTTCAATACATGGCAAATTTTCTCAAGGAAAACAAATCTCTTAACTAATGCTGTTAACTATGGGAGTCAGTTAGCCTGTAGGCTTCATTAGCCTACTATAATATAGCTTAAAAATAAGAAAAATGAACTGATTTGTATACAAACACTTAAATTACACTTTTATTTATTTTTATAATAATAAAGTTATATGAAATATAAACATTTAAATGGTGGCTGTCATAAAAACCTGCCAGATTTATTCAAACATGCATTAAAAATAGAAGAACATTAAAAATTATAATGAATATGTAATATGGTGCATATATTTAGCAAAATGCTTCTCTCTAGTTCATTTTTCTAGCTGACTAACGAGTTTATGGTCACTAGATATGTTTTTTCTGAGGTAAATGTGACGTTACATGACATTGTTTGCAAGCTGATTTACTGACGTCTTCCCACGGTTGAAACACTGATTTGAGCGCATGTCACATGTCACATGATACGGATTTCGATAGGTTGTACACTATTTTTTAACACTTTCAGATGCTCATTCATGTTTATTTCGCGCTGTAACTGGTGTTAAGGCGGAAGAGAAGATCACGTGCGCTCCGCGCTGCTTCTCTTGAGCTGAGCTGCGCCAGAGCGATCTCACGCCACAGCGCCAAAACGGTAATTATGTTTTTGAATTGCGTAATAAAATGGACTTAATTTGAATCTGAGACTTTGTTTCATATCAATAATATCAAAGCACAAAGATTTGTGCGATTTATTGGATGGGATGCACGCAACAATGTTACATTCATTCATCAACTGAAAACAGGATGACTAATCGATTTTTGGGATTTAAGAATCGATATTGTTTCGTAAAAATGAGAATCGATTAAAATCGAGAAATCGATATTTTTTACCCAGCCCTAATATATATATATATATATATATATATATATATATATATATATATATATATATATATATGAAGAGTTCAGATGCAAAAGCCTCTAAGTACCATCTGAAATTTTCTTCTAGAATGATCATTTTTATTAAGCTTGTATATTTATATATAGATTTTTTTTTAAATATAACTCTGATTGTATTCGTCTGAAAGAATAATGTCATATACACTTAGAATGGCTTGAGGATGGGTAAATTATGGGGTAATTTTCCCTTTTGGGTGAACTATCCCTTTAAGACCCGTTTTTAGTAAAAAAAAAAAAAAATTACAACTAAATTTGGAATAACGAGATTAAAACCAATTTCAAAAGTATGAAAAGTATAAACCGCATCTCAGAGAAGAAATATTTTTTAATAAGTTTTAATTAGAAATTAGTTTTGATTTTGATTAACAATAATAAACAACCCTGAGAAATGTGCTGAAACAGTGGGCCACAGATCTGTATGCCTTAAAGTCTTGGGGATCTTACTTTGCCTCTTGATCTGGGCAGGTTCAGACGGTCTCTGTGCCGCTGCCCCATCATTCTTGGGATTCAGGATCACATATTTCGTTTTGAGGTTTTCCAGCTGGTAGCTGAAGCCTTTGCTGGCCGGCTCAAACTCGATCTTCTGCAGAAGCACTTTCTTGGCGGATGAAGCCAGCAACTTGTTGAGGTCGCCCTCATCGCTGGAGTCCTTGCGGCCCGGCTTCAGGGCCTCTTTGAGCTTGTCCACTATCGGCATTATGTGTCACTGAGGAGGAAAAACAGATTTTAAAAAATTAGAAAAACTCCTCTATTTTTAACTTTCAAACATGCATTACTTGGTTAGAAAATTCTGTATAACTTGTAATAAACCAATGATTTTCCATTCTTCGAGTGTGAAGCTAGTATAAAGTTCATCCAGATCAACAAATCTGACTGGAAGTCATTCCAATGGATATCACAGGTTTATGTCAACCTTATCTGGCAAACCAAGCGAGACACGTTTGGAAAAACATGAGCCTGTAATAAACGCGTTAAACCAATCAAGCCATCAGTAACACAATACGTCATTTAACCACAATAGCAGAGCTTTTGCTTGCTTTGACAGATAATAACACAAGGCTACATGAAACGCAACATCGTGTCTGAACAAAATCCCATAGGTGAGCAGTCAGGATGGGGCAGGTGTCTAGTTACATAACAGCCACTGCGCTGCTACTGGGCAAAAGTGCACACCCATCAGGCACTGCTGAGACTGAACAGAAGTCGATGCAACAGACACGGACAGGGCATCCAAATGACCAGGAACGATACTTGCATCAATACAGAAAACCACACCAATAAAGCACAACAGCAGATTAAATGAGATGCAAACATAGTTTTTTTTAAATACATTTTCCTCTAGGTTGAAAAATTACAAACCTTACTACATTGTGTCTATCATTAAGTACTGGAATAAACCACGAATGAGCATCAAACATCCCCTTATCTTTGACAAATGTTACTTGATATCAGATGTACTGCAGGGCAAGCGGCTCGTTACGGCGGCACTGGCCTTCACTGCGGGCTGCTGTTCTCCAAGAGACCGGATGTGAGATCATTCCCAGTACAGTGAGATAACACTCCCTTCAAGCTAATGGACAGCTCATCTACCAGTGACTACACACTGTATATGAACAAAAGCATTGGGAATCCTGACCATTACACAAACAGGGACAGTAATGAAATTATATTTTAAATACACATAATAATATGGAGTTGGTCCGCCTTCGCAGCTGTAACAGCTCTCGCTCCTCTGGGAAGGCTTTCCACAAGATTTTTGAGTGTTTTGTGGGAATTTTTGCCCATTCATCCAGTAGAGCGTTTGTGAGGTCAGGCACTGATGTTGTAAGAGAAGGCCTGGCTCACATTCTCCATTCCAGTTCATCCCAAAGGTGTGGTTGAGGACGGGGCTCTGTGCGGGCCAGTCAAGCTCTTCCACACCAAACTCATCCAAACATGTCTTTATGGACCGTGCTTGTGCACTGGAGCGCAGTCATGCTGGAATACTGGGGCCATCCCTGAACTGTTCCCAGAAAGTTGGAAGAACAGCATTGTCCAAAATTATATATTTTTTTCCCTACACTGGCGGTAAGGAGCCTAGCTCAACCTAGGGCTGCTCGATTATGGAAAAAAAATCATAATCACGATTATTTTGGTCATATTGAAAATATGAAATCACCCCATATTGAAATCACGATTATGTAACACGATTATTTCACATGACTTTGGGAACGTGTATTGCATTTATGAAAAAGACACCTTTCAACAATTCTTAAAAAAAAAAAAAAAAAAAACGAAATTTGAACATTGTACTTTTTGAACTATTGAAATAAATAATATAACATAATACTTAAATGAGTATTTTAATAATTCCCGCAGGTCTACCACTTATAATGCGGGAAATTCCCCCGCAAACATTGATTCACTTTAGCAAGTAGATTGTACGAGTATCCTAAATTAATCCACACAGATTATAAAATCAAATCAATCATTTTAAAACTTTCTCCAAAACGTAATTTCACAAACCGCATGAGTGTTCAGCAGTGCTGCGTCTTCTCTCTGTCTCTCTCAAAATGTGCTGGACAAAGCAAGCGTCGAAACTATACATTCACGTTTAGGAGTCGGGACATGACGGAATTGAACTTGCACAATCGGGCCAGCATTGCATCGTAACTAAAGTTGATCATTTTCACTTCTTGAAGTCATATCAGTTTAAACCAGGGGTGGGGAACGTTGATCCTGGAGGGCCATTGTCCTGCAGAGTTTAGCTCCAACCCTAATCAAACACACCTGAAGTTAATCAATGTCTTCAGGATTACTGAAGTTACAGGCAGCTGAATGTTTTTTTCAGGGTTGGAGCTAAACTCTGCAGGACAATGGCCCCCAAGGATCAACGTTCCCCACCCCTGGTTTAAACACTCAAGCTGAGAGAGTTTAAGGCATCGGGAGGGGCGGATGTGCGCGTGTCATTCAGAACAAAAGATAAAAAAAGAGTGTTCTTGCAAAACAGAACATGGCAAAATAATCGTTTTCACTCGATTGTACTATTTTGGTGATCGTTGGGAGCCAAAATCGAAATCGAAATTCAATTAATTGCACAGCCCTAGCTCAACCCGACGCCATAATCCTCCTCCACCAAACTTCTTGTCAATCCGGCAAGTAATGTTCGCCCGGCATCCACCAAACCCAGACTCGCCCATCAGACTGCCAAACAAAGTAAGCTTGATTCATCACTCTACAGAAACGCTTCCCACTTTCCAATAACACCAATTTCACGAATTGACTTATTGCACATGTGGCGTCCTATCACAGCACCACGCTTGAATTCACTGAGCTCTTCAGAAAGACAAATGTTTGTAAAGGCACACTGCATGGCTTTTAGAAAAATGCCTTAGAAAAAAACATTACTGGTGTGCAAAACAAAACAATGGCACTGATATATTTTAAGAAATCTCAGTGCAAGTGGCTTTCAGTTAAAACAGCTCAAACATGCGTTCTAGTTTGGGACTAGCTTAAGCCTTGTCTGTGAAACCGGGGGTCGCATGTTTGTATGGTCACACTTTACAGTGAGTTTCCAATTGTTGACATAAGTTAACTATAATAGTTAACATGTCATTAACTAACAATTTAAAATATTTCTAAAGCACAAATTAATCTCAGTTACAGTGAATTTACCAATATATTATTAAAATCAAGAGTTGCTACTGTTATTTTAATGGAGTTCAGCTAAAATGAACTAACAATGAACAGTTGTATTTTTTATAAACCCAAGACGAAGACTAATAAATATTGCAGCAAATGCATTGCTCATTGTTAGTTTATGCATTAAATAACATTAAATAATTTGGCCTTAATGTAAAAGTTGTTACCGTTTTTCATAATTCGTTTAGTACTTATAAATGACACCTTAAAATAAAGTGTGAGTACGGTAATAATAATTAACAACATGTACTTACTATGGGGTTATAGGGTAGGATCAGGTTTGGGTTGAGGGTTAATTGCATGTAATTACGCATAATTTACATGTAACATGTAACAAGGACACTGTAAAATAAAAGTGTTACTCATAATTCTTAATGTTAAAAAAAAAATTACACAGAAAGACATTAAGAGATTGACATTTAAATTATAAAACACTAAGATCAGATCCCACGCTATATTATATAACCCTATATTAAGTATATGTTAAAATTAATATTACTAAATGTATACAATTTAACAAAGGACACCTTAAAACACAAGTGAAATAATAATTTTGTGTGTCGTTTGGTGCATTGAGGACACAGATGAGCGGTAAAGGCTGAGTTGAGTTCTGCATGGTCTTACTCATCAGGTCTAGTGCTGACGTACAGAGCCGAGCCGCACATGCATCAGAGACCCAAGGGCAGACTGACCTTCACGTGCACTCGTCCTGCACAACACTGATGTAACACACACTCCTCCTCACCAGCATCTCGACCGCTCACACGCGTGCACATATATTCAACAGCAGATCTCAGAGCAGGAATATAGATCTCCCGAATTTAATCAGTTTGTGCTCAAGGAAACTCAAATGCACAGAGAAATTACAAGAAGTTTGAACGCTAGAATGATTCAATTATTGACAAAACAGAATAATAAAATGCAATATAACTTATAAATAAAAATATAAAAGGAACTCTAACATGTATACGAGCCATAAATCGGTGCTTGGGCCCTAAAAAGTGTCATATTTTGATACTATTATTAATATATTACATACAGACATAAACCGTCCTTCCCAGCAATAGAGAGTCGGCCACAATCTACACGCAATAAAGACGAGCAGTAAGGAGGAGACATTTGCAAGATTAGATTCCTATGGACTGTGAATAAATACAGGCTAGATGTCCACCTCATCCAGCGCTCTTTGTTTTCTGTCTCATATCGGATCCCGTCACTATTACGGTCTGAGAAACCAGCCGCTCAAACTGAACTGTGTGAAATACCGTTTGGCCGATTACATCAAAAGAGTGATTAATTCAGCACTGCCAGCTCTGATTCTACACGACGGCAAACGTACAGCTGAAATACTGTCAAGAAAGACAACTCTCAGCGAGGTATAAAGTCTCCATCGCCAGACAAGTACTGAGGGTTGAGCCCCAGTTAACAGTCTAACGACGTCGCACTTTAAACTCCTTTAATTTCATTTCTATTGAAAACAAAAACTCAATTGACCCTTCGCAGGGAGTTTGATTGACAGGCGATCTGACCAATCATAATCCGCAATCCGTCGAATCCGCCATTTTTGTCCGACAAAAGCAGTCAGGAGAGTTAGTAGAATAACGTCGGAGGATTTGAACTTGAAAAACGGTGTACTGACGTCTTTCCACGATTAAAACAACATTTGTTATACATTAACTAGAAGGAAGAGATGATTGGTTCACGAGAGGCTTTAACACAGTGATCTGTCAGACACATTAAAGAGCCACAAAACGCTATTTATTGTTTAAAGTTCATAAAAAAATGACCAAATTTGAAAGTTGAGACTGTTTCATATTAAAAGTAAGCTGGTTTGTCGGCGCATTGTCAGTGTCTCTCTGCTCCGCGATGTACATTTCACTGCGTGAGAACATGGTGTGGTGTGAGAGAGGCGTGGCTCGTCGGACATAGCAACAGTAACTAAAGGGGGCGGGTCTCTGCGAATGGTCAATTGACCCTTCACAAAGACCGACAAGCCACACATCATCTTAAAAATACATCTATACGCAGCAAAGACGACACTGACAACGTCGACAGACAAGACAGCTCTAGCAGATTAGGCTACAATTAGTAGGAGAAAAAGAGAAAAGTATATCTTTAAAATGATAATTTAAGAATTTCAAACAATAAATTCGGTTTTGTGCCTCTTTAATCTGGCGTACAGATCGCTATGGCGCTTCAGTTCTGAACCGATCCTCTTCACTACTAGTTATAGCACGAAACACACATGAACGAACGTCTGAGGGTATGTTGTTTCAACCGCGGAAAGACATCAACAAACACAATGTTTCAAGTTTAAGCCCACCATCGCTAATCTACTACCACTCTCCTGTCTGGTTTGTTTGACGGACAAAATGGCGGATTCTGCGTTTTGATTGGTTAGATCGACTGTCAATCAAAGGTCAGTTAAGCCACCATTGTCATGAACATGATAAATTAAGTAACTACGGCCATCACGGGAAAACGACACACAAAAGACACACAACATACTGCACGTTTATGCCTTTAAAGGGTTAGTTCACCCAAAAATGAAAATTCTGTCAGTAATCACTCACCCTCATGTTGTTCCAGCCCCGTAAGACCTTCGTTCATCTTCGGAACACAAATTAAGATATTTTTGATGGAATCTGAGAGCTGGATCACTCCGTCCTTCGGCTTCTATGTTATTGAAACTTAAGTTACCGGCCTTATTAAAAGACGTTTGTTAAAATAGTCCAAGTGACTACAGTGGCTCAACCATAAGTTTATCAAGCGACGAGAATACTTTTTGTGCGCAAAAATAACGACTTTATTCAACTATTCATTTTTCTCTGTGTGTCTCTGAGTGAGTTCACGTAGTGTAACAGCGCAGCGCTTCTGGGTTGTACGTCAGAATGAAGGCTCGCTATTGGCCGACGCTGGTCATGTGTGTGATGCGTGTGACGTACAACCCAGAAGCGCTGCGCTGACCTAACTCACACACAGAGGAAAATTAAAAGTTGAATAAAGTCGTTATTTTTGCGCACAAAAAGTATTCTCGTCGCTTTATAAACTTAAGATTGAGCCACTGTAGTCACTTGGACTATTTTAACGATGTCTTTAATAACTATTCTGGGCCGGCAAGTTTCAATAACACAGAAGCCTATGGAGGAGTGATCCAGCTCTCAGATTTAATCAAAAATATCTTAATTTGTGTCTGAAGATGAACGAAAGTCTTACGAGGGTTGGAACAACATGAGGGAGAGTAATTACTGACAGAATTTACATTTTTGGGTGAACTAACCCTTGAAAGCCCCTTTCACACTGAGATTGCAGAAAATACACTGATAATTTGGGTAGTTTGATTTTGGTTTATTCACATTTAGTGATTTCCTGGAATCTGTGCGTGCGTTCACACACATCCCGTAAAGACACGTGACGTGTAATGACGTGAACGCTAGTGTTAAATTCCCCGGTCGAAGAGTCGCACGATTAGGCGAATACGTCACTGCGTCCCAGGACTGATCCCGGCAATGTTCCCAGTTCCCCATCAATCCCGGGATGTGTTTGCGTTCACACAGAGGGCACTCAAGCAACTCTATAGCAATTCTCTGGGATCAACGCTCTGTGTGAAAGGGGCTTGAGAAAGTCTACAAAACAAGGTTATGAAATGTTAAAATTATTGCTGTTTTACCAACTTATATTGTATTCCTCAACATTATTGACGTACGCCATGAGAGATTTATATCAACATAAATGTTTCATTTATTTCTCCATATGGAACAGTATCTGGTTACACTTTATTTTAAGGTGTCCTTGTTACAAATGTTACATGTACTTATCATAGTAATAACAGTAAATTATGCAAACCCTAACCCTATAGTAAGTACATGTAGCTAATTATTATTACTCAGTACTTAAATATATAATTACACTGTAACAATAACACCTTAATAAAGTAAAACCCACTATTTTAAGGTGTTGTTACAGTGTGAGTGTACATTAAAGTTCTGTATTAGTAATATTAATACACATCTTACTTACTATAGGGTTATTAGTATGTAGCCTAAGCTTGTTACTTAACGCCACAGAATAAAACATTTTAAAAGATAATTGAGACTTATTTTCTCGATATAAAGATATAGTCGCAATTGCAAGTTATGAAGTGCAGTTTTTTTCTATAATTACGAGTTTATAATTCGCATTTGTGAATTTATAATCACTCAATCCTGACTGTTTTATTGCAATTGTGAGTTTATATCAGGTAATTCTGAGAGAAAAAAAAAGGCAAAAAAAGTCACTATACATTTTTGATTTCGTATCCTGTGGTGGAAATAAGCTTCCATATGTTAGTTACATATAATTATGCATAATTTTCTACAGTAAGTACATAAAGCCTTAGCCCAGTGTCTCTAAGTCTAAAGTGTAGCCCATATCCGGCTAAAAGCACGTGTCCAATGAGCACTCATGTGGCCTTTACTAATCCCTACTAGTCTTTCTAAACCACTTCATGTGTATAACCGTAGTGTTTTACTCCTCTTTTAGACAGTTAGTTTATTAAAATACCCTTAAAGTTTCTCTATTCGGTTTATGAAGTCTCGAATCGTGTAAATGACAGCAGTTTTGGCCATTGCAACACGTGCAGCTGAGCTCTAGGTAGACAGCAGATGTAACGTTATGATTTGTGACACAGCCTGGAAATGTATCATTAAGTTAATATTACGCCGTGCAATATCCACACGGTCGTGGCAGTATGTCATGTTTCTGAGGTTTATTAGAGGTTATTATGATGCGGTTAATAGGGATTCAGTCCACAGAAACATGTGATGATCAAGGACACCGTGATGGACGGGCTTATACTCGCCAGCTCGGGTTGTTTACCACAAGACTACGCTATTAATGTCAATGTGGAAAGTGTGTTTTGCGCGGGTCGGGTCAGAATACGCGCCGCAGTCGCTAGTTACTTAAAGCTGCTAGTCACACAAGCTAGCGAGCTAGTTTAGCATCTGCTTTAGCGTAAACACAGCGGGTTTCTTCGACGTTTCGGCACGTTTGTGTATTTAACGCTGGGAAAATGTCGCGACAACCATCGCTGGCGGTTTACTGCCGATTTAAACGGCTGCACTTCCTGACCCGGACCGCCTCACAAAGCGAACGTGGCGTTCAAACTGCTGCAATGTGCTGCTTCTGACCCTCACACAGGCGTTTTCACGGGAATTAACAGTTATTTGTGTATCATTTGTCACCAAACGCATGCGAATAACATCAGATACGTACCCATCCGTGAACGATCGCGAATCGTTTGATGTGTTTTGATGTTAAGACTGTATTCCGCTACGAAGCCGTCATTTTGTTACGTTCTCTTCCCCCATGCTGCATTATGAAAGGGCGTGTGCAGGCGTGATTGACGTGACGGCGCGGCCAATCGGGGTTGAGAACGATCGTGACGACACACTTCATTCATCGCTACAGTGTCCAATCAGAGGGCGTAAATCGGTTGCTGTCTAACTTTTAACATGAATCCTTTCAATTCAAGAATTGCTTTCCTCGGACGGACGGAAGGTTGCCTTCTGTCACTGTGTTGCCAGGGATTTTTAAACTGGAGTCTACATAGGGGGCGCTAAAAAAAAGAAAAGAAAGAAAGAGAGATGGTTGAGAATGTTATTATAAATTAAATTAATTATAATAAATTAAATTAATTATTTTAAATTAAATATTAATATTAAATTCATTTATTCATCCAACATAAAAGTTTGTGTTTATATAATATATGTATATATATTGTGTGTGTGTGTGTGTGTGTGTGTGTGTGTGTGTGTGTGTGTGTGTGTGTGTGTGTGTGTGTGTATATATATATACACACACACACACAATACTATATATATACTATTGCCATTTAAATATATATTATGAATGACATTAAAATACACTCTAAAAAATAATTCAAGGGATCTGTTACCACTACATAATTTAATACATTGTTGTAAATTAAAAATTCTAAATTGTTAATTTGATTAAACCTTTTAAGTTGCCAGCATTATTTAAATGAGTTGTCATGACAGAATAATGTTGATAATTACATCAACTTAATAATGTATGTAATTTAAACATAAATATATGTGTTGATTAGTTTAAAACAATATTTACGTTGTAGCAACCCAATGAAATTGGCTTGATAACTTAATTTTTCCGCACCATTTGAGTTCAGGATTTCAAAACTCCTCCCCCACTTAACGAGCAAGGAGCAAGTTCAGACATGTTTTAGGCTGACCAGTATATGACACAAAGGACATTTCAAGGTGAGTAATCTGAGTTTTTTTTCATTTACAAATAAATTCTCTCCATTTAACTAGAGGTTTAGCTACACGTGGTAATACAGTTGATGTTAGCAGTGTCATTTGACCAGGATAGCAGTGGATAAGAATGTATAAACGGATTAATTGAAAAATATGCTCAGCCAGAGAGGGAATTTCATTTATGCTGTAAATAGGAAAATAATTTAATGCACAGACACATTTTTAAAAATCTGTCGTCATTCACACAGATAGCATTCAACTTTTATTGTAGGCAGTTTGCTGTTTGACCAACATTAACAGACTTTTGATCTCTAGGCAGTTATTTTTTTTAGTTTTTTTTTTTTATATATATACAGCGTGTTTTTGTGTTAGTACACCCTGCAGAAAGAGATATTCTGGATTTTGGTCACTGTTGTTATGCATTTCAGAACTGCAATTTCAGCACTAATATATATGGTACATTTGCTTCCCACAGAAGCCGAGAACATACTCCTCACTCATTGATGGACTTCAAGGAAGACATAATAAAAAGGTTTGTAAGTTCCTTCAGAGTGATCACGGGTGAATCTGACTGCAGTAGATGTGAAAGATATTGATAAAAATGATGTTATTTCAGCCAGCGCACATACCTGTATTTTCTTCCTGTTTTCGGTCGAAGTCCATAGTAATCGATTGTCGAGTTCACACGCATAGGTTTAGTTACCTATGATCACGCGCGTGAACTCGACAATCGATTACTATGGACTTCGACCGAAAACAGGAAGAAAATACAGGTATGTGCGCTGGCTGAAATAACATAATTTTTATTCATATCTTTCACATCTACTGCAGTCAGATTCACCCGTGTTCACTCTGAAGGAATCACTCACATTTTCTGTGCACTTGTAATGACACATCAAGGATGTTAAGAGGCAAAAAGCAGGTTTAAAACTTGCCCCATTGAAGTCAACAGGGTGCAAATTTTAAAAAGAGGATAACACGGTGTAGGCAACACCGATTTTTGTCGTTGTTCTCTGTATTGACAGCACTCCAAATTTACAAAAAAATTAGCTCAATGTTAAAATTGACCGGAGTCCTCCTTTAATTGGTGTTGCATTGAAAAAGTATTGAGAACAGGGCTGAATACAGTATTATTTAATACATAAGAACATATTACATGTAATTTGATGTTACATATGAAATGTTCTACCATTCCTGTTTTATACAGATAAATGAAGAATTCAAGAGAATAAGCACTGTAAGTCTTGAAGCCACCTTTATGGCCAAACTTGACAAGCCTACCCCAAAACTGATGGACCTGGCCTTATCAAAGGGAGAAGCTAAAGGAGAAAGAATCAGAAAGATCAGGGACATGCTTTTTGAGGTATTGTAAATTATTTAGACCATCACACTAGAATAATTTAGATTTGTGTTTAAAATGTCAAGTTGTTGTCATTCACCTGTTCAGATTAAAGTATATTTATTTACTGTTGGCACTTTCTCTTTATTCTTTTTTTTTCATTTTTATTAAATAGAACAATACAGTTGAAGTACGGAGAGAAGTAGCTATCCGCTGCCTTGTTGTCTATCTTGGAGAGAAAGAAGAGGACCTTTTCAAGGAATTTGCTGTGAGTATTACAACATCTTGAAAATAAAATTAAGAAAAGTAAGATTAACTAAAAAAATCAGCAATAATAATCCAATTCATTAGCTCTAACATGCTATTTATATTTTCTCTTGCTTTACAAGAACACACAAGAGTTTGAAGAAGACATTGAAAGGCAAGTGATGACAATTGCCATCATCGGCGATCAACCTACTTCAGGATTTGACCACAAGACGGCAACCATTTTGGTTGAGGGCATCAAAATCCTGAATGGAATGGATATCTCAAGGTGCTGTGCTTAATGGACTGAAACCCAGTGCAAAAGTAATGCGTCTGAAGAACAGTATTTTCTGAAATCTCTACTAATTTTGTTCACTTTTTTTTTTTTTTTTGGTAATTTGAAGTCTTCTGTAGGCTGATCTTTGTGTTGTATTTCATACTGCTTGAACAACTGAGGTTGGTATGAATGTCAGTAGCATTATATGCAATCTTCAATGTTTTAAAAATGGGGTTTACTGTGGAGAAATAGTTTTACAGATTGTTTGACACTGTGGAAAAATATGTAAATGCCAATAACTTTGCTGTGTTGGAATTTATTCATTGTGATGGCATAACTGAGTATGCATACAAATGTTTTAAAGGCAAATCTGTAGGGGCAGTTTGTTTATAATTTGTGGGGAACACACATTTTTGTTTTGTAAATTGTGCAAAGTGCAAAATTTTGAAACTCAATTTTGAAAACTGCAGTTCAAAATAAAAATAAAAAACAGTTAACTAACAAAATTTTTGTTGAATGAATTAATTTCTTAAAAGCAACTAAAACAAGAAAAAAAAGCTAAACAATTAAGGCAACATAACATGTAAAGCAACAAAAAATGTATGTAAAAAATAGTTGGAACAACTTAATTTTTTCAAGTACTCAACTTAAAAAATAGAGTTTATGCTACTTAAAAATACCTCTGTCTAAAGAGTAAAAGGTAATTTGCCTAACTCAATATAGTTTGTTGGCTGAACGTAATGTTATTAGAAGTTGTCATAACGCAAATATATTGATGCAAACTGTTGCGTTGATTTTTTTTGTTTGAACTACACAATATTTTTTAGAGTGTATTATTACTTTTTAAAAATCTGGACGTTGTATTAAGTGGTATATTGTGTATCTAATTTGTAAATTGTTCTACTGACTAGGGTATGTAGATGTATAAATCCGAAAATAAACATTTTTATCCCAAATTTGTGCCCTTTATATATAGGCAACATGTTTATTATAAAATATTATATATATATATATATATATATATATATATATATATATATATATATATATATATATATTGCAAACAACATGTTGCCTTTATAATTTCACTGTTTATAATTTAAATTCATACTCGTATATAATTATTTTTAATGCATGAAATGTATAGTTGCATTTATATATTTAATAGTGTCATTCACAAGTGAACCTATTTAGGGTTTTTTGGAAGCAAAAAAAAATAAAAAAAAAATACCCCACCTGTAGTAATAATCTATGGGAAGATAAAGAGCATAGGTATGGATTCTTAAATATAATAAATCCGTAAATATGATGGCACAGAACTGGTGAACGAAATAAACTGATTAAATACATGTACAGCTTACACATTAATTGATGAATTACTATATTGTCGATGTCATATAAGCTATCCTATATTTCCATATATAAGAGCTGAAATGATCAAATCTGATCTACTTTTTTTTTTTTTTTATTGTTGCCAAATTATGATTTTTCCTCTTTTCTATGTCTGCGAAGTGTCATAAGTAAAACAACAGCAGTGCCGCTAGGGGTCGCAGCGCTCAGTGTGATATAGCAGGTTCCCATAGCATTGCAATGTCTCGTGTCAGCTCAAACCAAGGTGAATATTTACTTTTGAGAGATGTACTAAGGATTTTTAGTGACTGACTAGCTTTAGAAACATAGGCCCTATCTATATTGCAGTTTGTAGTACTATTTGTTCTGAGAAATGCACTTATTATTTTGCACATGTTAGGGATGATGTGAAAAACGCTCCAAAGCGACTGAGAAAAACTATAGGCTAATGGTTCAATAGCTGAGTAAAATCACTACTAATCAATAATAATATCTACGTTTCTTATTCTGCGACACGTTGAAACACAATACCATTTAATAATACCTCAATATGTAGCCAGTAAAACGATCACTGTTCTTTAAAACACCATCGAGAAAGAAAACGAAGAGGTGAAAAAACATGGGCAATATGCTGCATCATATGAACATTACTGAACAGATGCTGAAAAATAATAATTAATTTGACATTTCTGCTCTTTTATTCATGAATACCATAACAGTTTAATGAGTATTAATAAGCTTTAAAAGACAAGCAAAGGCTTTAGCTCTCAGCTAGTCTTCCCAAGTGGTTCCAGCACTGGAAATCTCACACTGCTTCAAAAAAAGTTGTTGCATGCAGCATGATTCATAAGGGAAATTAACACAAATGTACCAAAATATCATGGGGAAAAAATTTGTCTAGACATAAGAATGCAGTCATAAAATGAAAGCATTCACTAATTTTACCAATAGTTTATTTCCTTGAAGTTACAAAATAATAAGAAAAGATCAAGAAAGAAAGAAAGAAAGAACACTATACATACTGTATATTTTCTGGATGCATGATTTTGATATAAATTAAATATATTACATTAATGATTTCCACATCTATGTATGTTTCTATATGCACAGTACAGTATAGAGTACAGTATAGAGTTCACATCTTACTGACAATATACATCCCTTACACACTAATGAACTCAGTTAATTTTACCAAGCAATGGTCTGGATACACTTATTCTGATTATTACCTATTCTGTTTTATTAATGTTTTCTCCATTTTAGAATAATAGTCTTGTAAAAACTATGAAATGTGGAAATTATGCAGAGACAAAATGTTAAACAAAACCCAAACCAAGTTATATATTCTCTTATAACCTTCATGAGTTCATATGCTGGATACCGGCTGGCTGCTATATATATATACCGTATATTATAATTCGAGAGTCAAAAGTGTGTACATGATCTTAAAAACCTTCTGCTTTAATGCTTGAAATTGGTTTCGAGACAAGTGTAAATGCGTAGTGACTGTGTTTGAGGAACTAAAAAAAAAAACAATGTTGTAATTAATTTCCTCTTTATTGGAGAGCAATAATATTACAAAACAACAACAACATTTGGGTTCTCAAAGTGCTTAAAAGAAACTTTTCTGCCTGTCATAAAAATATTTCAACACTAGAGGTAAGATTCACTTGATATATTAACATGCAACCGAATGTACTGTATGTCATATCTGGGGTAATATTACAGCAACACAAATCACACTAAGATCAGAAGAACAATACAGAACACCAGATGATTTTCATTATATTCACTGCATAATTCATAATACTCATCACATATTTACTACTTTAGAGTCAATG
The DNA here is from genome assembly GCF_964197995.2 of Scardinius erythrophthalmus. Lineage (NCBI taxonomy): Eukaryota > Metazoa > Chordata > Actinopteri > Cypriniformes > Leuciscidae > Scardinius > Scardinius erythrophthalmus. Next base: position 66,257,823 of record NC_138221.1, on the reverse strand, counting down.
GTGATTTTAATTACTTGTACTTGCATTACTGTCATAATGTGAATAATACTGTATGGCTAAAAAAAATCATTAGAAACAACATAAATTAAATGTATGATATTAAAATTTGACTTTTGACCATTTAAACATATATATTTGTAATGTATATTACCACAATGAAAATTGGAGGAGGGGCATCTTTGTTTTTTCTTACACAAAATATGATTCAGTATTTATATTATTACAAAAATATTACCATCTATATCTTTTTTTTTCTTTTGAATTTGGGGTGAGCCCTTCACAGCCCAGTTATTTCATGTCATCATTTTCAGGAGATTTGCAGAATGAGTTGGTAGCTGTGTTTCTGAATGACTGATGAAGCTGAGGGCTAGTTTATGGTTCCTCAATGTCCATGAAATCTTTTTTGGGCGGAGCGGACCCCCGGTACCAGGCGCAGCTGCTGTCGTTCCTCTTCACGCAGGTGTAGAGCTGAGCCTGAGTACCCTGAACCGTCCCCTCCACAATCCAGTCCGTCCACAGGCACTCTGTGGGCTCGCTGATGGAGCAGGGGATGCTGGAGCACTGGACCACCTGCAGACACACAAGAGGAAGAGCAGTGAGACAGACAGACAGACAGACAGACAGACAGACAGACAGACAGATAGACAGATAGATAGATGGATAGACAGACAGACAGATAGATAGATAGACAGACAGACAGACAGACAGATAGATAGATAGATAGATAGATAGATAGATAGATAGACAGACAGACAGACAGATAGATAGATAGACAGACAGACAGACAGATAGACAGACAGACAGACAGACAGACAGACAGACAGACAGACAGACAGATAGATAGACAGACAGACAGACAGACAGACAGACAGACAGACAGACAGACAGACAGACAGACAGACAGACAGACAGACAGACAGACAGACAGATAGACAGACAGACAGACAGACAGACAGACAGACAGACAGACAGATAGATAGACTATACCTTGCAATCACAGCCCATCTGATAGCGTTCACCCAAGCACTTTTTCTGTGTCAGACTCAAAGACTCCCAAGACTCGATGTAGTCGCAGAGATTCACACGCAGTGTGTCGTTCGAGTCCATTTTCCCTGTGCAGAGAGAGAGAGAGGATGCTGGAGTAAAGGCTACACTCCTGCAGTTTACAGGAGCCAGAGCAGGGGCTGTTTCTTGAGTGCTCTTCCCCACAGTTTGTTAATTCCCTCTTACCTGTAATCAGGTATTCCTGTTTGCCATTGCTCTCAAGACTGACCCCGCACAGAGCAGAGGAGGGGCCCGTGAAGACGGTGTCGATCTCTCCCTCGGGGCCCTTAAACATCTGGTGAAAGAAGAGGATATGAAGATGCCATTTCATTAAATCTGGAACGTCTTCTTTGGTTTTCAGTATCTTGAAAAGGCGATTTTACGATAACATGTATATGAACGTATGTATGTATTTATTTACACAAGTATTGTGAAGTCATTAGCAATAAGGAACAATGAAGCAACTCGGGCTCATTGCAAAAACAGGCCTGTGGCGAAATATTAGGTTGCTTGTTGCACATTTCACAACACTTTCAAAGTGAAATGTCCAGTGAGTGCAAAAAGAGATTTATATTAAAATGTGTCGTGTTTATCCAAAACAGATGAGCGTGAATCCGGCAGCATTTTATTGATTGTTGTACATATAGAAATTGCCACCTTCACTAAACATAACCGATAGTGTAAACAGGAGATACATATTCCTGCAGTTTTAGCTTGTTTCATCAAGTCTTTGAGGTATTTTATCAGTGCAGTGCTGTACCAAGCAAGGCTACTTGGTCATAAAAGTAATGCATGTGGTGCTGTTATGTGATGCAAACATCAAAATGTGTTAGTTTACAAATCATGCACTAAAGTGTTTTGAGGTCATAACATTAATACTGTGCAAGGAACCACTTAAAAATGTGTCTTTAATCTGCACATGCCATCATAATTTGTGTGAAAAGGAATAAAAGTTGTTGGTGTTTCTAGTGTGTACTTCAGTGTGTTTTCAACTGTATGTACAGGAACAAGTACAAATGTTGGGAGATTTTTAGATAATTGTATCACAGTAACGGTGTATATCTTATAATTACTGTTTTGTCCTTGGATTCGTGTAAGAATATTCTCCACTAACCTTGATCTGTTTGACGTCATATTGGATCATTTTGATTGGATAGCCATAGGCATCATTCCCGGTAACCACCTCCTTCCGTCCGACTACTTTGGCTCTGATGACTGAAAAAACAAACACATTCATTCAACCTGAAATGTTTCTGGCACGTTTTACCCCCCCTCTCCCCTGTAGATGTGTGTTATCCTCCAAGCGTGGAGAGAGGGGATTTATCTGGTGTGTGTGCCACAGGTGCTGGGAGCGGGGCGTGTGTATGGACACACATGAGTGTTTGATTAGCGGAGGGCCGTGTGAGGAATGTGCTCTCAGGAAGCCAGTCAGCAGTCTGACTCTAGCAGGACGCCTGCCCCCCCGCTCGCTTTAATCTCCTCCCTCACACCGCCTGCTCCCCACTGAGCTGCTGACATACAAATACCAAACGCTCAGCCCGAACTCATCTCTCTGTAAGAAGCGAATTCAGTGGGTAGGACCTCAGGCTTTGAACACAACAGAGATTGAAAGACTAAATTTGTACATGAGAGCTTCTTCCTCTAGCCCTCTGGAGCTCGTCACGTGTCGGTCAACAATGATCGAAATTATTATTTTTATTTCAATGAAATTAATGTACTATATTTTAGTTCGATAATGTTTTTTTATTTAATATTTTGTATTTTTAGGGGATTTTATGGTCCTAAATTATATTTACGCTGTATTTATAATGCATTTATTCTAGGGCCGTGCAACAATTAATCGCGATTAATCGCATCCAAAATAAAAGTCTGTGTTTTCATAATGTGTGTGTACTGTGTATAATTATTTTGTATATATAAATACATATATGTGCATGTATATATTTAAGAAAAATGTGTTATTTATATATAAAATATTTATATATAATATAAATATACAGTATACGCATGCACATTTAAGAAAAATGTGTTATTTATATATTAAATATTTATATATAATATAAACATACAGTATATGCATGCACATTTTTCTTAAATATATACATGCACATGTATGTATTTATATATACAAAATAATAATACACAGTACACAAACATATATTATCTAAACACAAACTTTTATTTTGGATGCGATTAATCACGATTAATCGTTGCACAGCGCTAAAACCTGAAAATTACATTTCCAACTTAAACTCGTTGTAAATATTGAATGCTTAAGAGCAAAGGCTTAAGTTTGATCCCTATTCAAAGATGACACTTGGCAGATTACTGTTGAAGTGAAAAAAGTTTTAAAAAGTAACTTATAACTTAAGTTACTTAAGTTTTAAAACTTAAAAAAAAGTTACAGAATTTTACGTGAAAAGTGTGCAAAAATACTATTTTAAAATTTTCACTCTAAAACTGTGAGAAAAATCAAAGCCATACATATAAACAAGCTGTGCTCAAGATTTGAGCCCAATATCTTAAAAAATGAGCTTTCAGTGAGATTTAGTTTGGCCGCAGTACCATAAGTTTTCACTAGATGGAATTCGTCTCTCATTCAGTTCCAATGCGCTCAATTTAAATCGTACAAGTGTGACTATTTTTTTCAGGACCATTTAACCTATTCGTCCATGTTTTTTTTGCGTTCATATAGCAAGGGCCAAAACCTTTATCATATTTCATACCATTCCCCAAAAAAAATAAAAAATCATGTAACATTTTTGAGGGCCAGCAGTGTTAGGTGGTTTTCCTGGTGCTCTACCAATCAGAATCAAGCATTTCAGAAAACTGTAAAATAACTGCAATAATATTTCCTGTTTTTACTGTATTTTTGATCAAAAAAATGCAGCCTTGACTTCTTTTAAAAACATTTACTGACCTCAAACTTTTAAACGGTATTGTATAGGAATAAGAGAGATCAAATATCCCAATAAAACTCTTCCCCTCATCTGAGTCTTCAGAGTGCCCATACATACCGTCCGCATATTCATCCGCAAACACAGAGCGTCTTTTCTATTGGCCACACACTCAGAATGCCAAATACACCCACAGGGTCCCAGTCTCAAGTCAGGCATGCCTGTCTCATCAGTAACACACATACAGGGTTTATGCTGGTTCAGTCACAGCCTCCCTTTTCCACACATTCATTCCATCCCGAGGCGGAAGTTGGACACACAGTGTGGGTGCTGTGTTCAGGTATGTGAGGGGGAAAGGGAGCCCTACACATTATTCATTTACTGGTTCTGTAGGTCACACGGGAATACCGTAACACTTTCTAGAGTGCACGTGTCGACCGACTGCGTTCGCCCACGATCAAATGGAGTATACGTGTTCGACTGTACGCATACACTAGCGTACTCGTAAAGAATGACGTATACTTTGGGCTTAACATGACAACAATGTACTAAAAATGTTATTCGCTTACAGACGACAATGTTGTCAAAACGGTCCCCGTTCACATGGATCTGCGGAATAACGACTGAATATGCTGCATTATTCATGCCAGGCCAGTAGTTGGCGATACAAAAACACTTTGCATCGATAGACCGAACATGCGCATGATCTCAGTCTTTTCACAAATTGGCATTTTTGTAGTTTGCACTGAGACGATAATGGTATTGTTTTCAAAAACTTGTTGAAACCCATTTTAAGGCCAAATAAACGGCCAAAATGCATACAAAGTTGTCCATTTTTAGTTCAAAATGGTGTCGTGTAAATGAACCATCGATTTATTCAATAATTAATGACCTCTGCATCATTGATTCTGTTGTTGAACTGAATTGAATCAACAACTAAATTTAGGTGAATGGCAACACTATTGTCGACTGTAGAGCTGCTTTATATTGAATGAACTGATGAACTTTCCAAGATTGACACAGTTATTGAACTGAACTTAATCAATACTGAACTAAATTGAGCTGAATAGTAGCATTAGTGTTTTCTGTTCGAAGCTGAAATTGAATTTGTTTCATAATTGTTTAATTTTACCAACATTAACACTGTTGTTTGAACTGCTTTGAAACAATCTGAACTTTATAAAGCGCTATGTGACTTGACACTTTCCATCAGGCAAATATGATGTGGGAGTTTCAATCTGCCGGCATCATGATATGCCACATACACGAATGAGACTGTCGATTCCTGTGGCGAGCAGCAGATGTTGTTTTCAACCAATCACTAAATGTACAGGTGGGTGTGCGGTCATTGGGGTCTGACTACAGTGACCCAAGTTTCACCATCCCTAGTCATGTAATGACCATCTAACTACACAATATTATATTGCTAGCATGTGGCAATACTTTCTCAATTTTTGCAGTTGTAATCAGCCTGTTGACAGAGGTTTTACTCACAGGGCTACTATAGACAGTGGAAAATGCGTAGGTCATGTAATGGCAGGGTATTCTAGGGACACCAAAGGTCAGAGGATCTGAGGCGGGTTACACACAATGACACAATAAAGCTAAAATTAGGCATAAGATTCTCCCCATCACTTCAACATTGTAGAAATGCAGATGTAGAAATGTGTCAAGAGATAAAGATTCTGCATTAGCCTCATAGCATAATTGGCTAAATTATATTTAAAAAAAAATGACTTAGGCAATTATGCTATGAGGCTAACGCAATATAGTTTACGCAGCGGTCATTCCTATAGTTTGGTGTATTTTGGACTGAGCAGGTTTGTTAAAAATGATGTTAAAAAACACAAAAAATGTGTAAAAAAAAAAAAAAAACATCTGAAAATGCTCAAGTATAACCTAATAATTCAGATAAAAAAATTCATATAAATGTAAGGTATTTTCCACCCTGTTACATGACATATTTACAATGCAAAGACTAACAGGCTGGATGTTTTAAGCTATAATGATGTCCATTACTATAGAAATGAACAACATGCTAGCTAGCAGATGATTAACATTAAGGAGGAATTTTAATTGATTTATAAAAAATCTATTTAAAAATCAATAAATAAACGCTTTCATGTCCAGTCTAAATTGATACAACAGGGTGGACATGTTTTATGCTATTCGGTAAGTCTTCTAAAAAATGAGGGAAAGAGGGAAAGGTTTATGACTAACACTTACTTTGTTCTTGGAGTTGCTTTCCCTCTAAGGTAATGATGTCACTTCTGCCAAGTCATGTGATTTAGGTTAAGATTTTAAAGGGCAAATAGCACCAATGTAACAGGGTGGACTGTTTGGGGGACATAAACTAATTAAATGGTTTTACTTATATATATATATATATATATATATATATATGCATCAATTGCATAATATATAATAAATTGTATTTTATGTAAAAGAGAATAAGTAAACAAATAACCTAATACTCAAAATTGATCATTTAGAAATATATATGTGACATTTAATTCAAAGTGAAGTTGAGAAAACATGTTAGGGGACATGATCATTTGTTGAGTAATTCAAAATATATTTATTTATTTATTTAATTATTCTTAGGTACTAATCATTATGGTTTTTTGGTTCATGAGGTACAACTATATAACATGTAGAGTGGGATGTGTCCCAAACAAGTCAGGATTCAGCAGAACTTGTAATTAAGGGAAGTGATGCATTTATTTTTTGTTGCCAAGTAATGTCACACCTCAATGTATTATTATACAGAATTTAACAGGTGTGTGTAAAATTGTTTTATAATGACTTGTGGATAGTGAATCATCCAATCAGAGTTTAACATCAGAATATTATTTGTATGGTTTTGAGTCTTTTGTTTTAATTACATATTATATAATGTGAGACTAGTCATTCATTTATGAATAATCTCTTCTGGGTTTTTTTTTTTTTTTTTTTGCTCATAAAGCCAAAAAAAGAGAGAGAAAATAATCAAATGAAAGATGAAATACCTTTCATTTCTACAGTATTTAATTCTCTGTATTATATTGCCACAAAAACAGCAGCTATATTGTGATTTATACCGTTACAATGATATATCTGCTACAATACTTAAGATATACCACCCATTTCCGGTCCTTGTTACACCAATAAGTATAGTGAGTAATATTAATTAACATGCAATTACTATAGGGATAGTGTTAGGGTTTGGTTTACAGTTAGTTGCTTGTAATTATACATAATTCACTGTTCCTACAGTAAGTACATGTAAGGTGTAACAAGAAAACTGTTAAATAAAGTTATCATCCGCATTGATAATTGAGAATATTAAGCAAATGAAACAGAGCGAATGAAACTATCAAGAAAAAAAATAAAGACGGAAAACATGACAGGCATTTGGGAGCATGTTGTTATTCCCACTGATATAGCCTTATCATATTAATTAAAGCATAGCGCATAAGCAATTGTAATATTCTGACTTCTGAGGTATTAGATCAACATTAGTTGCTCTGAACACTAGAAGAATCAAAAGTGTATGACATCGGATACACTTCTTCTAAACTTCAGATACAATGAAAGCCGTTTATACACATGTATAAAACATGAAATAATAATAAAGGCAACAAACAAGCCTAATAACATTCCAGCAATGTCACTTATTAAAAAAAAAAGTTTTTCTTTTACATTTGTAATTAATACAGACTGCCGTCTAAATGAAAAGTAGGCCTAATACCCCCTTTTTTAAACTTTATTTGTATTAAACAGTTGTTTCTGCATAGATTAGCTACGATTTTTTAGAGAATGAAATAGGCTATCTTGTCAGATGCTGTCTCATGTCACACACACACGCTATTGCTACCATCCGCACACGACAGAGAGTGTATTAGTGTAATCCAGACATGGCTATGGATATGAAATAGTTAATGCATGGAATCTTACCGACATCCGCATTGCAATACGCTTGCTGAGGATGTTCAGGAGAGCAGCTGCAGGCTTCAGTCAACTCGGATCCGCTCAGGAACAACAGCAGAAGGCCAACGACAACACTCATCTTCACTGCTGACTGCGACAAACGCGTGGATTTACTCAAACAAGCTGCGTCCGGAGACTTCAGAGAGGGTCAGATGAAGAGCTGACAGGAGTGAGAGGACTAACCTGAGGACAGTCTGAATGCTTATTCGCTCTCTCTCTGTGAATGGCCCTGCTTTATATTCCTCTCTTGAGCTCCGCCCATTTCTTGTCTGACTTCAAATGACTTTTTACTTTTTGCACTGACTTAGTCATCATGCACTCATAGTGTTTAAGCCTCTTATTGATATTTTGTCTTTTTTATGTTAGTAGATTACAGTATGAGTAATATTTTAAGGACAGTCTATTGCAGAAACAGTGTTGGGCAATGCTCTGACGTTTAGTTTGCCCTTGACCTCACAATGACCACTGACTTCCCTGTTTTAAGCCCATTTCTAATGCGTAGTACAAGTGTTCACTTTTGAGCAATGTGTAACACATTCTAAAAGGTTCATATTTTCAGCATTATTGGTCATCGAAGGGGCACGAGAAATAACCTAAAACTAAAAAGGTTTAATAACACCAATACATTCTATGTGTTGAATAAGGAATTTACAGTCATACCACAATCTATTCGGACACCTTCAACATTTCTCACATTATTAGAGTTTATTCACTATAGTTTAGAAAATAATACTAAAATATGACAATAACTCAAATCAGTTGATATTTCTCTGGTTTTGTCCGTCCTTCTGTTAGACTGTCTCTCAGATGAATTATGTTGAATATCTGTCAGCTGTTAAATTTAACCACACAATTAGATAATACCAGTTTAGATCAACCAGTTACCAAGCAATGCTTCATTGTGTTCAGTCTGTGTGTGAAAAGAGCATTAGCAATTAAAGAAAAAACACTTCAGCAAAACATGCTCAGGTCAAAGTGTCTGAATTATTTTTGGTCCCAAATTTGTATAAATGTAATCCACTGTATTAAGAATATTTGAGGGTACTATACGGTTATCCGGACCACACTTGACCACAACCGCTCTCGGTTGGTCGTAACCCCAGTGACGGGTAGGTTTAGGGGCGGGGTAGGTCATCACATGTGGTCCGGATAACCGTATAGTACCTATTTGATTTATAATATGTGACAGTTTACTTTATTTTGCTCTCCTCACTTACATAAATGAACTATAGTGTCCTGCACACACTAGCAAAAAAATGTCCAAAATGATATCTGGTGTCTGAATCATTTTTGCTTTGACTGTACATGTAAAGACTGCAGCAGGGCAAAGTTTTCATGTGCGTGTCAAGATATCAATCTTACATTTTAAGTTTGTTCACAGAACGGGATGCACATCACAGAGATGTCTTGATGTCTGCATTTACTGCATCTGCAAGATGTGTTTTTTAGAGTGTTTGCTCATCGGCAAAGATGTTTTGTGTCAGATGTTAAATAGACATTTGGAAAATGTCTTTACCGTGTTTATGACTTAGAATGTATCTAAACCTGCTTTTTCTAAGATGTTTATCAGATGTTTGTACAAAACTGATGTTTTTCAGATTAAGTTGTCTATAGCAGACATCTCAGAGTGTCTGTGCTGGATATCATCTTGCCCTTGGTTGACACACACATGCACGTTTGACATTGAGATAAACTGTGTGTCACACAAGTGCATTTGATCAAGGCGCAAAGGAGAATTTCGGATTTTGTGTCCATCCATCAGAATTTCCCAGCTTCCCATATTAAGGGTCACCTAGGCTACGTCACAATAGCTATCCGTCTGTCATCATATGGTGTGACGTGGGAAGAAACGTGCTCCGTCTCTTTGTCACTTCTCGCTGATTTTTTTTCTGCTGAATCGTCTTTTTTAAATGCATGCGTCATTTTTAAGATGTGTTACCGTTATTGCAACAAGATACTCTCTACGCCTCTGTGTTTGAAATGGTAAGTTTGAATTCTTAATGTCCTTAACAAGGAAAGAAGAACTAAAAGTGTATGTAGAGAATTTCCTGCATTTAAGATACAATGAAAGCCTTTTCTACACATGTATAAAACATGAAATGTAATAAAGGCACTAAAAAACCCTAATAAAATTCCAGCAATAAGTCACTTAATAAAAAAAGTTTGTATTTAAAATACTATATGATAGACTGTTTCTGCTGATTCATCTTTTTTAAATGTATGTGTCATTTTTAAGATGTGTTGCTGTTATTGCAACAAGATATTCTCTACGCCAAATAGCAAGTCTGAATTCTTCATTTTCTCAAGAAGAAAAAGTCCTTCAATTTGTAAAGATTTTATTAGTTTAATTTAATCTAAAGAGAGAAATAATGCACTAATTTATAAGTGGAACACCAGTGTGTTGTCTATCATGATATAGAGATTGCACAGTTTCTTTAAGTAAAGAGAATTAAGGAACTCAAATCAGGTGGAAGTAGATGAAGGAAGTCCATCTTGCATTATTCTCTGTTGAAATCACAAGTGTGATCCAGATTCAGGGAAACACTTCTGCATCACTCCCTCCACCCACTCCTTACTTTCCCTCTCTCTTCTGGACTTTCTTTATAGTAGTGATGTGGGCCTTAGCAAACACCACAAATAAATGTGGCAAATGTGGTGCTTCCAGACAAATGAAGAAATCAGACATATCTCTGCATGCTTTACTACTTCAAGTTATGTCTGGCTAGATGTCGGCTGTAGATAGATGGATCCTCTCCTAAAATGAGGGGAATTTTCAAAAGACTAATTCTGTGTCATTTTTCCTCAAGACTAATCTCCCATGGCTCAGAATGTGTTCTTGTGGTCCACCCTTGCTTTATTAGTGTGAGAAGCCATTGTGTCATGGTTTTAAGACTACTTGTACATCATAACAAATGTCTGTAAATATAGTTTTTATGATTTTGGTGGCTGCTCAGTTACACTGTGCAGTAAAACTGTCATTGCTCATTCTCATAAGTGGGTATTTTGACTGGCATACCGGATTTAAAACTTGTTCACACCTGTTTCATGCATTCTGTAATGGTTTCGTTTTCACTGTTTCCTGCGGTTTGTCTGAGTCCCCCCTCCTTAGTTCTATGTTTCTGTCAGGAATCTGAGTGACTTTTTCCTTGCCATGTTTGTGCTTTCTGCGATTCAAAGAGAAAGAGCATTTCATGACAGTCTCTCAATTCAGTCACCATGAAATAAAAAATTTCTTTTGATGATAAGTGGTTTATCTGTGCACATGATTATTTTTGTGAAAAACAAATACCTTGTAATCTTTAATCGAAAGATTAAATGACGTAATTTACAACATTCAAGTATCGTCAAGTTATGTTTATCACAAATTTTACTGATAAATTGAAAAACCCCATAGGAAAATCTTGAGGGAACCACTGGCAAATTAGTCTTCTGGGTTTTTGACGTCATCCTTGCACCACTCTATTCCCCATAAAGTCCCGCCCTACATTTTTGTCTTGTTCCAGAAGTTGTTTCACTCAGATATGTCACTTTCGGGAAGAAAAGACTGTTCTAACCTCTGCAGTCCTAATATAGTCTGTCTGTCTGTCTGTCTGTCTGTGATGAAAAATGGTGAGACCTGCACTCAAGTTCAAGTACAAGTTCAGCTCTCAAGCACAAGATGCTGAAAAAAAAGCAGTGATGAATTTCGAGCTGATGAATGATAGTGACAGCCAATCAGAATCCATCCTGCTTTAAAGAGCTCAGGCATTTAAAGCAGCAAATGACAAAACTGTAGTGCGGAGTTATACACAGAATGTTATAATGTGTTGGGTGTGGAAGCAAATATCATTATAGTTATCTTTATAGTAATGGTTCTCGGTGTGAATAGGCCTTTACACCCATACTCCTTATGACATTCATGACCTCAAAAGTCTTATCTGTAAGACAAAAAGTATTTAATCTAGATTTTCCACCAAAATGTGAATGATCCATGCAAAATTCGCCTCCACTAGGATGTTGTGGTTTGTTTCCAGGCCGTTATTATGCAGCAACTATGGAATTGTTTGGTGGTTACAGTCTGTGGTCTCTCGCTATAGCCCAAAAATGAAGATTTTTTTGTATTATCCTCCATCATCCTTATAATTTGAGGTATTATTCATGTCCGTCGGATAAATATGGGATGAGTTACACTCCAAAGTTGATGAGGTTAGGTTTGTTCAGATCCTCAGCCCTAAGTATGAGCAAAAGTAATAGAGACATTGCTCTTGTTTTTACACAATACCACTAATGATGGTCTCAAAGGGTCATACGGGAATTAGTCTCAGCCTCAGACATCAAGCCCACCAACCGTTGGTTAAACGATGCATAAGGTACACAAAATGAGAAACACTTCAGGAGTTTCGAAGTCGCGATCTGATTTGTTGACCTCTACAGGATGGCCGACAGACGTGTGTCGCGTTCTTTAACAGTCCGCCTGGAAACAAAGCAATCGTGAAGCCAAACCCCCTCATGGAAGAAGAAAGCTGTTGTGTTTATAGCTGTGACAATGAGTGATTACCAGGATCAACTTCATTTCATTTCATTTTTTATTTATTTGGATGGGACAGTGCATATTAATGAATGTACAATAGAAGTTGACGTAAATACGCCGGATTTAGCACAATGCTAATTTCCATCCGTAGTCCCAGACATAGATACCCTGGAAATCCAAGAGTTCTCGCAAGAGCACAAGTTGAATTTGCTCAGCGAGTTTACTCTGTTGTCGAGTAATGATGCTCATTAAATATGCCCTTGTATCCGAGCTGCACCAATCACATCGGGTTATCTGATATAGGCGGGCCAGAGGCGAGCTAAACAGAAGACGACAGTGCTGTGACGTCCAAGTCATTAGTAAAAATTGCAAGATGGCTATGGATGAACACCAGTTGTTTGAAACGGCTTTGGCCGCTACAATGAACGAGTTAGACTTGGCTTTTTATCTAAAAGAGGAACAGAAGACGCCGCTAGAATCGTTCCTTTGCAAGAAGGGCGTTTTTGCAGTTTTGCCGACCGGATACGGCAAGAGTCTAATCTACCAGTTAGCTACGCTGGTAGCTAAGCGTATGGGGCTTGTTGTGATTGGTCGTAGTGTTATCCAATTGCGTGCAGTGAGATTTTCAAATGCATGCTTGGTGCCGCCCCTCGAGCTGGCCGATTTTCATTAGTCGATGCCAGACCATTAATCTTTCAGATTTAGGTCTGGATTTACATGCTAAGACATAAAACAAATAAATAAATAAATAAATAAATCCGAAAAAACATACATAACAACTAATATAGACATATAGAGCTAAAAAACATTAAAGTACCTATACTATATAAAGTAATACTAGTATTATATAGTATATAAAGTACTTCTTACCTAATATTCACAGTTTTGATTGTTATTCAGCCATATTTTATGCTGTTTCTTAAATAAAACAAAAGTGGGGCTACCTCTAATTTCCGTAGGCATACTGTTCCAATTTGTGCAACCTTTAATAGAGAGGACGTTTTGTGCAAAATTAGACTTTCTAAATTGTACTTCACAGTCCCCCCTGAGTAATTGACCTAGTACTCGTCTCGCTATTTCTCTTTTCGATAAAAATCCCCCAGGGGTGGTGGGGCCTTCCCATTCATTGATCTACAGTATATATGAGACAATTACTTTTAAATACTTTAAGATTTTCAAAACTTAGGAGTTGATACTTCTCTAGAATTGAACAAAGGTGAAACGACTGTGGTTTCCTATCAAATACCTTAACTGCTTTTATTGTAGAGTTTATCAATGGGTTTTAGTGCAGTGACACCGTCAAATGACCATGACTGTGAAGCAGTGTTCAATGTGAGAAAAAAATCATACAGTGGAGATAGGATTTAGCAGCTTCTGTTGCACTGTAAAAAATTATTCTGTGGCTTAGTAAATATTACAGAAATGTTTAACTTTATTAACTTAATAAAATCTCTGTATATTGTTTACTTGATTGTTTGAGTTAAACATACCAAAATAATTGAGTAAAAATCCAACAGTTAATTTTATCTAAAATTTACAGATATATTTAAGTTTTTTTCAATAAAATAATTTAGTATTTGACTAACCAATTATTTCTTTATAATATACTTAATATATATGTGAAATTTCTATCAAAATATTTGAGAATGTTTAATTAAACTGATCTGTTTCAAGAAACAAAAAAAAATACTTAATTCAAATCAATATTATTAATATATTTAACACGCTCTTAAAATTGAGTAAGTTTACTCAATTAAAACAATGCCCCCCCCTCCCCCACCCTCTGACGTGACGAAAACTCGACGGTTGGAGTGAGCGTGGTTGAACTCTCCAGTCTCCAGAACAACAGCTCTCTTCTCAGCGTCGCAGATTTGGTGCATTTTCACTGTGAAATTCAGGTTGGTGTATGTTTTATTTTATCTATAAAATCATTACTGTGCTTTAAATCATATTTAATGCAAAACAACATAGCCTACAGAGGCGTAATTCGACACCTAAACGAGACGAGAGCCGCGTTTGTCTTTTTGCGTGATTGAAACGCTTTGCATAAACACATGACTGACTTTCATAATGATAATGAATATAATTATTATCATTTGGATGATAAAATGTCCTCAGAACTATCACTTTTTGTTTATTGGCAGGTTATGTCAGTCGCTCGCAGTATATTTCGGCTGTGCCTCAGACAGTGACTGTGAGTGAAGCAGGACGGCGGTATGAAGTTCAAAGTTCACCCGCAGAGCGCGAGTCTGTCTCCGGCACGAGGACCAGCGCAGATTCGGTGGATATTGGATAACAGAGTGGTTGATTACACTTGAATTTGGCTACCTGAATGTTTAAATATTTCATTTTTACTTGTTAAATAAGTTTAAATGCAGGCAATATTGTATACATGTTAAAAACAGTCTAAAATGTGCTGTATTGCTGTACTCATTGAAAATAAAGGCCAATGTAATGTATAATGGTGGTTGTCTGGAGTACTATTTTACAAAGGTTTAGAGAAAATAAAAAAGTTAATATTACTCATTAATAAAAACAGTTAATATTACTCATAAATATTGTTTTTTTAATGTTTAAATGTTAAATTATTTCTACTCAATTTTATTTGTTAATGTACCAGATGCAGTTACTCAGATTTACTTAATTTTTTTACTTGCATTTACTCAATTCATACAGTATATTTCATTGATTTCACAGCTTTAAAATTTACTCAATTTTTTTGAGTGTAAAAATGTTTCACCAATAAAATTGAGTAAATAATAGTTAAACTTTTTACAGTGTGTAATGAAAGACCTGATTTGTTTGTAATTTTGTAAATTAAATTTTATAGCATTGGCTTCCTTTTTTATGCGTTTTGTGAAAGTGAGGTTCAAATCTAGTATAACCCCAAGGTAGTTAAACTGGGCTACCAACGCCAAATCCTCACTTCCCAAAAACACAGAAAGATCTACTTCTTGTTGGTGGTTTTTCAGTGGGCGTCTTACAGTCAAATGTTATAGTATTTGGCTTCATGGGTTCTTTTTTTTGGTAAGCTTCTTAACAACGGTCTTTTTGGTATTAAGAATGAGACAAATTTAATTTAACCAGTTTTGAACTTTGCTTAGTGCATTTGTGGGGTTTGTAGCTATTATCTTCGCTTCTTGCACATACATCTGTACATTAAGCTCCGGACAGACAGCTGGGAGATCATTAATGTACATTGAAAATAATAGAGGCCTTTCAGAACATGATTGCTTAGGAAAGGGGATTTGACACCATCTATATTAACACACTGCGTTCTATTTGATTATGATTGCAACTAAACGCTTGATTTTCAAAAGTATGTGAAGTTTGCAGTGCCATTGATGCAGTAAACTTGCACAACATTCTTGAATGAATAATTTATTATATGCACACCGGCCTGTTATCGTATAGGCACATCGACTTTACATTCTCATGCCCTTAAACATGACGCAGAACAAAACTGTGTTTGGTGGCTTTACATGTCAGTCAGACGTCCACTGGGCGGTCCTTAGCCAAAGAAAGCTGTGATGGAGTCCAGACCTTCTGCCGTCAGTCTGAAGGTCTGGCTACGCAAGATTATACTGGAATAAACACCATAAACCTACGTAAACCACTGTGTTGAGGGCTATGCAGACTCCTTAAGACGCCCATACACAAAGGTTTTAGGGTTAAATGCCTATAGACTGTGGCATGTGGGGGCGTAAACATAATAGGTTCAAGCTGACCACTTATTCTTCCACTGAAGCTGCCCACATCTGGTTTGCTTCCTGCAGAGACTACAAAAGACCTCACTGGTGACTTTCAAGTCATAAATAGTGTAGATACACTGTGAAATATATGCAAGGGAGAGTATTTGTTATGACTCACAGGAAAGGAAATTAGTGAAAGGCCTGTCCAGAAATTAGGAGAGTAATGAGTAATGTGTGGAATATGAGCCGGTTTACTGTGTCACGATCAGCATCCCTTACATCACTGTTCACCGCAGTCCCTCGACTCTCTGTAATCGACATCTGAAATTTCCATTATTTCTTTAGTTCTTTCTGTCTTAAACATGTGAAATGGACTTTATATTATATTCATTTTTTATTTCGCATTTGCGTTTATTTTTTCCTGTCCGCTGCCTTTCATGTCACAGTTCAGGATAGTTTCTAGTAGGGGTGTAACGGTACACAGAAGTCACGGTTCGGTACATACCTCAGTTTTGGGGTCACAGTTCGATACGAGTTGGGTACATTTACATGCCTCAGATTCCTGTTTGCTAAAAATTAAGGAACTGTTGATTTGTTTCTCTATTTGATAGACTGACCAATGCTGCACAAATGCAATGGCTGCTGTTTTCAAACATATTGGTTTGAATAACATGTTGCGCGTAGCCTGTCATTTTCTTTGCGCGTGAGATTTCATTAACATGCAGTGACAATGGCGGATGCATAAAGTTCAATATTATGCTTTTTCAAGAAATCACGGAAAGATGAGCGAGAAGGAGAATATGTGCCATCGACATCTGAGCCTACTTCACCTTTCCACGAGGAGACGGCGAATGAACCTGATTATAACAGCGGAAACAAACATTTATTGTCACACAGTTACAAGTAAGATATCATTCAAAACTGTAAAGGGTCTATTTGTATTTGTGTACACTCTACACTCACAATAAAAACAAAACATTGCGCATGAGTAAAATAAAGAAAACAAACAGGATGCCATCTGAACTCTTGTTTTGGGTTGGTTCATAGATTGTCTCTTTTTCTTCTGCTCGTTTTCCTGTTGTGGCGGTTAGCAAACAGCAATGAAACCTTGAGCGCTCCCTTCTGGATTGGAGTGTGGATCGCCTGTTCAAGTACAAGTCCACCCGAATGCGTCTGAGTCCGAGTCCAAGTCCAAGTACCCCAACTCTATTGCTTTGCATTTGCTGGTTACTACATATTTTGTACACTTCTGTTATTTTACAGTTTTGCCTCTATTATTCTAAAATGTGTGAAAAAGTATTAATAAGTAGGTGTTTTTTGACTGATGATATTAAGGAATTACGCAAGGATGATACATTTGAAAAAAATGCACTGCTCACAGTCTGACATAAGATTACGTTTCCCAATGAATAAACAGTGAAAAAACAGTATAAACAGTGACTTCTACTGAAGAATGGTTCCCCTTGTATGGAAGATTTAATTCTTACTTGTCTAAGACCCCTGAGAAAAGTGTGGGCTTCAAAGAAATAAGGGTGGACAACAAGGAAATGACGCACTCAAGATTAAATGAGGAGAAATCCTTGCCTGAATTCCTCATGGCACGCCACAGCCTGAGGAGAAAAACAGAGATTTCTACATTTGAGGTCAGAGTTACGCCCCGGCCCCTTGCCCGACAGCTCATCTCTGTCTGATGTGGCAAGGACCGCTTTTTTTCTGTAAGGTCCCCACCTGACTGCAGGGCTCTGGGATTCCAGGATATTCCAGGAATTCTTGCTCATATTGTCCCATTACTGGAACAATTTAAATATTAAACATAAAGTAAATTAAGAACACATAACATACTGAACATGCTATATAAAGCAGATGATATAACTGTGTTGTATTGTTTTGCGTTGTAATTTATGTAGCATGACAATGAGATAAGCTGAAAAAAAGTTGTTACGTATCAAGGACATTCTTCTTTATCCATCTGTAAGAGTATTTTTATGTATTATTTTTTCACTTCAGATGGCAGGTTAATGCTGTTATGTGATTTACCAGTACTACTGCATATCAAAAATTATGTAAATGAGTTTCTGTCAGGATCACTATCGTCAAATATGATTGACTATTAACATATATTGGTGGTATGGTTCTGTTCTGGGCAAGAACTCCTTGCGCATCCATGCAGCCTAGCATGGATAAGAGCAGGGAGAGCAGCAATAGGGTAAACAGAACAGAACCAACATGAATGTATTGCAGATATCATTAATTAATAAAGATTTTAATGTACAACATAAGTCGAGAATTTTTCCTGATTCAAAGGGCAATCAGAATGCCAAATCCTGACTGACGAGAGGAGGAGCTGGGGATGGAGGAGGGTAATTCGCTCCTGAGAGACGTAATATCTGCTGATAATACTGAAGGAGCTTATATATGCATGCTGTGATAGGCGTCGTATTCCTATAGGTAGACATGGATCAGCTGAGAGTCAAAAATTAGATTGGATTTGAATAATTAAACAAGACACTTTTCTTATATTAGGATAATTTGAACTATTTGTTCAAACCAACACCACCGTTACTCAAATTTTCTATTGTATAAATGTTTTATATTTTGTTTCTGCAAATTGCATTGTTTTTTAAATATTATGCAAAAAAAAAAAAAAACTATAATGGCGCAACATAAGAGAACAAATGAAGCGTCATATGAAATCCCTGATGAGAGAAGTGATACTAACTCAGACGTGTTGTTGGTGACGCTGTTATAGTGAACTTTTTAAACCAAATGTAGGGAAATACTATTGAAATACCATTACAAGATTTATAAGAAGAATCAATAAGATTAAAATAAACTTTATTTTGACATAGTTGCAGGAGGACACAGGAAGACAATATTGTTGTTTTTTTAATAAAATTAAAATTTTGAAAATTTAATTTCAATCCAGTATATCTGTAGCCTGGTTAAAACCAGACCCTTCTCAGTTGAAACTGAGTGTAGGGTCTGGCGAAGCTATGTAGACAAATCATTTCCAAAGGGGCGTCACCAACCGACGTAGCTCAAGTTCCTCTGGACGTAATTGGATAGTCTTAAAACCAATCAGATCGATGAAGGAGATGACGTATGCTTCGAGTGTTGTTCTTTGCTCTGGTTTTAACGAAAACGGTAAGTTTAAATCGCTCAAAACAGACGCGATAACTGATTCGTTTATATACTGTCTATGATTCGAACGAGTGATGTTCCACGGCGGCATCCATCTTTGTAATGATATCTCCTTCAGTGTCGCTGCGCTGTCGTCATGTAAATCCCTCCCCAAACGTTTCTGATTGGTGCCGCGATTTCGGCGGCACAGAAATGAGTTTGAATGGGCTCTTCTCCAGACTATCCTGGAGAGAGAATTAAAATTCGCCGGAAGTAGTCTGGGTTTTCCCAGGCTAGTATATCTGGCAAAGGGTGTTTACATCAATCAATCACTGAGGTGCCTCAAGGATCAGTGCTTGGCCCACTCCTCTTCTACTCATTCTGGGTCAAATAGCTTTTCCTTCCACTGCTGCATCAATTACATGTCGTTCCAGCCTAACGACACCACAGAGTCTGAATAAATCTGGACTTGTGGATTAAAGAGCACCACCTTCAACTCATTCTTTTCAGGCTTTTGTCATCTCAGCCAGGCTGATAACAGGGCCATGCACCATTCAAATTTCATTTTAAGACAAATTTGAATGTTGGCTTAATAATGACATCTTTGAAAGTTTATAAATTGATTCATTGATACATTGAAGATTATTCTTCTGAACTGAAAATCACAGTTATCAACCATACAGTGTCATTACCGTACAACACTGACAACACTAACACCATCCAGGTCAGCAAAGAACCTGGGAGTATTGCTGTTTAGCATAACTTCACAAATCACATTTCTATTCCCGGTTATGCAGATGTGTGCTTTATAACACAGTTGCCATCTCAATGCCTGACTACTGAATTGCCAGCCTTGTTACATGCTTATGGCAGTGGTACTTATTGAATCTGAAATAATTGTTGTAAGTCTGCGTTCAATGCTGCCAACTCTGATTAAGCAGCACCATGTGATACAAGCACAAAATCACATTTCACTTTCACTGCTTACACTCATGACAAAATGCATTCACTTTACTCTGTCTAAGGCAACAGAAGGGGAAAAAGAAACCTTTTATACAAGATGTGGCTACTTTTAAATGCCATCATTGGTGAAAGATTACTTTTGGCCATGATTTATATTTTACTATATAAAATATTGCTCTGGGACAAGGGTAGAACAATAAAATATGTAAATAAAAGACTTATCATTCAAATAATGAATGTATGGTAAAAAAAAAAAAAAAATCTTCCATGTAAGTATTACTTTTTTATAAAAAATAATCCCCTGCTACATAAATGACGTTATTCTGCACATAGTGAGCTGATAAAGTATAGCTGTGACTGGTTATTTCATTCTCCAAATGAAGAACAAAGCAGTATCTTATCCAAAGACCAAAAGCGCCCTCAACAAGGAAAGAACAGAATTGTGCAACTGTGATGAGAGTGTGATTGTATCATATCATTGATGTGAGACGTCTCATTGTATTTCAGCAGTCTGCATGGTAAGACACAGTACAAGTTCTAACACAATAACTAGTTACTTAATCTATTTCTCAGACCAGCCTCATCAAAACAATATGAGTCATTATAAAGGTAACACTTTTGTTTTTAAAGTCTCAACAAAAGCTCTTTTGAAGCTAAACATGTATTCATATTTCCTCTAAAAAATGTGTCATGGTGTACTCTACATCCTTCATGTCTAACATTTAATTATAATAACTATGTGTCCTGCTACGGGAAATCTGCTTTCTTAGTCACAAGACCAGTAAAACACATGTGATGCTGCTCATTTGTTAACTAGTAAACTAGTCCAGACCTGACTTCTATCAGACATGTTTACAAGAGTTGTATAGGTGTTTTTATGATCAGAGGGAATATGTGTATGGTAAATTCCTTTATTTAGTTTGATATCAAATATATTTTAATGACTTTCTTACTACATAGCCAACATTTCCATGTAGGCTCCATGTGGGTTTGTGATGGGCTGTCACTTGGGCCCTGCATGGGCAACCCAAATGGGGCCCATAGAAATGTGTCCATTGGCTCCACACGGGCATGTTAGCCCATAGAGGCACATGATGTGTCCATAGTGGGCTCTAATAGGGGCCATTTAGATGTTCATTATATGGGCTCACTTGGGTCACAAATGGGTGTTAATAATAGGGCCGAGGTGGGCTGCACACAAAAACCATATGGGACCCACAAATGGCCCAATTATATGTTTTATATATGTTTTTTGGGATATTTTTCATTTTCACCATCCAGAGATTTATTGAATTCACGAATCATGTTCATGGATGAGGTAATGAATACATTTTTGTATTACCTGTACGTTTGATCGCACTATTTTCTGTCATCGTAATGAATTAGCTGCAAGGCACATGAAATATATTAGCCTGTTACTGATATGTGACTATTTGTCTAATTATTTGGTGGGTTACACAATTTTACGTGTTTAAAGGGATAGTTCACTTTGAAATTAAATTTTGGTATGTTTTAGCTTACCTCAAGGGCATCCAAGATGTAGGTGTCTTTGTTTCCACAGTAGTTTCAATTTTGATATTTTTAGGTCAAACCGTTCTTGTCTGTCAGTCATTTCATGCAGGTCTATGGTCACTGTCTCAAAGAGCATGCACAGAGAAGTCCAAATTAAAACAATTCCCCATCGTCCAAATTAAACAATTCCCCATCGTAAGTACACATTGACGGCCTAAGACACGAAACGAGCGGTTTGTGTGAGAAAACGAACAGTATTTATATCGTTGTTATCTCTTGAACACAGCCGCGTCCAAATGATCTGAGGGCGCGGGCGGGTATAGATATATACACTAGACGTCGCCTTGGCTACTGCAGTTCATTGGAACGAAACCATAGCCAAGCGACATCTAGTGTATATGCACCCGCGGGCGGGTATAGATATATACACTAGATGTCGCCTTCGCTACTGCAGTTCATTGGAACGAAAACGTAGCCAAGCGACATCTAGTGTATATATCTATACCCGCCCGCGCCCTCAGATCACTTGGACGCGGCTGTGTTCAAGAGAACAGCTCTTTGTGAACCGCTACATCCCTATAGCAGACCAATAAGAGTGCCTGTGATGACACCTGTCCACCGTCTAAAGTGCCTACAGTGGGCATGTGAGCATCAGAACTGGACCTTGGAGCAATGGAAGAGGATTGCCTGGTTCGATGAGCCACCTGGGAGCCACCTGTGTTACCTGGGAGGTGGTACCAGGATGCACTGTGGGACGACATGCCGGTGGATGGAGTGTGGGCAATGTTCTGCTGGGAAACCGTGGGTCCGGATATTCATATGGACTTGAATTTGAGACCTGCCACCTAACTAAACATTGTTACAGACCAGCTACAACCTTTAGGACACTGGTGTAGGTGGAAAGTGGCCTCTTTCTGCTGGATAATGCACCCTACCACACTGGACACTTTGTTCAGGAAGGGTTTGAGGAACATGATGAAGAGTTTAAAGGTGTTGTCCTGGCTTCCAAGTTCTCCATATCTCAATCCATTTGAGCATCTGTGGGATATGCTGGACAACAATTTTGATCCATGGCGGCTCTTCCTCGCAACCTAGAGGACTTAAAAGGGATTACTGCTAACGTCTTGGTGCCAGAGACCACAGGACACTTTCATGGGTCTGTCGAGTCCCTGCCTCGGTGGGTTGGTGCTGTTTTGGCAGCACGCGGAGGACTAACTGCATATTAGGCAGGTAATCATAATGTTTTGGCTCATAAAGATGATTGAGCTTAATCAGATTTACCACTTTACCAGCTTATGATACCAGCTAACCAACAGTATAACAGGATATAATAAGAAAACTGCAAAAGAAATTATGAACATGTTTTTTATTTTTATTATGCATCTTCAAACAATCAAACATTATTAATGTCTAACAATAATCATTACATGAAAAAATCAAAATGGTTAAATGAAAGCCCTACACTGATCATATACTGACAGTGAACATTATAAATGAAGATTAATGATTAATTTGAAGATTAATTTGATTGA
Source organism: Scardinius erythrophthalmus (assembly GCF_964197995.2). Classification (NCBI taxonomy): domain Eukaryota; kingdom Metazoa; phylum Chordata; class Actinopteri; order Cypriniformes; family Leuciscidae; genus Scardinius; species Scardinius erythrophthalmus. The sequence goes on along the minus strand of NC_138221.1, from coordinate 66,234,584 downwards.
TTTTAGTAAACAGAGCCATACTAAAACAGTGGCAGAAAATTAGCTGATGTCAACAGTGCGCAATCAGATATACTCTGGACGCACAACAAATCTAAAACTGTAGTCATCAGGACAGGGGTTAGGCAGGCCCATACTGCTGTTATTTGGAATCACTGCCATGTCATTTTTGAAGTCTTGGACATGAAAGACATTGTTTTGATTCTTACAGGTGAGAATCAACCTGTTGCTGAAGCGAATGGTGTTAGCGTAATAGTTCTGATTACCATATGCCAAAAACCTTGCAACAGGAAAAGATTCACATGAGACACCATAGTTAGAGCATTCCTGAGCACTAAGAAAAACCTGGGCTTGCCACTGGACCATCTGATCTTTATAAAGAGCACTAGGGTGTACATGAGTGGAGAAGGTTTGGATTCTGTTATTTTGGCCATAATTGTAGTGATAGTATGGGTAATAGGTGGTTGTGTCATTGATAAATACACTCCACTCATCAGTGTAGATTCTGGGCAGATAATCATTACTCATGTTATCCATTTTATTCCTGATCTTAGAGAAAGGCAGAGCATTGAACTGAAAACCTCTGAGCAGACCAGTTAGGTACAGTTTCTCATGATTCTGATGGAGAACACTTGAGGAAAACTGTATTTCATACAGTTTATCCACTGGGATCAAGAGGAAGCGGATGTGATTCAGGAGGCTGGCCTGTTGTTCTGAACTAATTTCATCACCTTTGTCTTGGATCCATCTCTCCAGAGCTTCAAGAAGAAAAGCTTCATCATTCACAATCAGGTCTGAGCGCTGCAGCAGAACGTCCATCATGTGAAAGGAGATGGTGCTCCACAGCGGAGAGCTTATGAGGAACTCACAGTTCCAGGAGAGATACTGAAGGACATTCTCCTGCAGAACAAGGTCACCTGTGCGGACGCCATACTCGTACATTGATAGCTGTGTCCGGAAGGTGTTGTCTTCAGGAATGAGTGAAGTGAAGAGCCTGCCAACATCCTCCATAAGCGTCTTCACTCCGAATATAAATGACAGCTGATGGAGACATTGAGCCGAGGTGATGGAAACATCAATTTCACGTGTGTACAAATACCTGAGCAAAAACAGATATTATTAGTTTCTATGTACTGTGTCATTAGTTCTAAAAGGGGCCATCCTCAGAAATTTGTGTTATTTGGGCCAAAAAATAAAGGATTCACGATTTGTATTATTTTGTTGAAAAGGTTACTGCAAAATTTACAAAATCTTATTTTCCCACCTCTTCCAACATAGGGCAACATATCTCCACCTGTGATCAAATATGGGGCTTTCAGTAGACCAACTAAAAATTTACAGCCAGGTCCGACCCTAATATTTACAGGGCCAAGGAGAATTTTTTTTTTATGGATGCCTCCACATCCCCCAGAACTAAATGAGCTATTTATTGTTGCTATTGCTATACCTAATGCTAAAGTACTATTATTTCAACCTTGTCATAGTAGGATTATAATTTATATAAATTGTCACAGTCAACAAAAAGAAGAAGAAGAAAAAAAAAACTCAGAACAAAATCAATAATCTATTAAATTTTCTTTCGAAATTATTTGTTTTGCTTAGGTGGACGGAACCATTATTTTCCTGTTTATCACTGTAAGGCCGCTTTGAAACAATCTGTATTATATAAAGTGCTAAATAAATAAAGGTGATATGACTTGATTTGACTTGAGAGAAAGGGCCCAATTAGGTATCAGCCTCCCCACCGAATGAAGAAGCAGGGGAGTAAAAATGTCATGGGGAGTAAGATTTCCATACAACACCAGCAACAGCGTGTGGAACTGGGAAGTGGTTGTAGCTGGTGGCTACAATATAGCTATGTAAAGCTTAAAAATAGTCTATCTAAAGGTTTGAATACACTACACAGAAAAAGTCTCAGATTACGATTGTAATCCTTGTTCCCTGAGAAGGGTTAGGGTTAGGGTAGAACAAGAAGCTTTACAAGGCTACAAGGATGCTTTGGGAACGCCTCTGCGTGATTATGTCTGAAGCACGTGTGTGAACTTAGTCCATTGGCATGACGGAGCATCACAGGTGGGGTGACATCAGGAGAAGGAAGCTATAAAGCGCACCCAGCTTCTAATAGGCCGAAGCAAGTAGATCACAGAGACGCAGGGAGTATGGCAGCAAAACGCAGCGTCTCGTTCACTTCTCAGGAAGGGTTACAGTCGTAACCTGAGACATTCCCGTTTGTTTCGCACCATGAAGTGAAAACCCTCCACTTCAATGCATACAATTTTGTTGTGGAGGGATATCTGGAGTGAAGTATGGTCTCAACAACCTCAGTTGAGAGACCTGAGTCTATGAGTTGGTCCCCCTCAGAGGCCAAACCCACAGGTTCCATAAGTCTGGGCAGGGGTGAAGAATCGTGCCTCCTGCCTGAGACAGAAGTTCCCTCCTGACCGGAATCTCCAAGGGAGAGTCGTCGAGGAGGAACACTGGGTCTGAGAACCACCCTTTGTTTGGCCAGTACAGATTACACGGTCTCAGCGGACCCTCTCCAGAACTCTGGGAAACAGAGCAATCAGAGGAAAAGTACAAACATCCTGAGACGCAAACAGATCCACTTCCGCTTGGCCATACACTCCTCATATGAGCTCCACCACCTCTGGGTGAAGTCTCCATTCTCCGGGCCTCAGTCCCTGTCTCGACAGGATGTCTGCTCCTAAGTTTTGGTACCCTGGAATGTACATCTAATGGTACATCTGTCATGAACATGACGCAATGACAATGAGCTCCTAACACGGGACCTTGAGACAAGAACCAAGGCTTCCTCCATATACCAAGGTGTGGAGACACCTGCACGTAGGGATGGGCATCGTTAAGAAATTATCGATATCGATGCCATTGTCGAGTCTGCTTATCGATGCGATTCCTTATCGATTCCCATATCGATTCCTGTACCATTTGCTGCACACTTACAGGGTGGCTTTGAGAGTTGTTGGCTTTGAATGTCTAATTTAAAGTGGTTTTAGAGAATGAAAACCAAGTGTGCAATATCAATACAGAAGTTGAATGCTTTGACATTTCTAAAAAAAGTAAACATTTCTAAAACAAAGCTTTGTATTGTAATCACACTTAGTCGTGTGTGCTAAACTATAAAAGAGTAAACAACGCATCATGGTTTACATCTTAACTTTAACTTTTATTGTTTTCACAAAAACTTCATCAATGAATCATTTAACATTTAAACATTTCTAGCAGTTCTTGTGCAGAAAAACAAGCATGTCTGCTTTTTCTGGGAGGATCCTTGATCTCTCCAGGCTGATCATTGGTTACTTACATCTAGCATTAATGTTTTGATATAATTTATAAGCCAACCTACCATTGTTTGTGGAGCGCAGGCTGTCTGCAATATAGTGCACTCCTGGTATTTAATGCCATGGATATTATTTAAATGTTTGAGCATATTTGTTGTGCTCCCCCCTGAGATGCTGACACGCATATGATGACAGTTATATGAAATATGCGTCCGAGGTTTTGCGTTCCCAAACGTACATTATCGGAAACCTAAACAAACAGCACATGAGGAGACTGAGTATGTGTGGAGCAGCGTTTACTATGAACGGAGCTGAGGAACTTTTAACAATCTGCAGCATATAAATAATTAAAGCGTCATGCTTCTCTGTAAAAAACAAAAAAAACAGCGCATATATTTTTTGCGCATATCACAGCCTTTACGATTTCATGATAGCACTCTGCTATTTTATGATTGTAAATTGTTTTAAAAAGATCGCGTAGCCTTAGAAAACGGTGTAATAATGCGGTTCATGGATTCGATCTAAACAGGCTATGAAAATGTGAACTTGGAATATGACTTTGGAATAAAGACTAAAGACTTTGTTTACTTCTGTTGGCGGTAAAGAAGATCAAAACAGACTAGCGCGCGAGCCGACCACTACCATCTCTCTCTCTCTCTCTCTCTCTCTCTCTCTCTCTCTCTCTCTCTCTCTCTCTCTCTCTCTCTCTCTCTCTCTCTCTCTCTCTCTCTCTCTCTCTCTCTCTCTCTCTCTCTCTCTCTCATCAGAGATGACGTCTCACGGCCAAATCAAATAAACAATCGGAGGAGAGCCCTTTTAGCCAATCAGAGGTGAAAAAGGCGGTACCTTCTCCTACCATCCTGGGGGAAAAAATATCACACAAATATACAAAATGTGTAGAATGGTAGAATGGCGCTTTTGGGGATCATTTAAAAATCCAGTCCCATACTGTGACGTCGTGCCGCGACGCGGGAATGGACAGAACGGAACGTTCGGAATCGTTAGTGGAATCGTTAACTTGTGGACGTGTACGATTCCGATGGATCGGAACGTTTGGAACCGGTTCCAAACCGGAACCTGGAACCGATTCCCAAGCCTACCTGCACGTAACCTTGATTATGCGGAGTGGGTTCCCCCTCGGGGGAAAACCCCTTGGGACTGACTCAGATGCACTGACACACTGTGCCTGAGGCATGACCTCGCTGGAAACCTCTGCGCCCCGAAGCACAGAGGGTGGCAGGGGTGGCAGACACTGAGAAGGAATGGGCACCACATAATGAGGTTGGAACCACTTACACTTCTCTTTACGGTCTCGTAAACGCGAGATCGAGCCACTAGATTCTTTATTGCGTAAGACTTTCTTCTCTCGAGAACAAAAGTCAACAGGGGCAGAGCTAAAACTCCCGATAGTGCATTCCTGTAATCGTCGGGAAATGTTATGAATGAATAAATGCTCCCTGTATGTGCATGCTCCTCGTAAGCAGGGAATCATTTAAAGTCATGCTCCTCGTAAGCAGGGAATCAATTAAAGTCATTATAAACACAATAAACTTACATGGAACCATGCACCTCTTTGATAGGAGATGCAGGACAAATGAAAACAATAGGTGAATGAGAATGAAAAAATCGGCTCAAAATATCAACCATGTTAGATTAGAGCCCTGCACGGGCCTCAAATCTAAGCCCGAGCCCGGCCCTGGCCCGAGACGCTCAGGCCCTAGCCCGACCCGTGTCCGACAGCTCATCAGAATTATCAGCCCGAGTCCGACCCGAGCCCGTTTTTTTATATATATATATTTTTTTCACAGCAGCAGCCTGCCCTATTTGCAGCCGTTAAAATAGGTCATTTTTGTTAGTTATGTTTCTTTTCTTTTCATTTCTTTATTAAGTTAATTAAGACAAATGTTTTGAGCATTTTTTTTTAAATGACGACCAAGCAGCCGAGCCGACAGCGAGTAAAACATGTGATCAGTTTAGCCTCTCAAATCAACGCTAATACTTTACTTGGCTACAATAAAATCCATAAATATAAAACACTTCAAGCATATCACACAGACAGTTAAGTTTAATGTTTATTTATTAAACCACAGTGAACAAAATTTTTTTGAAATACTGAGGCAGGCTCAGGCTGCTCGCAACAGCGCTCGCAAACGAAATGAGCAATAGCCTACAATCTAAACAAATTAAATTAAATAAATCAAAAACAAACTTGCAGGTTATCTTACCTAAAAAATGCACAACAGAACATGGCCATTCTTTGTAGTTTCCAACAGTTAAACGAAAATAAAGTCCAATCAAACGAAAAGTTAGAACAGTCTCTTACAGAGCATCGTGGAGTAAAAGAATAGCATCCACAGTGGAAGATTTTAACCCAGTCCTCTCTTCTATCACTCTTCCCGCTGCGCTGAAGACACGCTCGCTGCTGCGATTTTCTCTTAATATTCTCCATTATTTGCACATGAGGTGAATCATGGGTTGCGCTGACGGGAAACCTTCTGTGTGTGTGCGTGCGTGCGTGAAACTGTCATGTCAATCATATGTCAGTGTAATTATAAGATTATGAAAGTTATGAGGTTATGAAATGTCTATGTTTGTTTTTCTATCGTCTACGTCAACTTCTCATATTTTTTTAATAAATGTCTAAAAATATAAAAAGAAGGATAACCCAAAAAAGGCCAGAGGCCCGGCCCGCGTGTTACCTATGACGTGAAAATTGGCCCGAAGCCCGGCCCTAGGGGCGTGAAAAAGTCGGGCCCCGTCGGGCTCGGGCTGAAATGCAGGGCTCTATGTTAGATCTCCTCCAATTGGATGGAATCATAGTCAGAATCTGAAATCTAAAAAACAGAGTATGATGCTAATTGTGGATGATAGTGCATGGACGTCATGTTTACAAATGATTGGAATTCACTAACATACACACGTTTAACTATCAAATCTGATTTTTACGAAGCGTTTGTGAATCTGGAGAAGAGTTTTCGGTTAGGTGCGTTTTACACGCAAATTACTCATATAACTCAAATAATAACATTCAAAAATAAGTTAATATATTTACGATAGTTTAATGAATGAGGCCCATTAAATGTCACCGGCCAGTGTATTTACACTGGCGTGATTTTAAGCTTCAGTATTCTTGGATAAAGTTGTTTTCCTCATAGCGTAAGATGCTGACAAATAAATGAACTTGTCATCAAGCAGTAATAACTTTCGTTAATACCTTTTATTTCTAAGGTGTGGCTTATTTTTTTTTAGATCCACAACCGTAAATATTCCAGTTTATCCCATTCATTGTCTAGACACAATAGGCCACCAAATACACCATTCCAGAGAATCACACAGAATAGACTGAGAAAAAAAAGTGTGCTATTCTGAAACTTACCTGAACAAAGTAGGGACATGACGATGGCACGCCTGGCTGACATCCACTGTGAGGTTTCTGGACTCATTTGTTATGTTTAGTTCTGGATAAATCATGAGGATCATACTGTGGGCACAAATAGTAAACTCTGCCTCTTCACTGAGGTCTCGTACATTAATGCTGAAATCACAACCATATCCACTGTCAAACAGAAGACCAAGATCTTCAGACAAACCCAGACTGTTATCCACAGAGAACTGAAGATCGCTGGTTATGTTTGTACCTGCAAAGAAAATGTATAAAACATTAAAATGTTCCTCAAGTTCCTGAATCTGATAAAAAGCTGTGGTTAAAGCATCTAAAAAATGACAAAAATTTCTGTGGAAAACATCTAGGTTACTAATGAAAACACAGTTCCCTGAAGGAGGGAATGGAGACGTTACGTCAGACGTGAACTGACAAATTGGAATCTCACCTGAGAGCCCAATTCCCTTAGAATGTAAACTAAGCAAGCCAATGGACATTGCAATGCAAGCAAATCTTGCCTCGCGAACCCCCCCCCCCCCCCCCCCACAAAGCGCCATGAATGGAAGCGCGCTGCATTCGCTCAGTTAAGTTTTCCACAGAGGAGCTGAGACGGTGTGTCCCAGCCATTCAACGTTGGTACAGCAATTGTGGCGAACGGGACGTGACATCTCCGTTCCCTCCTTCATGGAATGTGGGTTATATTAGTAACCTAACACATCCCCTATTAGTCAGTCATGTTCGATATTACACCAGACGTGAACTAACGAATTGGGATCCCTAACAAAATGCCACAGATGCTGCCCCTTCCAGTGCCCCGCATAAGCCGCCTAACGGTCTCGAAAGGTCCAGACTTTAATGCAGAAAGAGTGTCCATCACTGCTGTTTCTTCTGACACTGGGAAAGTGAGCCTATTCCAAATGGAAAGGGACGCTACGTAGACCACATCCTGCCCGTAGGGAAGTTATTTGTGGAAATTACACATATGGACTGACCGTTAGGGCAGTGCTACATATCTCTGTAGAGATATGGATAGGAAGGTGTCCGTGGTAGATCCAGCCTAGCTAAGTAAATAACGGCAGAGACAGCTCTGCCAAGGGAAAGATGTGGGCTTGCCAACGGGGAAGCTGTTCCGTGGAAGAATACACATGTGGGATCACCCGTAATCGCAAAACATGGGCACCTAGTCTAACACAGGGGCTAACCTTCTGGGCATAAACACAAGTGCTAGACCTAGTCCCAGACGCCTCCGTCGAGACACCAGGCGGGACCCCCCAATTACTATCTACTCATAGCTAGTAAATGCTAGGACACAGGTTCTACATGGAGATTATAAAACTTTTTTCAAATGTGTGGGGTGTCGACCAGCCCGCAGCTGTCTGTCAGTGAGGCCCCGTGCACCAATACCCAGGAGGAGGCAATGCTCTGAGTGGAGTGTGTCCTCACCCCAAGGGGGCATGGCTAGTCTTGAGCCTGATACTCCAAGACCATGGATATCCACTATAGGTTGTGTAGGTTCACCACCAGTCATCTGATAACTAATATTGTTGGGGGGGGGGGGGTACTTCTGGGGGTAGCCACCTATGTCCTCTGCGTCCTATCCAGACACCACCCGTGGAGGTTCCAGAGGTCTGGACGCGGGTCGCATAAGGTGCTCCATCTCTGAGAAAGCAGGTCCTTCCTCAAAGAAATTTACCAGGGAGGGGCTGTCATGAGGAGCACCAGTTCTGGGAACCTCCTCCCTGACCTTGCACAGTGTCTGTGCGAGAAGGCTCACTTGGGGAAACGCATACTTGCGTCGGCCCCGAGGCCAGCTGTGTGCCAGCACATCCTTGCCGAGGGTCTCCTCAGTCAGGGAGTAAAACAACTGGCTGTGGGATGTGTCCAGAGAGGCAAACAGGTCTACCTGTGCGGCTCCGAAGAGTCTCCAGATCAGCTGGACTGCCTGGGACTGGAGTCTCCATTCTTTTGGGAGCATGGGCTGTTGTGGGAGTTCGTCGGCTGCACAATTGAGCTTGCCTGGAATGTAAATGGTGAAAACCGACCTCAGGTGCTTCTGACTCCAGACATGCAACGGGAGTGTAGACCACCCTCATGGTTGATGTATGCAACAAGTGTTACCTCTGCGACCTTCGTGAAGACCCAAGGCAACAGTGACAGCCCGAAGGAGAGGACCTTGTACTGACATGCCCATCCCTCGAACGCAAAGTGTAAGAGTTGTCTGTGTCAAGGGAGAATCTAAGCATGAATGTACACGTCCTTCAGGTTGATCGCTGAAAACCAATCTTGGGGACAAATTCATTCGAAGATGCATCTCTGCATTGACATCTTGAACGGGAGCTTGTGAAGGGCCTGATTCAAAACACACAGGTCCTAGATTGGCTACAATGAAGTATGGGCTGTTAAGCCCTGGCTTCATATCAGCTGGAGGGGCCGGCTCTATCGCGTCCTTCGCTAGTAGGACTGTGATCTCTGCACGCAAGACAGAAGCATCCTTGTCCACCACTGAGGTGAACTCCGCCGCTGAACTTGAGAGGACACCAGGCGAACTGAATTGCATAGCCGATCCTGATAGTCCAAATGAGCCAGCGAGAGGGTCTGGGAAGAGTTATCCAGGCTTCCAGATGGCATACAAGCAGGGTCAGAGGGACTACCGACGTAACCGCAATGGGGCAGCGTGGTGAAGCACAGGGGCCCGACCTGGAAGGCACAGTGTCTCGGAGTGGGGACTGAGTGTTCACGAGGCAGGGGGTGCATGAGAAGGCATCAGGAGAGATCAGGTGAGATCCCAATTCGTCAGTTTACATCTGACGTAACAGCGAACATTACTGACTGAAGAGTTTGAGGAGTTGTAATTTTGGTAAAATCTAGCAGATGTCTTACCAGTATCGCAGGTCACTCCTGCATCCTCTTTATGTGAGCAGTCAGTAACACCCCAGCCTTTGAAGCAGCATTCCGACAGTAAGCTCTCTGAGCCACTACAGTTCATGTCATCCAGCCAGATTGGACCAGAGCCTTAAAAGTATAATAGAATAAATATAATACTATTGTTGTTATCACAATGTGTATCAATCAAATTATCTTCCTCATGTTGCACCATACCTTCACCATATTGTCCTCCAGGCGTAACTGAGATTGCTCCAGGGAAACCCATCTGACGACACACTACTTGTGCTTCAGCCAGGTCCCATCCGTCATCACAAACTGTTCCCCACTGTCCATCATGATAGATCTCCACACGACCAGATGAAGGCAGATCTCCGACGAGCCTCACTCTGCCCTCTCGCTTAGGCTTTGACTGCTCATCTGCCACAAGCAATGTTGTTAATTAATATGTTGATTATCATCATTATTAAGATTATTATGTTTCTACCATTTTATATGTTTGGGAACAGTTCTTCTAACCCCAATTGCCCAGACAGCAACATAGTATAAGCCCAGATCCGGCCCACATCTGCCCACACCTGGGCAGACACTATATTGCTGTCTGGGTGATGGAGTGTGTAGCTTTTCATTTCTTAAACAAACATTTAGGAACACACCTATTTGGCACACCGTCTGTTTACCTGACCAACCCTCAAAATCTGTGTGCCGAACTGCGCGACGCATTGGACAGCGTGAAGAGAATGCATAAGCTACATTGTAGTGAAGCGCAGAGCACAATCGATTTCCTGGGTAGACTATGAAATAACATTTTGAAAAATAAAGTGAAAATATCGCCAGAGATAAAAGAGTAATTTTATATTTATTGCTATCAATCACTGTCAGAAATGAATTAAGCCAAATACCTAGATTGTTTTCTAACATATTAAATTTGTAGGCCTATGACATCTTTAAATTTAAATTCTTAAATTTAGTCAATAAAATTTGAGTTTGACACAAAATCTGAGGCTGTTTCAACCAAAAGCATCTTGTGCTGCATAGGTGGCAAAGAAAGAGCATCTGAATTTGCTTTTAAATGTATTTACACAATTTAATGCTGCTCAGAGAGGTCAGTAAATGCCTTTTAACAGCAACTGCAAATGCATAATGCAATTTGATTAATTTTATGTTTTTAAGATAAAGTTTTGAAAACAGAAATATTAAATAAATTACAAGATGATGATTAGGAAATATCGATTTCATCTAAGCCGGTGGCTGGAAGTCAGTAATAATTCTTGTGTTTCACTTTCCTTCAGTTATTCTGCTCACTATCATCAAGTGTCTTCAATAATTGAACGATCATCAATCAATTAATCATTTAAGTACCTAATTAACTGATTCAGTGTTACTGGTTGCTCCCATATAACACTAGGTGGTGTAAAAGCAATGCATCTCGCTGCAGCCTGCGGTGGACATCCAACCTGGCCCGCATATAGTGTGACCTCAGAAGCTACGCCCATGTCCAAATACGGAACATTCTCATTGGCCTGTTTTATTTTTTTTTCAAACCAGTTCAGCGAAAACTCTGCCCTGCAGCCGATTCTTAAGATTTTATTGGTCATGTCAATCACATTACTGATTACCTACACCAAACACTGAAACTTATTGTAACATTAAGCCTAAAAAACCCTTTTAATCTAGAAACTACATACTGAAACTCACCTAATGTGAGTTGGATATTCACCGCAGGATGCCCTACTTCGTTAATTTAACACTGGGGACCGATGACTCAAATACTTTGAGTAGCATAAACATACTTCAATTGAGTGAATGTAACTCATGAAAACATTGTAAACATGTTGTCACATATTTTTTTCAATACATGAAAAGCGGCAATTGCTTATGTATTATTCAATATTGTAATATGAAGAGTTCACATGCAAAAGCCTCTAAGTGCCATCTGAAATTTTCTTCTAGAATGATAATTTTTATCAAGCTCATATATTTAAATTCAATAATTTCACTTAAATGGCAAAGTGAAATTACTGAACTTAAATATACGAGCTTGATAAAAATGATCATTCTATAAGAAAATTTCAGATGGCACTTAGAGGCTTTTGCATCTGAACTCTTCATATATTAACACAATATATTATTATGTCAATTTTTCAATTAATTAAAACAATTTAATTTATCTCTTTCCATAAGGGCAATGCAATTACCTTTGATTTTATTGAAATGAAAAAAAAAAAAATTTTTTTTTAATAAAAATCAACATTAATTGCGGGTGCAAAAGTCATGGTGATTCAATGCAACTGCAATGATGCATTAACATTGTTTTAATGGTTGCTTGCTACCTGAGTATTTTGTATACATTTATATAAATGGTTCATGAAAATGTGCTCAGAAAGCCCAGAACAAACAAAACAGAGCAATTTGTAAAACGAATAAGACTATATAAAGGACAGTATTGGCTGTGTAAAATCAGATGAGCAGCTTTGCATACCCAATAATTATACAAGATAAATTCTTATATTTGTAAACACATGCTGTTTTTGTCTAAGATTTATACAGAAAATACAAATGATTACGGTATGAAGGTCATATTGTAATTCAAATTTAAAGCAGTGGTATGTTCAGATACTAACCAAACAGAGTCCAACGCTGTGCTGACACAGGTAGAAACAGCAAGGCCCATACAAGGTACATGTCCAATCGCTTGGCGGAAACTCTTTACACCAGCCAATTAGGATGGAAAAGATTCATGAAAGACTATAACAATTCCTCTTGTATCTCATCTAAATATCTACCAAATCAGGTCAAGCATTGTGAGATAGGTATCACTTACATGTTCTACACTGTCCAATCAAATTTGAGGACTACCTTAAATTTCATTTCACGAGAAAACAAAACCTGTGGTGTGCAGACAAAACCTGTTTGACTGCATGGCTTTAGGTTTGCCACACACACACACACACACACACACACACACACACACACACACACACACACACACACACACACACACACACACACACACACACACACACACACACACACACACACACACACACACACACACACACAAATCACAATAATACAGAGAGCAAATTCCCTTATGTAACTATACTGCAAAATATAATGCGATATACTACGTAATACATTTCCATATACTGTATGGGACTAGTGCTTATATTTTTCATTTTACTGCAATGCATTGACATGTATGGCTAATATTGATTCATAAAAAAAAAGAAAGAAATAAAGACAAAAACAGCATTACATGTAATGTTCATAAAGTTTTATCATTTATTGTGTGCATATATTGCGCATTCATGTTCCCATATAAATGTGAATGTATTGTACACGTAACGTTCATGGAATGAGTTATAGCAGATTTCTACACAGCAAAATCCCCAGTGTTAAATTAACACTGCTCAGTGTTTATATAATCCACACTCAGAGTGTTATAAATTAATGAGATAATTAAGTGATTAACTGAGTGATGATTGAGCATTATTGAAGGTCTTGAATCAGCCTGAAGTGGTTGTATTCGCTATAACAACCGCCTCACTCTTTCTCGCTTATTACATGGCCTACCAAATAAATCAATAATTTGACGAAAAATATTTATTTAAAAAGGAGTTTATTGATTAAAATAGTCTGTTCCGTCTCTACAGTTAGAATCCTGTGTCCATAGCAACTCTTTGTTTTTCATGGCAACGGTGTGTTATCCTATGGTTATCCCTAGCAGCGGTCTGTTGTCAACACACTGCATTCTACATTAGAATTCAACCAAGCCATTACATATAGACTACATGTAATAATTAAAAATAACAAATATTATACATCATATATCGTATAGCCTATATGTGTATGTACTGTATATACTGCATGAGTAAATATGTTCAATATATTTATTTGCATGCTGTACCATATCTTATCATTTGTGCATCTATATGTTATGAAGGGTTTTACTGAATATAAAATTACATTCTGATACATAAGTAAATATATTTTCAATATATGAAATCAGAAATTCCTTATGTATTATTCAATTTATTGTAATTTATTTACACAATATATTATTCTGTGTATTTTCTAATATACCATTAAATAATTTAATATATTAATCATTCATATTTTAGGAAGTATATTTCTTTAAAAAAGGGTTCTCAAGTAATTTCTGAGCATATTCTTTATTCTCCAAAAGTCTTTGTTTAAATAAACCGGTCTGTTTGCTTTTTCATTGTATTCATATTTACAAGAACATTCCAGGGTGTTGGCATTCCAGTGACTGCGATTAGACCTGGCTTTGAACCGGACTTGAGCATGACACAGCTGAATAGCGTTACATTTTGATGCAGAAAAAAGTACAGTTTGTATTTAAGGTCACATATATTATCAAATGAGACTTTTGCTCAGAGATAACTAAACCCTTTTGGATCTGAGCAGAAATTAAAACAACAACAGCAAATTAAACTTTAGCATGGGGAGGAGATAGAGATTGATGATGAATGATATGGGGAAACCCTGGGTTTATTAAAGACCACAGAAAGGCAGGGCATTAGTTTAAGTGCTCATCTGAAGCTAAGTGTGGACAAGGACAGACCTCGGGACGTGCTTCCCGTTCTGGCCTCACCAACACACTTTCAGCTGTAGTTTGGCCAGGACGTTTCCCACCCTGAGGCCTCTCTCATGAAGCATTTAAAAGTTGAAAAGCTTTACACATTATAGTCACCATGAAATCAAACTGGACAATTCTCATTTTTTTACAGAACGTTGCAGTGCTTATTATAAATGATTTATCTGTGCACATCATCATTATAATTTTCTTTTTTTAAATTCATATGCACATGTAATCTTTAATCAAAAACGCTAACCTCCCCTCCCCTCAAAACGACATCTGATCTCTTCATGACGTGTCTCGGTTAAATATCCTCCATAACTGGCTGAAAACAACAACTATAGAGAACTTAAATATACGAGCTTGATAAAAATGATCATTCTATAAGAAAATTTCAGATGGCACTTAGAGGCTTTTGCATCTGAACTCTTCATATATTAACACAATATATTATTATGTCAATTTTTCAATTAATTAAAACAATTTAATTTATCTCTTTCCATAAGGGCAATGCAATTACCTTTGATTTTATTGAAATGAAAAAAAAATAAAAAAAAATTATATAAAAATCAACATTAATTGCGGGTGCAAAAGTCATGGTGATTCAATGCAATTGCAATGATGCATTAACATTGTTTTAATGGTTGCTTGCTACCTGAGTATTTTGTATACATATATTTATATAAATGGTTCATGAAAATGTGCTCAGAAAGCCCAGAACAAACAAAACAGAGCAATTTGTAAAACGAATAAGACTATATAAAGGACAGTATTGGCTGTGTAAAATCAGATGAGCAGCTTTGCATACCCAATAATTATACAAGATAAATTCTTATATTTGTAAACACATGCTGTTTTTGTCTAAGATTTATACAGAAAATACAAATGATTACGGTATGAAGGTCATATTGTAATTCAAATTTAAAGCAGTGGTATGTTCAGATACTAACCAAACAGAGTCCAACGCTGTGCTGACACAGGTAGAAACAGCAAGGCCCATACAAGGTACATGTCCAATCGCTTGGCGGAAACTCTTTACACCAGCCAATTAGGATGGAAAAGATTCATGAAAGACTAACAATTCCTCTTGTATTTGTTGTTGTTTCAGAAGTTGTTTCACTCGGATATACGTCACAATAGGGAAGAAAAGACTATTTCATGTCGACTTTAAAGCTAGGGTAGGCGATCCTGTTCAGAAGCATTTTTTTTTATACTGGGTGAAATGGTCCTTCCATTCTGATAGTAGTACATTATGTGTTCAGAAAAAGGAATTAAAAAAAATCTGACCTCTGTAGCAGCTGCAGGACAGTAAAAACTCTGACCAATCACTGCCATTCGGTGCGAATGTAAAGAACCAATCAGATGCCTTCATGTCTCGTGCCCGCGCCCCACTGCGTGCGCTGCCCTACGTGCGCTCATCACATGCAGGGCCGGCCCGAGGCATAAGCGAACTAAGCGGCTGCTTGGGGCCCCCTCGCCACCAGGGGGCCCCCAAGCGAGGTTTTTTTTTTTTTTTTTTTTTATTTACATATTAATTAAATTAAACAAGTGGCATAAATGAATGAATGGATTAATAATTCAAGACAAGAACATTCTGATTTCATGATCAATATAGCCTACCTGCCTACAACTGCTGCTGTGTCTGCCAGTGTTTGAGTCATGCGCATAACCTCGCGTGCATAGACAATTCGTGCGCAAAGACAAAGTCACGGTAATGTTAAGCCATGTCACAAAAATTTTATTTGATCAATGATTTATCCTTTAAATTTAATGATATTCAGAACAGAACAAGAATAAAAAAATAACTAAAAACAAGCCAAAACGAAATAATTTAAAGCGAAAGTGAAAGCGGCGTTGGGCTCACGTATCTCTCTCATTAGAATCAAAATGTTTCAGCATTCGCAATGGATTTGGATGGTAAACTATTCTTTATTATAGGCTTCTTTGTACTTCACCCACGTTCCAATATCGAGGGAAAAAAATCACTCTCTTCACATGCGCAAAAATGTGCCTGGAAACATCACAGTTGAGCGTTGCTAAGGCCGTTACGCAGTGCTGAATAAGAATTGTAGGCTTATTTAAACAGAGCAGTGTAATTTTTATATGTTAGGTTGACTATTTTATTATTATATTTTATTATAACGAACAGGCTGCGATGTCAAGATTGCAATGCTTGAATATGTTGTGTGTGTGTGTGTGTGTGTGTGTGTGTGTGTGTGTGTGTGTGAGTGGCACGGGCGCGATCGAACAGTGGAAACATAAAAACCGTCATGTTCATACAAGACATCATTCAAACTGCAAAGTGTTGCAAAACGTTTGAGGATATTTTGCAAATAAGTTTTTTAATATGTTTTGTGACAATTTGTTCTCAGAAGTTTCAAAGAGTTAGTAAAAGAGTAAAGAAAAAGTTAAAACATTAAGTATCTATTTTTTATTAAATATTTATTTTGTATTAATACATAACCTCATTGTATTAATGTATAATGTAACATTATAGAGTGACATTGTGTCAATAATCGTCAAGCACAGGTGACTCCGCGTGGTGGGAGGGGGCCCCCAAATCAAATTCTGCTTAGGGCCCCCAAAAGGCTCGGGCCGGCACTGATCACATGTCACCGTTTCCGGAAACATATAGCTCACTACACCGACTAAGCAGGAGTTTGCGGCACAATGGCAGATAAAATGCAGCCAAAATTACCAATACCAGCTTTGCTTGTAACTACTCGCCCTGACAAAAAGGCTAAAAAAAGAAAGTCTGAGGCAGAAAAGGCTGCAACGAAACTGGCGCTTGATAAAGCCAGAGGACAAACTCGGGTCAACATCGGTTCATCTTTTGAACGCTGGAGACAAATAAGGAAGCTGGAGGGCCTAAAAAGCGATGCCGAGGTTGCGGTCTTTCTGCTGGACAGGTAATTATTTGTTTTGCTTCGGGGGGATTTGTTATTTCCATGATATATGTTATGTTAGGCAACGTAGTTACTGTTGTAGCTTGTATTAGCCCAATCAGATCCAATGCTCTCGTCGTGGAAGCTCTAACAACCAAAATAACGAAGATTTATAAAAACATAAAATTCACGTTTGCCAGTGATAGTAACAAAACAAAACGTTACATTTTTACATTTACTTTAGCAGACGCTTTTATCCAAAGAGACGTAGCTACATTTCCGAGTTCATACAACACCAAACGTGTAACGTTAGCCTGAAAACTGCGAGTAACATTACTAACAATAGCCATGTTTTTTTTTTTTTTTTTTTTTTTTGCATTCATTTGAATAATAATATAGTTTACTTACAGGTGAATGAGACATGACGTAGTTTGGTTGATGCCCATAATGTGCTGAAGTACTCGGCTTTCCTGTGAAGTGCAGCTGACTCCAAATGTGGATGCGCGTTCATGTTTGTGGGGGGGGCGTGGTTTTGGACGGAGCACTGACAGGAGGGGGCGGAGCTTAGAAGAGGTGCCACTTTCAAATCTGGCTAGCTCTACAGCAGGGGTGGGGAACGTTGATCCTGGAGGGCCATTGTCCTGCAGAGTTTAGCTCCAACCCTAATCAAACACCTAATCAAACACACCTGAAGCTAATCAATGTCTTCAGGATTACTGAAGTTGCAGGCAGCCAAATGTTTTATTCAGGGTTGGAGCTAAACTCTGCAGGACAATGGCCCTCCAGGATCAACGTTCCCCACCCCTGCTCTACAGGATTGCCTACCCTAGCTTTAAACTGAAGTTTTACACATTCAATTGAAAGCTTTTTAATATATAGTTTAAATTTAAAACTTCATATTAATGGTCAAATTAGTATTGACAATGTGTATTGCATTTTGTAAGCCTAAATTCGTAAGACTAATCGACATCTTTCTTTTTAATATAGGCTACTGTAACTTTAACTCCCCCCTTCCATTTTGTGACTCAGACTCAGACTGATTAGGATCCATGTGCAGTTTTATTTAACAAAGGTGCAAGCTCAGTGTACAAACAGGCGTGGGTCAAAATACCAGAGCGAACAACAATATCAGAGACAGAACAACAAACGTGGTCAAAACTGGCAAAAGGTCAAGGCAGGCACCAGGCAGCTAACAACAGAAGTGAGAGTCCAGGTGAAACAGAGATCAAGGGCAGGCAGAGAAGAATCGTAAACGGTAATCCAAGGCAGGGTCCAAACACAGGCAGAAGATACAATCAGAAGATACAATCAGAAGATACAATCAGAAATGCAGCCAGGGCAAACAAGACTTCGCAATTTGTGCATGAGCAGGCAGGGTTTAAATAGTCTGGTGATGAAGATCAGGTGTGCAGTAATCAGTACCAGTATGTGGCTTCTTGGGAAATGTAGTTCAAAACCAACACTAATTCAGGAGAGTGAGACCTCCGGTGGCCGACAGAGGATTCTTCACTGGCGTTCGTGACACATTTAAAGTGAAGAATAAAACTGAAACTAAAACAAACAAAAAAACTAAAATAAAAATAATAGTTATTATTGTTATTAATAATAATAACATTTAATCTGTTATGACTTGGCATTTCAAAAGATTAATTTTAAACAATACTACAGTTTTTAAAATATTGAATTGATTAAAATGTCTGTGATCATTTAACCATAAGCATGCAATATTTGATTAATTTTGTTTATGATGGGGCATAATTTTATTTAAATGCTGTCATAAAATACATTGTAATTTATTCCTGCTCTAATCCAAATCTTCGGGATGTGATGCTTTGAGTGATGAACTGTCGAAGAGTGAGATTTAAAAGTTGTATGTGAATATTTATGACAGTCTAATGCAGTTCAACCCGTGATGCGGTTGATTGAACTGCTTGCTGTTGTACTCACTCAGTAAATGCTCAATCTTTAATTCTCAGACCTGTCTCTCTCAAGTTATAACAGGAACAGATCCAAATTCAAACTTTTAATTCAGGGATATTTATCTCCTTCCTCACTTATGATTAAAAAAAAAGAAAAAGAAAAAGGTCAAATGACTGTCAGCAGTGGCTGCCAAAAAAACCCTGTAAAATTAAAGTAAAATATCCTACTTTAAATACAGTGCAAAAAACTTTACCAGAAATATTTGACAGAAAACTGTTGTTTTACAGGTATTTCCTGAATTAATTCAAATGTCTGGCAGAAACAGAACATTAAACACTAACAGATCTCTCAAGAAATGATTTGATTTCTCTTTGTTCAATTTCATTTATTAAAATGAGCATATACGACATAACCCTTCATAGAAATGATTCCAGCTTAATTTCATTAAATGTAATCAATGTAATTTAAATAAAAATTGGTTTACCATTTTTTTTTTATTGAGTCAACATGAATATTTTTCGTTCGTCTTAACCGGATGTCACTCAAAAAATGAATTTTGACCTCTTGTTAAAATAATTAATTAAAACAAGCAAAAGTAACACGATTGTTTAATATCGTCACAACTTAATTTAATTGTGTTCAATCAACCTAATTAATTTGTGTGAAAACTACATGAATCATTGTTGTTGACATCTAACTGGGCAGTGGATCTGTAGTTCCCAACATGCTTTGCAAGGGACTGCATTAAGAGGGTCAATTTAGGGAAAAAGTGTTATTTTATGTGTTTTTCAGTAAATGGAAAGATGTTGTTAATGTTTAATGTTCAGTTATGTTAGAAACTTAGAGGACTTTCTGTAATGTTTTTTAATTTTGTGGTTACCATTATGCAGAAGAGTGGCGACTGTGTTTAGGCTGTGGGCTCAGTGCATTACTCTTTGCGTACAGGCTGTGGGTACTCATTATACACTATGTGTAAACCTCACTTGCTGACCTGCACAAGTAATATTATATTATCATATAAAAAAATGTTTTAATTCAATTGAACACTAGTAGTGAAGTGACAGTAGAGTCATATTAGCTAAAATTATAATGTTGGTGATTTAAGGCAGGACAAAAACTAAATGTAGTTAACCTGACAAAACTTTATCTAGCAGGAATGACTAAATTAATTTAAATTCATACTTACAACAAATTATTTCCATCTAATTCGATTTTGTTGGAAAAATGTAATTCAATTTCGTGGAAAAGCTTTCCTTAATTTAATTAAGTTCGTTCAACAGCTTATTTTTTTGAGTGATGTTATTTTATTACAATCCAGTTTGACTTTATTTCTTTCATACACAAGTTCTCATTGAGAATAACAGGGGTTTACATACTAATGTTTGGTTCAACTTTATTTATACTCTATACTATAATGACACTTAGTTGACATGTAGTTGCAAAGTTACTTATGCGCAGAATGTCTAAAGTGGACTTTCAAAATAAAGTGTTACCTAATGTTTTATTAAAATTAATAAAGTTACCAGAATGTCACCATTTTGATTATCAGTGTTTGCTTTAGTTGGGCTCTTGACCATTGACTTTTTAAAATTAGTTTTTCTTTGGCTGCATGCTTCAACTGTGTGTTTCTAATACACATTTGTTATGACAAAAAAAAGTTGGTACCGTTTTAGCGTTAATATAGTCATTGTGTGGTCTGAAGCACTGATGTTGCTTAAATTCAAACATCTGAGTACATTAGCAGTTCATTTCACATGAGTAGCCTTGTTATATTGTGGCATCAGTATTATAACAATCTGATATTCAGTTTTTTTTATATGTTTTTTTTTATCAATATACAGAAAAGTTTTTGAGCTGTGTTTTTATTTTATGGCACACAGAGACATCAAGAATCAACATATTAATCTCAACAATGGTGACAATCAACAAAGCTTTTTTGTGATGTTCAGAGTTGATCTGAAAATTGTGTTAATTATCATCATTGTTGAGTTTCATACGCTGATTCTTGATGTCTGTGTGAGTCTTCATTATCGTGTAAAAACATTCTCTGCATAATTACTTCATAAAATCTTTCAGAGTATCACAGCACTGCATTAGTACTGACATGTGGAATTTACAAATAATATTAAACAACTTAATTAAACTCTTATTCCATTGAATCAGGCCATAAATGATGAGTAGTTCATCAGTAAAAAGTAACCAACATAATCTGATCATAGTTTCTTTTGTATTTTGTGCCATAATAAACATGTATCAGAGAAACTCAGTTTCAGAAGCACAGGTTAATTCAGGAAATAATTCAGGAAATACATGTAAATTAAGTGTTTTTGTTTTTTAATTAGTTAATTTTAACGTTTGTTTGGCAGCCATAACTGACAGTCATTTTTAATGAGTCATTTAAAGGTAATTTGGTCGTGAGGAGGTATTTTATAGTAATTTGGCTCAGTTTTGGAGTTTCTGGTGTACTTTTGGCTGAGAGTTGGTTCCAAAACTAAAACCTATTCAGGCCCAGCGCAGGGCCAGTTATGGGTTAGTAAATGGCTGAGACTCGGGCCAGTTATAGCCCATATGTGGCCCTTGTCTTTAATCCAGATCTTTGTGGCATGTGGGCCGTTTGAAAATGGGCTCTGTGGACCAAAGCTGGGCCACAAAAAAACTGCAATGTGAGGAATAAAGGGAATCAAACTAGCAGAGAAAATGAAAAAAAAAATACATTTTTATTTTTATGGGCACTTGCAAAATTAAGCATTTTTATTGCTAAAACAATTAAATGAAACCTTTAAAATCAAGTGAAACATTTCAGACAATTCATTCAAGATTATAAATGAATAACATGTATTTTAAAAAAAGAGACTTGATTGAATCTAATAGATTTGATTAGACTGAAAATGGCTATAGTAAACTACAGTAGCCAAATGTAACTGTGCAGTCAGATATACTCTGGACGCACAACAAATCTAAAACTGTAGTCATCAGGACAGGGGTTAGGCAGACCCATACTGCTGTTGGTTTGAATCACTGCCAAGCTGTTTTTAAATTCTTGGATATGAAAGACATTGTTTTGATTTTTACAGGTGAGAATCAATCTGTTGCTGAAGCGAATGGTGTTAGTGTAACTGTACTGATTGCCACTTGCGAGGAACCTTGCAACAGGAAAAGATTTACATGAGACACCATAGTTAGAGCATTCCTGAGCATTACGAAAAACCTGGGCTTGCCACTGGACCTTCTTCTCTTTGTAAAGAGCACTAGGGTGTGCAGGAGTGGAGAAGGTTTTGAATCTGTTATTTTGACCATAGTTGTAGTTATAGTATGGGTAATTGTTGGTTGTGTCATTGATAACTACACTCCACTCATCAGAAGTGTAGATTCTGGGCAGATAATCATTACTCATGTTATCCATTTTATTCCTGATCTTAGAGAAAGGCAGAGCATTGAACTGAAAACCTCTGAGCAGACCAGTTAGGTACAGTTTCTCATGATTCTGATGGAGAACACTTGAGGAAAACTGCATTTCATACAGTTTATCCACTGGGATCAAGAGGAAGCGGATGTGATTCAGGAGGCTGGCCTGTTGTTCTGAACTAATTTCATCACCTTTGTCTTGGATCCATCTCTCCAGAGCTTCAAGAAGAAAAGCTTCATCCTCCACAATCAGGTCTGAGCGCTGCAGCAGAGCGTCCATCATGTGAAAGGAGATGGTGCTCCACAGCGGAGAGCTTATGAGGAACTCACAGTTCCAGGAGAGATACTGAAGGACATTCTCCTGCAGAACAAGGTCACCTGTGCGGACGCCATACTCGTACATTGATAGCTGTGTCCGGAAGGTGTTGTCTTCAGGAAGGAGGGAAGTGAAGATCCTGCCAACATCCTCCATAAGGGTCTTCACTCCGAAGATAAATGACAGCTGATGGAGACATTGAGCCGAAGTGATGGAAACATCAATCTGACGTGTGTACAAATACCTGAGAAAAACAGTTCAGACACTGTAAGCATCTATAACCCAAAATATATTCAGTAGAATTATGATATGCACTATTCAAAGCAACATTCTCGATTAATTGAGACAATTGGATTGAGCTACGAACTGAAGTGATCTTAAGAAATGTACCTGAGAAAAGCAGAGACATGAGGATGGCACGCCTGGCTGACATCCACTGTGAGGTTTCTGGACTCATTTGTTATGTTTAGTTCTGGATAAATCATGAGGATCATACGGTGCACACAAAACGCCAACTCTGCCTCTTCACTGAGGTCTCGTGCATTGATGCTGAAATCACAACCATCTCCACTGTCAAACAGAAGACCAAGATCATCAGACAAACCCAGACTGTTATCCACAGAGAACTGACGATTGCTGGTTATGTTTTTACCTGCAAAGAAAATATAATAAAACTGATTAAATTTATGTAAATAATACATATACAATGGACAACTGCAAATATATCTCTTGTAGACAATTTTTTTTCTTACCAGTATTGCAGATCACTCCTGCATCTTCTTTATGTGAGCAGTCAGTAACACCCCAGCCTTTAAAGCTGCAATCAGACAATGAGCTTTCTGAACCTTTACACTTCATGTCATCCAGCCAGATTGGACCAGAGCCTGGAAAAATAAATAGCATTTGGGGTAAAAAAAAATTAGACAATTATTGTTATCATAGTGTGTAGCAATAAAATGGACTGAGGATCATATACCTTCACCATATTGTCCTCCAGGCGTAACTGAGATTGCTCCAGGGAAACCCATCTGACGACACACCACTTGTGCTTCGGCCACGTCCCAGTCGTCATCACAAACTGTTCCCCACTGTCCATCATGATAGATCTCCACACGACCAGAAGAAGGAAGATTCCCCACCAATCTCAATCTGCCCTCCTGTGTTGGCTGCTTTGGTGTGTAACCTTCATCCAGCAGCAAAAGATTAAAATATTTATTTATTTTACTGAAAAACACTTTAAAGACTTTAAAGCAGCCAATGAAAGGTGTTGCTTAACCTCAGCTAACTGTGCATTTGTTGCTGTAACAGATGTGTTTGGTTGTAAAATTCCACTGGATGTTTAAGACTTTGTAGATTACATTTAACATAATTTTTTTTTTTTGTAATGTTTACAAATATTACTGATATATTGTATTTATTTGATATAAAACTCACAACAAACCTGTAAATACAAATACTGCAAACAAACAATAGAGCTTTTTACACTCTTTTTCAAAAAGAAATTGGGGCAGTGATGAAGTGAGCAGGTAGGTTAGAGTACAAAAGATGATCTTGAGGGAGACACAGAGGAATGGAGACAGGGAGAATAGTCCACTATGGGTAATTGAGACCGGACAATGAGCTGGGGTGAAGTGTGTGTACAAGTAGTATAGGTAATGAGGTTGATGATGAGGTGAAGGTGTGTGTGAGGTCATGAACAACGTGCAGGTGGGAACCAAGGAGAGCGATGGGAGATAATGTGCAGAACTGTGACAGTAGCGCCGTGTAACATCCCAGGGATGGAAGGGTGGGCGCCTTGGAGGCTGACAAGGAGGTGGAAGCCTCTAGGGTGGTGCTGGTTCAGACGGCCAGGGTGGAGCCGGCCATTCAGATGGCCAGAGTGGAGACGGCAGCTTCGGGAGACCAGGGCAGAGCCGGCAGTACGGGTTTATAGACCCCCCCCCCAAAATAAAATTCTTGGGGAGCTCCAGGCGTCGCAGCAGCGGCCATCTTGGACTAGGGATCAGGCGCGACGGCAGCCATCTTGGACGAGGGATCAGGTGCGGCGGTGGTCATCTTGGACGAGGGCTCTGGCGCGGCAGCGGGCATCTTGGACAAGGGCTCAGGTGTGGCAGTGGCCATCTTGGCAGAGGGCTTTGGAAAGGCGGCCATGACGGGACAAGACTCTGGAACGGCGGCCATCTTGGGACGAGACTCTGGAACGGCGACCATCTTGGGACAAGACTCTGGAACGGCGGCCATCTTGGGACGAGACTCTGGAACGGCGGCCATCTTGGGACGAGACTCTGGAATGGCGGCCATCTTGGGACGAGACTCTGGAACGGCGGCCATCATGGGACGAGACTCTGGAACGGCGGCCATCTTGGGACGAGACTCTGGAACGGCGGCCATCTTGGGACGAGACTCTGGAACGGCGGCCATGGGATGATGCTCTGGAATGTCGTCGAGTTCACCATCGCTGGGATGGCGAACGGGGACTCACTGCTGGCCCACACCCACTCCACAAAGCCTTGAAATTCACCCGAGGTCCCGCAACAGGCAGGTGTGTCTTCATCTCCGCATTTAGGCCTGTGTGGAAGAAAACACTCAATGGTCAGTCGGGGAAGGAGGTAAGGCACGCCAGGTCGAGGAATGCCGCAGTGTGGGCCTCGAGAGAATGCTGGTCTTGGTCCAGGCAAAGTAAGAGCACTGCTGGATCCATTTTCTGTCTTGGTCCGGTCTTCTGTTACATAATGCAGACACTGGAAGATGGAAGGTGAACAGTGAGTTTATTGAACAATAATGGGGCAGTGATGAAGTGGTAGGTTAGAGTCCAAAGGATGATCTTGACGGAGACACAGAGGAAGGGAAGACGTGGCGACAGGGAGATCGCTGGAGACAGGGAAAATAGTCAACTGTGTAATCGAGACCGGACAATGAGCTGTGAATATATGGGAATATACTGCAAAATATAATGCAATATATTACATAATACATTTCCATATATGAGAAACTAGTGCTTATATTTTTCAATATACTGCAATATATGCATTGACTATGTAATGTATGGCTATATATTAATGAATATAAAATATTTATAAATGAAGACATAAATAGCATTACATGTAATATTCACAAAGTTTTATCCTTTATTGTGTACATATATTGCACATAGATGTTCCCATATAAATGTGAATGTATGATAATCAGAGGTGTATAGTCCAGGGGTCAGAAAGTAGAAGTCCTGCCATATGTTTATTCCACCCATGAACTCAGCAGCTGATTTCACTAATTAGTTCTCTCTCCTGTCTGAATTAGCAAATCCAGGTGATTGGAACAAAATACTGAGGAGGACTTTTACTTTTTGAACCCGGACTTTACACATCTGGCCACGTCAGCCAAGAGTAAAAGAAATAACCCAGAACTTGACCTTATCTGAGTCACAAAACCTGTGTATATTAAATTGTTCCATTATTTATTTATTTTTTTAAAAGGTTTTCTGGTATGTGTGAGTTTTTGGGGTTATTAATGTGCTGAAGAGTAGAGACTGTGGTGAGGTTGACAATTGGTCAAAGATTAAGACTGCTCTATATTTTTAAAAGTAATGACTGTGCACTTCTCAACATAGGGTTGGTTAAATACTTTAGTATATGCAGATGTACTTTTGCTGTTGTCAACTAGCTTGAAAATATGAAACATTTATAATGTAAATTATAATAATAAAAAAAGAAACATAACATTATATATTTCTCTATACATGTGTGTTTATGCTGTGTTGCAGATTTTTCCTTAAACCTAACTAACTGGGTCGTCTCCAATCGACGTTCCCTTTCTACTCTAAGTCTACTTGGGTCATCTCCAATTGACGTTCCCTGGGTCGTCTCCAATCGACGTTCCCTATATAGTCTACCTGGGTCGTCTCCAATAGACATACCCTATATAGTCTACCTGGGTCGTCTCCAATCGACGTTCCCTATATAGTCTACCTACCTAACTAACTTGCTTCCCTAACTAGCTTTCTTGCTGCACAGCAATGATCAACAAACAGACTTCAGCAAATGTCCTTTAAATGCTTTAATCACGGCCGGGGGATCTCAGAGCAGTTCTCAGAGAATCTCCCCCAAGAAGAAGCAAGGCCGGAGGATCTCAGACAAATTCCATTGAGAATCCCACCAGCTAACACAAATACAACAGTTTTTAAAGAATAGGGAGGTATGGCAAAAATGTCATGCTGCATTACATAATTTCCCCACAATTTGATGGGTTTTCATAGACAAACCCTTCTGTTACCAGGTAGAACAAAAACTCTGTTTTTGGCTTCAAGTTTAGACATCTGTCTAGTTTCATTTCCCATATTTGTTATTTTTACACTCACACAACCAAAGAAAAATGGCTATGGCAACACAACATACAACATTCAAAAACACAGGACAGAACGTTTTAGTACATTGTGTTTCAAAGTGTTAGTTTTGGTAGGCCTAAAAAGGGAAGTAAGGTTAGATGTTAGAAACATGGTTAGTTTAATATCAGTTTACTATTTTATCTACCCTTGTGCATCCGTAAGGACATTTTTGTCCTTTTCAGTTTTGTTTTTTTGATCACTTTGCCTGTGTTAATGCTAACTGCATAAAATTTGGCAATGTATTTTTATTGTAATTTTACTATTTCATCACCATTTCCTTTGAATTTTTTTTTTTTTTTGCACTAGTTACACAAAATACTTCCTCTCAGGACCTTTTGGACAAAAATGGCCCCATTGAAACCCATTAAAACTGCATTTTTTAATCCCTGTGCCGTTTAACTATAAAATGATGCAGTCTTTGTTAATAGGCTTTCATTCTGTTGGCAAGGCTTCAAAATTTACATTTTTACAATTTGTTATCAGATGGTGCCATTTTTTCAGGTTAGGCCTATAAAGCAAATACTCGCTATATTCCTGTTTTCTTCTTCTATATATTATAGAGCCAATTGGATAAATTATGCAATGATAATCGTGTGCGTGTGTTGGTATGGATGTCAGAGTGTGGTTGGTATGTGCGTGTGTTGGTATGGATGTCAGAGTGTGGTTGGTATGTGTGTTATAAAAAAAATATGTGTTTGTGTGCATGTGTGTGTTTGTAGTATTGAGAGAGAAAAACTCAACCGCAAATAACAAAGCCAATCACTGTGTTCACCAGTGGAGTTTTGCTGGCATCCAATGGGGAAAGTCTGGTACTGCGCCCAAACAAAATCTTACTGAAAGCTCATTTTTTGAGATATCAACCTCAAATTTGGAACACAACTTATTTAGATTTAAGGCTTTGATTTTCTAGCCATTTTAGAGTTCAACTTGTTTCATAAAATATATATATTTTATAAAATAATATTCATAAATAATTTTCATAAACTTAAACCTATATAACTTTTTTTTGGATTTACTTATAAAAACAAATTAACTTCAGCAATAATGTGCCAAGGGTATTCTTTAAAATAATACCAAAGTTAAGTCTGTGCTCCCAAGCTTCAACTTTTTATGACAGTCTTTTGACATGGACATTTTTGTCCACTTTGGACCTATGTGGAACGTTTTTAAATTGATGCACAAGGGTTAAAAATCCACCACAGTTGCATGAGTAAATATATCTGCAATATATTACACATGCAGTACCATATCATATTCATCTATATATTATGAAGAGAATTACTGAATATAAAATGACATACATTATGATATATTAGTATTCATTTTTCAATATATTTTTCAACATTTAATATATTGATCATTCATGTATGGAAAATATATTTTCCTTCCATAAGGGAAGTGTGTGTATAAGCAGTGTTGGTAATGAGGGTGATGATGAGGTGCAGGTGTGTGTGATAATGAACGACGTGCAGGTGGGAAGTGGGAACCATGGAGAGTGATGGGGGATGAAGTGCAGAACTGTGACAATGTTAGATCTTATTGGAACTCTTTATTAAATGGTAAGGTTATCCCATGGGATAAAGTGTGGTTGTTACCCCAGATGTTTCATATTAGAAATAAGGTTAAAGAAATATCTTTTAAACTCATTCATCAATTTTATCCAGCTAATCATTATTTACCAAAAATGTAAAAAATATACATTTAAACTGTGCTTTCTGTAATAATTATCACGAAAACACCTTGGATTTATTTTGGCATTGTACTTTTTCTGTTATACTGTGGTGTAAGGTACAGAAATGCATTAATGAAAATATTCAGTGTTCAAGACCATCAGTCTCTCTCTTATGGGAAAATGAACTCTTTGGTTTCACGGATTATCCTGAAGAAAATGGAAAATATAATTAATTAATTTATACTTTTGACCAAATTTTATATTTATAAATGTAAGTTTACTGATCAGAAACCCAATTTTATATGTTTGGTGACTGAAGTAAGGCTGTACGTAAACAGTATTAGAGATTCTCTGAATAAGAAAGCTGTCAAGACTTTAAAAATCTGTGAGCTTGACAGATATTTAGTTGATATTTTTTTACCTGAATGCACTTTTATTCTGATATTTATGTTACCACCCCCCGGCACCCTTTTCTTTTTCTTTTCTTTTTTATATAGTAATT
The DNA here is from genome assembly GCF_964197995.2 of Scardinius erythrophthalmus. NCBI lineage: Eukaryota > Metazoa > Chordata > Actinopteri > Cypriniformes > Leuciscidae > Scardinius > Scardinius erythrophthalmus. The sequence continues at coordinate 66,205,339 of NC_138221.1, read as the reverse complement.
TTTTCTTTCTCTCTTTTTTGTATTGTATGTATACTTTTATTTGTACAAAATGTATGTTGGTTGAATAATAATTAAAAAAAAAACTGCAAACAATGTATTTTATGTAAAAAATGAAAGAAAAGTTTTACTAACCAAACGGCGTCCAATGTTGTGCTGAAACGTGAAGAAACAGTAGAGGCAATAGAAGATACATGATTCTCCTCATGCTGGAAATATTGCAAAAGCAGAGACAGGAAAACAATTCTCAGTTACAAAACATCTTGCCTTTCCTTTAAATAAGGATCAAAATATTTTGAAACTGGGATAAAACACTGCGTAATCACATTTAAAGGCTAACATTTTTATTTTACGAAAATGCTAAATTTGAGAAGTTTTATTACTGCAACATATGCATTTAAACAAGAACTCTCTGTCAGCACATCTGGGCTAAGGTTAGTGTCAGAAAAAATAATTCTTTAGTTAATCATTTCATACAAACTTTGCTCTGCTGTTCCGTCCGTGCTGCTTCTGATCCTTTTCATGCAGTCCAACAAAGAATGATACAAACACAAAATGGTATCTCCTTCTTCAACAAAGTTTATTGGTCAGACCCAAAGTTGATATACTCTTCTTGTTATGCATATTCATTTGATTTAGAACAAAGACTTTCACAATTGATTGGATAAACAAATGAACATTATCATAAGCCCTCCTACTTCCGTTTACCATAGGTGGATGTTTTACCTCTTTTCAAGGACAAATGTGTCAACAGTTAGATAAAGAAAACATGTTGAAACACAGCTGGTGCTCTAGCAAGGAAAGCAAAACTAAGAGAATGATGGGGGAGAACAAGCAGATCAACTTCCTGAGGGGATTGCATCAGGTATAGTTCTCTGCTGAAGCGAAGAGGTCAACTTCTGATAACTTGTGACAAACCTGGTATAGTTAAATGGTCAAAGTCAACTGTATGATGGATCAAAGTAATTGTAGACCTATTTGCTTCATTCTTGTTTTCTGCAGTGTTTTAGCAAAATGATCTTTTTGTCTTCTTATTGTCTTTCTGCTATTGTTGTTAAAATAACCTTTAAAGGGTTAGTTCACCCCCAAAATGAAAATTCTGTCAGTTATTACTCACCTTCATGTTGTTCCAACCCCGTAAGACTTTTGTTCATCTTTGGAACACAAATTAAGATATTTTTGATCAAATCTGAGAGCTGTTTTACGCATAGGCTTCTATGTAATTTCAGTCTGCCGGCCTGGAAAAGTTAGTAAAAACATTGTAAAAATAGTCCAAGTGACTACAGTGGCTCAACCTTAAGTTTATAAAGCGACGAGAATACTTTTTGATATCAAAAATATCTTAATTTGTGTTCTGAAGATGAACGACAGTCTTACCGGGTTGGAAAAACATGAAGGTGAGTGATTACTGACAGAATTTTAATTTTTTTGGTGAACTAAACCTTTAAGCCTTTACTGTGGCACTCTTTAGCACAAGAGCGAAGCAACCAGCATGGAGCAAAAAGGGCTTGAATGAAGCACGTTTGGCTGTAGATAAATGATTAGAGGATGTGGCGCAAAAGATAATTACCGTAAATGACCCTGAGCACTTATGGTGTGTACCGCTCCATTGTTTTGACGCACTGCCCACTTTAAACTGTAGAAACAGTAAAATGGCACAGTTATGTCCCACTGTCTGGATGGAACCATTTGAAAACCACTGCTCTATATCATTGTCTGGGAGTGTAACCTCCACTCTCTGTAGACTACACCTCTCTTGATAACATGTCCGCTCTGCAGTTCAGATGGTAGAGAACAAATGGACAGGAGATGCTGGTCGGCACATAGAAAACTCCTCGCCAGCTTCTGTAAGGACTATGAATTGATGGTGCCTTGGCAATTTATGTATGCTACACAGTAAAATCCCCAGTGTTAAATTAACATAACTCATGTGGCTTCCAAGATGAAACGAAAGAAGGCGAAAGGTAAGTGGCCAATGTGTCCTCAACTGCTGGAATGATAGTATTGCCCTGCTTCACAGAACCAACCAGGGGTGTGTTTCCCGAAAGCATCGTTGGCCAACGATGGTCGCAAGTTCATCGCAATGTCCATTGAACTCTATTGGTAACGACGGAACTTGCGACCATAGTTGGCCAACGATGCTTTCGGGAAACGCTCCCCAGGTTAGTGAAATCAGAGGCCGCCGCATAAAAAAAAGCCTGCTTTTCGGGTTTTGAGATCTTGTAATGAAGATTGCTGTAAAATGGTAGCTTCCTTCTAATGGGGCATGAAGTGACAGGCCGCTCAGAAAACGCTTGTCGAGCTTGGAGGACTGAGAATCACAAGGCTCGTCAGGCCACTCAATGTTGAGCTTCTCAGTAGCACGAGTTACAGTTTTTCTCAATCGATTTGGTACATTTCTCCAAACTCAGGTAACTGCTCTCAAAACATTTAACACAGTGATCTGTACACTTTGTAATTGTCCTAAACAGATAGAAAATTCTCCTTCATTTCATACAAATTACAAATCAAAAGCATAATTTTCTCAAAACACTGTTCACAAAATTCCCTAATGTTATCACAGCAGTTCATACAGCCAACCCAATCTTTGATATATCAGGAAAAACAGTTGCATCTTTTTCATTGGTCTTCACAAAGATCACAAGCATTTTTACAAGCATATCAACCCCAAATTGATATCTGATGAGTTAGTAATCCACTCAACACAGAAAAAGCCAATTTCCTAATTGTTCACACAGCTGTCTTAATTACAACTACTACAAACGGGGAAGAGAAAAACAACAAAGAAGATGAATGAGGACAAAAGACAATAAAAAGAAGAATGAGCAGTGGAAAAGGAAGAGGTGTAAGAGTGAGAGGTGGTGGACAGGGTAGAAGGAGAAGAAGAGGAAGAGGGGATGGCTGGAATAGCTGAAGATGTAGGAGCAAGAGAAAGAAGAGCTGAGGATGTTGGAGCAAGAGAAAGAAGAGCTGAGGATGTAGGAAAAAGAGAAAGAAGAGCTGAGGATGTAGGAGAAAGAGAAAGAATAGCTGAGGATGTAGGAAGAGGAGAAGATAGAGTAGAGGGAGAAGAGATGGATAGATTGGAGGGCAGTGGTATAGTCAGTGTTGGGGAAGCTACTCTGAAACTGTAGTTTGACAAGCTACAAGCTACTCGTAAGTTAAAGTAGTTAAACTACAGTCAAGCTACCCTTTTGGAAAAGTAGTTAGCTACACTACAAGTTACTATCAAAAAGTAGCTAGCTACATTGAAACTACTTTTGATTTTTTTTGAACAACGTATATTATAAATAACTGAATAAGTGTCTGAGGAAAGCCATAAACAAACTAAGATTACATTTTTTGTTCAACTGACAAACACGATGGCACAAACGTTAGTGGTCTTGTTCATTACCAAACTGGCGGACAGATCATGGCGGGTCATTGTAATTAAATCAGAAATAGAAATTTGATGTAACATAGAGATCAATAAAGCAGGATAATTAATACATTTAAAATGGCCATTACTCACCTGTATGTGCATCCTTAAATTTGTGCTTGAGGTCTTCAACGTAGACAGCGTTTTAAACTTTGGTTTGCAAAGATTGCATACAAAAGTGTAACCTTTAATTTAACACGTCTTGCTCCATCATGGATAATATGGGTGTGTCTACCCACTTCTGTACGTCAGTGAACCGTTAGCCGCAAGATGCGTGATTAAACAACAGGTGGTGGTAATGGCAAAAAATTTGTTTGTAATCTAACAAGAGGAAGAATATCCTTGCATCGCGCTGATTCGCGCAGGCTCGATAAAACGCAATGTAACGTTAGCTTTTGCTCGCGCTACACCGCTACTTGCTGCAAAAAGTAGTTAGCTACTGGAAAAGCTACACTGTTTAAAAAGCATCTGAGCTACTGCCAAGCTACTGAAAAATGTAGTTAAGTTAACTACTCCCAAACACTGGGTATAGTGGAAAGAGAAAGAGTAGAACATATAAGAAGAGATGGACAGAGAGGAAGAGGAGGGCAAGGTGTAAGAGGAGGGCAAGTGTAAGAGGAGGGCAAGGTGTAAGAGGAGCGCAAGGTGTAAGAGGAGGGCAAGGTGTAAGAGGAGCGCAAGGTGTAAGAGGAGGGCAAGGTGTAAGGTGTAAGAGGAGGGCAAGGTGTAAGAGGAGGGCAAGATGTAAGAGGAGCGCAAGGTGTAAGAGGAGGGCAAGATGTAAGAGAAGCACAAGGTGTAAGAGGAGGGCAAGGTGTAAGAGGAGGGCAAGGTGTAAGAGGAGGGTAAGGTGTAAGAGGAGGGCAAGGTGTAAGAGGAGGGAGGAGAGGTACAAGGATAGGGTACACACGTGTTTCAAATGAAATCAGAGCCACACTTACTGACCACGTCATAAATCATGGTCTCTCACTGAGAGAAGCTGGGCAGAGAGTTCAGCCCAATATAAACAGATCCACAGTGGCTTCAATTATCCGCACATTTCAGAAGGAAATCTGGTAAGTAACTATATCATTCTACTTCTACAATGAGAGTCCATGTAGTCTTGTTTGAGATAGGTCTAGATTTCTACAGTAAATGTTCCTGCTTGTCCAAACATTTTTTCAGAATTGAAGTTAGAACAAGTTAGAAACAAGTTAGAAAACATTCAGGTGGACAAGTTAGAAAACATTCAGGTGGACGAACAAGACTTCAATTGAACAAGAGCATGCCATTGTTGACATGGTGGTACAGAACAACACCCTCCGCCTCAAAGAAATTCAGCAAAGAATAACACAGGACATTCAACTGTTCCACAATATCCACCAATGCAGTCTCTCCGCAATTGATCGTGTTCTAAGGAGAAATGCAATCTGAATGAAACAAGTATACAAAGTGCCCTTTGAGAGGAACTCCGTTAGAGTGAAGGAGTTGCGATTCCAGTTTGTTCAGGTATGTGCAACCCAATTACTGTACTTTTACTGTCATCACAAAGATATATTTTGAAGTATGAATTTTAAGTATGTGTCCATAAACTATTCCATGCTACTGTAAGTGAAAAGTTTTAGGCATATCTATTTATACAGCTGCTTCAAAGTGTGAACTCAAACTTCAGCAACAGTTTCACAGTAGTATTGACTGCAATCAATGTCATTACTGTAAAACACTAACTTACTGTATTGTACCTTGTGTTCTTTTTACTCTAGAGAATCTTGGAGTTTGATAGCAGTGCAAGTCATTATGAGTACCTGTATATTGATGAAGCAGACTTCAATCTTCACAAAAAAAGGAGAAGAGGAAGAAATGTGATTGGCCATCGTGCTACAGTCAATGTCCCTGGACAACGAGGAGGTAACATCACTCTCTGTGCCACAATTTCTACAACTGGTGTTGTGGCACACAATGCTGTCTTGGGACCATACATACAGATTTTTTAAACCTCCTCAATGAAATCCTCTTTTCGCAGGGTGATCAGGAGCAAATGGTGTGGAATTTTGTAGTTGTTTGGGACAATGTCCAATTCCACCATTCAGCACTAGTGTGAGAGTGGTTTGAGAATCACCCACATTTCAGGATGGTGTTCCTTCCACCATATTCTCCTTTCCTGAATCCAATTGAGGAATTCTTCTCCTCTTGGAGATGGAAAGTACATGATCGCAACCCTTACAACCAAGTAAGTCTTCTTCAAGCAATGGAAGAGGCCTGTGGAGGTATTGGGGCACAAGCATGTCAAGGATGGATACAGCATTCAAGGCGTTTTTTCCCACGATGCATGACTCGTGAAAATATTTGCTGTGATGTTGATGAAAATCAGGCCCTGCTGTTCTACAAAAATCGCTTAGAAACTTAAAGTTATAGCATAGATATATTTTACTTTTTGAGTAATTTAAACCCACAGCTTCACTATTGGTAAAGAGACGCCGCTCAGACTGATAGGACAAACTCATGCACGCAATCATCCTCCCTCATGCATTCAAATAAATGTAATCTTCTTACCGTTCCACTTCCTCCATATCTGATTCAGAACGCAAAAAAATCGGCAAGTAATGTGACCCATAGACATAAAAATGATTAAAATAAACTATGTTGAGGGTTCCTACGCAGTTAGAAGGTATGGAATTTTAATTTGAGTAATTTACAGGTTGGGATAAGTATGAGAATTTTTTATAATAATAATTCATACAAGCAGTGTGTTTTCACGGCAAAGTTAAAGGGCCCCTTTATGCTGTTTTAAAGTTTCCTAATGTTGTTTTGGAGTCTCCTACAACAGGTTTACATGCATCAAAGACCAAAAAACTGTTTCTGTCATGAACGCAAGAGGAAGCAAGATGCAGGTAAAATATTTTTATTATAAATAAACAGTGAATGGTCAGGTCTACACAAACACAACACACAGGGCAGAGGATAGTTATAATTTTCTCCCTGATATTATCAATCTTATAAGTGAAGAAGTTCATAAAGTCATTACTGCTGTGCTGCTTGGAAACTTCGATGCTTGAAGCTTTCTTTTTTGTTAGTTTAGCCACCGTTTCAAATAAATACCTAGGATTATGTTTATTTTCTTCTAATAGGTTTGAAAAATAAGCAGATCTAACAGCTTTTAAGGCCTCTCTGTAAGCAATTGAGCTCTCATTCCATGAAATGCGAAATACCTCTAGTTTTGTTTTCTTCCAGTTGCGCTCCATTTTTCTGGCTGCTCTCTTAAGGGCCCGAGTGTGCTCGTTGTACCACGGCGTTGGACTATTTTCTTTAATCTTCTTTAAGCGCAACGGAGCAACTGTGTCTAAAGTGCTGGAAAAGAGAGAGTTAAAAGTTTCTGTTGCAATATCGAGTTCTTCTAAGCTATCCGGGATGCTGAGATGATGAAACTGATTAGGAAGATTATTAATAAAGCAATCTTTAGTGGCAGAAGTGATAGGTCTCACATATTTGGAACACGGAGTCGGCTTTGCAGCCTTGGCTAAATGAAGTTTACACAAGACTAGATAATGATCTGAGATGTCATCGCTCTGCTGCAGAATTTCAACGGCATCCACATCTATTCCGTGTGATAATATTAGATCTAGAGTATGATTACGACGATGAGTAGGTCCTGACACGTGTTGTCTAACTCCAATTGAGTTTACAATGTCTTTAAATGCCAAACCCAATGCATCTTTTTCATTATCGATGTGTATATTAAAATCACCAACAATTAGTACTTTATCTGCAGTCAATATTAAAGGGTCATGAAACCCCCCTCTTTCAGCTCAAGTCTAGCTCAAAATCTTTTTGAAAAATGCAACTTAAATGGGCGTGGTGGCTGTGAGAAGAAGGGAGGGGGAGTTGGTGTGGTCAAAGCCAGTGGCCAATGCATATCGACCGTCACTGTCAGTGGTAAAACGTGAGGAAATGCTAGATTTTTTATAGCTGGCAAAGTTAAAGTCTAATGAAATACACTGACACCTTATTTTTGTCCTTAAAAAGTAACTGAATGCCCTGCTACACATATTAGCCTACTACAGTAATCATTCTATTTAAAACATATACATGTACATGCATATCGGCCATTATAAAATATATATTTGTTTATATACACTAACACTATAAATGCATATATTTGAAAATAATACATTTTCCGCTTAAAAAAAAAAACGTTCCGTAAATAGCCTAGACTACGCGCCCCCTAAACCCACTAAAGATGGACAATGAATGTGACATAAATTTGCACAAACTAAGCATGCGTTGATGTATTATCGAAATATCTACATTTTAATAACGAGTGATTATTTAACAAAAAACAAGTAAAAACGGTCAGGGTTACATTTAGACACAAACACACACACACACCTCTGAAGCGATAGAAAAGTCCTCGGGACCGCATCACTAGCAAGACGAAACCTGCATTGGTGTACAAGGCTGAAGTCCACCATTCTCCAGTTGAATGGTTGCTACACACACATATAGTTTAGATGTGCCCGTGGTTGATGGCCAACCAACCGCCCGCAGTCAGAGTCCAGCCCTGGCAGCACCGCGGGGAAAGATGCACTGGAACTTTTGCACCATGAAAACAAACGCGCGTCCCATCATTGCCTCTCTCATCTACTACGCGATATCACAGTTTGACATGTCTGTCTTTGGAAAGATCCACGTGGTATCATGATTAATTCAGTGAAGTGTCTTCTCATTGGATATGAAGGCTCAGCCTCATTAATAATTATGAGAGAACGATGAGTCATCAACGGACGATCCGTACAGAAAAACGTCACATCCTGTGACGTGGACTCGATGAAGATTTCAAACCCGGAAGACGAAAATAGCCGATACAAACTCAAATTTAACCATTTATATCCTATTATTCAATTTTACAGATTATAACATTGTCTTCTATGGTGTTCAACACACCTACCTCTGTTAAAATCTCAGAAAAATTGGTTTAGGGTTTCATGACCCTTTAATTCTGATAGAAAGTCCGCAAATTCTTTGATAAAATATTTATGGTGCCTTGGTGGCCTGTATACAGTAGCTAGCACAAATCTCAAATGTGATTTATCATTTATACTATATATTTTTTCATTAAGTACTAACACTTCAAAATAATTATATTTAAAACTTGATTTCTTTGTGGTTTTGAAACTATTACTATAAATTACAGCAACTCCTCCCTCTTTGCGTTTCAGACGAGGCTCATGTTTATAACAGTAATCTTGCGGGGTGGACTCATTTAAAGTAATGTAATCGTTTGATTTTAGCCAGGTTTCTGTCAAACACAGCACATCTAGGTTATTATCTGAAATCATATCATTAACAATGAGTGCTTCTGAAGTAAGCGATCGAATATTCAGCAACCCAAGCTTTAGCATTTGCTCATCTGTATTAAATCTTTTTTTTATTTATTGAACATCAATTCAATTTTTAACCTTAGATGGGTTTAAAAGGTTTTTGGATATTCAAATTTGGGGAACAGACACAGTCTCTATATGATGATAGCTAGGTGAAAGAGGCTCTATGTGATGGGATTTATCTGACCTTGGTGACGCGAGGCCGCTAGCAGACGGTTGGTTAAGCCAGTCTGTCTGCTTCCTGACCTGAGCCCCAGATTGTCATGTTTGAGCTCTAAGACTATGAGCCATATTACTAGAGAGAAGAGCAGCACCATCCCAGGAGGGATGAATACCATCTCTTTTCAACAGGTCAGGTTTGCCCCAAAAACTTTTCCAATTGTCTATAAATTCTATATTATTAAGCAGACACCACTTAGACAGCCAACCGTTAAGCGAACACAATCTACTAACTATCTCATCACTCCTGCGAACAGGAAGGGGGCCAGAGCAAATTACAGTGCTTGACATCGTACTTGCGAGTTCACACACCTCTTTAATATTAATTTTGGTGATCTCCGACTGGCGGAGTCGAACATCATTTGTGCCGACGTGAATAATAATCTTAGAGAATTTACGATTAGCATTAACCAGCACTTTTAAATTTGCTTTGATGTCAGGCGCTCTGGCTCCCGGCAAACATGTGACTATGGTGGTTGGTGTCTCTATTTTCATGTTCCGTGTAATAGAATCGCCAATAACTAGGGCACAATCATTCTCAGTGGGTGTTTCACTGAGCAGGGCAAATCGATTTGTTATGGTAACTGGAACGGAAGAGTGTTTTTTTGATCCGCGACTAGAGCGATCCCTCACTGTCACCCATTTGCCCGGCTGCACGGGCTCTACTTCAGCTGGAACCGAATCATGTAAAGAGTTCACTATGCTAGGCGCATCCAAAGCATCTAAAGCTCTAGCACTCTTACTATCCTCAATTAAAGTTTGGATGCGTGTCTCTAGTTCTGAAATCTTCTCCGTTAGCCTAACTGTCTCCTTGCATTTATCACATATAAATCCTATAATGCCAACAGAGAAGGCTATGCTAAACATGTGACATGAAGTGCAGGTGACAATAACAGGACAAGACATTACTCACCGTGTTTGTTGAGTGATTCTTACTCACCTGAGCTTTTTATGAACTCAAAGGCGCGAGCGCGCGAGAGAAAAATAAATAAATAAAAATAGCTGAGCGCACGGGTGGCGCGTTAACAGGTTTGCGAATTACTAGCGTGTTGTGCTAGTAGTAACGGAAGCTTATGTCAGGTTAATCTGAGATGTTGGGTAAGCTGTATTTAGTTGTAGTATAAACAACTAGAAATTGTAGTAAATGATGGTTCAAAACAAGGAAATACGAGGCTAAGACGGAGCTTACAGCACCGAAGCAAACACACACACAGCAGGCAGCGAGGCAAACAGGAGCAATCGATCCCTTCAAAGCACATGAACACGCACAGCAGAGTCTACCTCAGCAGAGTCTTCCAAAACTGAACGAACTGACTCTGGCCATTTTATCTATCTATTGAAGGTTCTAATTGAGGACTGCAAATGAAAACTAGCTCAAGCTAAATCTGGTGCAAAGCATCTTTAATTAATGTTTTTTGCACATTGTCCCTGTTGAAATAAAATAAACTAACTAACTAACTAATTGGTGTGTGATCAATTTTGACTCTTAGTGTTTCCACTTGGATAATTGTATGCATATTTAGCTGAAGCTGTGCTGACTTGAGTGAACAATATTGAATGCTAGTGCTTTCTAAATGACAACATGGTGTAGGCAATGAGAAATGAAAGGATTTGTGTGTACAGTTTTAGTTCTACAAATCTGACTCATGTGTCAAAACAGTGGAATAGTGTTTATAGTTTAGTGAAATGGGTGTGCTTTTTGATAAATGGCGTTATGGTTTTGAAATTTTAGTTCAAAATCCTGTTTAAAGTATTTAAGCAATCAAGAAAAACTGTAACAGAGGTTTAGATGTTAAAGTTTTATTGAAAATACTAAAGTTACCATACTGTCACCATTGTGGTGATCAGTGTTTGCTTTAGTTGGTCTCTTGACCCTTGACTTTTCAACGTTAGTTCTTCTTTTGCTGATTTAACTGTGTTTCTGATACACATTTGTTATGGCAAAACAAAAAAAACTCAGGATAAATTCTCATCAGATGAAGTTAATCATGTTTCAGTGATGATATCGTCATCATGTAGGGGCCTGATTCACTGATGTTGCTTAAAGTTAAATCTCAGAGTACATCAGCAGTTAATTTAACATGATTTACAGTAATCTTGTGATATTGTGGCATCAGTATTATGACAATATGATATAAAAAAAAATTTATACAGTCATTATACAGAAAAAAAAATAGCTATTTTATTTTACGGCACACAGAGACATCCAGTGTTGTGTCTGAACGCGTTCATTGAACGATAGTTCATGAACTCGTTCATATTTTGGGCGAACGTGAACTGAACGTACCGTATTACTGCCTGATGAATGTTACTGTGAACTCGTTCATTCTGGTGTCTGTGAACGCCACACTCTCTCAGATTAACTTCGTTCAATAGGATGCCAGATTTCTATAGAGCCTTCCAGGCGAAAACCCACCTAAAACACACCGTAAACCGGCCTTAATATGTAGTGGAAAAAACACCCAATCTGGCAACACCAGCCACCAGTATCCACTGACTCTCTTGTTCGATCTTGTTCATCAAAATGAACAAATGAGTTTTATGACAAGGTCGGCGAGGATGGGAAAAATCTGACGCATAGCTTCAGTGTTAAAAATGATAAAATAATTGTCTGTGGTTCTATATGGGCTGGGGTAATCATTTTGAAAAATAATATCTCGCAGCAACCTGGAAAAAAAGAACTATGAACTAGTTAATTTTTGGAACTGTGAACTTAGTTACAAATTTTGAGTATATGAATTATGAACTAAACTAGATCATTTTAAAATTTGTGAACTAAACTTTGAACTAGTTCATGTAGAAAGTGAACTTTCCCAACACTGGAGACATCAAGTATCAACATATGAATCTCAACAATGGTGACAATCAACAAAGCTTGTTTTGTGACGTACAGCGTTGATCTGAATATTTTGTTGATTGTCAGCATTGTTGAGATTCATACACTGATTCTTGATGTCTGTGTGAGTCTACAAAAACATTTTCTGTATAATGACATCATACTAATCTTTATGAGTATCACAGCACTGCAGGAGCTACTACAGTAGTACTGGCATGCGAAATTTAAACTAATATTAAACAACTTATTCAAACTTTAATACCAACGAATCAGGCCACTAAATGATGACTAGATCAAAGTGACCATCAAAATCTGATCATAGTTTTTTTTTTTTTTTTTTTTTTTTTGCCATAATAAACACGTATCAGATAAACACAGTTACAGAAGCAAAAGAAAAACTGATGTTTAAGAGTCAAGAGGCCAAATTAGGGGCTGTTTACATGACACTGTTTTTAAAAAAGAAAAACGTAAAACATTTTATTCATTTTGGCCATTCATTTACATGACAACGGCGTTTGGATGCCTGAAAACGTAAACTTCTGAAAACAGGTTTCAAAGTGCACGTTTTTGAAAACGTTCTCCGTGTAAACAAGAAGTTTTAGAAAACAATCTCTGTGTAAGAAAACGTGAATCTCTGAAGAAGATGACGTCATGCACATGCTTATTACATCTTTAGTGTTTCATCACCTTCTAATGGCCTGGCAACAGAATACAGCATTCTTATTAATTATTAATTTCCGCAGATCCGTGTGAATGGGGATCCTTTTTGACAATGGTGTCGCCTTTACACGGAAAAGCATATATTTGTTGTAAATGTACCCTGAAACACTGATCATCATAATAATGACCTCATAATGTATTATTTTCAATAAAACATCAACATGTAATCCTCTGGTAATTCTCAATAAGAACTTTTATATGAAAGAAATAAAGTCTGGATTGTAATAAGTGAAGATGCTGAGATCTTGAGAGATCCATTAGTGTTAAATGTTCTTTTGGGATTTAAAGGGTTTCTGTTGTCTGAGTTTTTGGGTCACCATTGTGCTGAAGAGTAGAGCCTGAGCTTCAGCCCAGGATGGGCCAGACAACATTGATGTTATGCTGCATGTTGTTTATTAAAGAGGTGGTAACTGTTTAGTTGCTGATGCAGTGAAATAGTTATGTAAATTCACACGTTTTTAACTGCAAGAGGTTCACATTTAACAGTGTATGTTTTTGTTGGTAATAATTCCAGAAATACCTGTAAAATAACAGTGTTTTTCTGTTAAATGTTTAATGAAACTTTCTGTAAAAGTGTTATGATGAGGCAAGGACGAAGCAGAGAGAGAATCCATATGCAAGCATACTTTAAAGGTATAGCGGAGGATCTTTCCGAATTTTAGATAAGAACCGCCCTCTCCACTTTTTGAAAAAATGCACATGCGCAACACTCTACCTGCTCCCGAGAGGGAACGCCTATTAACGTGTGCGAGGTTCTCCTCGTGCACGCTCTGTTTACAAGTTGCTGTCGGCATCGCTCATACAAGATTACTTTCCAAAAGAAGATTTGCACTTTTTCTCCAAATAGCATGCCAAACTTTACCTGTCGAGTAGAAACTTCGCGACTGAGGCATCAGTGGGAAGCCCAACCTGTGTTTTCAGCGCACGCCATCGTGTGAAACAATCTCCCAAAAACACTCTGATCTTGTTTCTCTCTTCTGAGGCCTTTCTCTTCTTCTCATACAGTTCGTACAAACTTTTTCTCTTGCGACCCTCAGACATTTTCAAAGGACCCGGTGAAACGGCGAGCTTCAATGAATGGCTTAGCTCTAGCTCACCACACATAAACACCTGAAAGTGCGCATGCGCAGAAAGCGAAAACTAAGGGACGAGCACGTACGACGGCCTTACGTAAACATATCACCAGAATGATTGACACTTAGGTGGACCAATAGTTTACACTACCCACCCGGAAAAAGAAAATCCTCCGCTATACCTTTAATAGAACAAAAAGAACACGGAACTCTGGACAGGAAACAGCTGCAACGACCGACAAACAACAACTGAAGCACAGAGGTATATATACACAGGCAAACAAGATAACAAGGGGGTGTGGTTAATCAGAAACACCTGGGGAGACTAATAAACAAGAAAAACTACAAAGGACTACAAAACATGGCACAGGACAGGAAATAACAAAAGTCCACACACGACAAGGGAAACACAGGACAGGAATCATGACATAGCCCCCCACTTAAAGGGATAGTTCACTTTGAAATTAAATTTTGGTTTGTTTTAGCTTACCTCAAGGGCATCCAAGATGTAGGTGTCTTTTTTTCCGCAGTAGTTTCAATTTTGATATTTTTAGGTCAAACCGTTCTTGTCTGACAGTCATATAATGCAGGTCTATGGTCACTGTCTCAAAGAGCATGCACAGAGTCCAAATTAAAACAATTCCCCATCGTCCAAATTAAACAATTCCCCATCGCTCGTTTCGTGTCTTAGGCCATCAATGTGTACTTACGATGGGGAATTGTTTAATTTGGACGACGGGGAATTGTTTTAATTTGGACTCTGTGCATGCTCTTTGATGGGGTGACCATAGACCTGCATGATATGACTGTCAGACAAGAACGGTCCACACACGACAAGGGAAACACAGAACAGGAATCATGACAAAAAGTATTTTTTTTTCTTCTTTATTTTTAAATGAGTTAATTTCAACGTTTTTGTTTGGCAGCCGTAGCTGACAGTCATTTACTTTTTTTGTGTAAATAAGGCTCCGTTTCCGGGTTTCTGGTTTAATTAGGCCTTTGAGTCAGTTCCAACACTAAAACCTATTCAGGCACAGTGCAGGGCCATCAATGGGTTAGTGATTGGCTGAGACTCGGGCCAGTTATGGCCCATGTGTGGCTCTTGTCTTTAATCCAGATCTGTGCCACTCGAGGGCCGTCATTTTTTGTGGCATGTGGGCCGTGGGAAAAGGGGCTGTGTGGACCGGAGCTGGGCCAGAAAAAATGTGAGCAATAAACGGAATCAAACTAACAGAGATAATGAAAGAAATATATTTTTATTTTTAAGTGCACATGCTAAAACAATTAAATGAGAACTTTCAAATCAAGTGAAAAATTTCAGAAAAATGATTCAGGATTATAAAAGAATAACAGGCATTTTAAAAAAAGAGACTTGATTGAATTTAATAGATTTGATTAGACTGAAAATGCCTGTAGCCAAATGTAACTGTGCAGTCAGATATACTCTGGACGCACAACAAATCTAAAACTGTAGTCATCAGGACAGGGGTTAGGCAGACCCATACTGCTGTTGGTTTGAAGCACTGCCAAGCTGTTTTTGAAGTCTTGGACATGAAAGACATTGTTTTGATCCTTACAGGTGAGAATCAATCTGTTGCTGAAGCGAATGGTGTTAGTGTAACTGTTCTGATTATCCTCAGTGAAGAGCCTTGCAACAGGAACAGAATTACATGAAACTTGATAGTTAGAGCATTCCTGAACGGTAAGAAAAACCCGGGCTTTCCACAAAACCCTTTGCCCCCTGTAAAGACCACTAGGGTGTACAGGAAAGTAGATGTTTTGGATTCTGTTACTTTGTTCAAGGTATGGGTGTTTGAAGCTGGTAACATTGATAACTACACTCCACTCATTAGCAGTGTAGATTCTGGGTAGATAATCATTACTCATGTTATCCATTTTATTCCTGATCTTAGAGAAAGGCAGAGCATTGAACTGAAAACCTCTGAGCAGACCAGTTAGGTACAGTTTCTCATGATTCTGATGGAGAACACTTGAGGAAAACTGCATTTCATACAGTTTATCCACTGGGATCAAGAGGAAGCGGATGTGATTCAGGAGGCTGGCCTGTTGTTCTGAACTAATTTCATCACCTTTGTCTTGGATCCATCTCTCCAGAGCTTCAAGAAGAAAAGCTTCATCCTTCACAACCAGGTCTGAGCGCTGCAGCAGAGCGTCCATTATGTGAAAAGAGATAGTGCTCCACAGCGGAGAGCTTATGAGGAACTCACAGTTCCAGGAGAGATACTGAAGGACATTCTCCTGCAGAACAAGGTCACCTGTGCGGACGCCATAATCGTACATTGATAGCTGTGTCCGGAAGGTGTTGTCTTCAGGAAGGAGTGAAGTGAAGACCCTGCCAACATCCTCCATAAGCGTCTTCACTCCGAAGATAAATGACAGCTGATGGAGACATTGAGCCGAAGTGATGGAAACATCAATCCGACGAGTGTACAAATACCTGAGAACAACAGATCAGACACTGTAAGCATCTATCACACATAATATATTCAGTAGAATTATGATATGCACTATTCAAAGCAACATTCTCAATGAATTGAGATAAATGGATTGAGCTGCAAATTGAAGTGATCTTAAGAAATGTACCTGAGAAAAGCAGAGACATGAGGATGGCACGCCTGGCTGACATCCACTGTGAGGTTTCTGGACTCATTTGTTATGTTTAGTTCTGGATAAATCATGAGGATCATACGGTGCACACAAAACCCTGAAGACCAAGATCATCAGACAAACCCAGACTGTTATCCACAGAGAACTGACGATTGCTGGTTATGTTTTTACCTGTAAAGAAATATATAATATATAAAATATAATAAAGCTGATTAAAATTATGTAAATAATAGATATACAAGCGCACATCTGCAAATATATCTCTTGTAGCCATTTTTTTACCAGCCTCGCATATCACTCCTGCATCTTCTTTATGTGTGCAGTCAGTAACACCCCAGCCATTGAAGCTGCAATCAGACAATGAGCTTTCTGAACCTTTACAGTTCATGTCATCCACCCAGATTGGACCAGAGCCTTGAAAAATCAATAGATTTTGGGGTAATTTTTTTTTGACAATTATTGTTATCATAATGTGTAACAATAAAATGGACTGAGGATCATATATACCTTCACCATATTGTCCTCCAGCCGTAGCTGAGACTGCTCCAGGAAAACCCATCTGACGACACACCACTTGTGCTTCAGCCACGTCCCATCCGTCATCACAAACTGTTCCCCACTGTCCATCATGATAGATCTCCACACGACCAGAAGAAGGAAGATCCCCCACCAATCTCATGCTGCCCTCCTGTGTTGGCTGCTTTGGTCGGTGATCTTCATCCAGCAACAGAAGATTTAAAGATTTATATGTTTTACGGAAAAACATGCTCACAAAAAAAGACTTTTAAAGCAGCCAATGAAATGTGTTGCTTAACCTCAGCTAACTGTGCATTTGTTGTTGCAACAGATGTGCTTGGTTGTAAAATTCCTCTGGATGTGTAAGACTTTGTAGATTATATTTAAAAAATGTTGTAATGTTTACAAATATTACTGTGATATTGTATTTATTTTATATAAAACTCATGACAAACCTATAAATACAAATACTGCAAACAAACAATAGAGCTTTTTACACTCTTTTTCAAAAAGAAATTGTTACTACATCATATGTTTGTTACGTAATGCAGACACTGGAGAGGAAGATGGAAGGCGAACAGTGAGTTTATTGACATAATGGAGCAGTGATGAAGTGAGCAGGTAGGTTAGACTCCAAAGGATGATCTTGAGGTAGACACAAAGGAATGGAAGATGCTGGAGACAGGGAGATTGCTGGAGACAAGGAGAATAGTCCACTATGGGTAATTGAGACCGGACAATGAGCTGGGGTGAAGTGTGTGTACAAGTAGTATAGGTAATGAGGGTAATGATGAGGTGCAGGTGTGTGTGATCATGAACAACGTGCATGTGCGACCAAGGACAGTGATGGGATATAATGTGCAGAACTGTGACAGTAGCCCCCTCCTCCCGGAAGGCACGTCCTCGTGCCATGTAACATCCCAGGGGTGGGCGCCTTGGAGGCTGACGAGGAGGTAAAAGCCTCCAGGGCGGTGCTTGTTCAGGCGTCCAGGGCGGAGCTGGCCATTCAGACGGCCAGAGTGGAGCTGGCAGCTCAGGAGACCAGGGCGGAGACGGCAGTATGGGTATATCACCCCCCCCCCAAAAAAAAAAAAATCTTGGGGAGCTCCAGGCGTCGCTGGAATGGACTCTGGACGGGGACAGAGACTGGAGCCCCCACTGGACTCTGGACGAGGGCGGAGACTGGAGCCACTTCTGGGCTCTGGACGAGGATGGAGACTGGAGTCACCTCAGGATTCAGGATGAGGACGGAGACTGGAGTCACCTCAGGACTCAGGATCAGGCGCGGCGGCCATCTTGGACGAGGGCTCAGGCGTGGTGGCGGCCATCTTGGACGAGGGCATAGGCATGGCGGCGGCCATCTTGGACAAGTCTCTGGAAAGCCGGCCATCTTGGGATGAGACTCTAGAATGGCGGCCATCTTGGGACGAGACACTGGAATGGCGGCCATCTTGGGACGAGGCTCTGGAATGGCGGCCACCTTGGGACGAGACACTGGAATGGCGGCCATCTTGGGACGAGACACTGGAATGGCGGCCATCTTGGGACGAGACACTGGAATGGCGCCATCTTGGAATGAGGCTCTGGAATGGCGGCGGCCATCGTGGGACGAGGCTCTGGAATGTCGTCGAGTTCACCATCGCTGGGATGGCCGATGGTGAACGGGGACTCACCGTTGGTCAATACCCACTCCACAAAAGCATTGAAATTCTCCCGAGGTCCTGCACAGGGCAGGCGTGCCCTGGTCTCCGCATTGAGGCCTGTGTGTAAGAAAACACTCAATGATCGGTCGGGGAAGGAGGTAAGGTCGAGGAATGCCGCGGTGTGGGCCTCGAGAGAATGCTGGTCTTGGTCCAAGCAAAGTAAGAGCACTGCTAGATCCATTTTCTGCCTTGGTCCGGTCTTCTGGAGACAGGTAGAAGAGTCGACTACGTGTAATCGAGACTGGGCAATGGGCCGGGGTGAACCCTTAGGGACCGTTCGGTATTTATGGAAGGGGCCACCGGAGGAAAATAGGGGAGGGTCATGTCTTTTTATTCTTTGTTGAGGGGAGGGGCATCCAACTTTTTTTAGTCTAGGGGGAGGGTCACCCAACTTTTATATTCATGAAAACAGCAACATTTCAAAGTGGCTTGTTTGGTGCTTTTTTCTTCCATTTAGCTCCATGTTGATCTCGCGTTATCAGCCCCCCTTCGATATCAGATGGGTCTGACCCAACAAAAATCCAGTTTGGCGCTGTTTGACAGTGCGCGCGCACTTCAGTTCGCGCTTAGAAAAAGTGCATCATGTCAGAACAGAATGCCAAAGAAATGTTTACCTGGCAAAGCTTTAAAGCACGAGCAAATAATGAACTTTTGTGATTGCGAATAAGTGCACAGTGTCCTGTGAGTGTAACTCTACCACTGCATTAACATGTGATGTGAACGTACGTCGAGTTTTACAGTATTGGGACTAAGGCCCCGTCCACACTACTGCGTTTTCGTTTAGAAACGGAGAATTAAAACGAATACGATCTCCGTCCACACCAGCGTTTTAGCTGCGTTTTAGAATTGATCTCCGTCCACATTAAAACGACTGAAAACGCGGATCACGTGACCATTCACCAACACTGGGCATGCGCGTGCCGATGTAAACACAACTTCATTGATAAAATTATCCCACCATGCGCTGGTTCTTCCCGGGTTAACCCAAAACCGACGCTCAATGAACAGTCGATACCGCCGCTGCACACAGGAATTGTCTCAGATCGCTCGAATAATAGCTTGCCTCCGGCGCATGTAGGCAGTTATAGCATTGTTAAATGCAGAATTTACTTGGACAACAGCTGCTAGCAAAGATATACGCCATGACTGATGACACCCAATCATAGAGCCGAACGTGAGCTCTAGTACGTCATCGTTTCTAAAGTCCTCCGTTTTGACCCGTCCACACTAAAACGCCCTCCGGAGATTCAAAACGAAAAACGGGTCGGCAGCGTTTCTAAACTTCTCCGTTTTGGGTCTCCGTTTTTGCCGTTTTAGTGTGGGCGGGAGGTGCAAACGTAGCAAAAGGTCTCCGTTTTTAAACAAAAACGCAGTAGTGTGGACGGGGCCTGAGGAGCCAGAACTGCAGCCGATAGAATTGCGCTGTAGCGCGATACTACCATATTTTAGTTTCCATTCTTATTTTGTTTCCACGATGTGTAAGATGTAGGCTAGGGCTACCACCTTTACAGTACAGGCCAAAAGTTTGGACACATTACTATTTTTAATGTTTTTGAAAGAAGTTTCTTCTGCTCATCAAGCCTGCATTTATTTGATCAAAAATACAGAAAAAAATGTAATATTGTGATATATTATTACAATTTAAAATAATTGGTTTTCAATTTATTATACTTTAAATTATAATTTATTTCGGTGATGCAAAGCTGAATTTTCAGGATCATCACTCCAGTCTTCAGTGTCACATGTGACATCCAGTCAATCACATGATCCTTTAGAAATCATTCTAATGTTCTGATTTATTATGAGTGTTGTAAACAGTTCTGCTGCCTAATATATTTGATGAATAAAAGGTTAAAAAGAACTGCATTTATTCAAAATAAAAAACATTTTTTTTAATATAAATCTTCTTTATAATCACTTTTTATCAATTTAACACATCCTTGCTGAATAAAATTATTGATTTATTTAAAAATAATAAATAAAAAAATTACTGACCCCAAATTACTGACCAGTAGTGTATATTGTTGTTATAAAAGATTTCTATCTTGAAAACATTTGCTGCTTTTTTTTTCTTTTCTTTTTCTTTTTTTTTATTCATCAAAGTATCCTAAAAAAGTATCACAGGTTATGAAAAAAATATTAAGCAGCAGAACTGTTTCCAACTTTGACAATGAATCATCATATTAGAATGATTTCTAAAGGATCATGAAGTAATGATCCTGAAAATTCAGCTTTGCATCACCGAAATAAACGATAATTTAATGTATAATAATTTGAAATCCAATTATTTTAAATTGTAATAATATATCACAATATAATTTTTTTTCTGTATTTTTGATCAAATAAATGTAGGCTTGATGAGCAGAAGAAACTTCTTTCAAAAACATTAAAATAGTAATGTGTCCAAACTTTTGGCCTGTACTGTATATTAGTATTATTTAAGTTAACATAATAAAACGTAGACCTACACCACAAAAACTAGTTGAGGATAGATTCGTTAAAATTGGGCGATTCCAGTGTTATGGACGTGACATTTGCAGTCAAAACTTGAAAAATAAATTCTCAGAAAATGCATTTAATACCAATATTTTGAAACGTCTGAAAGGAGTCAAGACATTAGAAAAATATCAGTCTACACATGCGTTTTATATTTAATATGAGGGAAATACACATGTGACGTGACACAAAAAATCTTTAACTTTTAGGTGGCAAAATATTTTTTAGTAATTCTATGAATTACACTGTGCAAACCAAAAGATATATAGCCTACCCACCGGATGAATAAAGATCGGCCTCCACAGAACATAAAATATTATTTTTATTTTATTTTTCGAGTTCGCATTTATGTGAAAAAAAAAAAAAAAAAAAAACAATGTTACGGGCGTACAGTTCTCCATTACGGACATGATCGACTGCTCTGAAAGCGACTTTAAAAATTTCACAGAGACCTCAAACAAAAAGCACAAAGCCTTTCTTTAAAGTGAATTTGTTTTTTTTATTAATTGTATCTTAATTTTAATCAATGTTTCATCTGGATTAAATAAATAAGTAAATATAGTAGAAAATAGATCACCATGACACGGAGGCGCGGGCGAGTGAACTGGACTCTTGTCTCATAAATGAACCGAAACTCAGCGTAAGGTAGGCTACTTGCCTCACAGACCTGAGAAATATATAGAAAGCTTGAAATGTCTACTTTTAAAAAGAACAATTCAAAACGAAGGAAAACAGACTGCTTTCTGCTTATGAAATGTGCATTTCTTTCTGGCGCGTTCGCATCGTCAACTTCATCTTTGCAGTCGACACAGAAAACACTTGTTTATTAATAAACAATTAAAATGTCTCCTTGCTATATTTGACATATTAATAATCATTACTTTAGCCGGTTCTTTGTGACAGCTTTTAGATGCTTTGTTGGCAGCGCCACCCACATACGTTGAACGAGTCACACACCGCATCAGAACCGAAAACATGATTTTTTTCAAATCTAAAATCAAAAATCGTGATACGAACCGAATCGTAGGTTTGGTCTATCGTTACAGCCCTAATAAGATGAAAAAGCGAGAGTTTATGGTTTAAAAACAAACAAACAATGGCTATCTGAACATATTTGCCAAGCGCAAACCAGTACAGAAGTAGGCTAATCAATAAATTATCGGGGAGGGTCATGCCTTTTTTCACAATCATTTTGGAGGGTCATAGAAAAATGTATTGCTGGCGAAGGGAGGGTCATGTATTTTTTGACAACAGATCTCAAAACTCCTCCGGTGGCCCCTTAAATAAAAAACGAACAGTCCCTTACGTAAAAAAAAAATATATATATATATATATGGGAATATACTGCAAAATATAATGCAATATATTATATAATACATTTCCATATATGGGAAACTAGTGCTTATATTTTTCAAATATATTGCAATATATGCATTGATCATGTTTGGCTATATATTAATGAATATAAAATATTTATAAATAAAGACAAAAATAGCATTACATGTAATATTCACAAAGTTTTATCCTTTATTGTGTACATATTGCACATACATGTTCCAATGTGAATGTATGTTCACACATATATATACACACACATTCACGGAATGAGTTACAACAGATTTCTAGTTCCCAGCATGCTTTGCTTCTGACTGTTAAAGGAGAGCAAATGTTAAAATGAAGTGTTATTTAATGTGTTTTGCTTAATATTAATATAGGGGGGAAATCTGTTAGTGTGTAATGTTCTATTATTTTTTAATTTAAAAGGTTTTCTTGGTATGAGTTTTTGGGGTCCCCATTGTGCTGAAGAGTAGAGCTTGTGGTGAGGTTGATGACTGGCCAAAGACTACAGTATTAAGATTTTATTTTTTAAAAGTAATGATGAGTGTGTACTCCTCAACATAGGGATAGTCTCTTGGTTAAATACTTAAGTATATGCAGATGTACTTTTGCTGTTGTCAATTAGCTTGAAAATATTAAACATTTACAGTAAACCCTTTAAAATGTGATTTTAAGATCGTTTTTATTATTATTACTGTTATTGTTATTATTAATAATAATAATTTTGCATGCAGCTGCCACACACAAATATAATTCAATTGCAATTGCAATATTTGGTGATTTTATTTATTTATTTATTTATTGCAAAACTGTGCAGCCCTTTCCTATATCTCTATCCATGATATTGATCCATAATAAGGATGATTGGATGAGGGATGGATGTATGGATATCTATCTATACAGATGTACTGTACAAACAATATCAAACTAGCTAAAATAGTACTGAATTATGTGTGTTACACACAAGTGTTACAACTAACCCCTCTTTCTGTCACAATTAATCCTGCATATGGGTCAAGTTGTAACATTTGCACTTCTGTCACTTTCAGTGCAACTGTACGAAAATGGTAGGTCCTAGAATATAAGTGTTCATTTGTAGCAGAGATGTGTATATTGCTTGTGTAAAAAAAAAAAAAAAAAAGATTAATCTAACTTAATTATTTTTTAAATAATTGAGCCAAAACCAAAATGTGTCCCGCTCTCCCCTACTCTTTGGTTTCATGGATTATCCTGAAGAAGATGGAAAATATAATTTATTTATTTATACTTTTGACCAAATCTTATATTTATAAATGTAAGTTTACTGATCATAAACCCAATTTTATATGTTTGTTGACTGAAGTAAGGCTGTACGTAAACAGTATTAGAGACTCTCTGAATAAGAAAGCTGTCAAGACTTTAAAAATCTGCGATCTTGACAGATATTTAGTTGATATTTTTATACCTGAATGCACTTTTATTCTGATATTTATGTTACCTGGCACCCTTTTCTTTTTCTTTTCTTTTTTATATAGTATTTTTTTCTTTCTCTTTTTTTTTGTATTGTATGTATAATGTTTAATACTTTAATTTGTACAAAATGTATGTTGCTTAAAAAAAAAAAAAACGCAAACATATTTTATAAAAAATGAAAGAAAATGTTTACTAACCAAACGGCGTCCAATGTTGTGCTGAAACGTGAAGAAACAGTAGAGGCAATAGAAGATACATGATTCTCCTCATGCTGGAAATATTGCAAAAGCAGAGACAGGAAAACAATTCTCAGCTGAATGAGTTACAAAACATCTTGCATTTTAAATAAGGATCAAAATATTTTGAAACTGTGATAAAACGCTGTGTAATCACATTTAAAGGCTGCCAACATTTTTATTTTACGAAAATGCTAAATTTGAGAAGTTTTATTACTGCAACATATGCATTTAAACAAGAACTCTCTGTCAGCACATCTGGGCTATGGTTATTGTCAGAAAAAATGTATTGTTTAGTTAATCATTTCATACAAACTTTGCTCTGCTGTTTCGTCCGTGCTGCTTCAGATCCTTTTCATGCAGTCCAACAAAGAATGATACAAACACAAAATGGAATCTCCTTCTTCTACAAAGTTTATTGGTCAGTTTATATACTCTTCTTGTTATGCATATTCATTTGATATAGAACAAAGACTTTCACAATTGATTGGATGAACATTATCACAAGCCCTCCTACTTCCGTTTAACATGATGTTTTTACCTCTTTTCAAGGACAAATGTGTCAACAGTTAGATAAAAAACATGCTGAAACACAGCTGGTGCTCTAGCAAGGAAAGCAAAACTAAGAATGATGGGGGAGAACGAGTGGATCAACTTCCTGAGGGGATTGCATCAGGGATAGTTCTCTGCTAAAGCGAAGAGGTCAACTTCTGATAACTTGTGACAAACCTGGTATAGTTAAATGGTCAGTCAACTGTATGATGGATCAAAGTAATTGTAGACCTATTTGCTGCAATCTTGTTTTCTGCAGGTTTTTTGTAAAATTATTATTTTTTCTTATTGTCTTTCTGCTACTGTTGCTAAAATAACAAGTCTTTAATGTGGCACTGTTTAGCATAACAGAGAAGCAACCCGCATGGAGCAAAAAGGGCTTGAATGAAGCACGTTTTGCTCTAGATAAAATATTAGAGGATGTGGCGCAAAAAATAATTAACGCACTGCCCACTTTAAACTGTAGAAACGGTAAAATGGCACAGTTATGTCCCACTGTCTGGATGGAACCAGGTCCTCCACTCTCTGTAGACTAGACCTCTCTTGATAGCATGTCCGCTCTGCAGTTCAGATGGTAGGGAACAAATGGACAGGAGATGCTGGTCGGCACATAGAAAACTCCTCGCCAGCTTCTGTAAGTCAAGTCAAGTCAAGTCAAGTTTATTTATATAGCGCTTTTCACAACACAGGTTGTATCAAAGCAGCTTCACAGTAATAAATTAGAACAATACATCAATGTTTGTTTCTAGTGGAACGTCTACGTTCGGTAATGCTGATCAATAGTATCGTTGATTGATTAATTCAATTAAATATCCCCAAATATCCCCAACTGAGCAAGCCAAAGGCAACAGTGGCAAGGAACCGAAAAACTCCATCAGGTGACCTAATGGAGAAAAAAAAACCTTGGGAGAACCCGGGCTCAGTCGGGGGCCAGTTCTCCTCTGGCGTTTATGAACTAGAGGTCGGATTTAACTGTAGGATTAAAAGTATTATATGAATGCCTGGCTGAAGAGATGCGTCTTTAATCTAGTTTTAAACTGGGAGAGCGAGTCTGAGCAACGAACAGTATCCGGAAGACTATTCCAGAGTTTTGGTGCTAAATGTGAAAATGCTCTCCCTCCTTTGGTGGATCTGGATATCCTAGGTATGACCAAAAGCCTCGAATTTAGTGACCTTAAAGAGCGCGATGGATTATAGGGCGATAGAAGATCGGTTAAATAGACTGGAGCTAAGCCGTTTAGGGCTTTATAAGTCAGTAGCAATACCTTGTAATTAATACGGGACTTTATAGGTAACCAATGTAGGGATGATAAAATCGGTGTTATATGATCATATTTTCTTGATCTAGTTAGAACTCTAGCGGCGGCATTTTGGACTAACTGTAGCTTGTTTATTAAGGATGCAGGACAACCGGCTAATAACGCATTACAGTAATCTAGTCTCGAGGTCATGAATGCATGAACTAACTTTTCTGCGTCAGAAACTGATAGCATATTACGTAGCTTAGCAATGTTTCTAAGGTGGAAAAAGGCTGTTCTTGTAACATATGAAATATGATTTTCAAAAGACAGGTTGCAGTCTAATATAACACCCAGGTCTTTTACTGTAGAGGATGAAGTAACAGGACATCCTACTATGTTAAAGTTGTATTGTGAGAGGTTTTGTGGGTGGTTTTTTGAACCGATAAGTAGTACCTCTGTCTTGTCTGGATTTAATAAAAGAAAATTATGCGTCATCCAATCTTTTATATCTTTAACACACTCTGTCAATTTGGATAATTTAGCGTTTTCATCTGGCCGTGATGAAATATAGATTTGAGTGTCATCAGCATAACAATGGAAACTAATTCCATGTTTCCTTATAATATTTCCAAGTGGTAGCATATATATTGAGAATAATAGAGGGCCTAACACAGATCCCTGCGGCACTCCATAGTTTACTGGAGTTATGATAGATTTTTCTCCATTTAAATAAACAAAATGGTAGCGGTCAGATAAATACGATCTAAACCAGCTTAATGCTTGTCCTTGAACACCAGTATAATTTTGTAGTCGATCTAAGAGTATTGTATGATCTATAGTATCGAACGCAGCACTAAGATCAAGTAAAACTAATATTGAGATACAGCCTTGGTCAGAAGCTAAAAGTAAATCATTTGTGATTTTAACGAGCGCAGTTTCAGTGCTATGATGCGGCCTGAATCCAGACTGAAACTTTTCATAGGTGTCATTTTCTTGTAAGAAAGAGCCCAGTTGAGCGGACACAACTTTTTCTAGTATTTTAGACATAAAAGGTAGATTTGAAATGGGTCTATAATTTACTAGATTATTCGGATCTAATTGTGGTTTCTTAATGAGAGGTTTTATAACTGCCAGTTTAAATGTTCTTGGAACATGACCTAAAGATAAAGACGAGTTAATAATATTGAGGAGAGGCTCTTCCACTACAGGTAACACTTCTTTCAATAGTTTAGTTGGTATGGGATCTAATAAACATGTTGTTGTTTTAGAGGAAATGATAAATTTATTTAACTCTTTTTGTTCTATAGTTGAAAAGCACTGTAATTGTTCTTGCGGCGTGATAATTGAGGCTGAATTATAAGGCGCGATTGAGGATTGAACGTTTACAATTGTGGTTCTGATGTTTTCTATTTTCTCAGTGAAGAACTTCATGAAATCATTACTACTAAACTGTAATGGAATACTTTGTTCAGGAGACATCTGTTTATTTGTTAGTCTCGCCACAGTGTTAAATAAGAACTTAGGATTGTTATGGTTGTTTTCTATTAGTTTGCGTAGATGCTCAGCCCTGGCCGCTTTTAGGGCCTTTTTATAACGTGACATACTGTCTTTCCATGCGATTCTAAAGACCTCTAAGTTGGTTTGTTTCCATTTACGCTCTAAATTACGGGTTTCTCTCTTTAGAACACGCGTAGTACTGTTGTACCATGGTGCTTTACTTTTCTCTCTGACCTTTTTTAATCTAATGGGCGCAACAATATCCAATGATCCAGAGAGAATGGTGCTCATAGTGCTAGTTAATTCCTCAAGTTCATCTGTTTGTTTGGGTTCACTGAGCAGCTGAGACAGATCCGATAAGCTGTTTGAAAAATTATCTATGGTGGATGGAAGGATTGTTCTGCCTAATCGATAACGCGGCGCAGTATGATATATTACAGGAGTACGTAATATGCAAGTTACCATGTAATGGTCAGTGACATCGTCACTTTGTGGAATGATATCTATATCGGTTGGATCGGTTCCATGTGATATAATTAAATCGAGTGTATGATTAAATCGATGAGTCGGTCCGGTAATGTTTTGCTTGACCCCAAAGGAGTTTAATAAATCTGTAAACGCAGCCCCTAACGCATCATTTTGATTATCTACATGGATATTAAAGTCTCCAACAATTAATGCTTTATCGAAGTTAACTAATAGGTCTGAGAGAAAATCTGCAAACTCTTTTAGGAAATCAGCGTAAGGCCCAGGCGGTCTATATACGGTAGCCAAGGCTAGAGATAATAGGGATGTTTTTCGAACATCTAAGAGCGTAACATTTAGTACAAGTACTTCAAATGAAATAAACTTATAACCCGTTTTCTGAGTAACATTGAGAAAATCTCTATAGATTGTTGCAACACCGCCGCCACGACCATTCAGACATAAGGACTATGAATTAATGGCGCTTTGGCAATTTATGTATGCTACACAGTAAAATCCCCAGTGTTAAATTAACACCACTCATGTTCATATGTGTCCACTCTACACAGTGTTAAAATAACACTGAAGATGTGTTGAAGTTAATTAGATAATTAGGTGATTAATTAAGTGACAGAGTATTAGTGAAAAACAGCTGTTAACAAGCAGAATCACTGAAGGAATCTGAAACAACTACAGGAATTCAATAATGAGACAAGCAGAAACGTCTAACTTTGTTATGTAATGTGTCCTCAACTGCTGGAATGCTAGTATTGCCCTGCTTCACAGAACCAACCAGGTTGGTGAAATCAGAGGCCGCCGCATTAAAAAAAGCCTGCTTTTAGGGTATTGAGATCTTGTAATGAAGATTGCTGTAAAATGGTAGCTTCCTTCTAATGGGGCATGAAGTGACAGGCCACTCAGAAAACGCTTGTCGACCTTGGAGGACTGAGAATCACAAGGCTTGTCAGGCCACTCATGAGCTTCTCAGTAGCACGAGTTAACACATCCACGAGCTCAGTGTAGGCCGCAGAAGGCCACGTATCCTGGTCGCTAGGTGGGAGATAGTCTGTCGAGGGCCCAAAATCCTCAGATTTAGAAGTCGGGGTGAATAAAACATCCTCTGTTCCAAAGGAAATTACATTGTGTGCTTCTGAACTGGGGCATAAAATATGTTTTATTACAGTTTTTCTCAATTGCTTAGGGGCTGTTTACACCTGGTCACTTCATGCGTTTTCTCAGATCGGATAGCTATCTGATTTATAAAAACGATTCCATTTACACCTGGTCACATAAATGTGTTTTTGCGAAACGGATTTAAATCCGATCTTCAATTCCCTGCGCTATATGCAGAATTAATGGAGTGCACGTCACCGAAAGCAACAGATATGAGCTGCATTTTATTGATCATCAGCTAAAATTTCAAAATCAAAGACCGCAATAAGAGAGAGCAGCAACAGCCCTGGTGGTAAGATCATTTCGTTTCTTAAGAATTTACTTTTAATGATGATGATTGTTTGTTAGCGTCTGCGACTTACTTTCACTTTGATTTGCGATAGTTTGCACGTTGGCTTAATGAATAGATGCTCAGCTTCTCATCTGCGGAGATGCGTGTTGCAGTAGCGTCGTCATATCTGGATATAACACATATAGCCTATAACACACGCTCACACGTTTATTTTTTTTAGCATTTTTGGGAGGAGTACAATTTACATGTGGTTTCAACAACCAGATGCATTTACACTTGTCCAGTTTTGTCTGGAATGCGGCCCAGACCTCCTCCTGAAGTGGTTTGAGCGATCGGATTCAAATCCGTCTCGAATGCGCTTCGGAGGGCATTTACACCTGGTCTTTTCACGATCGGATAGCTATCCGATCTGAGAAAATGCATGAAGTGGCCAGGTATAAACAGCACCTTAGACACTATAACCAGGCTTTTGAACTAAAAATTCAAAACCATAATGCCATTATCAAAAAGCACACCCATTTCCCTAAACTATAAACACTATTCCCTGTTTTGACACATGAGTCAGATTTGTTTCAAATCGATGGTATCAAACCAATGCGTCAGAGGTGAATATACGCAGGCTATAAACAGTTTTGGCCTCTAAACTCTAAACCTGTAAACTTACAAGCTCACCATCTCCACCTTCCCCACCATTCCGCAGGATCCTACTCCCTTCTCACACTGCCGCAGCAGTGCCATCTCCTCCGCTCCTGCAGGAGCTCCGTCTCTGGCTAACTTTGCCTTCACAGCCAAAGGATTGTTTCAAAGGATTCCACTTTGCTGGGCTTCCAAAATTTGTCACTCCACCGTCAGCTGGTAGGACCTACCACCCTGACGCCGTGGGCTGCTCCCGTCGGAGGCTACATGGGCCCTCTCCGTCGGCCGTCTTTGATCTCACTGCTCCCTGCCCATCGGTCGGCAGAGGTCACCCGTCTGACGCCATGAGCTGCTCCCGTCAAGAAGCGGCGTGAGCCCTCCCGATTGGGCATTTCCAAATCTTGCTGCTCCTCATTCGCCGGCCAGTAGGTTGTTCCTAATTATGGCCCGATTGGTTCCAAAATATGTCTGCTCCCTAGTTCGTGGGCCAGCAGGACCCGTCCGCCAGGCGCCGTGAGCTGCTCCTGTCGAAGGCAACACGAGCCTTCCTGGTCAAGCAACCAGGCTTCTTCTCAAAACGCCAGCCCGCCAAATCTCTGCTTTTTTTGGGAGGTCTTTAGGTCTGACAGCTGTCCTTTGCTCTTTTTTCTTTTGGGGGAGTACTCTAGGTTCGGACAAAAATTCCGAGCTCGGAGTCCTCCCCCTGGACAGCACGTCAAACACACATAACCTTTACTCCACTTATTTACATGTAAGTGTGAACTTGTGATATTATGTTTTATTAACAAAGTTCGGGAGGAGCATGTTCAGATAATTAACCTAAATTAACACAAGAGGAGAACACTCAGTTAATCAACCAATTGCCAAAATAAGAGGTATAAATACAGCAGAATTACCTCCGTTCGTTGCCAGTTTAACAGCATCCCTCCACCACCCCATCTCCTCACTTCTAGTCCTAGCTACTCTTACAACAACCGGTGGGAGTACTCTGGGTTTGGGCAAAAATTTCGACCTCAGAGCCCTCCCCCCGGACAGCACGCCAAATAAGTATAGCCTTTACTCCACTTAATTACATGTAAGTGTGAATTTGTGAAATAATTGTGGAGAAATTCCACAGGAAAATCAGCGCGGTGCGAGCGCTTGGGCGAGAGAGAGGGAGAAACCGGCCAAATCTCGCGAGAATCACGACTTGCTTTACGGCACAACGCCACATACATCAAAACATATGAAGCAGCCTCTATGGAAGACACTAGCACGCATTTCAGACGTGAATCATGGCAGAGTCGACGAAGAAAACGCGGTCGGAAGAGTCAAGGAAAAGAAAACGAGAAAGTGAGACACAAGAGTCCCACTCGGTCAGGCTTTCACTCGTTGGCGAAAGCTAAAAAGCAGCAAAGGATGCAACAGCGATGCTGACCTGGCATTCTTGTTGATGGACTAGTAAGTAAATCTCTTATTTGTAAACTTGCTTGCGTTCTGTGTTGTATGTTGTTTCGCTTGCTTGTTGTATGTCATTTTTTACGAAGTTGTTCATTTATCCATTGTTGATAATAAGACCAGTCCACTAATTTCCACATATGTCTAGCTAGCTATCGATTAGCAGAGCTATTAGCAGACTTGATAACAAACACTCGTTTCTCTTACGTGTTTTTGTGTTATGTTTTATTGCCCAGCTTGCCTCACGAGCAAGTTTACCATCTGAACTCAGGTGTTGCGATGTGTATTTATCACATAGTCCTTTGTCTGGTTCAGGTTTCGTATGGCATGTGTACTGTGCTTATGCAAACTTTAGCTGGCATATTTGTATGAAATCGTGAAACATTACCTCGTCAGTAGACATCTTCGGAGGCTATCTGTGCCTGTTCGATGTCCGACGCTTCCATCCTACTGAATAGGTACCGGTATACAGGTGGGAAGGGATCAGGTCGTGAGTGCAGAGACTGCTCTGCATGAGTGGTATTAACGACAGTAACGTTAAATACAAGTACTCCACAGCGACTCTAGGGGTTGTTGTTTGACAAAAACGGAAAACTGCATAGTGTGCCTTTAAGAGTGAGTGATGTAGCACTGCTGAGGAAACACCGCACCATCAGCCAATGAATTGGCGTGATTCTATATGGGTTCAGACAATCAGCACCGCCCCGAAAGCATTCCCATTGTGTCATCACTACGTAGTGTTGAGTGAACCTATGAAAGAGAACACAACAGCTACAACTGACTTCTAGCCATCTACAAAAGTTCTCATTGAGAATTAATAGAGGTTTAGATGTTGATGTTTTGTTGAATTGTCCCCAATATGGTGATCGCTGTTCGATTTAGTTGGTCTATTGACCCTTGTTTTTTAGCATTAGTTTTTCTTTGGTTGCTGCAACTTTGTGTTTATAAAGCGTTTTTGTTATGTAATTATCATTTATACCATGGTCTGGGTGAATACTCGATTCTGATTGGCTGCAGGGTGTCCGTTAAAAAGTGATAATGTACACCTAGGAAAGGCGTCCCGTCAATTTGCCTGATGACAGTTCTAAATGATTGCGCTGGCTCAAACTCACTGATCAACTGCTGCGGTCGGGTCGCTGTGGCCACGTGGCTTGGCAACGCCTGTATACGGGAGATATTAAATAGTGCGCTCGACTTAATAAATAAAAACCCTCACGATTTTTACTCTAAAACACATTAAAATATTATTAATTGATTAAATATTTCTTTCTTTCGTAAGTAACCATGGTATAAGCGGGTTAATGCCCTTCGAGGTGTCCATTATCAGGTTTTAGGTCTCCGCTGCGCGTCGGACGGTTCACGCCTCGCCGTCGTCCATTAAAACCTGA
Source organism: Scardinius erythrophthalmus (assembly GCF_964197995.2). Taxonomy (NCBI): domain Eukaryota; kingdom Metazoa; phylum Chordata; class Actinopteri; order Cypriniformes; family Leuciscidae; genus Scardinius; species Scardinius erythrophthalmus. Next base: position 66,172,669 of record NC_138221.1, on the reverse strand, counting down.
TAATGGACACCTCGTCGGGCATTAACCCTTACGTAATGACCAGATTCACATTTCATTATAAAGTTTAAAGCTCTGGTTATATGATTGATGTGTAATTTTAATATGGTTGTAGACCTGTGACTCTAACTAAACTCTGAACTATACTGTTTCATAAATACATTGTACACAGAAACCACTGTATTATTTAGACACACACAAACATCAATAATCAGCATATGAATCTTAACAATGGTGACCACTAAATAATTAGAACAATGCAAAACAAGCTACCAAAGTCTCAATAAAACAACAATGATTCATTGGTACTCGCACATCAAGCGAACATGCTTGAGCTTCTTTTTACCACAACTGATGTGTGAGTTGATGTTTATGTGTGAATAAAAGCCTAAATTCAATTTGTTCATCATATAGAGCGATTGTGTCTCTTCTGAAAATATGGACTAAACCGATCAATTCATATGGATTAGTTTTACGATCTCTTTATAAACTTTTGTAGGCATCAAAGTAGTAGTTGCATCCAAGTGCGTAGCTGTCAATGGAGGGACAGAAAACTCTCAGATTTCATGAAAAAGATCTTCATTTGTGTTTTGAAGATGAACTTACGAGTGTCTTACGAGTCTGGAAAGACATGAGGGTGAGTAAATAATGACATAATTTTAACTATTGGATGAACTATCCCTTTAAAAATATATTTCCAAGTTCATGATGATGAGCCAAGTGCAACGAAAATAAAAGTGAAAATATAATTGATATTTGTGGCTATGTTAGGCATATCAACTAAACAAACTGAATAACAAAGAAATCTTTGAACTTTGTTTTGTGTGAGGAGATAATAAAAGACATATCTTACTACGAGTTTGAAAGAGTGTGTTCCACAGAAAATTTAAATGTTGAAAGTTTATATACATGGAAATGGATTCAGGAGGTATCAAGAAATCAGTGGAAAATAATGTTTATTATAAGTGTGTGTGTTACCGTGTGACATCTAGCACATGATGGAGGGGACACACTCATTCAGTTTTAAGATATTGGACAATTAATGTTATTTTTTTTAATAGTGCTTAAATATTATCACAAACTATCACAAAGCAAAATCAACAAAGCAAGAGTTGTAATTTTTGTAAGATCCAGTAGATGTCTTACCAGTATCGCAGATCACTCCTGCATCTTCTTTATGTGAGCAGTCACTAACACCCCAGCCTTTGAAACAGCATTTAGACAATGAGCTTCCTGAACCTTTACAGTTCATGTCATCCAGCCAGACTGGACCAGAGCCTAAAAAGTATAATAGAACAAATATAATAGCTACTATTGTTGTTATCACCATGTGTAATCAAATTCTCTTCCTCAAATTGGAGGACTTTCACAGAGCTTTATGTTGCGGATGAAAGAAAGATCGCCATGTTACTTACCATTGCTGGAGCAGATGCTGTGGAGGTTTATAACACCTTTATTTTTGAAGAGGAGGCTAAATATATGTTGTAAATAGTTAAGTTCAATGAAATATACAAATAAACTGGAAAAGGTATTAGAATAATTGGATGCCCTTTAGAAGAAAGTGACACGAATTTGAACGATATGTTTTCAGAATGTGAATGCAGCATGAAGGAGAGGTTTTTGATTGCATTCTTCCAGACCTCAAGTTAAAATCTAACAACTTGTAATTTTAACAAATTGAGAGATTCGGTGATTCGTGAATTTTCATTTTGGGGTACAAATAAAAAACAATACATTTTTTGGGGTTATTTTAACACTCTGTAATGTGGATACACATATGAACACTGTACAAATGTTCCAAGGATTTTCTTTTAAAACAGCACACAAAACCTTATTCATTTGAAGTTTGTTGTCATTATAATGTTTAAAAGAATGTTTTCTGAGGACATTTAAAAATCCTTCTACAAACGATGCAAAATGTGCACCCATTCAATGTCAGTTCAGTTCTCATCCAATAGTGTCAGTGCAGTCAAGTCAATAATATTGCACATTAAAAAAAAAAAATAATAATAAAAAAAACAGCAATGTCCATACATGATCATTCTCTTATAGAAACTCTTTAAAATTCAAAATTAGGATGAACACAATTCATGAAAGTTTTTACGGAAAGACTTACAATTCTTATTGTCTTCCATTTAAATATATACCAAATAAAGTCAAGCATTGTGAGATAGGTATCACTTACATGCATTGTCCAATCAAATTTGAGGACTACCTTAAGTTTCATTTCACAAGAAAACAAAATCAAGTAACTGCAGTGTGCAGACAAAACCTGTTTGAGTGGCTTTAAGTTTGCCACAAAAACGTTTCAAACAATGCAAAGAGGAGGTTCTCATGTCTCATCACTGGTATATGAATATAAAAAGTCTATTTTCAAATAAAACTGACTGTTTACTTTTTCATTTATCCATATTCATGATGAGACATTTTTAATGCTGGGTGTTGACATTTCAGTTATGTTTGTGATTAGACCTGGCTTTGCTCTGGTCTTGACATGACACAGCTGAAACATAGCATTAAACAAGTGCATCTTAAATTCTTTCCATAAAATGTTAATCTATGGAAATGTATCATTGATTAATTATTGAATTAGTACTTTTGCATAACGCAAAACTAACAAGCATAGTTAAATGAAGCCTCTGCTAAACTCACTGACGGTGAGGTAATTCAATGTTCACTGTGGTTTTTCTCCGGTATTCAAGAGTTGGAAAACTAGGTACGCTGCAGCTATATTTAACTAGCTATATTTAACTCAATTTTATATTTGTACCGTTCAATGACAGGACAATTTTAAGCATAATGGGCCAATTGTGACCATTTGTTGGTCCAGTGTGATCACCCATGTGACCCTATAAGGGTTTTTTTGTGTAGCCCACCTCAGCCACATTATTAGCACCCATTTGCTACCCAAGTGAGCCCATATAATGAACTACTAAATGGGCCCCTCTTAGAGCCCACTATGGACCCATCATGTGCCCCTGTGGGCTAACATACATGGGTGTGGGCAACCCAAATGGGGCCCATAGAAATTTGTCCATCGGCTCCACTTGGGCCCAAATGACAGCCCATCAAAAACCCACATGAGGCTCACATGGAAATGTTCACTTGGACAGCATATTGACATCAAACACTAACAGTAGATATGGCAACCAAAACCAGACGTCTGCTAAACATCATAATGTTAATGTCCATACAACATTAAAATGTAACATCATTACACACTGATATTTTGTTGGTTTTAAATTGTGGTGATAAGTAATTAATATATAACATCTTCCAAAAATCTAAGAATGATGTAGAACGACTTTGGTCAGAAGACAAAAAGCAAGATCTGACAAGTGAGTTTACTCGCTGATCAAGTTTCAAATCACAAACAAGCAGTGCTCAGCTGACTTTGCTAGAGCTACAGTGAACAGAATTAGCTTGGCAACAAAGAGCTGGGGGTGTCCTTCTTGTAGTGATGCACTGTAAAAAATAAAATCATAAAAAAACAGTCATTGACTGTCAGCTACGGCTGCCAAACAAAAACCGTAAAAATAAAGTAAAATATCCTAATTTAAAATAAGTGCAAAAAACTTTTACAGAAATTTTCCTTAAATGTTTTACGGAAAAACAGTGTTATTTTACAGCTTTTTCCTGAATTATTACGATCAAACACCTTCATTGTAAAAAAATCCCATAAATAACAGTCAAATGACTGTCAGCAATGGCTACCATACAAAAAACGTAAAATTAATGTAAAATATCCTAATTTAAATAAGTGCAAAATACTTTTACAGAAATCTTCATTAATCTTTTTAATAGAAACACACAGTTAAAACACAGTTAATTCACATTTTTTCAGATTTTTTACTGAAAAACATGCAGGTAATTATATGCATGATTTGTTGTGACTATACGTCACTGCATCAGCAACTACACAGTTACTGTCTGTTAAATACAGCAACATGCAGCATATCATCAGTGTTTCTCTGCTCATTCTGAACTGAAGCTCAGGCTCTACTCTTCAACACAATGGTGACACACGAAACACACCATACAGAAACACTTTAAACCCAAACAGAACATTAAACACTATCAGGATCTCAGCATCTTCACTTATTACAATCCAGACTTTATTTCTTTCATACTAACATTCTTATTGAGAATTAACAGAGGTTTAGAAGTTGAAGCTTTATTGAAAAGATTAAAGTTGCTGCAGTGCTGTGATACTCAGATTTTATGAAGTCATTATACAGAAAATGTTTTGACAGGATCATATAGACTCACTCAGACATCAAGAATCAGCGTATGAATCACAACAATGGTGACAACGAAAAAAAATCTGAACTACTATAAAGTCACAAAAAGGCTTTGTTGGTTGTCACCATTGTTGAGATTCATATGTTGATTCTTGATGTCTATACTACAAAAAAAAAAAATTAACCAGCTCAAAACTTTTTCCATATAATATATATCCTTTTAAATTTCAGATTATTACAATATTGTTGCCAAGGATCATGTGAGAAATTATGACATTATAGACTTTGTATAAAGCTAACTTCCATCTACATATTATGTAATCTAAACTAATATATTCAGAGATTTGACTGTCAGATCATCACGATGACTGTAACATCACTGATGAATGACCAAGATCATCTGATATTTCTCCTGTAATTATTACTATAACAAATGTGTATTAAATACACAGTTAAAGCAGCATGAGGAAACTAATGTTATAAATTCACGGGTCATGAGCCCAACTAAAGCAGACACTGATCTCAATCATGGTGATATCAAATTTATTTTAAAGCTGTCAGCTGCGGCTGTCAAACAAAAACCGTAAAAATAAAGTAAAATATCCTATTTTAGAAGTGCAAAAAACTTTTACAGAAATTTTCCTTAAATGCTTTACAGAAAAACACTGTTATTTTACAGCTATTTCCTGAATTATTACGATTGTAAAAAATAATATGCATGTGAGAAATTATGACATTATAGACTTTGTATAAAGCTAAATTCCATCTACATGTAATCTAAGCTATTATATTCATATTTTTGACTGTCATATCAGAGAATTAAGCCATCATATGATGACATCTTCAAAGAATGACCAAAATCATCTGAATTTTTCTCCAGCATTTATTGCTATAACATATGTTCATCAAATACACAGTTAAAGCAGCCAAAGAAAACATAAGTTAAAAATTGAAGTCATGAGACCAACTAAAGCAGACACTAATCTCAATCATGGTGACATCAAATTTATTTTAAAGTTTTTTACAATTTATTTAAATTAGCATATTTTACTTTAATTTTAGGGTTTTTGTTTGGCAGCCGCAGCTGCCAGTCATTTGACCCTTTTTTTTACGATTTTTTTACAATGAAGGTATTTGATCACAATAATGCAGGAAATACCTGTGAAATAACAGTGTTTTTTCGGTTTATTTAAATTACCATATTTGACTTTAATTTTAAGGTTTTTGTTTGGCAGCCGCAGCTGCCAGTCATTTGACCCTTTTTTTACGATTTTTTTTACAATGAAGGTTTTTGATCGTGATTATTCAGGAAATACCTGTAAAATAACAGTGGTTTTCAGTTTATTTAATTTAGGATGGTTTACAGTTTTTTGGGGAGCTGACAGTCATTTGACCATTTTATCATTTAACTGTTTTCTTTCTGTTAAATTACAGATTATATTTGTAATTTTACATACATTTGTATGTAATTTAAGAAAACAGAAAAAATACTGTATGAAAAATACAATACATTTTCTGTATAAAAAGTGTGAATTACTGTAATTTGTCATTAATGTCACAATACCTAAAATTACAGCTGAATTTTTATTTTACAGATATTATTTGTAATTTTACAGTGTTTTGAGTACAATTTAAAATTAAAGAAAATGATCGTAAAAAAATCACAGTTATTTTCTGTAAAATTAGGATTTTTTTTTACAGTGTGGGCAAATGAGGCTTTGGTGAAGCACTGAAACACTTAGAAGAATTGTTTTGAAAATGGGTTCATTACTTGAAGCTTCAGTAACAGTGACCTCTTCCGGTGAAGTGCCAAGGCTGCATCTTAATTATCCCGGCTAGATAGTGGACAGGAGGCTTTTAGACGAGTGAAATAAATCTAGTGCACGTATCTTTGACCCAGAGGCTCTCTTCTCCTCAGATAATTATACTGTGGCCTGGTAGAAGGGGGCAAGCAATTTCAGGCATGCAGAGATGGTCTCACGTCAGTCCTGAGTGTTGCAAGAGATGCCCCCACTACGTCTCTCCTCAAAAAGGCGCTGAAGCATGTGAAAAGTGCTATTCCAACGTGTGTCCACCTCCTGAATAAGCTTCATGACGGGACACTGCATTTGCTCCTGCACTTCTCTTAGCTTCTCCTTGGCTGTGGTGCTGGTCTTAAAATATGCCACCACCTTCCTTGCCCTTGATCGTATGTCTGCTAGGCCAGGAGTTGCATCCAGGCTCTTTTTAACTACTAAATTAAGAGCATGTGCAAAGCAAACCACGTGGAGAAGATTTAAATTTCTTCAGGCAACCACATTGGCTCCTGCATCTGTCACAATAGAGGTGACTTTGGTTTCAATGCCCCATTCCTCCATCAGCGACCTCTGTGCTGCTGAGATGTTATCTGCTGTATGAGCCACAGGGAAAGGCAGCACTCCCAAAAGGACTGTGGCCAGCTTTGAAGAGTCATCCACATAATGGCAGGTGACTACTAGATATGCATCCATATTAAAGGAGAACTCCGGTCAGTTTTAAAGGACAAGTTCGGTATTTTACACTTAAAGCCCTGTTTACAGATCGTTTCTGATGGAATAGAATGGTTGAGATAAAAATGTGGACACATGCTGCTGTCCCGAGAATTTTAGGTTTATTTCGCTTCTCCCCCCCACCTACACAATGGCAGCCTATGGGCACTGGAACAATCCTTCCTAAAACGCATTAAACTTTCGATTACAAAGACGTGAAACTCACCGAGTGGTCAGGGGTGTTCACTGATATGCTCACACAAAAATCGCTGCAAAAGATGCTTTCCAACAGGTTTTATCGTAGTTTTTGTCCAACTCCATTGACTTGAATTGGATGGGCTGTGTGCAGTACGGTATTACTCCGCCGCTTCTTCTTCTGCTTCTTCTGTGTATTCAATTAAATGCCAGTGGTTTGCTTGTAATTGGCAAAGGTGCATTATCGCCACCAACTGGGCTGGAGTGTCTATTATTCAAGCTCTCAGCGGAAGAATCTACGGGTGTGAGACGTTTGGAAAAATAGATCCACAGTTTTACAACGAATGGTAAAACACCTGTTGGAAAGCATCTTTTGCAGCGATTTTTGTGTGAGCATATCATTGAACACCCCTGACCACTCGGTGAGTTTCACGTCTTTGTAAACGAAAGTTTAATGCGTTTTATGAAGGATTGTTCCAGTGCCCATAGGCTGCCGTTCTGGAGGTGGGGGGGGAAGCGAAATAAACCTAAAATTCTCGGGACAGCAGCATGTGTCCACATTTTAATCTTAACCGTTCTATTTCATCAGAAACGATCTGTAAACAGGGCTTTAAGTGTAAAATACCGAACTTGTCCTTTAACATTGAGCTTATTTTTTGTAAATTTGGAGTGCTGTCAGTACAGAGAACAACGACAAAAATCGGTGTTGACTACACCGTGTTATCCTCTTTTTAAAATGTGCACCCTGTTGACTTCAATGGGGCAAGTTTTAAACCTGCTTTTAGCCTCTTAACATCCTTGATGTGTCATTACAAGTGCACAGCCAATGTGAGTGATTCCTTCAGAGTGAACACGGGTGAATGCGCGTGAACTCGACAATCGATTACTGTGGACTTCGACCGAAAACAGGATGTAAATACAGGTATGTGCGCTGGCTGAAATAACATCATTTTTATTCATATCTTTCACATCTACTGCAGTCAGATTCACACGCGTTCTCCTTTAATGGAGGTCCACACATATCAGCAGTCAGGCTAACAGCTTCTACCTTATGCATGACAGCCCTAGCCTTGATCTTCTCCTCCTCATACTTCTGGACCACCATGTTCTTCAGAGTCCGTCTATATGGCAGAGTGTATGTGGGATCCAGCAAAGCCACAAATTCGATTAAGGGAATTTGGCCTTTGTGTTACCTCATATTTATAGTCATGTGAAACAGGAAGTCGTGGCTGGACAATTTCATGTTCCTAGTCACCCTGGTGTGCTAATAATTGTAAATATGAAGGGGAATATTCTTATTTTATAGAAATATTTTACTCACAATAATTTATAGGGGTGCCAATAATTGTCGCCAACTTGTTTTGGAGAAAAACATTTATTTCATAATGTGATTTTCACCCCACTTTTAATTGTTTTACTTCAATGAAAGGTTTTTTTTTTAATGCAAGATCAAAAAGATAAACAATGCAGATTTGTTTTCACTGCTATCTTTGTTCAAATTTACCAAGGGGGACAATTCTGACCATGAAAATATGGTCAAACAGTAATATTTGCTGGAAATATTGCAAACAGTAGGAACACAATTCTCAGCTGAATGAGTTATAAAACATCTTGCCTTCCCTTCAAATAATGACCAGATCAGGCCATGTGAAATTTGGATAAAACGCTGTGTAATCACATTTAAAGGTTATGATAAGTTTCATTTCATGAAAATGATCATTTTTTGCAACATATGCATTCAAACAAGAACTGTCTGTCAGCACATCTGGGCTAAGGTTAATGTGAGAAAAATTGCTAACATTTCATTTTTATAGTCCCCTTTACACATTCTGTTGACTATACTAGCCATAACCTTAATTCAAAAAGAGAGTTAGTTGACATGTAGATGCAATGTTACTTACTGTCAGCAGAATATCTAAAGGGGACCATCAAAATAAAGTGTAGCCGAAAAATGTATTCTTTAGTTAATTTTTTGGTAACACTTTAGAATACTGTATCTTACTTACTGCATAACTAATAAGTAATTATTGGAGAACTAAAAGGTAATTATTCATTAACTACTTCTTCACTACTGTTAACTACTAAGGAAGATGTGTTAACTAATCAGTATGTAATATATTTTTATGATTGTGTTAAGTAACAGTTAGTTAATCAATAAATAATGAATTCTGTCATAACTCTTGAAGAACTACTACTAATTATCTACTAATTAAGGTTCAAGAAAAATAACTAAGAAGTAACTACTAATGAACAGTCATACAAAACTAACCTGTTTTTATATTTTATATACAGTACTGTGTGTGTCTGTTTTCCTCAGCATAGAATGCCATTGAGTTAATTCATGTTTGAGGCAATGACTGAGGGAAACTGAAAATATAGGGAACTTATTAGTAATTCATAAATAATTATCAAATAATTCTGCAGGAATTACTTGGAACCTGGAACAGTATTCTAAAGTGAGAATATAGGGAACTCATTAGTAATTAATAAATAATTATCAATTAATTATCCAGGAATTAGGCTACTTATAACCTGAAACAGTATTCTAAAGTGAACATATAAGGAAATTAATTGGTAATTAACAAATAATTATTAGATAATTCTTCAGGAATTACTTGGAACCTGGAACAGTATTCTAAAGTGAGAATATAGGGAACTCATTAGTAATTAATAAATAATTATCAAATAATTATCTAGGAATTAGGCTACTTATAACCTGAAACAGTATTCTAAAGTGAACATATAAGGAAATTAATTGGTAATTAACAAATAATTATTAGATAATTATTCAGGAATTACTTGGAACCTGGAACAGTATTCTAAAGTGAGAATATAGGGAACTAATTAGTAATTAATACAGAATTACCAAATACTTCTGACTCAAATCAAACTTACTGTAAAAAACACATTATCACTGCTCTGGGAAACATGGAAAGTAGTATTGCGGGGAAAAATCATATCATATTCAGTCCATAAAAAAAAGAAGGAAAAAGAAAAAGAAGTCCAACTGGAAGAAAAAATTAAAAATTTAGAAATTCTACATGCAAATAGCCAATCGGAAACCATTTATAAAGAATTAAGAAAAAATAAATTCTTGCTTAATGAAATAATAAACAAAAGAAACCAGTTTCTGATTCACAGACTTCGTCATGAAACTTTTCACCATAGCAATAAATCCGGAAAATATTTAGCCAGTCAAATTAAAAGAAATAAAGAAAAAACAGCTATAACATCCATTAGAAACTCAGCAGGGAAGCTAACCAATTCACCTATTGAGATAAACAAAATATTTGAAGAATACTATACAAAATTATACTCATCTGATCTGGACCCAAAGCAAGAAGACATAAACCAATTCCTCGATAACACCATTCTACCAAAACTCAACCCGGAGCAAATTACCTCTCTCGATTTACCAATCACTGAAAAAGAACTTCACTCCGCGCTGAAACACATGCAAAATAATAAAGCACCAGGACCGGATGGCTTCCCTGCTGAGTTCTACGAACATTTTTGGTCAACTTTATACCCACTATTCAGTAGAACAATAACGGAAATAAAACAAAATGGTAAATTCCCATCCCACATGAATACAGCGCTTATATCACTCATTCCCAAACCTAACAAAGACCACACCCTCACATCTAACTACCGTCCTATTTCACTTATAAATGTCGACATAAAAATCATTAGCAAAGCATTATCTCATAGAATTGAAAAAATTATACCATATATCATCCATCCTGATCAGACCGGCTTTATAAAAGGTAGACACGCATCTAACAATACCCGCAGATTATATAATTTAATGCATTACTCATCAGTACAACAGAAAGATACTCTCATTGCCACATTAGATGCTGAAAAAGCTTTTGATAGGGTCAACTGGAAATTTTTATTCACCACACTACAAAAATTCGGCTTTGGAGAGTCATTTATTAACTGGATCAAGATTTTATACACATCACCATCTGCCACAGTCACAACCAATGGACTAACATCACAAAGCTTCACACTGCACAGGGGGACGAGGCAGGGATGTCCACTCTCTCCATCTCTATTCACTATTTTTATCGAACCTTTAGCAGCAGCTATCCGCCAAAACCCAGCAATCAAAGGTATTGAAACACCACAACAAACACATAAAATCTCACTTTATGCAGATGATATTCTACTATTTATACAAGAACCTCTAGCATCTACTCAAGAAATAATTAAAACAATCCAGTCCTTCTCAAAAATTTCAGATTACGCAATAAACTGGAACAAATCTTCCATCCTCCCTTTACATAAAACCAAATGGGATGTGGCACCCCACCAATCACCAATACCTATATGTCATGATCACATCACTTACTTAGGCATTAAAATTTCCTCCAGACTGTCAGAGTTGGTAACACTCAACTTCACACCACTGCTAAAAAAAATAGAAGACGACTTGCTTCGATGGCTCAACCTTCCAATCTCCATAATTGGCAGAATAGCAGCAATAAAGATGACAATTTTACCAAAAATTAATTATCTATTCTCAATGATTCCAACCCACCCCACACTCACCTGGTTTAAATCACTAGACTCTATTATCACTCACTTCTATTGGAAAAACAAAACGCCAAGGATAAAACTCACCATACTACAAAAAAACAAGGTTCAAGGAGGACTAGAAGCACCAAATTTTCATTATTACTCAATGGCTAACCAACTGCAATACATATACAAATGGATTCACCCCACCCAATCCGATATTATATGGCTAGATATAGAACAATCACTATGCAAAGAATTAAATATAGCTGACATACCATTCCTCACCAAATCAATCAAACAACACACATGTTTTAATGCTGTAACTATAGCTTCCACTCTGACAGCCTGGTGGAAATTTCACCAAATCACAAATTCTATACTAGCTCCATCTAACCTCACCCCACTGTGGAACAACCGTGACTTCATAAGCAATAAAAAAATACTGAATTTTCACACATGGGCTGAAAAGGGTATCACCCACATTAACCATATTTTCAAATCTAACACGTTAACAACATTTCCGCAATTGGCCCAGGAGTTTGGCATCGGGAGCAATGAATTTTTAAAATACCTACAACTCAAATCTTCTGTTCTGGCAAAAATAAACATCAGAGCCACAAATTTAGAACTTCCACAAGCAATAGCAGACTTGGTTAACATTTCCTCTCCAAAGAAACTTCTCTCTAAAATATACAAAATCATTACAAATCAACTTCAGACCATATACTTACCAACAATAAAATGGGAAAACGATCTTTCAATAGCTCCTGATGCCAACTTCTGGACCCAAATCTGTAAAAACATTTATCTCATGTCTAAAAATGCTAATCTTCAATTAATACAATACAAAACACTTCATAGAACACATTACACGGGCAATAGATTAGCTAAAATGGGTTTCACATCAGAAGTTTGCACACATTGCAATCACAATTCTATAGATACATACATCCATGCAACCTGGCACTGCACTCCAATCAAACACTTTTGGGAAGAGGTCACACAGTCACTATCCACTATAGTCGGCTGCCACATCCCACTATCGCCCTCTCTTTGCTTGCTGGGGGACCTCACAATAATTACTGATAAAAATATAAACTCTAAAATGCTCCTCATAGCTCTAACCATCGCCAAGAAAACTATCCTCATGAACTGGAAAACTCGTAACAACATACACATTAACCACTGGAAAAATCTCATTACAGACTTCATTACAATGGAATACACATCTCCCCCTGATAATTACGCAGCTGAAACCGACCTCTGCCATCCAACACTTTCTGACCTCTTACAACTATGAATCCCTTCTCTCCTCTCAACTCCGACTCCTACCACCTTTTAATCAACCCACGGATATTACTGCATTTTTGTTACTTTTATCATCACTGTCATTTTTTTTTTTTTTTTCATTACTGTTATTGTTATCATTACTATTATTATTTTTATTATTGTTGTAATTGCTGTTGTTATTGTCGTTGCTCTTATCATTGTTATCACCATTGCCATCATCATCATCATCATCATCATCATCATTATTATTATTATTGTACTGTTATCAGTACTGCTATGGTTAAATCAATTGAATATTTCCAATTCCCCCCTAATCTTTTCATGTGTTTTTAATGCACCACAACATAGAATAGAGAAAAAAAAAAAAAAAAAAAAAAAAAAAAAAAAAATTATATATATATATATATATATACATTGAAAAACCTCATAAACACTCAGGCAGGCAAGACAGGCGAGAAGTAGTTTCCATAGGACAGTATCTCTGTCCTAAGTTGAGACACTCTCACACTGTACCCCTTCTTTTAATGCACCTTAGACACTACACATAACATACAAAAAAAAAATAATAATAATAAAAAAAAAAAATAATAATAATTATATATATATAGGAGAATAGTATAGAAAATAGGGACTGAAGAGATGTGGGGGGAGGGTTATCTTATATTATCTTATTATATTATCTTCTATTATTATTTTACTATCTAAAAATTTATTTGGCAGTATGATGGTAGTGAGGAGTGATGGTAATGAAGATGGTAATAAATAATAAATGGTTACTTTGCTTATGCATATACACACACTCACACACACACACACACACACACACACACACACACTCACACACACACACACACACACACACACATACACCCCCACACACACACCTATACATTTAAACACTTTTATTTCAATTCTGGAATTCAGGAATTACTATATTGTTCGTTACTGTACTATATTGTTCGTTACTGCACTATTTTGGTCTGTATGTCTGTCTATAATTAAAAAAAAAAAAAAAAAAAAACACATTATTAACGGTATTATCTAAACCTTTGTAAAATAGATTAAGTTATCATACATTATGATACATTTTGCTAATTAAATAAAAAGTTTGCTTATTTGCAGATCAATATATAGCCTAGTAAATGTCTGCACTTATCTTTCTTATCAGTGCTGAAGAATGACTAAAACTGGTTAGAAAATAAAATAAAAAACATTGATCAGTGCTTTTTACTTTTCAAGTAATTACCTTTGTACTTTCACTTAAGTAATTTTGAAAATGAATAGGCCAATAGTTTATCATTTTACTGGAGTAATATTGTATTGGGTTATCTGTACTTTTACTCAAGTACTTGATTTGTGTACTTCATCCACCACTCCACTGCTAAAATAAAACGGTTAATTGTAGTAACCACTGTGTATGACTGTTCATTAGTAGTTACTTCTTAGTTATTTTTCTTGCACATTAATTAATAGATAATTAATAATAGTTCTTCAAGAGTTATGACATAATTCATTAGTTATTGATTAACTAACTGAAACTTAACACAATCATACAATTCTATTACATACTAATTAGTTAACACATCTTCCTTAGTAGTTAACAGTAGTGACTTAAGTGTTAATAAATAAATATCTATTAGTTCCTCAATAATTCCTTATTAGTTATGCAGTAAGTAAGATACAGTATTCTAAAGTGTTACCAATTTTTTTTCTGTCAAACTTTGTCTGTTGTTCCGTCCGTGCTGCTTCAGATACTTTTAATTCAGTCCAACATGGGAAGAATGATACAAACACAAAGTGGTATGCTTCACATCCCCTTCTTCAAAGTTTACTGGTCAGATACACAGTTTATACTCTTCTTGTTGGTAATACAATAATAATGTTTTATTTATATAGAGCTTTTCCATAGAACCCTTTACAACGTATACAAAAAAGAAATCGTAACAGCAATAGAATCGACAAAATAATAACAGAAAAAATGGAGTAGATTTCAAACAGTAGACTAGAGCAAAGATTATACAAAGACAGAAAAAGGGACATTACATAAAGGTAGCACGCAGCTAAGCTTGTTTACACCACAGAATAGAAGATTTTAAAAAATAATCGCACATTTTTATCTCACAATTGTGAGTTTACATCTTGCAATTTTGACTTTATTTCTCAGAATTGCGAGATATAAAGTCAGAATTGCGTGTCATAAAGTTAGGATTGTGAGATATAAACTACTTTTGCCTACTCTTTTATGAGTACTGTGAATTCGGACATAGTTCTTTTGTCACATTCTGTTTTTCATAGTACTATATAGTAGGGAAGTATGTGATTTCAGATGCAGCCCAAGTGTGCCACACAAGTCCTGAAAGGTGAAGCCAAAGCATTTTGATCACCCCAGGTGGTTAGATGCATTATAGGTCATAAACCCCACCCACTCCATGTAATCTAATAGGACATGAGACAAACTAACAATCAAATTACACTTCAAATAATTTTGTCCAAAGATGGTTTCTGTAATTTTAGGTCGTTTTATATATATATATATATATATATATATATATATATATATATATATATATATATATATATATATATATATATATATATATATATATATATCTCATGCTGGTGTAAGTTCAAGTCTTTGTTTTTGTTTTTAAATAAGTTTTGTTTTAGTTACTTGTTTAATGCTATAAAAACGACTCTGAGCAAAATAGTCACTAGCCGCGTTTCCATTACAGATTTGCGCAAAGGTTTTGCGCTATTATCTAAATATCGATAAAAAACTATTGCAAAATGACGGCGTTTCCATTAACCGATGTTATGCGACTAAAACGTCCTTTTTTCCCTCGCGATAAGTCATTCCAAAAATCACAGCAATACATGCGTAGCTATACATGGACCTCAAACACACCGCGTCTTCTAACTCAGGTGACTGTAAATGCGCAAAAACAGTTTCCATTGCAGTTTTGCGAAATATTCCTTTTTCGAATTGCCTGAAAAACCACCTCATGATAGCGTAAAAACTTTTTTGCGATAAATGGGAGTTTTTGCGAAATTGACGTGTTTCCATTAAGCGTATTTTCAATTCACAATATCAATTCGCGCAATTTGAAGGGTAATGGAAACGAGGCTACTGAGGCACTAACAGTGTAACGTTGTGGTTGAATGAGGAGGAAGCAGGATCCACATGCAGCAAACTGTATTAAATAAACCCAAAACTAGACAAACTCAGACTAGGGAAACATGACATAGGAACCAAACAGCCAACATACAATAACAAGAACTCACAAAGACTGAGACTAGACACATGGCTTACATACACAGGCAAACAAGCTAAACAAGATAACAAGGGGGCGTGGCTAATTAGAAACAAGTTAGGGAAGACTAATAAACAAGAAAAAACTACAAAGGACTACAAAACATGAGTCCACACAAGACAAGGGGAACACAAGACAGGAATCATGACAAACAGACTTTTCCGGGATTTTTGGGAGGAGATTGAAACTTTAACTTTATTTTCTACATTTCCATAACTATTTATGTCACACTTAATAAATAAAAGTAATTGATGTGATTAGTGATTAGGCTCCATATGAGCTCGGTGATTCAGGTCAAATGATGATTACGTCAAAACACAACCAACACCATCAGATCACCTTTTCTCTTTGTTCATCTGGCGGTTATAACTCATTTACAGCAGCCAAACAAAATTTAATGTTAATAATTTAAGAGACCAAAGCCCAACAAAAGCAAACACTGAATATTGTGATTTTTCTTTTTTGGTGATTCTGCTTGTGAACATCAGGTGTCTTCAATAATGGTCAATCATTGAAATAATCACTTAATTATCTCATTTACTTTAACACTGCTTCATTTTAAGCTTAAATTTAACAATGACACTCTTGAGTGTGGAGCCAAAGAAACTCCCAGGAGAGTTTATTTAACACTGGAGTTTTTGCTCAATATTATAGTGGTGGGCTGCTCGTCAGAGTGGTGCATGAAGTGATAAACTTATTGTCAGGGTTCTGCCCTGACAGCCTTGTCTGTGTTGTCTTTGTTTCATGTTTCTGTGTGTGTTTTGTGTGTCAGCACATGGCTTTGTCTTTGTCTGTGTTTGCCATGTGCTGCTCGTGTTCCGCCTCCTTGTTTCCCATTTCCACGCCCCCTTGTTTAGTCCTCGTCTAGTCCTCGTTTGCTTGATTGTTTTCACCTGATCCTCATGTGCTGTTCTCTTTATATTGTGCCTCTTTTCCCTCATCTCTTTGCTGGTTTGTTATGTGCAATCTTTGTGTGTGTTATTGCTCAGCTTGTCAGTAAGTGCTGCAGTTAGTGTTTCTGTCTTTTCTTTGTTCCTGATTTTTAGTCTAGTCAAATCCTAGTCTTTATTTTGCTCTAGTTCTTCCAAGCTTTATTTTTGGTTCACCTCTTGTTTTTGCTTTTGTTAACTAATCTTTTATTTATTTTCTCTTTAGCTTGTCTTCAAGTTTGCATTCTTGTTTTATTTCTTTGTTTACTAGTTCCAGTTATTCATTTTATGTAACTTATTTATTTTTCCTTTGGTATTGCTCCAGTTATATTTAGTTTCTTATTTTATTTTGGTGTTCTAGTTTTTGCCAGTTTTTATTTTGCTCTTGTTTGTTATCTCTTTTTGTCTTGAGTTTTGCCTTTTGTGTTGGTGCCTGTCTGCTCCCTGAGATTCCCTGCCTGCTGGTTCCTTCTCCTTGGCAGTTAGACTGGTTCAGGGTCTGTGTGCAGCAAGTATCAGATATCTGCTTCATGGTTCCTTGCCCTATCTTCACCACAACCATCTACCTGGCCTGGTCACGTCCTCAGCAGTTCTTCAACCTGTTGTCCTCTGGAGTTGGTTCCAGCAGTCACCCACAGGTGTCCTGTCGTTGTTTCCTGTTGACCCTTCTGTTTGGACTGTTCCTGCCTCACCCTTTCTTGTACTATCCCTGTCTACACCCTACACCCTGTCTTCTGTTAATAAGTATCACTCCCCTGCTCATTCTGCGCCTGGGTCTCCCCTATCCGAATCCTGACACTTCTATTCAATGATCTACTCAAGTGTCACAATAGAGACAGAGCGTATTTAGGCCATGCCCACACCCAGGGGGAAAACAATCAAAACGTCTCCATTGACTTTGCATTGCGAGAGGCTGTCTCCTTGTCATTTCTTGCTTCTAACAAAAGACAGAAAAATGCCTAAAAGCTGCTGTGTGACAAGGTGTACAGAAAACAAGCTAAAAAACCCAGAAATAAGTTTTTATTAGCTCTCGACCCCAAAAAACGAGTGTTTAGGACATAAAAGTGGACACAGGCAGTTGAGACAGAGCGTCACGTGTCTCATTACTCTGAGAACTAACGTACGCCCGCTAGAGGAGAACATAATCGGCAACACAGGATAGTTTATCTTACAGAAATATAATATATAAAACTGCCATTTGGATATTTGACTCACCAGTGACCAAATGTTTAACTTACTGCACACGTAGTGTATTTTTAGTGCATACTGAGTGTCAGGATCCCACAATTTACCCATTCGTTCCAGCCTGTATCCACTTATGTCCTCAAACGCTCATTTTTTTGGGGTCGACAGCTTATGAAAACTTATTTCTGGGTTTCTTAGCTTGTTTGCTGTACACCTTGTCACACAGCAGCTTTTAGGCATTATTCTGTCTTTTGTTAGAAGCAAGAAATGACAAGGAGGCAGCCTCTCGCAGTGCAAAGTCAGTGGAGATCGTTGGACTGTTTTCCCCCCGGTGGGCGTGGTCTTCAGATTATGACGCGTTGCGCTCTGTCTCTATTGTAATGCTATTGAATAAATATATTTATTTTGAGGCTTTTCCAAGCAAATATGGACGAATGTGGTTAATTTTATTAACCATTATATCATGTAATTAGTGAATGGTTATCCTTTCCCTTTTGTATCCACAGGAAGATGATAAATAGAGTGCTGCAGGAATGAGTCCCAATCCTTAGAAATGAGGTTGCATTTTTGTACTTATGGTTTAATTGTCCCAAAGTTAACAAGTATTAAATGCCTGAAATAACACAAACTCAAGATTTTATTTGATATTTTGTTTATAGAACATACCACATAAAATACAAAAGTAAAACCCCATTCCTGAAATGTAAATGTGCTAGCTGGGTCCAAAAGAGGGGTATGAGTTCTGGACAATTTTACATTTTATGTGGACATTTTATGAAAAATGTATTATAATTTTTTTCAGTTTATTATACATTTTGTAAATTAATTCACAGAAGGTTTGGTGAAGCCACTTCTTTAAACAAGCAAGCGTGTTCTTTAAGAGTGTTACATTTAATGTTTATATTGATAATCCACTGCACGCTTCATTTATCCACTAAAATGTCATTTCAGTTTTATTAAGATTTTAAAGTTTGTTAACTTTCTCTGCTGATGTCTTAAAATGAATACTTTGGGACTGGCTGACAGTACATCTTGACATTTGTCTGATCATGGTATTGAAAGATCTCTGGTATTTATTCCAACCAAAATGCAACGTCTGCCCAACGTTGGAGTTTGATGCAAAGACAACAGTGTGCTTTGAGTTCAACCTGTTTTTCATTTTCAACCAAAATTTGATGTCTGCCCAACGTTGAAGTCCAACGTCTTTATGTTACTTTGACATTAAAGAGGAATCAAACTGACAAAGATAATGCAAGTTATATATTTTTATTTTTGAAGTGCACTTTCAAAATAATGCATTTTTATTGCTAAAATAAATCAAAAGTTTAAAATCAACAAACATTTTAGAGAAATCATTCAAGACTGAATAACATGAATTTTTAAAAGAGACTTGATAGAATCAAACTAGATTCGATTTAATAGATTTGAATGAACTGAAATGCCTGTAGTAAACTACAGTAGCCAAATGTAACTGCAGTCAGATATACTCTGGACGCACAACAAATCTAAAGCTGTAGTCATCAGGACAGGGGTTAGGCAGACCCATACTGCTGTTATTTGGAATCACTGCCAAGCTGTCTTTGAATTCTTGAACATGAAAAACATTTTTTTGATTCTTACAGGTGAGAATCAATCTGTTGCTGAAGCGAATGGTGTTAGTGTAACTGTACTGATTGCCACTTGCGAGGAACCTTGCAACAGGAACAGAATTACATGAGACACCGTAGTTAGAGCATTCCTGAACACTAAGAAAAACCTGGGCTTGCCACTGGACCTTCTTCTCTTTGTAAAGAGCACTAGGGTGTGCAGGAGTGGAGAAGGTTTGGATTCTGTTATTTTGGCCATACCTGACATATCCATAGTCATTGTAGTGATGGTAATTGATAGTTGGGGTTGTGTCATTGATAACTAGACTCCACTCATCAGAAGTGTAGATTCTGGGCAGATAATCATTACTCATATTATCCATTTTATTCCTGATCTTAGAGAAAGGCAGAGCATTGAACTGAAAACCTCTGAGCAGACCAGTTAGGTACAGTTTCTCATGATTCTGATGGAGAACACTTGAGGAAAATTGTATTTCATACAGTTTATCCACTGGGATCAAGAGGAAGCGGATGTGATTCAGGAGACTGGCCTGTTGTTCTGAACTAATTTCATCACCTTTGTCTTGGATCCATCTCTCCAGAGCTTCAAGAAGAAAAGCTTCATCCTCCACAATCAGGTCTGAGCGCTGCAGCAGAGCGTCCATCATGTGAAAGGAGATGGTGCTCCACAGCGGAGAGCTTATGAGGAACTCACAGTTCCAGGAGAGATACTGAAGGACATTCTCCTGCAGAACAAGGTCACCTGTGCGGACGCCATAATCGTACATTGATAGCTGTGTCCGGAAGGTGTTGTCTTCAGGAAGGAGGGAAGTGAAGATCCTGCCAACATCCTCCATAAGCGTCTTCACTCCGAAGATAAATGACAGATGATGGAGACATTGAGCCGAAGTGATGGAAACATCAATCTGACGTATGTACAAATACCTGAGAAAAACAGTTCAGACACTGTAAGCATCTATCACCCATAATGTATTGAGTAGAATTATGATATTCACTATTCAAAGCAACACTCTCGATGAATTGAGACAATTGGATTGAGCTACAAATTGAAGTGATCTTAAGAAATGTACCTGAGAAAAGCAGAGACATGAGGATGGCACGTCTGGCTGACATCCACTGTGAGGTTTCTGGACTCATTTGTTATGTTTAGTTCTGGATAAATCATGAGGATCATACGGTGCACACAAAACGCCAACTCTGCCTCTTCACTAAGGTCTCGTGCATTGATGCTGAAATCACAACCATCTCCACTGTCAAACAGAAGACCAAGATCATCAGACAAACCCAGACTGTTATCCACAGAGAACTGACGATTGCTGGTTATGTTTTTACCTGCGAAGAAAATGTAATAAAAGAGGTTAAAACAATAGAAGTAATAGAAATACAAGTGGACAACTGCAAATATATCTAGTAGTTTAATTTTTTACCAGTATTGCAGATCACTCCTGCATCTTCTTTATGTGTGCAGTCAGTAACACCCCAGCCTTTGAAGCTGCAATCAGACAATGAGCTTTCTGAACCTTTACAGTTCATGTCATCCAGCCAGATTGGACCAGAGCCTTGAAAAATCAACAAAATTGTGGTTTAAAAATAAGACAATTATTGTTATCATAGTGTGTCACAATAAAATGGACTGAGGATCATATATACCTTCACCATATTGTCCTCCAGCCGTAACTGAGATTGCTCCAGGAAAACCCATCTGACGACACACCACTTGTGCTTCGGCCACGTCCCATCCGTCATCACAAACTGTTCCCCACTGTCCATCATGATAGATCTCCACACGACCAGAAGAAGGAAGATTCCCCACCAATCTCACTCTGCCCTCCTGTGTTGGCTGCTTTGGTGTGTAACCTTCATCCAGCAGCAAAAGATTAAAAGGTTAAGATATTTTCCAAAAAAAAAAAAAGAAATGCTCAGAAAGTCAATCACATTTGTTGTTCAATCTCAGCTAACTGTGTATTTGTTGTTGCAACAGGAAGACATATTTGGTTGTAAAATTCCAATAGACCAATAAACGCTGTAGATTACATTTAACGTAAACAATACATTGCAATGTTCACATATTGTAACACTGTATTCATTTACATTTACATTTGGCAGATGCTTTTATCCAAAGCGACTTACATTGCATTTCAAGGTACACATTGACATTCTTATCAATTCTTGCTTTCCCTTGGAATCGAACCCATTACCTTGGCGTTGTAAGCGCCAACTCCCTACTGTTTGAGCTACAGGAAAGCTCATTTTTTGTAAAACTCATGAAAATCTTGTAAATACAAATACTGCAAACAATGTATTTTATATAAAAAATGAAAGAAAAGGTTTACTAACCAAACGGCGTCCAACGTTGTGCTGAAACATGAAGAAACAGTAGAGGCAATAGAAGATACATGATTCTTCTCATGCTGGAAATATTGCAAACAGCAGAGACAGGAACACGATTCTCAGCTGAACGAGTTACAAAACATCTTGCCTTTCCTTTAAATAAGGACCAAATCAGGTCAAATATTGTGAAACTTGTATCAGACGCTGTGTAATCACATTCGAGGGCTACCATAAGTTTCATTTCATGAAAAGGCTACATTTGAGTTTCAAGTTTCATTACTGCAAAACGTGAATTTAAACAAGAACTGTCAGCATATTCTGGGCATGCAGTGCGAGTGAGACCAGTCCAACTAAATTCACACAATACAGAAAGTAAGTTAGAACTAAGTTCATTTAATTTGTTAGCCACCTGTTGTGCCAGTCACAGCCGAGGAGGCAGTTCCCAGCCTTCAGCACCTCTGATCATGGACAAGAAGGACACCCCAGCTCTTTGCTGCCAAGCTAACTGTTCACTGTAGCTCTAGCAAAGGTGGTTGAGCACTGCTTGATTGCGATTTGAATCTTGATCACCAAGTAAACTCAGTTGTTAGTTCTTGCTTTTCCCCCTCTTCTTCCAACCTTCCCTTCTTCTCAAGTTTTCGAACATGTGATATATGCAATTTCATCATCTTGCTTAGAGACTACTGTAACTCTGTATTATAGAAACTCCTCTACCCTGGCACGACTCAAGACTGTCTAAAATGTCCTGTCACCTGTCAAGGGGTGGGATATATTAGACAGCAAGCGAACAGTCAGTTCTTGAATTTCATATGTTGGAAGCAGGAGAAATGGATAAGCGAAAAGATCTAAGTGACTTTGACAAGGGCCAAATAGTGATTGCTAAACAGTTAAGTCAGATCATCTCCAAAACGACTAGTCTTGTGGAGTGTTCCCGGTATGAAGTGGTTAGTACCTACCAATAGTGGTTTGTACCTACCAGTATTGGGAAGTGTTGCAAGGAAGGACAACCGGTGTACCGCTTCAGGGTCATGGACACCCAAGGCTCATTGATGCTGGCCTGATTCACATAGAAGAGCTATTTTATGTTAAATTGCTTAAAAACATAATGCTGCCTATGATAGACAGGTGTCAGAACACAGTATATCTCAGTTTGCTGCACATGGGGCTGCGAAGCCAAAGATCAGTCAGAAAGCCCATGAAAACCCATTTACACCACTATTATGAAGATTGAAGAAGAATGCCTGGTCTGGTGAATCTCATTTTCTTTTAGATCAGGTGGACGGCCGGGTGCATGAGCGTTGTTTACCTGAGGAAGAGATGGCAGCAGGATGATCTGGGCAATGTTCTGCTGGGAAACCTTGGTCCTGGTCTTGATGTGGACGTTACTTTGATACAGTACGTACCACCTACTTAAAGAGATGGTTCGGAGTAAAATCAACCTAGGGTCCTTTGCACCATGACCTCGAGCCAAACACCCCCCCAGAAGCCTCTTTTCCCTTGGTTGAACATTATTAAAGTTAGAGCTTATTTAGAGAAATCAGCCGGATGGCTTAGTGCAGGCGCTAATGGATCCTAGGTTGTATCTCGTAAATTACCCCACTAATAATGCCCAGAATGGTACCAAACTTCTACAGTAGTACAAATAGGTTCTGCTCTCATAAAACGAGGCATTGGGAAGTTTGTAAGTATATCAGGAGTTTATTTAAATAACACTTGCCTGACGGCTCATGCTACCACTAACCCGGACGTCGACGTCACTTCAGTGGTTTGGGAAAAGCCTGTAAAAGTCCTGGCAGAAAGCGATGCATAAGGATGTAGTGTAACGACGCCCAGTTCCAGGAATGCACTCATATTTTGTTGGTAGTACCAGTTTGCAACAATTATTAGTTAACACTAAGTTGTTAACACTTAGTGAATAATTCGGAAAAAAGAATAATTCGTCGTTACACTACATCCTTATGCATCGCTTTCTGCCAGGACTTTTACGTGCTTTTCCCAAATAACGGAAGCATGAGCCGTCAGGGCAGTGTTATTTAAATAAACTCCTGATGTACTTACAAACTTTCCAATGCCTCGTTTATGAGTACAGAACCTATTTGTACTACTGTAGAAGTTTGGTACCATACTGGGCATTATTAGTGGGGTAATTTACGAGATACATCCTAGGATCCATTAGCGCTGCACTAAGCCATTCGGCTGATATCTCTAAATAAGCTCTAACTTTAATAATTTTCAACCAAGGGGAAAAAGGCTTCTGGGGGGTGTTTGGCTCGAGGTCTTGGTGCAAAGGACCCTAGGTTGATTTTACTCCGAACCATCCCTTTAAAGTGTTCCCTGATGGCAAGGGCCTCTTTCAGCAGGATAATGGCACCTTGGCACACTGCAAATATCGTTCAGGAACGGTTTGAGGAACATGACAGAGTTCAAGGTGGCCTACAAATTACCATTGCTGTGTAGATCACTTACAAATAGTAGTCGGTTACTGATTCCAGATTACATGATAAAAGTTATAGTTAGTAACATAATCCATTACAATACACATTTAAAGTAATATAATCAGACTACTTTTAGATTATTTTTGACCAAACTTGTTTATCACATTCATTTGATTAGGAAAATCTTGTACCACATTGATATAAAAACACAAAGAGAAAGAAAATATTTTCCATTCTTTTTTTATCAACACCATGAAGTGCATTAAATATTATATTACATCAGAGTTCCCCAGACTCGTGGTGGAACTAGTGGGGGTTCGTGAGTTTAATGAAAATCTATTAAGAAATTAAATAACAAAATAAAAACTCACTACAAAAGATAAAAAGATAATTAGTTTAATTGCTAGATAATGGTTAGATATGCAATGCTGCAATTTTGTGAAAACACTTGTTAAAAGCTAAATGATTTCTGTAAACCCAGCAGTCAATGCTGTGTTGGGTCTCAGTTTTGTTATCAGTGATATCACGACTAGTGCGGTAACAAGAGGCTGGTCTGTGAGCGCGATTCCTCAAACCTGTAGGACGTATACTGTATATTAAGATGTAGACTTTTATAAAAATGAACAAGGAAAGAGGTAGTAGGGTAAATAAATTATGAATAATTTACTGCCATTGTGAGAACAAAATGTAATCATGTAATCAATAAAAAATAACTTTAGTCTGATTACAAGTATTTTAAAAAGTAATAAACTCTAATTATAAGTAGTTAATTTCTTTAAATCTGACATAATCCAGATTACATGTAATATAATAATAATCCTGTAAAAAACGGTAAACTACTGTTAGCTCCATTTGCCAGCATCATACTGTAAAAATACGGTGTGTTACTGTTTTTTAGATTAACAGCTAAATACCATTTTGTCAGCTATAGTATAACACAGTTTATAATAATAACAAATATAACAATAATGACAGTTTTATACTGTAGCTGACAAAACAGTATTTAGATTTTTACGGTATGATGCTGGTAACCACAGCTAACAGTAGTTTACCGTTTTTTTTACAGGATTATTTTTTACAGTGTACGGTTTAATTTGATGGAAACTAAGTGAATATTCAATGACTACAATAGTAATTTCTCGCTAGAAATGACATCAGAAGTGGAAAACATTGATTAAAAATGTACAACTGATGACCAGCCGCAACTTTCAGACGCCATCTTTATTTTTCTAGCTCAACTGTCACAGAATGGAAAGCACAGGATTGTGGGATTTCAAAGGCAGCAAAGGATACATCTATACTCGATCAGATGAAGGGATCTCTGGAGACAGGAAATGAAACTAACATTGCAATCTGACGTGCCTTGATGCCTTTATACCTTAGAATACGTCCTCCAAAGGCAGCATTTATCAGTTTTCGGATGCAGCTCATGTCTCGATGAATAAGAGATGTTTTGCCAGCACTGGGGGACCCACATGATATTAGGAAAGTGGTTTTAATGTTGTAGCTGATCAGTGCAAGTGACTCTCAGCTCTTCCTCCTCTAGCAAGCCCTGTGGTTCTGGTTGCCAGTTTCAGACTGACTGACAGACTCACTCTTGCCTGTGTGCTCTTCTTGGACGGCCTTCCCCTTGCCGGAAGGAGTTTGCTCCAGGACTCCAAGGCATGCACTCTAAACAATATTAAATTCTTAAAGTCAGTGGTTCCCAATCCTGGTCCTGGAGGACCCCAGTACTGCACAAAAAGTGTTCAAAATCGCCCCCTATATCCTCATTCACTATTCCCTACTGTACTCCACTAATATAGTCCAGCTGAAGGAGTGGATGAAAATGAGTGAGTAAATTCGGACACTGAGTGCACCGGTGTTTGCATAGTTTGTGCTTGCTGTTTAATAATCATTTGAAGCTTAGCAAACTGGCAGCTCCAGTTGTAATGAAAAGATTTATCATAAAAACTAGCATGTATAAATCGTAATATACAATTTAATAATCAATTAAAAAGGAATTTATACCTGTATTATATTACCCTGGCTGTAGCCACATTGGAAAAGCAGTTTGGAAAATGGATGGATGGATGATTCAGCTGCAGCGCCATCTTCTGGTCAGACGCGGGAATTCATTCTGCCTTTTACTCTCACAGTGCATTATGGGTATTCTCTACTCTAGCCATTGAGTGTACATCAGTTGTACACTTGTTATTGTGGTGCATTATGGGATTGAACAAGTGCACTCGATAACGTCGTCCACTATGGTTTCGGACACCGCTGCAAATGGCTGTCCTATTAATCAAATATTGCCCTATTTAAGGATATAGGGGCGTTTCAGACACAGCCAAAGACCTCGAATGAGTGTGTCACATAAAATTAGCAGCACCAGGATTGGGAAACACTGAGTTACAGTAACTGATTGTTTGAATTGGACATACCAAAATAAATGGCTACAAATCCAACAGTTAATTTTGTCGAACATTTACAGCTATTATGTTTTTTTTGTTTGTTTTTTTTTTTACAAAAAGAAACTAGTATTTGACTAACAAATTCTATTTTGAAAATATACTTAATACTTTTGTTAAATTTAAAATATATATATATATTTGAGAATGGAGAAATTAATCTGATCAGTTTCAAGGACCATAATTATTACATATTTCAAACCATTATTATTCATCTTTAACAAAAACTTAAGATATTGAGTAGGATGGACATAAGTGAAACAATCAATTGGTTAATCTTGCTGACAGTTGAAACAAACAATCATCTGACACAATAACCCAGCAGCTTCTAAAATGTTTGTTAATAGAGTTTACATTTTTAAATTTGTGTTAAATTCCAGAAAATCTAGTATAAAAAATCTGTTTGTTTTTTTTACTATGTCAGCAATTACTTATCGCTGTACAGCCGACACAAACTTTGTTGCATTATTTTCCTGTTACCACTGTAAAGCTGCTTTGAAACAATCTGAATTGTAAAAAGCGATATATAAATATAGGTGACTTATTACTGTAGCGTTGTTTACTATTCGTTTATACAGTATTCTAGTTTACTATACTTACAGATATACTATACAGATTGTTCAAGGTTGTGTCAGGGAGTGAAAAAATGCTTAAGAAAAAAATGTCCAAGTCTCTATGAAAACCCCAAATATGTAATTTTGCCATTTTGTTAAAAACAATTATGAATGAATAAATGCATGAACTCTGTCTACTGTTTGTGCAGCATTTCCTAGTGAATGTGATTATTTTTTAATTATTTTCTTTTTTTAGCAACATCCCTACAGTAAAACCATATAAACAGACTGATTATAACAATTAGATAAAACAAATTCAGGTGCACTAATAGATTTCTTAGTTTTCAGGAAGAAAAAAAAACAGCAACAACAAATAAATAGCTGTGGCACATTAATGGAAAATAACATTCATTATTCTATGACGGATCAGTTTGTTTTTTAGATTTAATTTTAAAAGTAGCTGAAATTCTTAAGACATTGATCAATAAAAGTAAAAAAACAAAAATGCATGATAAAAAAAAAAAGACATTCACAAGACCACATGGCAACCGCAATAATGTGTGTAGAGTAAACTATTTTATGCATATTCTATAGTCTATCACTTCACTTCATTCTGTTACATTCATTACACTGTAAGTACAGTACTTGCGTGAAACCACTTATAGGTCGTTGCTGAAAATGGTAGTGAAAAAAACAAAAACAAAGAAATAAAAAACTCTTGATGAAGGCTCAGATAAGTCTCTCAAAACAATTAAAGAGTCAACATGTCCTAATTTCTTCAGTCTCTATAACCACAACCACATTTTAAGCAATGTCTGCCAATTAGTAGGGAGGTTAAGCCCAAAAAATAGGCCTTTGACTTCAAGTCATGATGCAAAGGTCCCCTTTGGTATGGAAGTACCTTAGGGTCATACAAATAAATTTATCCTAAGACACAAGTGAGATCACACTTTGTATCAGAAATAAACAGGTCTTTTCAAAAATGGCCGCCAATGCGCCGAAAATACTCTAGACCCCATATCTTTGCTTCTGTTATCGCTATAATGACAAATTTGGTGTCAAAGTGTGCATTTTTGGGGTCAAGGAATCCAATAAAATTGGTTTCAAGTTTAAAAAAACCAAAATGTTCCCCATACCATGACAATTGGTGGTAAATATGCACATTTCACATAAAAATTGTGTCATCAGAGTGACTTTACTTATCTTTTCCTTCAAAAACTTTAATTTTGTATTTAAGCAGTGCAGCTACTTCTGTACATTACATTTGTCCTAAGTAGCATGAGATTTCGACCAGTCAGGAGTAGCCTATAGCAAATCAGTTCCTGCAACAACACATCCCATCTGCACCAGGAGCTGTGACAGCTGTTGAAGGTCAGAGGTGACAGGTTAACACTTTAAGGTTCGTATGACTTTATCATTAAATAGAAAAATGTGTTAGATAACTAATAACTAGCTAGCTAGTAACTAGTTAGCTTCATTATAACTAGGTCGCTAGTAACTAGTTAGCTTCATCATAACTAGCTAGTGACTAGTTAGCGTCATTTTTGTTGAAGCAAGCACATAGCCTACATGTTGCTAGCTAGTTAGTTAGCTTCATTATTTGATAGATTTTTACTTTTACGAATGCTTGTTAATGCTCATATTATCTATCTTATGATGTTAAAGCAACTTCATTTCTTTTTCAGATTAGCCATAATGGAATGCCGAAAAGCATGAAGAGTCTGTGAGCCCAGTAAAAACACAGCGCATGAGTGACAAGTCCACCACACTCGCTTTACCCAGACCCTCAACATCATCATGTGAACCATTCAATAAACCGTGTCTCTTCTGTGTTGAAGTGGGCAAAAAAAAGGAACTGAGGATGGCTGCCACCCTTGGCTTGGATAGAAAAGTGAAAGAATGTGCTCAGGTGGTGGGTGACAGGCATCTATTGGCTGAACTAGCTGCTGGTAACATGGTTGCTATTAATGCTGTTTATCATCGTGCATGCCTGATTAGGCTCTACGGAGGGGGCCCTTGTTCTCATGAGAGAACAGGGCGTGCGCATCTATTTCGACGACTGGCTCATATTAGCACACTCTCGAGATCAGTTATGCGAACACAGGGACCTCGTGCTCAGGCACCTCAGCCAGTTGGGTCTTCTGGTCAACTGGAAGAAGAGCAAACTCACCCCCATGCAGAGGATCTCTTTTCTCGGTATGGAATTAGATTCGGACGCACAGACAGCGCACCTCACAGAGCAACGCGCTCAGTCGGTGCTGAACTGCTTGACGTCAAGTCAAGTCAAGTCATCTTCATTTATATAGCGCTTTTAACAATGTAGATTGTTTCAAAGCAGCTTTACAGAGATAAGCGTATAATTTAAGGTAACAGATTGTTTTGGCTTTATAGCGGTTCTTTAATAAAGTTATTTTCCATCTAAAGTTAGTTTTGATTGATTCGCTTCCGTCGCAACGGTCATTTGTTATTAAATTAGGGGCCGCTAAGACCACACCACTCTCTCTACACAGAATTTAAACGCGAACCTGTGAGAAACCACCTTTGAACACCTTCAAAGGCAGGACGGCGGTCCCACTGAAATTCTTTCAGAGGCTCCTGGGGCATATGGCAGCGGCAGCAGCGGTAACTCCGCTCGGGCTGCTCCATATGAGGTCGCTTCAGCACTGGCTTCATGGCCGAGTCCCGAGATGGGTGTGGCATCATGGCACTCACTGGGTGACAATCACACCGGCGTGCCGCCAGACCTTCAGCCCATGGTCAGACCCCTCATTCCTGCGGGCAGAAGTCCCCTTGGAACAGGTTTCCAGGCATGCTGTGGTATTCACAGACGCCTCTGCCACCGGCTGGGGTGCCACGTACAACGGGCATGCAGTGTCAGGGGTGTGGACGGGCCCTCAACTGCATTGGCACATCAACTGCCTCGAGTTGCTAGCAGTATGTCTCGCTCTGAGCCACTTAAAGAGGCCGCTACAGGGCAGAGAAGTGCTGGTCTGTACGGACAAGACTGCAAACGTTGCGTACATCAACTGACAAGGTGGTCTACGCTCCCGTTGCATGTTACAACTCGCCCGCCATCTCCTCCTCTGGAGTCAGAAGTATCCGAGGTCACTTCGAGCCATGTATGTCCCCGGTGTGCTCAACCGTGTGGGCAACAAGCTATCATGAGCTGTGTTCCCGGGAGAATGGTGACTCCACCCCCCAGGCAGTTCAGCTGATCTGGAGAGAGTTCGGGGAGGCTCAGGTGGAGGCTCAGACCTGTTTGCTTCCTCAGAGACCTCCCACTACCAGCTGTTTTACTCCCTGACTGAGGGAACACTCAGCACGGATGCACTGGCACACAGCTGGCCCCGGGGCCTCCTCAAATATGCGTTCCCCCCAGTGAGCCTACTTGCACAGACCCTGTGCAAAATCAGGGAGGACGAGGAGCAGGTCCTTCTGGTGGCCGCCTATTGCCCAACCCGGACCTGGTTCCCTGAACTTATGCTCCTTGTGACAGTCCCTCCCTGGCCCATTTCTCTGAGGGAGGACCTTCTGACTCAGAGACGGGGCACCCTATGGCACTCGCGTCCGGACCTCTGGAAACTTCATCTCTGGTTCTAGGTGACTTACCCCCAGAGGTACTTAACACCATCACTTCTGCAAGGGCGCCGTCCACGAGATGTGTGCCTTGAAGTGGAACCTGTTCGTCGAGTGGTTTTCTTCTCGCCGAGAGAACCCCCGAAGATGTTCGATAGGGTCCGTGCTTTCCTTCTTGCAGCAAGGGTTGGAGCGAAGGCTGTCTCCCTCCACCCTCAAAGTACATGCTGCCGCTATTTCAGCTTATAACGACCACATGGATGGCAAATCAGTTGGAAAGCACGACCTGGTTGTCAGGTTCCTTAGGGGGGCGAGACGGTTAAACCCTCTTCGTCCCCCCTCCATACCCTCTTGGGACCTTTCCCTGGTGCTTCAAGCTCTTCAGGATGCTCCCTTTGAGCCTTTGCACTCAGCAGACTTAAAGCTTCTCTCTTTGAAGACTTTGCTGCTGATTGCACTGGCCTCTATCAAGAGGGTAGGGGGCCTGCAAGCATTTTCGGTGACAACCATGTTGTACTGAGACCCCGGCCTGGCTATGTGGCCAAGGTTCCCACCACTCCCTTCAGAGATCAGGTGTTAGGCTGGGTTCAATATGTGTGACCATATGGGGATTCCATATGTGCTCCTAATCGAAGCCCCGTGTCTTTCCCTTGGGCTAAGTTACCCAATATTCATATGCCTCAGCAAAAAAGGAGCTCACCTCTCACCTGCTGCTCATTATATACCTGCGTTGCGAGGCTTAACAGCTGATGCAAATGACTGTATGCCAATGTGTTTTGGCTCATTTTAGTTTTACTCGAAGTAGATTGGCCTCTCTAGCGAGATTCCTATCAGTCGGTCACGACGTACGTCTCCGTTCCCTCCCTCGGGGAACGAGGGTTACCATATGTAACTGAGATGTTTCGCCATTTGGCTGTAAAGAATGTTTACCTGTACAGAAGGTTACTAACGTTTAATCTATTGAAGGTTTTTGATAACAGACTGCACACTAGGGTCATCTTTATTCCTTGTGTTGTGAGGACTTTGTGGACTTTAATAAATCTCACATTTGGTTAATTGATTTTGTGTGAATGTACCCTATGTTGCACCCTGACCCCAGTCCACCTAGGGCAGGGCTATTCAATTCAATCATCTCCATCTGGCCCAAAGGCACCCCAACCTCCCTCCGCCTCTTTTCCTGGTGGTGTGGCTACATTTGGTTAGATATGTGAGGGGCCATAGTGGCGTGTGCAGCTGTACGTTTATACGCACTGTCTATACGCGTACCATGAGCGCTCCGACTAACCTGAGAAACGTTTTCAGTCCGAATATTTCAGCAGTTATTATGTGTGTCCCGTATTTCTGTCGACTGAACCAGCGATACCAATCATTTGTGAATGGTGCGAATCTTTTGTTCTATCTTTGGTTCAATTATTTCCTTTCCATGAATTGGCCAAATGCGCTTGCATAATGGTCTGAAACGATTCAGATTCGTTCGGACCGCTCTGTCACTGAATCATCTGAAGCTGTTTCTCGGTCAGTAACAACAAATATAGAACAAATAGCGCTGTTTTCAGTTTAGTTTCAGTTCAACTCGCAGTTTAGTTTACTTTGAACTGCGCAGCACCGCCCAGTGGATAACGGAACGCAAGCTTAAAGGAGTTGCGTTTACTCCCAGTTCTGGACACTATTATTAAACAGCATTGCGACATCCAGTGAGAAGTTGTTCAATTCGTCACACCTCTGTTACAGACCACAAATCACTCGATGATTTAACTAGTTTTAAATCAGATGAAGCAGCCTCAACATTCCCAACACGACTGATGAGGTAAACAGCAGAAACACTGTGCCATGAACGAAGTTAAAAGACTTTAAATCCCCTAATCACCACCTTTACAAACATTTACCATGAATGTACTGTAGTAATTTACTATGGTTTGGGCAGAAATATGGAATATTTATACTGAATACTATCTTATAGTCATTTATATTGCAGTAGATTAATTAGGTGGGTAGAGGAATATACAATTCATTTTGTGTATAGTTTTTAGGGATTTTGTTATACAGTGGTAGTGAGTGAGTAGCCATGCATGGTTTTACCTGTGGTTATCACGTCTCACTGTCAGAATATTTTCATTTAAGCCTATAATAATTATAAATAAAATAATTCTTACCAATACCTATGATCTTGTATAATTCATATTTTTGTACATAGCTGTAAATAAGTTATTTATGAAAGACTCATAAATCTGCATACTGTTGGGTACCACATTTCCAAGTAAATACAATACTTTTTTAGGTTTACTTTAGCTTATTTATTGATACTATTATGTTTCAATAAGTAATAAATAATGTTTCAATAAATAAGCTAACCACCGGCCCTCCTCAACATTCCGATTTAATAATCCGGCCCTCGAATGAAGCTAATTGAATAGCCCTGACCTAGGGGCATAACATTACTCACTTTTCACTTTATTTCACTTTATTTAATTCACTTCATATAGTATAGCAGTACATAAGTCAAGTCTCAACTCTTGTTTAAGACATTGTGCATATGCAAAAAATATGCTTAATCCAATATAGAATGGTAATGCTTGAAAGTTCTGTTTTCTCCGATTTGAGGTACAGTGGATAACTTTGGTTATACCAGCTATAATCCTCTAGATAGAAAGGTCATCTTGGACTTAAATTGAAGCTTATAAACTTGGGAAGTTTTTCATGTACATTTGAGGCAGTGATATAAATATAATAAAATACTTGAAAATTATCACTTTTGATGACAATTTGTCAGGCGGACAGACATTTTTTTGTCTTGGGGTATGTTGAGGGTGATATTTGACAGCAAAAAGGCAGCAATCCCCAGAATCTTTTTCTGCTAGTTTCCCCTATGTGTCAGGATACACCATGCAAGATTGTAGGGTTATACGGCCATTTATGTAGCTGCAGTACCTTAATATTCACAATTACATCATTCCGCCAAAAGCTTTTCCCAAAAAGGGTGTTTTTTGGCCCCTGAGACCAAACGGGGCAGAGTTGGGGGTGACTGTTATCAACTTGTGATGGCCCAAGGTATAAGATAATAGGAAATAATTGTGAAAAAAAGGTAGCAAAAAACATCCTGAGGAGTGGACCTGGCTCCTGGCCTAGATGAGGTCTTGTATGTTCCTGCCCTGAATACCAACAGTCATCCTCATCCAGCCTCCCGTCCTCTCATCAATGTAATTGAAGAAGGCTACCAGTGGTTAGAGAGAGTCAGAAACATTCTCGTGAAAGAGAACCTTGAAGCCGGAGAATGGATCTCATGGGCTGCATATTATGCCAGCATCACCCCAGCTAGAAATGTTTTGTTCTAAAAACGTTCTGAGAACATTACCATGAAGTTCTAATAATGTTTTCAGCGGGTAGTTTTATTTTGGTTCCCAGAATGTTCTCCTTAAACGTACAAAGCAAAAACTCCAGTGATAAAAAGTTAATGAGATAATTCAGTGATTAATTGAGTGATGATTGACCATTATTGAAGACACCTGATGTTAACAAGCAGAATCACTGAAGGAGAAAAGCACTATTTTTAAGTCACCATTATGGAGAATAGTGTTTGCTTTAGTTGGGCTCTTACATTTTTTACTAAAAATTTTGTTTGGCTGTTGTAAGGACACTCTTACACGTTATAACTGCCAGATGAACAAGGAGAAAAAGTGATCAGATGTTGTTGGTTATGTTTTGAAATAATCATTGCTTGACCTGAATCACAAAACTCATTTAAAGTCTAATCTCTGACTTAGATTTATGTTGTTGATTACAGCATCACTGTGATTCTAAAAAATGAGATCCAGAATGTTCAAAATAATCCGGAGAATTTCTTAAAAGTTGTTTTGCTTTAAAAAGAAAAAACATTTTTTTGGGCACAAACAGACATCAAGATTGAGTGTATGAATCTCAACAATGGTGGCAAACAAAATAAATAAGACAATCCAGATCATAATTTATTCATGCTGCAATGCATGATGGGAGCCATGAATGGGTTTTGATTGGTGGCACCCAGAATGCACTGCAACATGCTTTATTTTTGTCACCATTGTTGAGATTCACAGGCTGATTATTGATGTCTGTGTGTCCAAATAAAACATCTTTTGAACTGAATTTTTAAGAAATATTTAAAATTCTATAGAAAATGCTATAAATCATATGCTATAAAATCACTGGGCTGTTTTAAACAACAAGGCAAATCTACCTCTAAATTTTAGTACTGTGTAAGTCACTTTGAGTAAAAGTGTCTGCTTAATGACTAAATGTGTTTAGCGATTCAGGTCAATTGATGATTATGTCAAAACATAACCAACACAACCTGAGGGTTGTTCCATAAAAGACGCTTAGAAAAGCGGGGATTAAACTCCAAAACCGGACTTGAATGAGCCTAACAAATGAGTTGGGGCTAAAGTGGTTCCATAAAAGGTAATTGAAGCTCACGCAATCTCACTAATTTGATCCAGGTTTATCTAGTCTAGATAATTGCGTGTGCACGCGTTTCTTAAGCAGCCCTAGAGGTCGATCGTGGATCAAATCGATCCACCATCAAACAGCGTACATATTTTGTGCTGTTTTATGCGTTTGTGACATGTTTTTTTTCCCCCTCAGTTCAAAACTTACATTTTACAGTTATATTCTCCATCTGTAAATGTTCGAAAGCCATGCAAATGTATCCATTTTGCTGCTAATTTTCATATTGAACGAGCGCTGCTGCGCGCATGCGCGCCAAATAGGAGCGCAATAATTCTTAAAATCGGAAAATTAATATGCGATATTTTATAACACTAGAAATATCTTCTAATTATAATAATTTATCTTTAGGATGTTGGATAAGTTGCACTGAACTTCAAGCAAACAGAAGTACTTCAGTGAAGTAGCCTATAATTTAGGGAAGTTTATTTTAAGAAACTAAATGCCTATATAAATATACAAAATATAGTTTTGGGTATGCTACTTAATAAAGATGATGTATACTTATTTAGAATGCTGAGAATTACAGCTTTTAATGCAATTTTTTTTGGAAAGCAAGAATCCCCAGTTTTAAATGAGTAGATTTAGTTTCTAAAGTACATTATGGAGAGGATAACATTAAATTAAGAGCAAATGTATACATTTTGAAAAGATATGTGCAACTCTAAAATCAAAGAATATTCCATAAAATAAAGGAATATATATTATTAACTACATTTTTATATAACACTCCCTCCCTTTTATTTCTAGTAATTTGTTCTTTTATTTATTTACTTATTTAATATTGCATATTTGATATTCAAATAATATTACTTGAATAACTATTAGGAATTATGTGTCATTATAAGAGTTTGATATAAATATGTTAATGTTACATTTTTATTACTATTTATTTATTGTTTTTTGTCTTATCCCCCTTAAATCATATGTAAAAGTGTCTATGAACTTTTTGGTTATTGTTCTATTCATGTGTGTTTTTAGGCTATGTGTTGGTGGGTATTATCACAAAAGAAAAAAAGTAGAAGGAAAAATAAGGAATATTTATTGGGGGAAAATATGATGTCTTTAAAGGAACTGTAAATTTGTATAATTGTGTTAAATGTGTTTGAATTGAAAGACATAATAAAGTACACACATATATATATATATATATATATATATATATATATATATATATATATATATATATATATATATATATATATACACTAAAATATTTGTTATTTGGACATTAGATGTGCCTTATTTAGAATTTTAAACCTGTGTGTATATTTTTATGATAGCAATAACTGTAAAGGGACTATTGTAATGGGGTAAATCAAATGTAGGCTAATATACTGTCAATTACTAAGCTCAGATTCATCTTACCAGTTAAAATTTAAAATTTAAAATTTGCTTTTGTAATTATTTATTTTTAATTTTGTGATTTTAACTTATGCTTTACAAAGCTTTTTTTAGATTGTGTTCTAATGTTCTTCTAATCATAAACATGTACTACAGCTGCCAAACAAAACCAGAGAGAAATGTATTCATAAATCTTTAAAACAATCTAATTAAATCTTGGGCACAAAACATTCAGCCAGTAAAAAAAGAAAACCTGTAGTATATATATATACAGTGCTATGCATAAGTTTAGGCACCTATGCTAAAGTTGACTAAAAAGAGGAATAAAAAATCATCTTTTGGAAATTGAACTTAATGCCTTAATTTAAAAAAATAGGAAAAATCCAACCTTTAAGAACACCAATTTTCTTTGTGAATGAATAATGTATCGTAAATAAATAAATGTTCTTCCTTAAAATACAGGGTGCTCTCAATGCAAATCAAACTAGCTATTAGGCTAACTGAAGTAAAACCATGCCAATCTCAAGGTATGGTGAAGGCTATGTGATGATGTGGGGCTATTTTAATTCCAAAGGCCAAGGGAACTTTATCAGGATGCATAGTATCCTAAAAAATAAAAAAAACTTAAAAATAAAAATCTGCCTGCCTCTATGGGAATTTAACATAGGGGTGTCCAAACTTATGCACCCTGTATTTTAAGGAAGAACATTTATTTATTTACGATACATTATTCATTCACAAAGAAAATTGGTGTTCTTAAAGGTTGGATTTTTCCTCATTTTTTAAATTAAGGCATTAAGTTCAATTTCCAAAAGATGATTTTTTATTCCTCTTTTTAGTCAACTTTAGCATGGGTGCCTAAACTTATGCATAGCACTGTATATATATATATATATATATATATATATATATATATATATATATATATATATATATATATATATATATATATATATATATATATTGTATTTAGGCCTATCTATCTATCTATATATATATATATATATATATATATATATATATATATATATAGGTCTATATTGACTAATTTATCATTGTAGCCTTATTTAAGTTGATTTTCTGTATACTGTGTATTTATTTTTGGACTAATAGTGGTCAATAAAGTCCAATAATGGTATGAGAGAGTGTCAGTGGTAATATCATTGTGTTCCTATTGGTCAGTGTTAGAGGATCTGTGTAACAACTGAGGCTTAGCCTGACAGTTAGCCTGCCCTGGACCAGGCTAGTTTCCCAGCATAAGTTGCCGGGGTAACTGAGTTTGAACTTTTTTAAGTTTGATTTATGAAACCGAATCTTCCAAAAATAAGCCTGACTAACCGAAATAAGCCTGGCTTATACTCTAATCTTGGTTTATGGAACAGCCCCCTGATCACCTTTTCTCTTTGTTCATCTGACTGATATAACTTGATTACAACAGCCAGACAAAATTTTAATTAATAGTTTAAGGGTCAAGAGCCCAACTAAAGCAAACGCTATTCTCCTTAATGGTAACTTAAAATTAGATTTTCTCCTTTGGTGATTCTGCTTGTTAACATCAGGTGTCTTCAATAATACTTAATCATCACACAAATAATAACTTAATTATCTCATTAATTTTACCACCCTTCAGTGTTCATTTAACACTCAAATTGTAACACTTTAACTCTTTGAGTGTGGGTCAGATAAACTCCCAGGAGAGTTAATTTAACACTGGAGTTTTTGCTGTGTAGGAAAACATTCTCTTAAAACATCCTCAAAATGTTACAGTTAAAACGTTATATCTTAGTTTACATTTTACCTTACAGAAACATTATTTGAAATGAGAAAACATCCTTAAAACATTCTTTGAACATTACATTGAAATGTTTTCTTTAAAACATTAACAAAACTTGTAGGGAATGTTAGCCAACGTTCTGAGAACGTTCCCTGCTAGCTGGGACAGAGGCTACTTCACCTCCCCCATCCAAATCATACATATTGTGTTTGGCATGCGGTTTTTGATAAAAAATTGCATACTTCACCTCCAATTGTCATGGTAAGGACAACATTATTGTTTTTTAGTCTTGGAACCTAATTTTTTGGACTCCTTGACCCCAAAAATGTACACGTTGATACCAAATTTGTCATTATAGATATAACAGAAGCAAAGATATGGGCCTCTCAAGTATGGTCGGCGGCCATTTTTAAAAAAATGTGCGTATATAAGATACAAAATGTGATCTCACTTGTGTCTTAGGATAAATTTATTTCTATGGCCCTAAGGTACTTCCATACCAAAGGGGACCTTTGCATCATGACTTGAAGTCAAAAGTCACTTAACCTCCCTACTAAATAGTCATTTGGCATTATTTATTTGAACGTCATTGAACCATTTCAACCTAGAGACACCTCAATGTCCACATCTAGATGTACATCATCTAGACGACGGTATTTACCAGTCCTTGGCACGTATTTACCTCCAGACAATCCCTTAGACACTAAATGAATTCAAGTCCTTCATACTTCACATCTCCAATCTTAGTTTCAGGGAGCAAGATTCGGCCGTCCAGGGTGAATGCCACAATGTAAGTGGCAATTTTCCCAGCATCCTCCTCAGACTTCAGGGCAACAATAATCTGGTCATCCGTGTTGGGGACAAATTTGAAGGATGAAAAGCCATGTGTAGGGTTCAGGGGCCCAACGTTTCTCGCTTTAATGTCCTGGAAGTCTAGGGAGCAGCTGAGCATTAGGTTGGTGCCGCGCCGCTCATCCGCCGTCTCGTCGTAGCGCTCGCTGCTAGCACGCCGCGGCAAGAAGAACCAGCGCTGCAAT
Source organism: Scardinius erythrophthalmus (assembly GCF_964197995.2). NCBI lineage: Eukaryota > Metazoa > Chordata > Actinopteri > Cypriniformes > Leuciscidae > Scardinius > Scardinius erythrophthalmus. Next base: position 66,132,903 of record NC_138221.1, on the reverse strand, counting down.
GTGTCGCTCCAAGCTGCAGACTCATGAATGAGGTACCCTGAGAGGACCATAGAGAGGAAATGAGCATTTAATCTAAGAGACTGAGTACTAGTGAAAAGCCTGTGTCATACAAGCCATATTTTATCCTAAATTAAAAAAAAAAAAAAAGCAATTTTTTCACATTTTCCATGAAGAAAATTTAGCCTATTTTCCTGAACAATAAAGGGTCCACAACACATGGGATTACATTTTCCTTGATCTTTCAGAGACACTAAAGCCTCATGTTCTATACAAATATATTCTAACTTTCATTATTCAACAATAATGAGTGTAGTCCTGTGTAAAAATAAAAATAAAATTATTAAATAATATTATTAAATAAATTATATTTAGTAAGACTAATAAAGCCAAATTGGGCAAAAGCCAAAAGCCACTTCCCTGTCCACTTTCCGCTCTGGCTCACAGTCTGTGTGACGCAATTTTTTGCCATCAGTAATGTCCGCACAGCACGATTTGTGTGTCAGAGTGGACAATTTATCACTGTAAAGCTTCTTTAAAGAAATTTGTACTGTATAAAGCACAATATAAGTTAAGATTGTAAACTAAGGTTTGTTGAGAACGTCTCCATCCGTGCTTATTGTCAATGGAGTGATCCTCTCAAAGGTAGAAATTAAAACAAGCTCATTCCCCAAAAAATGGCTCGAGAGAAGATTATTCGAGGTTCATTTTGACGAATTTGAAGTCCTGCAAGTAGATTGTCACTGCTATGCTGCAATAAAGTTCTCATTCATCGAGATCTTTGATGTCCTCATTATTTTTGTCTAACATGAGTGTACTTTGAATGGCTTGTGCGCTCAACTGTGCACTAGACAGTATTCCCGGGCTTTGGTGCTCTTTGGTAATTTTTGACTGAAAAATCTTAAGTTTTGATTTTTTTTCTTCATCGGAATGGTATGAAACTTGGTAAAGGTTTTGGCACTTGCTATGTGAACACACAAAAAAAATCATGTACATGATTCGAAAAAGATTAAATGGTCCTGTAAAAAATAGTCACACTTGTGCTCCTCGCGGTCATAAATGAGCGCATTTGAAATGAATGAGAGACGAATTTTATCTGGTGAAAACTTTTGGTACTGCAGCCAAACAAAATCTCACTGAAAGCTAATTTTTTTGAGATATCAAACTTGGACCACAACTTGTTTAGGTTTATGGCTTTGATTTTCTTGTATTTTTACAGTAAAACGTGATTTTGGAAATATATATTTAATATATAATTTGAAAATAGTATTTTTGTGCATTTTTCATAACAATATACGTAAAATTCTGATACTTTTTTTCACTTCAGCAATAATCTGCCAAGTGTGGTCTTTGAATAGAGATCAAACTTAAGTCTGTGCTCTAAAGCATTCAAGATTTACAGCAGTTTAAAGCCAGTTGAAATGGGTCTATAATTTGCTAGATTATTATGATCTAATTGTGGTTTCTTAATAAGAGGTTTTATAACTGCCAGTTTAAATGTTCTTGGAACATAACCTAAAGATAAAGACGAGTTAATAATATTGAGGAGAGGCTCTTCCACTACAGGAAACACTTCTTTCAATAGTTTAGTAGTACCCTTAGTGTGTGAGTGATCTAATGTTTAAAAGACCTAGCTTTAGAAATTGTTTTTGTTTACTAATAGCAACATTTTCTGTTTTAATAACAATTAGATTTTTCCTAGATCCTGCAGTAGATTTATTATTTGATCTCACTAAACGAGGAATAGACACAGTTTCTATGCAATGTTCTACACTAGTATTTATATCAGTTAAATTGGTGCAGCAGAGACTATGATTTGGACTTTTGGTAACTAGTCATCTAACGGTATTTAACATTTTGGAGATGTTATCCGACAGAAGATCCACTCCGAATCTGTTTGGGTGTAAGCCATCGGCACGGAAAAGCCTAGGACGCTCCCAAAACAGATTCCAGTTATTTACAAAGAGCAGTTTCTGCTCATTGCACCATGACATTAACCATTCATTTAGCGCGAATAATCTACTAAACTTGTCATGTCCTAGACGGTACGTGGGAAGCGGTCCTGACACAATGATCGTTATATCAGGCGATGTGCTGCGTACCGTATCGATCAGATTCCTGAAGTCTTTCTTCAGAACCTCCGTCTGGCGCAGCCTGATGTCGTTCACTCCCGCGTGCAAGACCACAGTTCCAACGCGCTCGTCACTGTTCAGAATCTCGGAAACGTGAGCGGCGATTTCAGAAACACGAGCACCAGGAAAGCAGTGACTGTGCACCTTATTTTTACCTAATGTAGCATGGACGTGCCGAACAATGGAATCGCCGATGATCACAGCATCGCGTTCGGTTTCGCGAAGACGGGAGAAGCGGTTTTGTCTCGTGTCTTCCGCTGCGGAACCATCCAGGCTTTGTGGTGGCGTGTTGGAGCCGGAGTGAACGAGACCATGGCTGATCGCGACCTCGGCGCTCGGGACCGATGCTGAGTAACGCACGGAGTCGACGAGGTCGGAATCAGCGGGTTAGTAACGTTAATCTCTGATTTGTGAGCATCGGCGCGTGATGTTTCAAGAGCTAACCGCCGGTCTCTCAGCTCGGCCTGTCTCACTAAAAGGTCGTGGATCTGTTTCTCAACAGCTTCCAGCTCAGACTGTACCGCGTGCAGCTCAAATGTGTCCTCACCTGCACCAAAAGGTAGACTACTTACATCTGATATATTCGCCATTTTAACAGATGGACAGTAAGTCAGCAACGACGCTACCAGTGATGCTATCAGTATAAATACTAATTTATGACTAAACTCTTGGATATAATCCGTCTTTTTAGTGGTACGGGTGTAGAGTAGACGCACGATAGGCAAAAAAAAAAATGTTTGTTTGTGAGTGTGGAGAAGACGCGTTCAGCCGTGATCCACGGACGTAACCTATAGGAGTATCCAGCGTTGGATCACTAATAGGCTTGAGACGCGTCTGCTCAACAGTCCGCGTTGTAACTATGAGGTTTGAGCAGTAGTGCTTCTCAGTGAGGAAAAGTGGAAAATGTTCGTTGTAAGTGAGTTTAAAGAGAAAATCAAGAATTATAAATCAAATCGATAGAGCTCCAAAGACAACAACGTGTTCAGACGCGACGCATGCGCAAAGTCAGTTCAGTTCTCATCCAATAGTGTCAGTGCAGTCAAGTCAATAATATTGCACATGAAAAAAAAACAGCAATGTCCATACAATATACATGATCACTCTCTTATTTGAAATTCTTTAAAAAATACAAAATTAGGATGAACACAATTCATGAAAGTTCTTGAATTGAAAGACTTACAGTTCTTAAGAAAGACTTACAATTCTTATTGTCTTCCATTTAAATATATACCAAATAAAGTCAAGCATTGTGAGATAGGTATCACTTACATGCACTGTCCAATCAAATTTGAGGACTACCTTAAGTTTCATTTCACAAGAAAACAAAATCAAGCATCTGGTCTTGACATGACACAGCTGAAACATAGCATTAAACAGTGCATCTTAAATTCTTTCCATAAAATGTTAATCTATGGAAATTTATCATTGATTAATTATTGAATTAGTATTTTTGCATAACGCAAAACTAACAAGCATAGTTAAATGAAGCCTCTGCTAAATGTTCAATGTTCACTGTGGTTTTGCTCCGGTATTCAAGAGTTTGAAAACTAGGTGCGCTGCAGCTATTTTTTTTAACTAGCTATATTTAACAAAATTTTATATTTGTACCGTTCAATGACAGGACAATTTTAACCATAATGGGCCAATTGTGACCATTTGTGGGTCCAGTGTGATCACCCATGTGTCCCATATAAGGGTTTTTTATGTAGCCCACCTCGGCCACAATATTAGCACCCATTTGCAACACAAGTGAGCCCATATAATGAACTTCTAAATGGGCTTCCTTAGGGCTAACATACATGGGTGTGGGCAACCCAAATGGGGCACATAGAAATTTGTCCATCGGCTCTACATGGGCCCCATTTAGGTTGCCCACTTGGGCCCAGGTGACAGCCCATCAAAAACCCACATGAGGCTCACATGGAAATGTTCACTTGGACAGCATATTGACATCAAACACTAACAGTAGATATGGTAACCAAAACCAGACATCTGCTAAACATCATAACATACAACATACAACAATAAAATGTAACATCATTACACACTGATATTTTGTTGGTTTTAAATTTTGGTAATAAGTAATTAATATATAATATCTTCCAAAAATCTAAGAATGATGTAGAACGACTTTGGTCAGAAGACAAAAAAGCAAGATCTGACAACTGAGTTTACTTGCTGATCAAGTTTCAAATCACAGATACAGTGAACAGAATTAGCTTGGCAACAAAGAGCTGGGGGTGTCCTTCTTGTAGTGATGGGCAAATGAGGCTTTGGTGAAGCACTGAACCACTTAGAAGAATTGTTTTGAAAATGGGTTCATTACTCGAAGCTTCAGTAACAGCGACCTCTTCTGGTGAAGTGCCAAGGCTGCATCTAAATTATCCCGGCTAGATAGTGGACAGGAGGCTTTTAGACGAGTGAAATAAATCTAGTGCTTGTATCTTTGACCCAGAGACTCTCTTCTCCTCAGATAGTTATACTGTGGCCTGGTAGAATGGGGCAAGCAATTTCAGGCATGCAGAGATGGTGTCATGGTCCTCTGAGAAGTCGGACAGAGGTCTTACGTCAGTCCTGAGTGTTGCAAGAGATGCCCCCACTACGTCTCTCCTCAAAAAGGCGCTGAAGCATGTGAAAAGTGCTATTCCAACATGTGTCCACCTCCTGAATAAGCTTCATGACTGGACGCTGCATTTGCTCCTGCACTTCTCTTAGCTTCTCCTTGGCTGTGGTGCTGGTCTTAAAATATGCCACCACCTTCCTTGCCCTTGATCGTATGTCTGCTAGGCCAGGAGTTGCATCCAGGCTCTTTTTAACTACTAAATTAAGAGCATGTGCAAAGCAAACCATGTGGAGAAGATTTAAATTTCTTCAGGCAACCACATTGGCTCCTGCATCTGTCACAATAGAGGTGACTTTGGTTTCAGTGCCCCATTCCTCCATCAGCGACCTCTGTGCTGCTGAGATGTTATCTGCTGTATGAGCCACAGGGAAAGGCAACACTCCCAAAAGAACTGTGGCCAGCTTTGAAGAGTCATCCACATAATGGCAGGTGACTGCACTGTAAAACCTAACAGTAATATTAACTAAATACAATTGAGTTCACAGCACTCAAATATTACCGAAACTTGAATGACTGAAACAGAACTCAAACTGAATGAGTTATAGAACATTTCTAGATCCCAGAATGATAATTGTATAATTAAGTGATTAATTAAGTGATGATTGAGCATTAGTGATGAGCATCTGCTGTTAACAAGCAGAATCACTGAAGGAAAGAGAAACACAAGAACTACAACTGACTTCCAGCCACAGCAAAATCAACTGGAGATAAAAGAAGACATTAAATATCTCAAGATCTCAGCAGAGGAGGATTAAACAACTCCACAAACAGCATTACAAGCTTCACTTATTACTAACCACTTTGACTTTATTACTGCCATTCGTCTACAGAAGTTCTTATTAGAATTAACAAAGGTTTAGAAGTTGATGATTTGAGTTTCATTTAAGGTCACCATGGAGATCAGCGCTTACTTTAGTTGAGCTCTTGACCCTTGACTTTTGCACTTAAGATTTTCTTTGGCTGCTATAATTGAGTGTTTATAAAACATATTTGTTATGGCACAAAAGCCAAGGAAAAGTCTGATCTGGTGTTGATGGTGAAGGATTGTTGATGACAATCATCATTTCGTGACTTGATTCACTGATTTCATTCAAAGTCTGATCTCTGATTAAAAGGACAACATATTAGTTTCACTCAAAACTGTGATTCTACAGCATAAGAGCTAGCCATGTTGAGACATCAGATAATATGAAGGATATTAAAAAATAGTTGTGCACTAAAAGTTTCACAGAAAAGGTATTGCATTATTAAGACTCACACAGACATCAAGAATCAGCATATGAATCTCAACAATGGTGACCATTAAAAAATGATGCATGCTGGGTACTAGCATAATACAAAACTTATCCATGGCTCCCAGCATGCATTGCGGCATAAATCATTTTTTAATGGTCACCATTGTTGAGATTCATATGCTGATTCTTGATGTCTGTGTAAGTCAGCATAATACCATAGAGTTTTTTAAAATCTGTTAATCACAACAATGGGTCTTACAGCAGAATCAGTTATACTATAATGAATAATACATGTAATACATCACCTGTCTAATCAGAGATTAGGTTCTGGGAATGATCAGAGAATCAAGTCACTAAATGATGATTTTTATCATCTTAACACAACCACATGCTCATATTTTCTTTTGGCGTATGTGCCATAACAAATGTGTTTTATAAACACTCAGTTACAGCAGCCAGAGGAAAAACTGGTGTTAAAAAGTCAAGGGTCAAGAGCCCGACTAAAGCAAACACGGATCACTATCATGGTGTCTTTAAATAAAACTCAATAAATCATAATCATCTAACCCTCTGTTCATTCTCAATAACAACTTCTGTAGACGCATGACAAAAGTCAAACTGTTTAGTAATAAGTGAAGCTGGTAATGCTGTTTGTGTAGTGGTTTAATCCTCCTCTACTGAGATCTTTAGAGATTTAACGTCTTTTATCTTGAGTTGATTTCATCTAAGGCTGTGGTTGGAAGTCAGTTGTAGTTCTTGTGTTTCTATTTCCTTCATTGATTCTGCTCGTTAACAGCAGGTGTTAATCACTAATGCTCAATAATCACTTAATTAATCACTTAATTTATTGACTGCAATGTATATCTACTTTTAGTAAACTCAACTGAAATAAGTTCAGAGTACTCATAACTATTGTTTTTATAAACTTAATTGAATTGAGGCAATCGGTTTCCTCAAATGAAATGAGTTAGCTTTACTTGTTGGGTTTTACAATGAATTAAGGCAATCTGTGTCCTCAAATGTAATAAGTTAGCTTAACTTATTGAATTTGACTTTGTATTACTGTTTTAGTGGACTCGATTAAAATAAGTTCAGAGTACTCATAACTATTGTTTTTTATAAACTTAATTGAATTAAGGCAATCGGTTTCCTCAAATGAAATGAGTTAGCTTAACTTGTTGGGTTTTACAGTGTAGATATGCATCCATATTAAAGGAGAACTCCGGTCAATTTTAACATTGAGCTCATTTTTTTGTAAATTTGGAGTGCTGTCAGTACAGAGAACAACGACAAAAATCGGTGTTGCCTACACCGTGTTATCCTCTTTTTAAAATGTGCACCCTGTTGACTTCAATGGGGCACGTTTTAAACCTGCTTTTAGCCTCTTAACATCCTTGATGTGTCATTACAATTGCACAGCCAATGTGAGTGATTCCTTCAGAGTGAACACGGGTGAATGCGCGTGAACTCGACAATCGATTACTGTGGACTTCGACCTAAAACAGGATGTAAATACAGGTATGTGCGCTGGCTGAAATAACATCACTTTTATTCATATCTTTCACATCTACTGCAGTCAGATTCACCGATTCATTCTCCTTTAATGGAGGTCCACATATCAGCAGTCAGGCTAACAGCTTCTACCTTATGCATGACAGCCCTAGCCTTGATCTTCTCCTCCTCATACTTCTGGACCACCATGTTCTTCAGAGTCCGTCTAGATGGCAGAGTGTATGTGGGATCCAGCAAAGCCACAAAGTTCGATTAAGGGAATTTGGCCTTTGTGTTACCTCATATTTATAGTCATGTGAAACAGGAAGTCGTGGCTGGACAATTTCATGTTCCTAGTCACCCTGGTGTGCTAATAATTGTAAATATGAAGGGGAATATTCTTATTTTATAGAAATATTTTACTCACAATAATTTATAGGGGTGCCAATAATTGTCGCCAACGTGTTTTGGAGAAAAACATTTATTTCATAATGTGATTTTCACCCCACTTTTAATTGTTTTACTTCAATGAAAGGTTATATTTTTGTGATTTTTTTTTTTTTTAATGCAAGATCAAAAAGATAAACAATGCAGATTTATTTTCACTGCTATCTTTGTTCAAATTTACCAAGGGTAAATCAAATTCTGACCATGAAAATATGGTCAAACAGTAATATTTGCTGGAAATATTGCAAACAGTAGGAACACAATTCTCTGCTGAATGAGTTATAAAACATCTTGCCTTACCTTCAAATAATGACCAGATCAGGCCATGTGAAATTTGGATAAAACGCTGTGTAATCACATTTAAATGTTATGATAAGTTTAATTTCATGAAAATGATATTTTTTTGCAACATATGCATTTAAACAAGAACTGTCTGTCAGCACATCTGGGCTAAGGTTAATGTAAGAAAAATTGCTAACACTTTATTTTTATAGTCCCCTTTACACATTCTGTTGACTATACTAGCCATAACCTTAATTCAAAAAGAGAGTTAGTTGACATGTAGATGCAATGTTACTTACTGTCAGCAGAATATCTAAAGTGGACCATCAAAATAAAGTGTAACCGAAAAATGTATTCTTTAGTTAATTTTTTTTCTGTCAAACTTTGTCTGTTGTTCTGTCCGTGCTGCTTCAGATACTTTTAATTCAGTCCAACATGGGAAGAATGATACAAACACAAAGTGGTATGCTTCACATCCCCTTCTTCAAAGTTTACTGGTCAGATACACAGTTTATACTCTTCTTGTTAATAATACAATAATAATGTTTTATTTATATAAAGCATTTCCATAGAACCCTTTACAACGTATACAAAAAAGAAATCGTAACAGCAATAGAATCGACAAAATAATAACAGTAAAAATGGAGTAGATTTCAAACAGTAGACTAGAGCAAAGATAATACAAAGACAGAAAAAGGGGACATTACATAAAGGTAACACACAGCTAAGCTTGTTTACACCACAGAATAGAAGATTTTAAAAGATAATTGCAAATTTTTTATCTCACAATTGCAAGTTAACATCTAGCAGTTTTGACTTTATTTCTCAGAATTGTGAGATATAAACTAACAATTGCGAGAAATAAACTCACGTTTTCTGTGGCGGAAACAAGTTTCCATATGCAGCAACATAGATTCAAGTACAAAAACAAACAACAGAACAATACTTGATAACAAATGTTTTAAGTTGCGATTTAAATTCAGAAATGTTATTAATGCAGTGACCGGGGGAGAGAGTTCCAGAGTTTAGGTGCAAAAACACTAAGGCCATGTACATGTAAAGTTTCAGGAGTGAAAACTGCATTTAAATGCGGAACTGCAATGATTGACACCAGAATCTCGCCAGAAGAAGTAGGTCATCCAGGTACTTTTTGCCTACTCTTTTATGAGTACTGTGAATTCGGACATACTTCTTTTGTCACATTCTGTTTTTCGTCCTACTATATTGTAGGGAAGTATGCGATTTCAGATGCATCCTGATAGGTGAAGCCAAAGCGTTTTGATCACCCCCATGTGGTTGGATGCATTATAGGTCATAAACCCCACCCACTCCATATAATCTAATAAGACATGAGACAAACTAAACAATCAAATTACACTTCAAATAATTTTGTCCAAAGATGTTTTTTGTAATTTTAGGTAACAATCACGCTGATGTAAGTTCAAGTGTTAGTTTTTTTTTTTTTAAATAAGTTTTGTTTTAGTTACTTATTTGATGCTATAAAAACGTGGGTGTAACTCTGAACAAAATAGTCACTGAGGCACCAACAGACTTTTCCGGGATTTTCGGGAGGAGATTGGAGCTTTAACTTTAATTTCCACATTTCCATATTTATTTATAACATAATGAGTTGTTGTACTAACCGATTCTGCAGAAATTGATACCACGGCTCCACTTCACGCTCACTATGATGCAGACTCGGGCACCAAGATGTCAGCGCCATATTGGGACATTCACTTCACTTTTCAAGCCTTCACTTTTCAAGCCTTCACTTTTCTACAATGGTAGAGAGTAAAGGTGCGTTGCCCATCTTTTTTAAAGTTTGTGTTCTGAACAAAGAAATATTACAGTAACAAAAGACTCGTTATGTTCAGCAATTTTAACTAAAGCAAAGTTGACAAAGGAGTCGTGTTTTGCTTATGCTTGGAAAGGCAACTTCACAGAGCTCGCTCTTGTAGTGTTGCCATGTCCATTTATTATATTTAATGATTAAAGGCTGTGGTTGAAGTCAGTTTTTGTGTTTATCTTTCCTTCAGGGATTCTGCTTATTAACAGCAGGTGTTCATCACTAATGCTCAATCATCACTTACTTATTCACATAATTATCTTATTAGCTTTAAAACTTTAACATTGCTTCAGTGTTACTTTAACACACTGTAGAGTGGGAACATATGTGCCCCGAGCATTGTTGATTTAATACTGGGGATTTTGCTGTGCAGAAAGGTCGACAGATGATAATTATGTATTCCAAATTAGGGGAGTTTTGATGATGTGTATGCTCGTATGGTTGCACCACAAATCATAAAACAGATGCCACCACCTTTCTTTTTCCCCGTGAGACTGCAATCGCTGTCCGTTCAGTTCATACAAAAGTCTATGTGTGCACGTGTCTGCGTGGTGGAGCCGATGGCAGGAGGAGCCAGGGTGAAGGGCTCGGCGTAACCCGAGGACCGATCTACGGAGGTGGAACCAGGGTGCCTAGAGGAATTGACAGAACAGAGAGACTGATGGACCAGGGTGACACCCACTGCCCAAGGCCCAAGGCAGAGTTGCTGGCTCACGGGACCGAGACAGGGACTTGACTGCCCGTGGCAACGATGGAGCAAACGAGGATGACGGGGAACCTTGAGGAAGGGAGGAGTCCAGAGGAGCTGAAGGGATGGGGGGTCGAGGCACAGCCAGAGACCTGGAAGAACGTGGCAGAAGCTGAGCGATGGCCGACCGAGGATGATCCGGAGGGACGAGGGAGTCTGGAGGAGTCCCAGGGCAGATGGGTCGCGGTGGAGATGAGAGAACGTAGAGCAAGGGTGGAGCCGATGCGCTGACAGGCCGAGATGCTGCCGGCAACCGGCCGAGCTGGTGAATGGGAAGCCTGAGGTGGTGCTGAAGACCCGCATGGTATTAGTGGACTGGATGGAACCGGAGCATCCAGACAGCCGGACTAAACCAGCGGGAAAAGAGTCAGTTCAAGGGTGGGGACTCGGGTGGGACCTGGATCCGTAACCCACAGGTCTATCAGGCAGTCGTCTGCTCCTGGCTCTGGGATGGACTGAACAGCGTACTTATACTCCAGGACTGACAGGGTAGCTGGCTCTGGCTCTGGGACAGACTCTGTGGTAGCCTCTGGCTCACAGACCCTCCTTGCCGGAGAACCCACCACAAATATTTCATTAAAGGCCTTTGTTGAGGGGGTAGGGGGAGATGCACTGCTTGTGAGTCCATTTTATCCCATTTATTGTTAAATCACGGAAGCTACACCAGTTACTTTGCCAAGGGATCTCTTTTTTAATATTTTATATACATGTGTCAGACATACGAGAGAAACAGGCATAGAAGAATAAGGCTACAGGTGAGGTGGTCTTCATTCCAGATTTCTCTGTTCCCCATTTCTCTGTCCCTTCACCCAATCATACCAGCTGTAATGGTTTCTCTGTGTTTCTCCTCCCTCAACCCCTCATTCCTCTATTTTTCTCTTTTCTCTCACCCCGTCATGCCTTATGTTTCTCTGTGTCAGTACAGTAAGGATTGAGCTTATATACACCACAGAGGGACTTAGTTACAACTTCCTTGTAAGGTAGCAAAACATGTTGCTTATGTTTAAAATGGAACATATACCTCATGCTTACACATGGTACAATCCACTTTCCATATAAAGAAACTATCGCTTGGTGTATACATTTGTGGTACATTTGCATCAGTGGAAACATTCCATTCCTTGTAAAGAACATGCCAACTGTACACATTTGATGTATTATTATCAGTGGAACATGTTACAATGCACACATACTTCTATGCAAAATATAGCTAATCCCATATCTCTGCTCAGCACACATGTACAAAAATACTCTGACTTCACAAAATACATTATGAAATTATGAAAATAAAGAAAGAAAAAAAAAAAAAAACAAAAAAAAAAAACATTAAACAAAATTGTAGTCTTCAGGGACCATCCTGGTGGTGGTGGGGAGGATGGAGGAGAATGTTGGCGTCAGCATCAGCAAACTCAGATGTGTGTAAGTACTGACCTTTTATACTACAAGTATTAGGACACGATTGGTTAGATGCAAAGGTAATTAGTGACGTAACAATTGAGTCTTCCTGGCAGAACTTACGCTAAAACTTTCATCTCTTGCAAAGTCAGTTGAGCACTGTTTGATTGTGATTTGAAACTTGATCAGCAAGTAAACTCAGTTGTCAGATCTTGCTTTTTTGTCTTCTGACCAAAGTCGTTCTACATCATTCTTAGATTTTAGGAGATGATATATAATAATTACTTATTACTATAATTTAAAACCAACAAAATATCAGTGTGTAATGATGTTACATTTTAATGTTGTATGGACGTTAACATTATGTTGTTTAGCAGATGTCTGGTTTTGGTTGCCATACCTACTGTTAGTGTTTGATGTCAATATGCTGTCCTACTGAACATTTCCATGTGAGCCTCATGTGGGTTTTTGAGGGGCTGTCACTTGGGCCCAAGTGGAGCCGATGGACAAATTTCTATTGGCCACATTTGGGTTGCCTACGCCCATGCATGATGGGTCCATAGTGGCCTCTAAGAGGGGCCCCTTTAGATGTTCATTAAATGGGCTCACAAGGGTCGCATATGGGAGCTAATAATGGGGCAGAGGTGTGCTACACACAAAACCCTTATGGGGCCTACATGGGTGATCACACTTGACCCACAAATGGTCACAAATGGCCCCATTATGATTTATAATGGGACCAGAGTAGGTGAAAATTGGGCCCTATTTATTTATTTATTTATTTATTTATATTCATTCATTCATTCATTCATTCATTCATTCATTCATTCATTCATTCCAGTGGGTTGAATACACAGCAAAAACTCTGTGTAAAAGAGTGTTAAATAAACTCTTCTGGGAGTGATGATTGACCTTTATTGAAGACACCTGATGTTAAAAAGCGGAATCACCAAAGGAGAAAAGATTTTAAGTCACCAAACATCAAACAGTGGTTGCTCTCAGTTGGGCTTTTGTCCCTTAAATTTTGACTTTTAGATTTTGTTTGGTTGCTGTAAATGAGTTATAACCGCCAGATGAACAAAGAGAAAAGGTGATCTAATGGTGTTGGTTGTGTTTTCACATAATCATTATTTGACCTGAATCACTGAACCCATTTGGAGCCTAATCTCTGATTTAGGTTTACTTAATTGATTATAGCACTGTCCTTAAGTTGTTCTAATACAAAAACGTTTTATTTATTTAGACACATACAGTAGACATCAAGAATCAGCGTGTGAATCTCAACAATGGAATATTAATATTGAAATATCAACAATTATAAAGCATGTTGCAGTGCATTCTGGGTGCTACACATCAAAACTCATTCATGGATCCCATCATGCATTGTGGTATGAATAAATTAGGATCTGAATTGTTTTGGTAATTTCCTTTATTCTTAAAATTTTCTTTAAATTCTGCTGTTTTATGTGACTTTTTAGTCGCTTGTTTCCTAAAATTCAGAGTTGATCTGTTTATCTGGATATGCTGTTAGTCACCATTGCTGGGATTCATATGCTGATTCTTGATGTCTGCGTATGCCTACTTTTTTTTTTTTTTTTTTCAGAACAACTTTTAAGAAATTCTTTGGATTATTTTGAAAAAGTTTAATCTCATGCTGTAGAATCACAGTGAAGTTATAATCAACAGTATAATTCTAACTCTATCTATATGACCTTGTGATTCAGGTCAAATGATGATTACGTCAAAACACAACCAACACCATCAGATCACCTTTTCTCTTTGTTCATCTGGCTGTTATAACTCAGTTACAGCAGCCAAACTAAATCTAATGTTAATAATTTAAGGAACCAAAGCCCAACTAACGCAAACACTGATCACCATAATGATGACTTGAATATTGTAATTTTTCTCCTTCAGTTATTCTGCTTGTTAACATTAGGTGTCTTCAATAATGGTCAATCATTGCAATACCGTAAAACTTCAAATAATAGCCGAGTCCCAAATAGACGCCTGTCTCTTTTACACGCCTGGTGTGGCTACAGGTTTGGATAAATAAAGGCCGGTCTCTAATAGAGGCCCGGTCTGTTTTTTAGTTTCGGGTTGTATTTAATCTTCTAAAACCCGTCAGATCGTCTGTTTAAGCCAGTTCTATGGAGCAGATTGCGCACGCAAGAGAGCCCTGCGCATCTGGGCGGGAGCTGTTAGCGCAAGCAATGCAGGCAGAGTTAGCGGAGGCCGGAGAGAGGGAAGTGGAGGAGAGCGACGAGGAGGAGGAATTCGCCAATGAACTTGTAGTTGAGGATCGCGCACACCGTACGAGAAGCGCAGTGCCGCGTCGCGTCTATGACATCTCGAGGTATCACACACCGGACGCGCACTTTGTCAGTTTATGGCCAGCAATAGTTATGTTTAAGGATATTATGGAATTAAGATCATGTCTGTACTATGTTATGATTATACTGTACAATTAAATACAATCGTTGCTTAGTCTGCAGTCTGAATTCACTTTACCTCAGAGCGTCCGTTAACTGAATGAATTGAGAATATGACCTGAAAATCCGATAACATCAGCAATTTTCATTCAAGCAGCTGATTTCTGTAAATGAATGTAAAACTGAATGTATATTGCAGCACAGGGTGAAGTCGGTATATACATTACTGACGATTTGAGGCAATGTAGCCTACACTCATAGAGAATAATGTGTTCGAATTTTAAAGATGTGGCGCTGCGCTTCTCGTCTGGTGTGCGACCCCCTTTAGACATACGGAAATATAGTAGGCTAATTCTGACATTAACTGATTTGTTAAACACAAACACAGATATGATAACCTCCTACTGTCATGCTCATCTCAACACTAAATTAAAGGCCTGTCTCATATAGACGCCTGTCTCAAATACAAGCCAGTGCAGTTCGGCGATTTGGGAAAATAAAAGCCCGGGCTATTATTTGAAGTTTTACGGTAATCACTTAATTATCTCATTTACTTTAACACTGCTTCATTTTAAGCTTAAATTTAACACTAACACTCTTGAGTGTGGAGCCAAAGAAACTCCCAGGAGAGTTTATTTAACACTGGAGTTTTTGCTCAATATTATAGTGGTGGGCTGCTTGTCAGAGTGGTGCATGAAGTGATAAACTTATTGTCAGGGTTCTGCCCTGACAGCCTTGTCTGTGTTGTCTTTGTTCCCTTACGAGAACGTTCTCTCGTACTGCGTTGCAAACGCTATGGGAAAACTCCTTTTCTCGAGAATATTGAAGCCTTTATTTTAAAACGCATTTGCTACAGCACAGGCGAGAGCATCAGACCCACGTGAGTGAGCTGATAGGCTGTGCTGTGGGCAACTGCACGAACCAATGGCGGATAGAAAGAAGCGCGCGAGCCAATCAGGGCGCTTGGCGCTCTGTCACTGTCAAGCGCGCGAAACTACACGTGACCATAACATATAAATACAGATAGAATCCGCCATTTGACAGATTTAATCTCCTTCAGCTCGACTCACCTCGTCGCTGATTTTCTCCGGTCGTAAGAAGCCCTCGTCGTGGAAAAGCCGTCCAGCGGAACAGCTTCGCATCCCGGCATCTCGCCAGCTGAGCGTTTCCCTGTGGCATCCGACGAAAAATTATATCCTTTTCATTGCATATTTATCTAAAAGAGCAAACCGCTGTTTTCACAGCGCGGCATAATGCCTCTCTCCATCTGTGAGAGCTGCGGGGTCTCCCTGCATGCATCCGACGGACACACCCAGTGTGCGGCCTGCCTCGGCCCTGAGCACGCCGAGGCAGCGCTCATGAAAGGCGGCTGCCAATTCTGCGAAGGGATGCCTGTCTCCGTTCTCCGTTCAAGGCTGTCTTCGACGGTGACCGATTCCGCCCACCTTCCGTCTTCGGCGCCCCACGAGCCCCGTAGGAAGAAGCGGCGCGATCAGAGGCGTCCTGAGCGCGGTGAGTTTAGCGAGTGCACGCCGGGCCTTTCTCCTCGTGCCTTGCCCACGCCTTCTTCGCCTGTCCTGTTCTCTCGGAGCGAGCAGCGCCCCTCGTCTGAAGCGGCTGGACTCGTCTCTTTCGGCGCATCTCCGGATGACGTCGATGACGCACTTTCTATGGCGGCATCTGAGAGCGAGGATTGGTCGGGCTCCGCGGACCCCGCCCCCCCCTCTCAGCTAGAGTTTTCTGATACTCGAGCGAGCATTGACGCCGAACTTCTCCGTGTCATGTCTCGCGCTGTTGACGAGTTGGGACTCGATTGGCTTTCTCCAGCTGAGCCCGCCAGATGCCGCCTCGATGAATGGTACCTGCCGGGGCGCCAGCAGGCCCCTCGTCAGCGCGCCGCTCCATTTATGCCTGAGGTTCACGAAGAGCTCACAAAATGCTGGCGCGCGCCCTTTTCAGCGCGAACGCGCTCATCTGCCTCTTCTACGCTCTCCACTGTTGACGGCGCTGAAGAGAAAGGATATGTGTCTCTCCCCCCACTGGAGGAAGCGGTCGCTGCACACTTATGCCCCCCCACTGCAGGTAGTTGGAGGTCTAAGACGGTGCACCCTTCTAAGCCGTGCAGAACTACTTCGGCCATTGCCAGCCGCGCATACGCTGCCGCCGGTCAAGCCGCCTCTGCACTTCACGCCATGGCGACGCTTCAAGCCTTCCAGGCCAAACTTCTCCGTTCCATGGATGAGTCAGGCCCGGACCCAGACACATTTAAAGACCTCAGGAGTGCCACGGATCTGGCACTGAGGGCCACGAAGACCACCGCTCAAGCCCTGGGCCGCAATATGGCCAGCCTAGTGGTAATGGAGCGCCACCTCTGGCTAAACTTAACCGAGATCAGGGACGCGGATAAATCTGCCTTCCTCGACTCGCCCGTCACAGCCTCAGGTCTCTTCGGCCCATCTGTCAGCGGCTTCGCCGATCGCTTCACTGAAGCTCAGAAGGCTTCCAGCGCCATGAGACACTTTCTACCAAAGCGCTCCAGCTCAGTCCAACGGCGCCCCAAGAGCACGCCGCGACCTGAGAAAGTGGTGTCCCAGGTCCTCCAGCCCCGCCCAGCGGCTGAGACCAGTAAGCACATGAAGCCAGCGAAACGGTTCCCGTTCCCTAAGCGCCAGGGCCCGCGGCCGAAGCTGACGCTCGATCACGAGCCCAAGAAGCCGTCCTAACCGGCACAAAGAGGGGTCACTGTCCCGCTGCGGCCGGACCAGCCCCAAAAATCGCTCGACTACTGCTCACGGCTCCCTCTTCAGTTCAGGCGGCTGCAGCAGTTCTAAATGCAGTTCATGGGCCCGTCACATGTCACGCACCCCTGCAAACAAACGCTGTTTTAACAGCGACCCACACAAAGCACAAATCGAGCATAATTTCTCACATGCATACATGTCAGTCCGAGCCCCCCACTCTGGGTGTTCCAGATATGATAATGCCTCTAGCTCTGCGGGCTCTAACTTGGCAAGCTATCCCCGGAGTTTCAGTATGGGTGATGAACATCATAAAGCATGGTTACTCGCTTCAGTTCGCCCGCAGACCACCGCGTTTTCGCGCGGTTATACAAACCACGGTAAGGGGCACATTGAGTCATGTCCTCCGCACCGAAGTGTTAAGTCTGCTGGCGAAAGGGGCCATCGAGAAGATCCCCCCTTCTCTGAGCGAGTCAGGTTTTTACAGCCGATACTTTCTTGTTCCAAAGAAAGACGGCGGCCTGAGACCCATTTTAGATCTCAGACATCTGAACAAGGCTCTCATGTCGCGGCCGTTCAGAATGCTCACGACCAGACATATCCTGACGCAGATTCGCCCAGGCGACTGGTTTTTCTCAGTAGATCTGAAAGACGCTTACTTTCACATTCAAGTGAACCCCCACCACAGGCCATTCTTGAGATTCGCCTTCGAGGGGCAGACATACCAGTACACAGTTCTTCCATTTGGACTGGCACTAGCGCCTCGTACATTCACGAAGTGCATGGATGCAGCTCTCTCCCCCCTGAGACAGCGGGGAATGCGTATCCTAAACTACCTCGACGACTGGCTCATACTGACCCAGTCAGAGGCGGAGTCACATACTCACAAAGCCTGGCTCCTCAGCCATCTAGAATGTCTAGGGCTCAGGGTCAATGTTGCAAAGAGTGTTCTGTTGCCCAGCCAACGTATCACGTTCCTGGGAACAGTTCTCGACTCCGTACTTATGAGAGCATGGCCCACACCGGCCCGTGCTCTAACGATTCAGCAGCTCACGGCATCGTTCCTAGAGGGCTCTCTTGTACCCCTCAGAACGTTTCAGAGGATCCTTGGCCTGATGGCCTCTGCATCATCAGTACTCCAACTAGGCCTACTGCGTATGCGTCCTCTTCAGCTGTGGCTGGCTCCTCTGGTGCCACCCCACGCCTGGCATTCAGGCCACTTGATTATCAAGGTGGACCAGCGCTGTGTTCAAGCCCTGGCCCCTTGGAAAAACGCCAACTGGTACCAGCAGGGCGTAAGCATGGGGGTAGTTTCAGAGAGGAGGATGATTTCAACAGACGCCTCCAACTCCGGTTGGGGAGCTCTGTACGAGGGCAGGCCTGCCTCCGGCCTCTGGTCGAGCTCGGAGAAACGCCTACACATAAACTGCCTCGAAATGAGAGCAGTTTTTCTAGCCCTAAAAACATTCCTCCCATACCTGGCGGGACACCACGTGTTGGTACGGACGGACAACATGTCGGTGGTCTCTTACATAAATCGCCAGGGCGGCCTCAGGTCCCGCAACCTGTTTGCCATAGCCTCACAGCTCTTGCTATGGGCTCACACCAATCTGCGCTCGCTCAGGGCAGCTCACGTGCCAGGCACGTTGAATACAGGAGCAGACATGCTCTCTCGGGGCAGAGTTCCCCCAGAGGAATGGTCTCTCCACCCTCAGACAGTTCTCCTACTCTGGGAGGTCTTCGGGAAGGCAGAAGTAGATCTTTTCGCCTCAGAAGACAACTGTCAATGCCCAATCTTTTTCTCAAAGAGCAGGGATGCGTTGGCCCACGACTGGCCCAACCTTCCTCTCTATGCGTTCCCCCCGGTCTCGATGCTCCCTCAGGTCATCGAACGGATCAGGAACACGAAAAGCGCAGTGCTATTAGTAGCTCCTCTCTGGCGGACCCAGGTTTGGTTCCCAGAGTTGATGCAGCTGTCTGTAGCAGACCCGTGGCCAATCCCAGTGAGGCGCGACCTCCTGACTCAGGCCAACAGGACAATCTGGCATCCCCGTCCCGACTTATGGGCCCTACATGGTCACTCAACGGGTACCCCAGAACCTCCCAGAGGGCGTCCTGAATACTATAAAGGAAGCTAGAGCTCCGTCTACCAGACGCCTCTATCTCAGTAAATGGTCAGTGTTTTCCAGCTGGTGTTTAGCTCGAGACCTCGACCCATACACTTGTGAAGTACCAAGAGTACTGTCTTTTCTACAGGAGATGTTGGACGCGGGTCGCTCCCCCTCCACTCTCAAAGTGTACGTGGCAGCCATTGCTGCTTTTCACGTATTGGAAGCCGGGGCCTCCTTAGGAAAAAGCGACCTTATAGTTCGCTTCCTCAGGGGCGCCAGGAGGCTTAACCCGCCTCGGCCACCGTCTGTTCCGGCCTGGGACCTCTCCTTGGTCCTGCGGGCTCTTAAGGGACCTCCCTTTGAACCACTTCAGTCAGCTGATCCTAAGTCTCTCTCTCTGAAAACCGCCCTGCTTCTAGCACTGGCGTCAGTAAAGAGAATAGGGGATTTACAGGCGCTGTCTACCAGCGCTTCCTGTCTGGAGTTTGGTCCTAATGACTCCAAGGTCATTCTTAGGCCAAGACATGGATATGTTCCTAAGGTGCTCTCAACTCCGTTCAGAGCCCAGGTTATTTCTCTGTCAGCTCTCCCCTCCTCCGAGGAGGATAGCGATTCTCTCATGCTTTGCCCAGTCAGAGCTTTGAGAATTTATCTGGAGCGTTCGGCCTCTTTCAGACAGTCTGAACAGCTCTTTGTGTGTTTCGGGGGCCGATCCAAGGGCCTCCCGGTCACTAAAACCACACTGTCCAGATGGATAGTTGACGCCATTGCCCTGGCTTACACCTCACTGGGCCTCTCTTGTCCCATAGGTGTTAGAGCTCATTCCACGAGAGGTGTTGCCTCTTCGTGGGCTTGGTCAAGTGGTATTCCCATTGAAGACATTTGTGCGGCGGCCGGCTGGTCCGCTCCGTCCACATTTGTGAGATTCTATAAGCTGGATGTCCCTGCTCTGCAGACATGCGTTCTTTCTGTCTAGACTCTGGCTCTGTGGATCCAGACTAGTTTTGAACCATGGTCACTTGGGTATTCCCATCTATAGCATATGTGCGGCGGCCGGATATCCGCTCCGTCCACATTGTTGAATTATAGCTTTAATGCCCTTGCTTGTAGCTACAGTTCTTCTGTCTAGACACTGGCTCTGTGACCCAGTCTAGTTGATATTGAACACACGGTTTTCACTTTGTGGGCTAAGTGACTGACTCTGGCCAGATCCGATGAATTATAACTTTAATGTCCCTGCTTTGCAGTTACAGTCTTTTCAGTCTAGACTCTGGCTCTGCTGACCCAGACTAGTTTGATATTAAACACACGGCTATCACCTTGTGGGTTAAATGACTGGCTCTGGCCAGTCTTTATTACGGATAATTGATGGGCCCGATGTTCGGTCTCTTTTTATCCTGGCTATTCTGTACTTCCCGGAACTCTGGTGAGTCAGAGCGGCCAAAAGATTAATAGCACGGCGTTTTAAATGGAAACGTTCCCATAGCGTTTGCAACGCAGTACGAGAGAACGTTCTCGTAAGGGAACGTACTGGTTACTTTCGTAACCTCGGTTCCCTTAGAGATAAGGGAACGAGTACTGCGTTGCCTTGCCGTGCTATTTTTCTTATGGCAGGTTTGTCGCTTCAGTCGATTATACCTGTCAAATGGCGGATTCTATCTGTATTTATATGTTATGGTCACGTGTAGTTTCGCGCGCTTGACAGTGACAGAGCGCCAAGCGCCCTGATTGGCTCGCGCGCTTCTGTCTATCCGCCATTGGTTCGTGCAGTTGCCCACAGCACAGCCTATCAGCTCACTCACGTGGGTCTGATGCTCTCGCCTGTGCTGTAGCAAATGCGTTTTAAAATAAAGGCTTCAATATTCTCGAGAAAAGGAGTTTTCCCATAGCGTTTGCAACGCAGTACTCATTCCCTTATCTCTAAGGGAACCGAGGTTACGAAAGTAACCAGTACGTTTTGTGTCTCTAGTTTGTTTTGTATGACATGGCTTTGTCTTTGTCTGTGTTTGCCACGTGCTGCTCTTGTTCCGCCTCCTTGTTTCCCGTTTCCACGCCCCCTTGTTTAGTCCTTGTCTAGTCATCCTTTGCTTGATTGTTTTCACCTGATCCTCATGTGCTGTTCTCTTTATATTGTGCCTCTTTCCCCTCATGTCTTTGCTGGTTTGTTGTGAGTGAGTGAGTGAGTGAGTGAGTGCTCAGCTTGTCAGTCAGTGCTGCAGTTAGTGTTTCTGTCTTTTCTTTGTTCCTGAGTCAAATCTTTATTCCTCTTGTTTTTGCTTTTGTTAACTAATCTTTTATTTATTTTATCATTAGCTTGTCTTCAAGGTTGTAATCTTCTTTGATTACTAGTTCCAGTTTCCTTTGCTATTGCTCCAGTTATATTTAGTTTCTTATTGTTTTTTGGTGTTCTAGTTTTTGCCAATTTTTATTTTGCTCTTGTTTGTTATCTCTTGTTGTCTTGAGTTTTGCCTTTTGTGTTGGTTCCTGTCTGCTCCCCGAGATTCCCTGCCTGCTGGTTCCTTCTCCTTGGCAGTTAGACTGGTTCAGGGTCTGTGTGCAGCAAGTATCAGATCTCTGATTCATGGTTCCTTGCCCTGTCTTCACCACAACCACCTGCCTGGTCTGGTCACGTCCTCAGCAGTTCTTCGACCTGTTGTCCTCTGGAGTTGGTTCCAGCAGTCACCCACACGTGTCCTGTCGTTGTTTCCTGTTGACCCTTCTGTTTGGACTGTTCCCGCCTCACCCTATCTTGTACTTCTGTTAATAAATATCACTCCCCTGCTCATTCTGTGTCTAGGTCTCCCCTATCTGAATCCTGACACTTCTATTCGGTGCTTTACTCAAGTGTCACAATTGTGATGCTATTAAATACATTTATTTTGAGGCTTTTCCAAGCAAATATGGATAAATTTGGTTAATTGGATTAACAATTATATCATGTAATTAGTGAATGGTTATCCTTTCCCTTTTGTATCCACAGGAAGATGATAAATAGAGTGCTGCAGGCAGGGGCGTCATGCAAGCCAAAATTCTGGGGGGGGGGGGGGGGGCACAATCTGAGACATTGCAATTGTTTTCTGACAGGTGATATAGATCATGTTAGGAGGGGAATTTAAAAATTTTAAATTCTGGCTGCTAAACATACCATTTCAATGCAGTTTGGGAGGGACAGAAATACCTTAACGGAGCTAGCAGCAACCCTCCTCTATCTGAGGACTAAATTAAAGTATCTAGTTTATGTAAAAGACAGGTTGATGAAAGAACTGTAAGCTAAAATTCAAAAGCTTTTGAAGTCTACTTCATTAAAGCATGTTTACACACACACTTACTGTACACTTAGGCCTACTACACATGATTTTAAAAACAGTACCATTGCAGTTTTTATGTTATGATTTTAAATTGGTATGTGACCTAAGAACGATCTTACATTAAAGGTACATAAAGGTGCTGAGGTCTGACTTTGTGGTGCTCTGAAATTAAGTTATTTTAATATTAATATCTGATGAAGGACTTTGAAAGAAGTTTGTCAGATTTCAGTGCTGAATAATGGCAGTAACGTTAGCCAACTAGTTTACCGTTAGACTAGGCTAGCTATCGATAACGTTACACTGACACAACTTAAGTTAATGCTCTGATTCGCAGCTAATATTAAATCCATAACTTTTTGATCAAGTTAAAATTTCCAGGTCAACCACAAATAATCCCACTACCTTTTAATATCATCCGATAACTAATTCAATGCCGATTTGTTGCTTTGCCCACTTACCACTTCAAGGCCATCTGTAAAACATTGCCAGCTCAACGTGCGAGACGAGTGAGTTGCTTGAACATACACAGCAAAGATTCTAGAGCGCTACGCGCGTTTGATATACACAGTTACCATATTAGGAAAAAGGGGCGGGCTGATGCTGACCGATTTATTACACATCCAGAAGAATACATTTGAGTCGTTATAGGCTCTGGTATATTATGGAGCATAATAGGAATAAAGTTGTGACAAAAAAATTATCAGGGAGGAAAAATCTGAGGGGGCACGTGCCCCTCACTTTGAATGGGCATGACGCCACTGGCTGCAGGAATGAATCCCAATCCTTAGAAATTAGATTGCATTTCTGTACTTCTGGTTCAATTGTCCCAACGTCAACAAGTACTAAATGCCTGAAGTAACACAAACTCAAGATTTTATTTGATATTTTGTTTATAGAACATACCACATAAAATACAAAAGTAAAACCCCATTCCTGAAATGTAAATGTGCTAGCTGGGTCCAAAAGAGGGGTATGAGCTCTGGACAGTTTTAAATTTTATGAGGACCTTTATGAGGATCCAATAAAATCTAATTTCAGTTTTATTAAGATTACCTTAATTAACGTATTATTAACTTTCTCTGCTGTTGTCTTAAAATTAATACTTTGGGACTGGCTGACAGTACATCTTGACATTTGTCTGACCATGGTATTGAAAGATCTCTGGTAATTTATTCCAACCAAAATGCAACGTCTGCCCAACGTTGGAGTTTGATGGAAAGACAACATTGTGCTTTGATGTTAACCTGATTGTCGTCTCCAACTTATATTTGACGTCTGCCCAACGTTGAAGTCCAACGTCTTGATGATACTTTGACATTAAAGGTCCCCTATTATGCAAAATTCACTTTTGCATGCTGTTTGGACATAAATGTGTGTTGGCAGTGTGTGTACACAACCAGCCAATAGTGATAAAAATCCACTCACTCCTTTTTTATTAATCCCCATAAATCATCAGCAGTGTCTCACAACGACCTGTTTTCACTTTCAAAATAATGAATTTTTATTGCTAAAATAAATCAAAAGTTTAAAATCAACAAACATATTAGAGAAATCATTCAAGAATGAATAACATGAATTTTAAAAAGAGACTTGATAGAATTAATAGATTAAATTAAACTAGCTTAGAGCTTAACTCTTTGTAAACAAAAACAGATCAAATATGTCCCTTCCCCCTTTAAAGCATCCCTCTCTTCTCTTCCCTGCTTGTGCCTTTTTCTCCACAGCTTATTGGGTACTTATCAGCATGCAACAGAGATCTCTGGAAGCTTTGTTTATGGCAGGGAGTTCCTGGAAGCGATATTTTTTTTCCCAGGATGGTAGGGGAAGACTCATTAATATTCATTAGGGAAGTCATCACTGATTGGTCTGATGACCTACCCCTAACCCCGCCCCTAAACCTACCCGTCACTGGGGTCTATGTGATGACCTACCCCAACCCCGCCCCTAAACCTACCCGTCACTGGGGTAAAGACCAATCAGTGATGACTTCCCTAATGAATATTAATGAGTCTTCCCCTACCCTCCTGGGAAAAAAAATATCGCTTCCTGGAATGGCTCTTCTTCATGTGTCCCATATATGGACTAAATGTGCAAAGGGCGCCCTCTGGCTGCCAGTATGGACTGAAAACACAGTACATCAGAGTATCCAGCGCTTATAATGATTACATCGGCCCATTTTTTGGTTATAATTTCAATAAATATTATTCCTCTCTATAGAAATCTGACATAAACCTATGAAATCTATCAATATTTGTCAAAATCTGCACACTTTTGAGCTAAAAGCCCTGAGGGACGTTGTTTGGTCAAGCGCTTTCATGACGACAGCACAGGATTTTTTTTTTCTGAATGGGAGCGGCTGACGGTCACGCTCATAATTCATATTAAAGGTATCGACTACTTTTTCTATTACATAACTCCTGACACAAATTAAGACATAACTGTCCCTATAAATTTCTCAGAATAAAATAGTACTCAAATACTGAAACTTGAGTCTTATATTATTTTAATGATGTATAGTTTGTCAAGGTAATAACATTACATATAGTAACTTTAAACTATTTAAACAAAGAACGATTCAGTGCGCCGGCATCCTCATGACGGATAACAGTTACGCACTTCATTCTATATGAATTGTCTTTCACTCCGACAAATCAAAACATGGACTCTGGTCTCCTTCCTCGCCCTCACCGCCACGATCACTCGAAGTTGAAGGTGGTGTTTCTGGTTCTTCCATCTCGAAACAAATTAACAAAGTTCAAGTGTTCTCAGTGGAGGCAGGCAGCAGAGCGAAAGGCAGAATGGGAGCACGCACGGTCTTCTTGATCGCTTGATTCGCTGGGCCAGCTTCATCAAACCTGGTGACAGAGCCATCTACCGCTCTGGCAGTGATTATGTGGGTTTGGAATGATTCGTAACATTTTTATAATTGTAACGAGTAACGATGCAGCACATAAAAAATGTATCGGAGTAAAAGTATTAAACTCATCAAAAATATGTACTGAAGTAAATGTGGAAGTAGGAGAAAAAAATAATACTCTAGTAAAGTACAGATACAGCCTTTTAGTACTTAAGTAGGCTACAGTAGTGAAGTAGTTCTACTTCGTTACTATACATCTCTGGATTCGATTTAATAGATTTGAATGAACTGAAATGGCTGAAGTAAACTACATTAGCCAAATGTAACTGTGCAGTCAGATATATTCTGGACGCACAACAAATCTAAAACTGTATTCATCAGGACAGGGGTTAGGCAGACCCATACTGCTGTTGGTTTGAATCACTGCCAAGCTGTTTTTGAATTCTTGGACATGAAAGACATTGTTTTGATTTTTACAGGTGAGAATCAATCTGTTGCTGAAGCGAATGGTGTTAGTGTAACTGTACTGGTTACTATTTGAGAAGAACCTTGCAACAGGAAAAGATTTACATGAGACACCATTGATAGAGCATTCTTGAGCATTTCGAAAAACCTGGGCTAGCCACTGGACCTTCTTCTCTTTGTAAAGAGCACTAGGGTGTGCAGGAGTGGAGAAGGGTTCGATTCTGTTATTTTGGCCATAGTTGTAGTTAACGTACAGGTAATTGTTGGTTGTGTCATTGACAAATAGACTCCACTCATCATCAGTGTAGATTCTGGGCAGATAATCATTACTCATGTTGTCCATTTTATTCCTGATCTTAGAGAAAGGCAGAGCATTGAACTGAAAACCTCTGAGCAGACCAGTTAGGTACAGTTTCTCATGATTCTGATGGAGAACACTTGAGGAAAACTGTATTTCATACAGTTTATCCACTGGGATCAAGAGGAAGCGGATGTGATTCAGGAGGCTGGCCTGTTGTTCTGAACTAATTTCATCACCTTTGTCTTGGATCCATCTCTCCAGAGCTTCAAGAAGAAAAGCTTCATCCTTCACAACCAGGTCTGAGCGCTGCAGTAGAGCGTCCATCATGTGAAAGGAGATGGTGCTCCACAGCGGAGAGCTTATGAGGAACTCACAGTTCCAGGAGAGATACTGAAGGACATTCTCCTGCAGAACAAGGTCACCTGTGCGGACGCCATAATCGTACATTGATAGCTGTGTCCGGAAGGTGTTGTCTTCAGGAAGGAGGGAAGTGAAGATCCTGCCAACATCCTCCATAAGCGTCTTCACTCCGAAGATAAATGACAGATGATGGAGACATTGAGCCGAAGTGATGGAAACATCAATCCGACGAGTGTACAAATACCTGAGAAAAACAGTTCAGACACTGTAAGCATCTATCACCCATAATATATTGAGTAGAATTATGATATTCACTATTCAAAGCAACACTCTCGATTAATTGAGACAATTGGATTGAGCTACGAACTGAAGTGATCTTCAGAAACGTACCTGAGAAAAGCAGAGACATGAGGATGGCACGTCTGGCTGACATCCACTGTGAGGTTTCTGGACTCATTTGTTATGTTTAGTTCTGGATAAATCATGAGGATCATACGGTGCACACAAAACGCCAACTCTGCCTCTTCACTGAGGTCTCGTACATTAATGCTGAAATCACAACCATCTCCACTGTCAAACAGAAGACCAAGATCATCAGACAAACCCAGACTGTTATCCACAGAGAACTGAAGATCGCTGGTTATGTTTTTACCTGCAAAGAAAATATAATAAAGGAGGTAAAAACAATAGAAATAATAGAAATACAAGTGGACAACGGCAAATATATCTAGTAGTTTAATTTTTTACCAGTATCGCAGATCACTCCTGCATCTTCTTTATGTGTGCAGTCAGTAACACCCCAGCCTTTAAAGTTGCAATCAGACAATGAGCTTTCTGAACCTTTACACTTCATGTCATCCAGCCAGATTGGACCAGAGCCTTGAAAAATCAACAAAATTGTGGTTTAAAAAATAAGACAATTATTGTTATCATAGTGTGTCACAATAAAATGGACTGAGGATCATATACCTTCACCATATTGTCCTCCAGCCGTAGCTGAGATTGCTCCAGGAAAACCCATCTGACGACACACCACTTGTGCTTCGGCCACGTCCCATCCGTCATCACAAACTGTTCCCCACTGTCCATCATGATAGATCTCCACACGACCAGAAGAAGGAAGATTCCCCACCAATCTCACTCTGCCCTCCTGTGTTGGCTGCTTTGGTGTGTAACCTTCATCCAGCAGCAAAAGATTAAAAGGTTAAGAAATTTTTCCCCCCCAAAAAAGAAATGCTCAGAAAGTCAATCACATTTGTTGTTCAACCTCAGCTAACTGTGCATTTGTTGTTGCAACAGGAAGATATATTTGGTTGTAAAATTCCAATAGACCAATAAACGCTGTAGATTACATTTAGCGTAAAAAAAAAATACATTGCAATGTTCACATATTGTAACATTGTATTCATTTTTATAAAACTCACGAACATCATGTAAATACAAATACTGCAAACAATGTATTTTAATAAAAAAAGAAAGAAAAGGTTTACTAACCAAATGGCGTCCAACGTTGTGCTGAAACATGAAGAAACAGTAGAGGCAATAGAAGATACATGATTCTTCTCATGCTGGAAATATTGCAAACAGCAGAGACAGGAACACGATTCCTCAGCTGAATGAGTTACAAAACGTCTTGCCTTTCCTTTAAAAAAGGACCAAATCAGGTCAAATATTGTGAAACTTGTATCAGACGCTGTGTAATCACATTCGAGGGCTACCATGAGTTTCATTTCATCAAAAGGCAACATTTGAGTTTCAAGTTTCATTACTGCAAAACGTGAATTTAAACTGTCTGTCAGCATATTCTGGGCATGCAGTGCGAGTGAGACCAGTCCAACTAAATTCACACAATGCAGAAAGTAAGTTAGAACTAAGTTCATTTAATTTGTTAGCCACCTGTTGTGCCAGTCACAGCCGAGGAGGCAGTTCCCAGCCTTCAGTGCCTCTGATCATGGACAAGAAGGACACACGCTTGTTAGAAAGTTAGAAAGCCTGTTCACTGTATCTCTAGCAAAGGCGGTTGAGCACTGCTTGATTGTGATTTGAATCTTGATCACCAAGTAAACTCAGTTGTCAGATATTACATCAGGGTTCCCCAGACTCGTGGTGGAACTGCAAGGGGGTTCGTGAGTTTAATGAAAATCTATTAAGAAATTAAATAACAAAATAAAAACTCACTTCAAAAGATAAAAAGATCATTTGTTTAATTGCTAGATAATGGTTAGATATGCAGTGCTGCAATTTTGTGAAAACACTTGTTAAAAGCTAAATGATTTCTGTAAACCCAGCATTCAAATGCTGTGTTGGGTCTCAGTTTTGTTATCAGTGATATCACATGACTAGTGCGGTAACATGACTAGTGGCTGGTCTGTGAGCGTGATTCCTTAAACCTGTAGGACGTATACTGTATATTAAGATGTAGATTTTTATAAAAATGAACAAGAAACGAAAGAGGTAGTAGGGTAAATAAATTATGAATAATTTACTGCCATTGTGAGAACAAAATATAATCATGTAATCACTAAAAAATAACTTTAGTCTGATTACAAGTATTTAAAAAAGTAATATACTCTAATTACAAGTATTATTTCTTTAAATCTGACATAATCCAGATTACATGTAATCAGTTACTACCCAGCATTGAAAATGTCCCCGATTTCCCAACCCTGCTCCTGAAGGGTCCCATTTCAGGTCCTAGAGTTTCTTCTAATGAGCCGATGAGTTGAATCAGGTGTGTTTGATTAGGGAGATAAAGAAAACATGCAGTGTTGGGGGTCCTTCAGGAGCAGGGTTGGGAAACACTGATCTAAGGGATGTGCTAGGCCAACAAATCTAATCAATGGAGGACTCACATTGTAACTTGCTGGACTTTTAAGGACCGGCTGGTAATGTCTTGGTATCAGATAACATAAGACACGTTCAGAGGTCTTGTGGAGTCCATGTCTGCATCCGAAAACGTAGGCAGTGACTTGTTGCCTGGCTGTCCTATCAGGCAATAACTTTGCAGGCAGCATTTGTGCACTAAGGTTCCTTACGAAACTGATTTCGGACAGACTTCTGAGACTGTAAAAAATAATCCTATTAAAAAAACAGTAAACTACTGTTAGCTGCGGTTGCCAGCATCATACTGTAAAAATACGGTGTTTTACTGTTTTTTTTAGATTAACAGCTAAATACTGTTTTGTCAGCTATAGTATTAAACAGTTTATAATAATAACAAATATAACAATAATAACAGTTTTATACTGTAGCTGACAAAACGGTATTTAGATTTTTACGGTATGATGCTGGTAACCACAGCTAACAGTAGTTTACCGTTTTTTTTTTTTTTACAGGATTATCTACAGCAAAATAGAGCTGGCTTTGATGAAAACTAAGTGAGTATTTAATGACTACAATAGTAATTTCTTGCTAGAAATGACATCATAAGTGGAAAACATTGATCAAAAATGTACAACTGATGACCAGCCGCAACTTTCAGACGCCATCTTTATTTTTCTAGCTCAACTGTCACAGAATGTCACACAAATGATATTAGGAAAGTGGTTTTAATGTTGTGGTTGATCAGTGAAAGTGACTCTCAGCTCTTCCTCCTCTAGCAAGCCCTGTGGTTCTGGTTGCCAGTTTCGTATTGATCTCACGATACTGTCCTGCCTCTTGGCCCCAACTTTGCATCTTGATTTCTCCCTCTTGCCTGTGTGCTCTTCTTGGACGGCCTCTTCCCCTTGCCGGAAGGGGTTTGCTCCAGGACTCAAAGGCATGCACCCTAAACGATATTAAATTCTTAAAGTCAATGGTTCCCAATCCTGGTCCTGGAGGACCCCAGTACTGCACAAAAAGTGTTCAAAATCGCCCCCTATATCCTCATTCACTATTCCCTACAGTACTCCACTAATGTAGTCCATCTGAAGGAGTGGATGAAAATGAGTGAGTAAATTCGGACACTGAGTGCACCGGTGTTTGCATAGTTTGTGGTTGCTGTTTAATAATCATTTGAAGCTTAGCAAACTGGCAGCTCCAGTTGTAATGAAAAGATTTATCATAAAAACTAGCATGTATAAATCGTAATATACAATTTAATAATCAATTAAAAAGGAATTTATACCTGTATTATATTACCCTGGCTGTAGCCACATTGGAAAAGCAGTTTGGAAAATGGATGGATGGATGATTCAGCTGCGGCGCCATCTTCTGATCAGACGCAGGAATTCATTCAGCCTTTGACTCTCACAGTGCATTATGGGTATTCTCTACTCTAGCCATTAAGTGTACATCAGTTGTACACTTGTTATTGTGGTGCATTATGGGATTGAATATGGGCCACCGTTACAAATGGCTGTCCCCTCAAATAGTGCCCCATTTAAGGATATAGGGGTGTTTCAGACACAGCCAAAGACCTCTAATGAGTGTGTCACATAAAATTAGCAGCAGCAGGATTGGGAAACACTGAGTTACAGTAACTGTTTGAGTTGGACATACCAAAATAAATGTCTATAAATCTAACAGTTAATTCTGTCAAACATTTACAGCTATTACGTTTTTTTTTTTTTTTTTTTTTTTTTTTTTTTACAAAAAGAAACTAGTATTTGACTAACAAATTATATTTTGAAAATATACTTAATACTTTTGTTCAATTTCAATAAAAATATTTGAGAATGGAGAAATTAATCTGATCAGTTTCAAGGATCATAATTTTTACTTATTTCAAACAATTATTATTCATCTTTAACAAAAACTTAAGATATTGAGTAGGATGGACATAAGTGAAACAATCAATTGGTTAATCTTGCTGACAGTTGAAACAAACAATCATCTGACACAACAAACCAGCAGCTTCTAAAATGTTTGTTAACAGAGTTTACATTTTTAAAGTTGTGTTAAATTCCAGAAAATCTAGTCTTAAAAATCTGGTATTTTTCCTTGTCAGCAATGAGGAATGTTACTCATTGCTGTACAGCCGAAACAAACTTGTTTGCATTATTTTCCTGTTACCACTGTAAAGCTGCTTTGAAACAATCTGAATTGTAAAAAGCGATATATAAATATAGGTGACTTATTACTGTAGCGTTGTTTACTATTCGTTTATACAGTATTCTAGTTTACTATACTTACAGATATACTATACAGATTGTTCAAGGTTGTGTCAGGGAGTGAAAAAATGCTTAAGAAAAAACTTCCAAGTCTCTATGAAAACCCCAAATATGTAATTTTGCCATTTTGTTCAAAACAATTATGAATGAATAAATGCATTAACTCTGTCTACAATCACACTGTTTGTGCAGCATTTCCTAGTGAATGTGATTATTTTTAATTATTTTCTTTTTTTAGCAACATCCCTACAGTAAAACCATATAAACAGACTGATTATAACAATTAGATAAAATAAATTCAGGTGCACTAATAGCTTTCTTAAAAACCTTCAATCTGTTGTTGTCAGGAAGAAGAAAACAGCAACGACAAATACATAGCTGTGGCACATTAATGGAAAATAACATTCATCATTCTGTGATGGATCAGTTTGTTTTTTAGATTTCATTTTAAAAGTAGCTGAAATACATTGATCAATAAAGTAAAAAACAAAAATGCATGATAAAAAAAAAAAGACATTCACAAGACCACATGGCAACCGCAATAATGTGTGTAGAGTGAAGTATTTTATGCATATTCTATAGTCTATCACTTCACTTCATTCTGTTACATTCATTACACTGTAAGTACAGTACTGGCGTGAAAACACTATAGGTCGTTGCTGAAAATGGTAGTGAAAAAAACAAAAACAAAGAAATAAAAAACTCTTGATGAAGGCTCAGATAAGTCTCTCAAAACAATTAAAGAGTCAACATGTCCTAATTTCTTCAGTCTCTATAACCACAACCACATTTTAAGCAATGTCTGCCAATAGTCATTTGGCATTGTTTGAACGTCATTGAACTATTTCAACCTAAAGACACCTCAATGTCCAGATCTAGATGTACATCATCTAGACGACGGTATTTACCAGTCCTTGGCACGTATTTACCTCCAGACAATACCTTAGACACTAAATGAATTCAAGTCCTTCATACTTCACATCTCCAATCTTAGTTTCAGGGAGCAAGATTCGGCCGTCCAGGGTGAATGCCACAATGTAAGTGGCAATTTTCCCAGCATCCTCCTCAGACTTCAGGGCAACAATAATCTGGTCATCCGTGTTGGGGACAAACTTGAAGGACGAAAAGCCGTGTGTAGGGTTCAGGGGCCCAACGTTTCTCGCTTTAATGTCCTGGAAGTCTGGGGAGCAGCTGAGCATTAGGTTGGTGCCGCGCCGCTCATCCGCCGTCTCGTCGTAGCGCTCGCTGCTAGCACGCCGCGGCAAGAAGAACCAGCGCTGCAATGTGTCGCTCCAAGCTGCAGACTCATGAATGAGGTACCCTGAGAGGACCGTAGAGAGGAAATGAGCATTTAATCTAAGAGACTGAGTACTAGTGAAAAGCCTGTGTCATACAAGCCATATTTTATCCTAAATTGAGAAAAAATAATAAAAATAATAATAATAATAATTTTTAACATTTCCATGAAGAAGATGAAGCCTATTTTCTTGGACAATAAAGGGTCCACAACACATGGGATTACATTTTCCTTGATCTTTCGGAGACACTAAAGCCTGATGTTCTTTAAAAATATATTCTAACTTTCATTATTCAACAATAATAGAGTGTAGTCCTGTGTAAAAAAAAGATTAAATTAGGAATGCTGTTAAATAAATTATATTTAGAAAGACTAATAAAGCCAAATTGGGCAAAAGCCACTTCCCTGTCCACTTTCCGCTCTGGCTCACAGTCTGTGTGACGTCATTTTTTGCCGTCAGTAATGTCTGCACAGCACGATTTGTGTGTCAGAGTGGACAATTTATCACTGTAAAGCTTCTTTAAAGAAATGTGTACAGTATAAAGCACTATACAAGTTAAGATTGTAAACTAAGGTCCTCTGGGAACGTCTCCATCCGTGCTTATTGTCAATGGAGTGATCCTCTCAAAGGTAGAAATTAAAACAAGCTCATTCGCCAAAAAATGGCTCGAGAGAAGATTATTCTAGGTTCATTTTGGCGAATTTGAAGTCCTGCAAGTAGATTGTCACTGCTATGCTGCAATAAAGTTCTCATTCATCAAGATCTTTGATGTCCTCATTATTTTTGTCTAACATGAGTGTACTTTGAATGGCTTGTGCGCTCAACTGGGCACTAGACAGAGTGGAATGCGGAAAATTAAGTATTCCCGGACTTTGGTGCTCTTCGGTCATTTCTGACTGAAACATTTTAATTTGATTTTTTTGAATTTTTTTCTTCATCGGAATGGTACAAAACTTGATAAAGGTTTTGGCATTTGCTGTGAACACACAAAAAAATGATTCGAAAAAGGTTAAATGGTCCTGTAAAAAACAGTCACACTTTTGTGCTCCTCGTGGTCATAAATGACCACATTGGAAATTGGAGACGAATTTTATCTGGTGAAACTTTTGGTACTGCAGCCAAACAAAATCTTACTGAAAGCTAATTTTTTTTTGAGATATCAAGCTTGGACCACAACTCGTTTAGATTTATGGTTTTGATTTTCATGCATTTTTAGAGTAAAACGTGGTTTTGGAAATATACAATTAATATATAAATCGAAAATTTTATTTTTGTGCATTGTTCATAACAATATACATAAAATTCTGATACTTTTTTTCACTTCAGCAATAATCTGCCAAGTGTGGTCTTTGAATAGAGATCAAACTTAAGTCTGTGCTCTAAAGCATTCAAGATTTACGACGAGTTTAAAGGTGGAAATTAAATTTTCAGGTCTATGCTCAAAAAGTGAATAAATGGATTATAAATACAGCGTAAATATAATTTAGTATAAAAAAATCCCCTAAAAATACAAAACATGAAATAAAAAACATTATCAAACTAAAATATAGTACATGCATTTCATTGACAAAAAACCGACACGCAAGGAGCACCAGAGGGTTAAAACTATATTAAAACAGAAGTTCTTGAGAGATCAATGTCACTTTTAAGCATTACAATATGTACTGCTCACTACAAATACACACTGCATGTGAGTGAATGGCTGCCGCTTACCGGGCGGACTGATGCCTGCGGCTCTGCGGAGAGAGTTGTACTTGGGAACCCAGTTGTGGTGCTGTACGTCTCCGTGGATTCCCACCACTTTCACCCACTCAGGATTGTCATTCAGCACTTCTCCACTGGTGGTGGTCCACTCCTTCCCCAAACCCCCCACATATAGATGCTCGTCCTTCACTGCAAGCCACTCTGCCTTAAACCCTAGGTAAGAGAACGCCAAAGAAGAAACCACAACTGAAATCAGATATCATGTAAATTGATTGCTTTGAATTTGATTCATTATTTGACATATATTTCAGTAGTTTCTGACCATTACACTAAAGTCGGCTCATGCTGGCTTAAGGGTGGTAAATTAAAATGCCCCGATTATGCTTTTTTTCTGGAATGTACCTTTCATGCGGTGTGTAATTTAGGCTAGTAATTTGTGTATATGTCAAAGGTCTGTAAAGTTTCAAAGATCAAAGTGCACAATAAATTAAGTTAATGTCTCATTCAAAAGAAAGAACTGATTCTGAACTGCCTGAAAGGAGTCATCAGTAATTATATTCTTCACTGGCTGGCCACAAACAATGTCTACTTTGACCTACCCTTTAACACTGTAGTTGCAGCTGAGGCTGGAAAAGTTTGGTTTATGCTGGTGACATGTCGAGAAGATGCTGTTTTCTGCACTGCGAAAGTAAATCCACTTTGATGCACTTCCAAATGAAAAGGACTCGGGCTCGAATTGACACGGTAAAACCAATGCCATCGTTACTGTTCGTGTCACTGTGTGTACAATTGCTGAGGAAGAGCTAAAATTGAGATATGGTAATGGCCGTTTGGTTGCTGACGTGCACTGTAAGTGGTAGACTAATCACAATAGACCCTTTTACAGTTGGTAAACATGGTAACGTATTTGTGTGGGCGGAGCTTAGCTGGAGGCAGAAAGATCCTTCTGGCCGCTTCACTAACGTTAGTTTGCAAGTTTTGTTAGCTTGTTTTTTAACAATGACTGGAGAAAATCTGATTTTGTCTTAATGTGCAAGGTCACTCACTGTCCAGGACCGCGATTGTTATTTGCAAAAGTTAGGCTAATTTTAACGGACGGAACCAGATGACCGTACACGCTCAGTCAATGGACGAACGGACAGGATTAACGTTAACGTTAACGGTACCTCCGGTTGAGTGGCCTGACTTCTACACCTACCCGATAGAGAAACCGAGGGTAAAGAGAAACTGAGGACATATAAATATATTTAGATGCCTATAATATAACTATGTGCTGAATGGTCATGTAAAGACTTGTGTGGGACGATCCGCAGTTCTGCCGAGCCAGCGCCAAGACGACAATGTAAAGAGTGACACTACGGTGCAATTTTAATGAGTTGAATATTTTCTAGAAATAAAAATTCCAGATACAGCATACTCATTTTTCATTGATTCTTGCACCCAAGAACACAACAAGATAACATTTAATAATACAAATAATAATTTAAGCTCCTTATTATGTAGCCGAATCTGTGCTGGTTTGTATTGGCCGCCTCCAGTTTTCCGTTTGTTTTGCCTCCAGCTAGCGCCGTGACGTAACTGTGACGTCGGCGCAAAAGGGGTCTATAGACTGAGCCATATGACCAATCAGAGCAGAGTAGACCAATCATTGAGTCATCTGACCAATCAGAGCAGAGTAGACCAATCACTGAGTCATCTGAACACGTTTCCTAAATAGGCCTGTGACTGTATCTTACATTTTATGAAACAGTAGCATTAGTTAAAAATAAAGCTTAAAATGCTTCCTGTTTGCATTTTTCATAATAAAATGACAATTACCCTTTCTGAAATATTTTTTTTGTCATCATTCATAGATTTCATGTTAAAATAATATACAGATGCACTATCCTCTTCAAAATACAGCTGATATATTGTTGTACTTATTTATTGTAAAGTTTGCCAATGGATAAATCAGCTAATACCAAAAATAATCATTAGATTAATCGGAAAAATAATCGTTAGATTAGTCGACTAATCGAAGAAATAATCGATAGATTAATCGACAACAAATATAATCGTTAGATGCAGCCCTACATCTGACCAATCTGAGCAGAGTAGACCAATCATTGAGTCATCTGACCAATCAGAGCAGAGTAGACCAATCATTGAGTCATCTGACCAATCAGAGCAGAGTAGACCAATCATTGAGTCATCTGACCAATCAGAGCAGAGTAGACCAATCATTGAGTCATCTGACCAATCAGAGCAGAGTAGACCAATCATTGAGTCATCTGACCAATCAGAGCAGAGTAGACCAATCATTGAGTCATTTGACCAATCAGAGCAGAGTAGACCAATCATTGAGTCATCTGACCAATCAGAGCAGAGTAGACCAATCATTGAGTCATCTGACCAATCAGAGCAGAGTAGATCAATCATTGAGTCATCTAACCAATCAGAGCAGAGTAGACCAATCATTGAGTCATCTGACCAATCTGAGCAGAGTAGACCAATCATTGAGTCATCTGACCAATCAGAGCAGAGTTGACCAATCATTGAGTCATCTGACCAATCAGAGCAGAGTTGACCAATCATTGAGTCATCTGACCAATAAGAGCAGAGTAGACCAATCATTGCGTCATCTGACCAATCAGAGCAGAGTAGACCAATCACAACAGACTTGGTCATTTGACCAATCAGACCTT
The DNA here is from genome assembly GCF_964197995.2 of Scardinius erythrophthalmus. NCBI lineage: Eukaryota > Metazoa > Chordata > Actinopteri > Cypriniformes > Leuciscidae > Scardinius > Scardinius erythrophthalmus. The sequence continues at coordinate 66,095,359 of NC_138221.1, read as the reverse complement.
GAATGCATGTAAACATATTGTAGGAGACTCCAAAATAAAATTTGGAACTTTTAAAATAACATAATAGGGGCACTTCAATATATTTACTCAAAACGAGAAGGCTGGTCAAACAAAGACAGCAATGCATGTTTGTTTGGGGGCAGATTAAAAGTATTCACTCTCAAAGGTACAATAGAAACACTAACCTTTTGACACAGAGCCATCCCCATCTGGCAGTATGACCCAGGGCACTGCCTTAAGTCCTTCTATGTTATAAACTACGCCCGTACGATCATCCACGCTGTACAGTTTGCCATTAAACACCACTAATTCGGAGAGCTCCATGCCCCGGCCCTTCTCTGCCAGGTGGCTTTCCAAGACCACCCTTTCCTGATCCCATTCGACCGCCACTGCATCTCCACTCTCCGACACCAGGAGGTGACCCTTTAGCATGTAGCTAAACCAGGTCAGCTTCTTGTCACTGAGAGAGTTTGTGTCCAGGTCAGCAATGACCCCTATCCGGTAGCGCGTGCCCTGGGCTGTGCGCTCCGGTGGACTGAGGGGGTACGTGTCATTGTAGCGGTCCTCCAACTTCACCTCATGATGGTTTAACTTTGAGCCATATCTGCCACTAGGATGGGGGTGAAAGGGCAAAAGCTGCATGTAGATGAGGAGGACGAGGGTTAGCGCTGATGCTACCACCACGATGGCTCTCCATTTGATGCGGAAGCGGGGGTCTGTGGTGTTGGTCATGGAAGCCAGCATCGGGAGCCCTCCAACAGAGATGCGCAGAGAGGTCATAGGCTCATTATGGTTGAGAAGTGCATAGCCTGGAGAAACAGGCATTAGGGAGGGACGGCAGCCACACCTACACAGGGAAACAGAGAGTATAGGTAGGGTCAACATGACACTTTTACAGACTCTTTACACACCCAAAATATGTACAATATGCCGGACATCGAGCGAGTGAGAGAGAAAGCCTGTTTTCACCTGGTATTAAGCTGTGTTTTTGGTGGATCAAGTGAGCAGCCAAGACGTACATGTACCGCTACCATTACCAGGTATTATTACACGGCTCAATATACTTGATTCTGATTGGCCAATCGCTCCATCCAGCGGTATGTCATTTCCTGGTAAAAACTGATAACACGGGCTCATCCGGGTTACTGAAATCGGTGCTATACGTTTGCTAGGAAAGTTTTTTCCTCGTGGAAGTTTTGAGTTTGGTGAGCTAATAAAATATTAAAACTCAAATCAATATTTTGTGTCCAGTTAATTAGTTATGTAATCCGGTTATCGCAGACTCAATCTCGTTTCATACAAACGCAGCTGCCGCCATTTTGTGATGATTGTTTTGAACACTGTAATGGATTATAAGATAAACACATACGACTGTAAAACAGATTAATCTCAAAATCAATATCATTTATCCCCATAATTATTTATTATATATATTATTATTGTATACCGTATCCCTTAAATGTGCATCTAGTTTTAACTTGCCGCGCTAGCAACTGCTTTCTCCACAGAAGCTTTGTGTTTAAAGAGCTAATAAAATACTTTGACTCAGTTCAATATTTTGTGTCTAATTAATTACTTATAATTAATAAGCGGGAATAATTATTATCTCAGAATAAACCCCTTCAGAGTTATGCAAGATCCTGATCACCCTGTCTGGGTTTATTCTGAGATAACAAAAGCTAGATGTACATTATCTGTTACTTAACAGGCGTTTCAAATGCGTCTTCTGACCTTTTGCATTCGGATTTTGTTGAGACCCTCACCTCTTTTTCCGTCACACTCAACTACATCACGTCACTGAATACTGCTAAATAAACAAAGAAACCCATGTTTAGTTTAAGTTTTTAACCCCCCTTAAACCTGTTTAGCAACCTTGTTTCTTCTCAATTGCTTCCTTTAACTGTCAGTCTTAGCCACTGTATTCTTTGACACAAACAGGAGCAAAGGTTAGAAATGCACAGAGGGCTATTTCAATCTCTCCTGCATGACTCCTCTTCTTAAGTTTCTAAACAACAAATATAATCCGGTAGATTCTCAAAAAGCTATTTTTGTCTAAGCTTAAAGGTTTAAAAAACAGATAATTGCATCAATAACAAAAATTACAAGCAAGTGTTAAAACAGTCCTACCCAAGACACAACAAATTTTGGACCCAAAGCACCAGACACTCACCAGCTTGTCAAACTCTGACAGGATCCACTGAGGCCACGGCAACACTTAGCGTTAGAAATGAACAATGTTGACGTGGAGGTAAGGAGTGGCTTGGCGAACAGGATGAAAACAGGTACAGCTGGAAACCACAGCTCTGGTGTGAAACCAGCTAGTCAGTTTAAGAAGTTAAGAACTTTAAAATAATTGTTAGCAGCAGCCCTGGTCTTATCTATAAGTTTGCAATGTTTATCACCCCAGTAATACAGACCACAAAAGACTACACCTGAGGAATGTAGTCTGTTAACAAGTTGAAATGTTAATATTTAACAACTGAAAGTCTAAAAAAACTACTTCTCTTAATATACATGGACGAAGGATAAGCTGTAAATGACCTATTGAAGCTATTTCTTTTTTAAATACATAATTATTCTGCATAATTGTTCAAATGAGTGGTACTGTATAACACCACGTGTCCCTTCATATACTAAATGATTTCATTAAAAAACTTTGTGGCTCACTGTAGTTAAAATTACACATAATATTAACTCAGCAATGCCATCAATTCTTGTTCAATACTGGGCAAGTTCAAAACACTCTTTGAATTTCTAAACTTGGCAAAGACCAAATTTTGCATATCTGATCACAAAGATAAGGGTTCAACAAAATTGCTAAATATTTATTTGTATTGCATTTAGATTCCCTTTATTTGATGACTGGCCGTGACTCTCATGTTGGTCTTTGTCCACAAATAGCAATCGATTTATTTAAAGATCAAATGTGTAAACTCGGCCAATGAACTCTGCATCAGATGGCATGTGTTTGATTTATTTCTATCTATCACATTTTATGTTTTTAATGTTTTAAATACATTGTTTTACGTGTATTTTTAAGTGTTTCTTGGTTGTGTGCCAAAACTGAAAAGAAGATGTGTAACTTAGATGTAATGGAGAGTCCAGACATTTTTAATTTTTCATTTGATCATTTGTATAGATTCTCTCCAACTAAGAAAGTTCTCTCCCTGGATTATTCAGCAGTATCGTCGTATATGACCACAAATAAATACAGTTTTATCAGTTAAGAATTTTAAGAATACAAGTTTAAGAATGAAAGCTAGTCAAGGACTAGGATTTGTACCGTGAGTTAGGCTATCTATTTATAGATTTAACAATACAAAAATACAACCAAGTAGCTATTTATGGATTTAATAATACAACCAAGTAACGTTAGTTCAGAAATTCATTAGAGCAGTTAAACTGCCACTATCTTTAATCACGTGATGTAAACATAAACTGCTGGACCAATCGGAGAGTGCTTATCCTCCTGAATCAATCTGACATTTATTAAACAAAGATAAAACACATTATTATTATACAATTATATTTACCTAGCTACCTGTTCGGTCAAATAAATATCTGTTGTAAATGCGCTGCAAGTAGTTAACTTATACCAAACATTTAACAAGAGTCCATCTATTTCCCCAACATACTAACATACTATCTCACATATTCATATTATGAAAACATTGTCTATAAATAAATGGCTTTTAAGCGAAATTTACAGTGAAGGTATTTCTCTATTTGAATACATTTGCATGTTATTTCACAAAGTCAGTGTTTGCTTGGCCCACATTACAGTGCCATGTCTGTCTTTAAAGCGAGCTTCTGCGTGAACACAGTGCAGTGTTGTCTTCCTCTAGAGCTGAAAGTGTTTGAAAGCGGACTCTACTTACTGTCGAGTGGAAGACAAGGCTTGAAATGAACCAGGGAATGAACTTGATGATCAGTTTAGATCGCGACTCGTGAACTACATATCGTTCCTCACGGGTCCATTCAGCAGTGCGCGCGACCCGTGCACTTCCGCAATCGGGGGCGCGCTCGAACCAGCTCTTTCCGCTCATACCTGCGTACATTTTACGCATAAATGCTTGAAATAGACCGAGGCATAAATTGCATTATAGCAATGCTTTAAACCACACGTTCAATTATGTAATCAGTAAAATAAGAAAAAGTGCCAGGAGTGTAATAAAAAGTATATTACACCCTCATTACAAACTGTGAATGGCTTTCTTTATTCTGCTCAATCATGTACTCTAATGTGATTTTACAAGACACGACTACAGTATTATTAACATGAATTTATTGTCATGAATTTTGTGTAGAAATATGCATTTTATTTCTCCACTAAATTCATTGTTTTAATAATGCAACTCAAGGCATCTACCAGCAGGGGCTGTAACATGAACATGCCAACCTTGGATATCTAATCGAGTAGTTTGTCTGAGATTGAGACCTCTCTGATAAATGCATACTAGCATTTATTTAATAATTCATTATATATTTAGATTTTAGTAGTGCAACTTTAGGCTTAACATAACAAAAATATTAATGCAAGTTTCATTTTTTAACAGTAATTTTACAGACATGCAATACGTAGTAGGGTAATATGAGGGAAAATGCCCCACTTAAGAGCAAAGTGCATTTACTTGTAACTATTAACATATTTAGATATACATTTAACATGGGGAGGGGCATTAGACTCCAATGTTGAATGACTAAACAAAACTTAAAATTCATACAATACACTGTTGAGTACAAGTGCATAGTGTATAAGTGTGTTATTTGGGACACAACTCAAGTCTTTGATATTTGTTAACAGACAGAACCAACTGTTTATTGCGCATCATTTCCTTACAAAACAAAACAAAGAGAGAGAATGTTGCAATAACTGCTGTTACAATAACAGTTGCAGAGAAAATCAACAATTATGTGCTATGACAGAACTGTGAAAATAAAACAAAGGAAATTTCACTACCTTAAGCAAAACACAAAGAGATTTAAAAACATTCAATTTAGTGGTCAACTTAGAAAAAGTTTCTTTGTTAATTTTAGGAAAATGAAGAGAACCGTAAAAAAAAAAAAAAAATCGTTCTAAAACAGTCAATGCAGAAATAGTCAATGTTTCAATTCCTAGATATTAATTTCCTAATAAGGCACAATTTCAGTAGGAAGAGGTAGAAATCTTGCAGTGAATTTGGCCTGACATAAAGAGCACATGTTTAAAGGCAAACTGCTAGAAGTCATCAACAATATTACATTTTATGATTGTTTAACACTTCAAAACTCAGGTGCTTAAAGTTTACAAAAAATAAGGCTTATCATCCACACAAAGCCTATTGTCTGTCACAAATACAAATTAAAGCACGTGTTTACAGTAGTTTATCATTTCATACCTCCCAACATCAGTATAACTATCTATTCCAGCCTCAGTAAGACTGACAGCCTCAACATCCTCAGTTAATAAAGCCATTTGGCAATAGATTAAGTGCATACTTTTCAGCAAATGTGATGTAAGGCAACACTGTGTTTTTAAGGAATTACTTCATTGTGGTAATGCATTTGGCACACAGAGTCTGTTCACTTTCTGTTGTTTAGATATGTTATGGAAACAAACATACCTTTCAGGAGTTATGGTAAAGATTATGTGATTGTGTATTAAGCAACTTCTATGTTTCAGTGATGTAAAAATGGCAGCTGGTGTAGAATATATTTGTCAGAATCAAATTTGGGGGAGAAAAAACAAACAAAAAAGTGCAAAGAATGTTTGCACTCAGGGTTAAGTTTAGCATTCGCATCCAAACTAAATAAAAAATAAATAACTTTTTTAAACTTGAAAATACACACTTGCAAAGCACACCAAGTGTCAATCCCAGGTCACAATTTAAACTCTTATGGAAAAGGAAAAAAAACGATGTGGAGCGTATGAATCTGTCCACACAGGTGAGCCTTTGAGACGTGTTAAAATCCCCTCAGTACGCTGGCGGCTGATAGGCGCTCTCTCCCGCAGAGGCGGGGGTGAACGGGGACTGCTGGTAACTGTCTGGAGCGCCGGCATAGGCGGAGGGGTACGGGGACGTGTGGTCACTGACGGGATCATTGTAGCCTAGGCCAACATCGACCAACCCTTGGCGGTACCGTCGAAACGCCAATAGAGTAAGCAGTCCCTTGAGAAAGAAAGATCATTTTGTTTCAGTTAATCAAATGTACAATGAGGCCAGCAACAGGACGTCTAAAGGTCCTGACACACCAAGCGCACGGTTAACCCGCCCAGTTTTTGCGGTGTGTTCCACACAAGCGCCGACTTTCCGGTCTCTCTCTTGAATCCAACCCGGAAGAGACTAAGGGCTCTATTTTAACGATGTAAGCGCATGGTCTAAAGCGCACGGCGCAATGCACTTAGGGCGTATCCGAATCCACTTTTGCTAGTTTAACAACGGGACAAATGGTCGGCGCTCCCGGCGCATGGTCTAAAAGGGTCGCCCCCATTCTCTTAATGAGTTATGTGTATTTTTGGGCGTAACGTGCAATTAACCAATCAGAGTCTCATCTCCCATTCCCTTTAAAAGCCAGTTGTGCTCGAGGCCATGGCGGATTCGCTATTTACATGGAGGAATTTGCAAGCGGAAAGACTAAACGCTTCTCTAGAGAGGAAACGGATCTGCTCGTGCGCGAGGTAAACGAGCGCAGATCATCTACTACGGGACAAGCCGGATTCCACCATATCTTTATGTACACTATAATAATCTTTTACATTGTTATCCTTTTATTTTATTTTTAATATTTAGCATGTTTGTGTGCTGTTACACGTCCCTGTGTGTGTAATAAGCAGAATGTGCGCACATTACTAATGTGCTCTTTAAATAACAAAGAAACTACTGCGCCATTGACTTTAGACCAGGTTTCGGTTGGTCAGTGGCTCAGTCTATTTGTCTATAGGACGTGGAAATAAAAACTGCAAAAAACACTTGCGTTGGGTGTATGATAGGGCCTCTAAACTGCAATTCATCGACTGACCGCTAGAGACAGCCTCCAAAAGAGAGTCAATCCCATAAACCCCCCATGTTAAAACTTGTTTACAGCCTGGCGGATTAGTTGAGGTGCCGTAATGCTAATGAGGTGACGTAACGCTAAAGAGGTGGATTAGCTGAGGTGACGTAATGCTAATGAGGTGATGTAACGCTAAAGAGGCAGATTAGCTGAGGTGACGTAATGCTAATGAGGTGACGTAACGTTAAAGAGGCGGATTAGCTGAGGTGACGTAATGCTAATGAGGTGACGTAACGTTAAAGAGGCGGATTAGCTGAGGTGACGTAATGCTAATGAGGTGACGTAACGCTAAAGAGGCGGATTAGCTGAGGTGACGTAACGCTAAAGAGGCGGATTAGCTGAGGTGACGTAACGCTAAAGAGGTGGATTAGCTGAGGTGACGTAATGCTAATGAGGTGACGTAACGTTAAAGAGGCGGATTAGCTGAGGTGACGTAATGCTAATGAGGTGACGTAACGCTAAAGAGGCGGATTAGCTGAGGTGACGTAACGCTAAAGAGGCGGATTAGCTGAGGTGACGTAACGCTAAAGAGGTGGATTAGCTGAGGTGACGTAATGCTAAAGAGGCGGATTAGCTGAGGTGACGTAACGCTAAAGAGGCGGATTAGCTGAGGTGACGTAATGCTAATGAGGTGACGTAACGTTAAAGAGGCGGATTAGCTGAGGTGACGTAATGCTAATGAGGTGACGTAACGCTAAAGAGGCGGATTAGCTGAGGTGACGTAACGCTAAAGAGGCGGATTAGCTGAGGTGACGTAACGCTAAAGAGGTGGATTATCTGAGGTGACGTAATGCTAATGAGGTGACGTAACGCTAAAGAGGCAGATTAGCTGAGGTGACGTAACGCTAAAGAGGCGGATTAGCTGAGGTGACGTAATGCTAATGAGGTGACGTAACGCTAAAGAGGCGGATTAGCTGAGGTGACGTAATGCTAATTAGGTGACGTAACTCTAAAGAGGCAGATTAGCTGAGGTGACGTAACGCTAAAGAGGCGGATTAGCTGAGGTGACGTAATGCTAATGAGGTGACGTAACGTTAAAGAGGAGGATTAGCTGAGGTGACGTAATGCTAATGAGGTGACGTAACGTTAAAGAGGAGGATTAGCTGAGGTGACGTAACGCTAAAGAGGCGGATTAGCTGAGGTGACGTAACGCTAAAGAGGTGGATTATCTGAGGTGACGTAATGCTAATGAGGTGACGTAACGCTAAAGAGGCAGATTAGCTGAGGTGACGTAACGCTAAAGAGGCGGATTAGCTGAGGTGACGTAATGCTAATGAGGTGACGTAACGCTAAAGAGGCGGATTAGCTGAGGTGACGTAATGCTAATTAGGTGACGTAACTCTAAAGAGGCAGATTAGCTGAGGTGACGTAACGCTAAAGAGGCGGATTAGCTGAGGTGACGTAATGCTAATGAGGTGACGTAACGCTAAAGAGGCGGATTAGCTGAGGTGACGTAATGCTAAAGAGGCGGATTAGCTGAGGTGACGTAATGCTAATGAGGTGACGTAACGTTAAAGAGGCGGATTAGCTGAGGTGACGTAATGCTAATGAGGTGACGTAACGCTAAAGAGGCGGATTAGCTGAGGTGACGTAACGCTAAAGAGGCGGATTAGCTGAGGTGACGTAACGCTAAAGAGGTGGATTATCTGAGGTGACGTAATGCTAATGAGGTGACGTAACGCTAAAGAGGCAGATTAGCTGAGGTGACGTAACGCTAAAGAGGCGGATTAGCTGAGGTGACGTAATGCTAATGAGGTGACGTAACGCTAAAGAGGCGGATTAGCTGAGGTGACGTAATGCTAATTAGGTGACGTAACTCTAAAGAGGCAGATTAGCTGAGGTGACGTAACGCTAAAGAGGCGGATTAGCTGAGGTGACGTAATGCTAATGAGGTGACGTAACGTTAAAGAGGAGGATTAGCTGAGGTGACGTAATGCTAATGAGGTGACGTAACGTTAAAGAGGAGGATTAGCTGAGGTGACGTAACGCTAAAGAGGCGGATTAGCTGAGGTGACGTAACGCTAAAGAGGTGGATTATCTGAGGTGACGTAATGCTAATGAGGTGACGTAACGCTAAAGAGGCAGATTAGCTGAGGTGACGTAACGCTAAAGAGGCGGATTAGCTGAGGTGACGTAATGCTAATGAGGTGACGTAACGCTAAAGAGGCGGATTAGCTGAGGTGACGTAATGCTAATTAGGTGACGTAACTCTAAAGAGGCAGATTAGCTGAGGTGACGTAACGCTAAAGAGGCGGATTAGCTGAGGTGACGTAATGCTAATGAGGTGACGTAACGTTAAAGAGGAGGATTAGCTGAGGTGACGTAATGCTAATGAGGTGACGTAACGTTAAAGAGGAGGATTAGCTGAGGTGACGTAATGCTAATGAGGTGACGTAACGCTAAAGAAGCGGATTAGCTGAGGTGACGTGACGCTAACAGGCAAACGGCTAGTAGTGACATCAGCGGCAATCCACCTGTCACTCAAATGGCCACGCCCTTAATTATGCACAACTTTAAGGCTCAATATAATTTAAATGGATAAGTTATATAAAAAAATTCACCCCCTTAGCAAAAATTAGCTATTTAGACCAAAACCAATTTTTTGTACCAGGCTGTAAACATTTTTTTTTTGCTGTAAAGTTGGACATTTTAACATGGGGGTCTATGGGATTGAGTCTCGTTTGGAGCCTGTCTCTAGCGGCCAGTCGATGAATTGCCGTTTAAGTCACTTCCGTGTTGGATTCAAGAGAGAGGCGCAACCAACAAGAGGCGACAATACACTCAGCTTTCGTCGCCGCTAGTTCTCTAACGTTCGCTTGGTGTGTGGCAGCCTTAATAGAGTGAGATGTGCTCTGCTCACCCAGCTGGCCGTGGAGAAGAAGGAGAAGGCCACCACAGCTCGAGCTGCATCAGCTGGGACGCCTGTTTTCACACTTTTAGACCACTTGTTGGCTAGGTTGCAGAAACACACAAACCACAGGAACGTCCACACGGCTGATGAGAAACCGGAGAGAAACTTTATTAGTCATTTCTACCAAAAAAATTCAATTCTGTAATCAATTACTCACCCTGATGTCATTCCAAACACAAAAGACTTTCATACATCTTCAAAACATACAGCAAATGAAGATATTTTAGGCAACCCTTTATTTTAAGGTATGCGATATCTAAGATATTTAAGGTATGCTCTTAGCGTTGATCCTAAAAAGTCAAGTGATAAAGTCAAATAAACACGCACATTTTCATATCTTTTCGCAAGACTTGGAATTAACCACTCGATTCATATGATTATTTTCCCGACAACTTCAAAGTTTTGTTCGGTTTAGACTTTCAATGGAGGGAAAGAAACCTTTCAGGTTTCATTAAAAAATATCTTAATTTGTGTCTCGAAGACAAAGTCTTGATAGGTTTGGAACGACATGATTCAAATAAACCCCCAAATTAAACCTGTTCCACAAGACTTGGATTAAACCACTTGATTCATATGGATTAGTTTTGAGCACACCTTTATGATCTTTGTGAATCTTCAAAGTTTTAAGTGTGTGGATTTTCAATGGAAGGACAGAAACCTCTCAGATTTCATTACAAATATCTTAATTTGTGTTTCGACACGCAAAATTCTCATGTGTTTGATCCCACATGATGACAGAATTTAAATGTTTGGGTAACTATCCCTTTAAGAACAAGCGTACATGAGGAACAGAAATACAGCTATTATGACATTAAATCAGTTGTTTTGCTGCTAGTAATCTGGAGGAAAAATGTGTGACGCTACGCCATCTATCTAAGGGCTATTTGGACATTCACTACCAGTCAAAAGTTTTGGATTAGTACGCTTTTTAATGTTTTTAAAAGAAGTCACTTCTGCTCACCAAGGCTGAATTTATTTGATTAAAAATACAAAAAAAAAAGTAATATAGTTAAATATTATGACAATTTAAAATAACTGTTTTCTATTGGAATATATTGTAAAATGTGATCAGATCTGAATTTTCAGCATCATTACTCCATAATATGTAACATTACTATTATAATATGATGATCAAAAAAACATTTATTATAATTAGAAGTGTGTTGAAAACAGTTCATATGTAACATGATTAATATTTTTGTGGAAACTGTGATACATTTTTATTTTCTCAAGATTCTTTCATGAATAGAAAGTTCAAAAGAACATTATTTAGTGTTTAATGTGTTTAATGTTACAATATCTTTCTATACAAGATAAATTCTGTACTTTTGAACTTTCTATTCATCAAAGAATCCTGAAATAAAAATGTAAATCACTGTTTTCTGGACTGGAGTAATGAAGCTGAAAATTCAGCTTTGATCACAGGGATACATTTCACTTTACTATATTATATATATATATATATATATATATATATATATATATATATATATATATATATATATATATATATATATATATATATATATTTTTTTTTTTTTTTTTAATGGAAAAAAGCTGTTTTAAATTGTAATAATATTTCACAATATTAACGTTTTTTTTAATTATTATTATTTTTTTTTAGCAAATAAACACAGCCTTGGTGAGCAAAAGAGACTTCATTTAAAAACATAACAGAATCTTACCGATCCAGGACTTTTGACTGGTAGTGTACATGGGATTACTTGAGCTCTGTTGTCTTCATCAAGTTAAACGTCTCTTAACTTTGCCGTGTCGCCCACATCTATTTGGCAGTGTGAACTGGGCTTTCAAGCTCACTTGGTTTTATATCGAAGCATATATGTTGCTCTTAGACACCGATCATTAAAAAGAAAAACCTGTACTACTTCTTACCAGAGAAAACAAGATCAACCAAGACAATGTATTTCCTCTCTTTGGCATTGCTAATCTGGTGGAAGAAGGCATCCAGCATAATGAAGATAACACAGGCCAGGAAAGCTAAAATCCCGACACCAATTCCAAAGCTGCAAGCGCTGTCACTCCCATTGAACATGCATTCAGTGTCTTTTCCACTCGACTCATTGATGTAGCCTTCAGAAAGGATGGTAGCGAACACCACTACGGAGAAGAGCTGCGGTGGAAAGAAGAAGAGGCATTAAGGACAACGTCAAATCAGGCACACCAAACAGACTGCTATTGAGAGATCACAGAAGTTCACGGAGAACAACACTCTCTGTGTGTGTGAAGGAATGGCGGTCTCACAAGATGTTTACTTTGGTTATTAAAAAAAAAAAAAAAAAAAAAAAGTAGTAGTCAAACAAACAGTAAAGCACACAATAGAGTATCTTACCATACAGCAAAAGCAAAAGTAGGCCAGTAATGCTGGGGCATCTACACATGTTTTAAAGCTTTCTTTAAAGATTTAACTTTTAAAATGTAAAATAATTTTTGTGAAATATTTTATTCAACAAGGATCGACGCATTAAATTGATGACAGTCAAGGGCTTTACACTGTTAAGACAAAAACAAATAAAGGCTGGTCTTTCAACTTTGTTCATCAAATAATTCTGCATAAAATGTATCATGGTTTCCACATTGATAATAATAAGAAATGTTTCTTGAGCAGCAAATCAACAATTCTCATCATGAAAGGATCATGAAGACTGGAGTAATGATGCTGGAAATTCAGCTTTGATCACAGGAATAAATTACAGTTTACTATGACATAGAAAACAGTTAGCTTATTTTAAATTGTACTAATATTACAGTTTTTACTTGTATTTTTGATCAAATAAATGCAGAAGAGAATTAAAAGAATCTTACAGACCCCAAACTTGTGAACGGTAGGCTAGTGTACAATAGTGTATTCACTATAATTAGGGTAGTTTGGTAAAAGTCCCTGACTAATAATTACCGGCGAGTTGAGCACTGCGAATGCAACCAGGAAAACGTTCCTATGGGAACCATTAGTACTCGGGGAACCACACAGGTGGCCAGTTCCTATAACTAAGTTCCTAAAAATACCCAGTGCGAAAGCCCCTAAAATTCAAAAACAAAATTGAAAATGCATTGACATTGATCATGCACTTTAAAGTGTGGCTAAAATGTCACAATACAATTGGGGACCACTGTATGTAATGTACAGTAGTTGTGATCAGTGTTGGGTAATTTACTCCCAAAAAGTAATTATTAACTAGCTACTAATTACATCTTCAAAAGTGCAATTAGATTACTGTACTTATTACTTCCTCTATAATGTATTGCATTGCTTATTACTAATTACTTTCTAAATCCCACATCAACCCCTCAACCAGATGAACAATACATATTTAGGATAGACAGGAAACTGCTCTTTAAATTCTTCCAAATAATATAAATTGCATAAATTACTCCTGAACTGACCCAGAGTGTGTTACGAGAGAAGGTTACATTAAAAACATACATTTTAACATTGAATTTTGATGCTAAATGAGGTGCTATTGAGCTAAATCCACAATATGTAGGCCATAATCCACTAGAATTGCTGTACTTTAATGCAGTGACATCAGAAGTAACAGGAATACAAACTACAGAAATATCAAGGGTAATCCCTTAACTTTTTCAAAGGAAAAGTAATTAAATACAGTTTAGATTACTTAGTAACACTGGTTGTGATGAATAAATAAATTGTGTAATACATTGTTTTGAAAGAAAGAAAGAAAGAAAGAAAGAAAGAAAGAAAGAAAGAAAGAAAGAAAGAAAGAAAGAAAGAAAGAAAGAAAGAAAGAAAGAAGCTAGCTGTATAAAAGTATGCTAAGTATTAAAACGAGCTCGAGCTAATGTTGACATGACATCTCCATAATTGTATCCGTGTTGTTGTCGAGTCACATGACAAGGCAAACAACAACAACAAACTCTCAAACTGCTGCCATATGGTCAGTGCTTTGCAACTTATGACAGCACTAGTATTTTGTTTTGCGAACAAACACTGTTAAACTACACACAGTTTGAGGCCAGCAGTGGTAAATATGTCAAACTTTCACACAGCAGGAGCACTAGCTCGATTAGCTAACGATGACTCTGGTCTCACCCAACTGAGCAGCCTGGCGATAGTCTGCGGTTGCTTTAGAAAGCTCAACAAATCAAAGGCCCCACCGGCCAGCGATGCCCCGTAAGCACTCGACTCCATGCCCGCTTTACTGAGACTCTAGCCCGTCTTTATTGCCGACAGATTCGGCAAACTTGTCCAGCGTGATGATAAAATTACTTTCACACTTATTTCCTGAAAGCAGCGCACCGCCCTTCAAGGAAGTACACGTCACGTCATGCGAAATTTCCCACAGGCAGCCAGTCACTTATTATAGTGTTAAAACCTCATCTATCTATCTATCTCTCTATCTCTCTATCTCTCTATCTCTCTATCTCTCTCTCTATCTATCTATCTATCTATCTATCTATCTATCTATCTATCTATCTATCTATCTATCTATCTATCTATCTATCTATCTATCTATCTATCTATCTATCTATCTATCTATCTATCTATCTATCTATCTATCTATCTATCTGTCTGTCTGTCTGTCTGTCTGTCTATCTATCTATCTACTGATATAGGATATATATATATATATATATATATATATATATATATATATATATATATATATATATATAGAGCACTTTAAGCCTTGTGAAGTTAAAAATAAATAAATAAATAAACTTGTTAAAAAGTCACGTAACATAGTTTCATAAGTTTAAATAATTTGTCTAGGTTTAAGGTCTGTAAGAGGACAAACTTAGAATACTAGAGAAATTGGTATTATTATTATTTCTTCCGACCTGCAATGAGCAAATGTCATTTCCACCACATCTCAATATACAGCTGTTATTTAATGAATAACTTAAGATCATTTTTGTAAAGTTTTACCAGTAAAAAAATATGACCAAAGAACATAAAAGTGCACATAGTCTAAGAACAACCATAGGCCTATATCAGCTATTTGACATATGGCATGATCAGCTTAAATATTAATGAGTGTACTTTAGGAGTTCTACTGTTTGTTAGGGCGTTGGCCTGATGTTTCATCACTCTACACACACGCGCACACACACACACACACACACACACACACACACACACACACACACACACACACACACATGGATTGGCCTCTATAGTTTACACAGCTCTCTGTGATCTAACTGAAGAAGTATTGTTTGAAGGACCACGTGGACTCAGTCTGTAGTCACTCATTCACAGACACATTTATCATACTTTACAATGTTCACTTTAACATGTATTCACTTTATTTTTATGTATTAGTTTGTTTATTTTTTTAATTAATCTTTCAAAACACTGCACTGGATGTATAAACTAGTGAATATAGCCCCTAGATGGCGCTATTCATCTTTAGTTTTAACTTAAAGGGATAGTTCACCCAAAAATTAATAATGAATAATTTATTTACCCTCATACTTTCCAAACCAAACTTTTTTTCTTTCTTTTTTTCTAGTGGAACTCAAAAGAAGACATTTTGAAGAACACCCAGTCAAACCCCATTGACCTTCAGACAAAAAATTATAATAATTATAAAAAAATAAAATAAAAAAAAATTAAAAAAATACATAGAGAGTTGAGACATTTTTTTAAATATAGCCTACTTTATTGTCCCATTAAGTGAAATAAAAAAGTTTTGCAGGCTGGAGTGGTAAATGATGAAGTGATTTACATTTTTGGTATGACGTTTGGACAATTCACTTTTATATATACTGTATATACTGTATATATATATATATATATATATATATATATATATATATATATATATATATATATATATATATATATATATATATATATATATATATATATATATATAAACAAATAGCGTTTGTTTTAAAGAGATATACCACAAGCACTCTTTTTAATTGAAACGTTGTGTTTTCATGTTTTATGGAGACTTTACTTAGACATAATGATCTTATGCTGTCCAAACTATATCCCTTAAACTTAACCATCACACACAACTTTCTGCATTTTTAGAAATATGTCTGATTTATAAGCTGTTTTTGAATAATAATAATAATAAAAAAAGTCCCCACAAGGACAATTTGGATTTTTTGGTAATGTTTTTGGTAATTGTTCAGTGATATCTTCCAAAGATTTCAGAATTTTGGCACATTTTTTTCTCTATATAGTGTTGATATAAAACACTAAGTGTCGTCAGCATGTGTGGAAGTATTTAAAACAAGGGTGTTACAACTATCCCCGCTCTCCTCTAACATAAGACTGAATCTACAGTAAATCAGCTCTTCAGATGCCGGGTGAGATATAGGAAGTTGACAGTCTCTACGACGGTTTACAGTATAACAGTAACACTACTGTAATTACATCTGATGCATCTCTGACACAGTCTTTGATTGTTTCTCTAGTTTACTGTATGTTTACTAGTTTAGGCTACTGTGTCCACAAATTGCAAATATTATCCGTTTCAGAAATTGCAAACCAGTTGAATATTAAGATAGTTGAATCAAGTGATGCTAAATACAAATGGGTCTGTGCTATTGTTAGCTAGCTAAACTATGAAACATTTATAATATAAAGAATTATAAAATATAAGAAATATATTACATCATATATTTTTCTATGTATATGTGTATATACTTTGAGGATATACATCTGCAATATATTTATACACATGCACGCAGTATCACATATACATCTACGTAGCCTATGAAGTAAATTACTGAATATAAAATGACGTACATTATGATAGTAAATATATTTTCAATATATGAAAAGCTCCAATTCCTTAGGCTATATATTATGTAATATATTGATAATTCATGTATGGATGTATTGTATTCTTTGCATAAGAGTATTGCTTGTGAAGCTATAGTCCACACTTGTTTCTTCCTCCTTAAGCTGACTGTGGTTTGTCACTTTGATGCAGTCTGTCAACTGTGAAGTGTTTCTGCTCACTCCCCGAATGTGAAACTGCGAGCCGCTCATTTATTTTTATACGTATGTACTTTTTGCAGCATACTTTTTCTTGAGACTGCATTTGAAACTCTGTATAGCAGCAGCTGTTAAGGTGAGTATCATAATTGTTGATGCTTTACTGAGGACTGCATGTTCTGTCTAAGAGGAGTGTTGTTGAATGAGCAGATGAAGTGGTTTGATGGACAAACTAAAACTAGCTCTAGAGCTAACAGTATGTATTCAATAATTTACTGTAGAATATACTTAAGTGCGAACCTAATGTGATATTTTCAGACACTTAACTGCATGCTAATTGCAATTAAATGAACATGTATTGTAGTTTAAATTGATATTAAATGCAATTATTTGAACTTTAGAGCGCTCTTTGACCCACTTAAGTTAAAGTAAAGATCTTTATACTTCTATTGTCTTTGAAACATGGTTAAAGTTACTGCTGAATGTACTGACTAGGATTTAAAATACTTCATTTGTAATGATGAAGTTGCAATTTAGTACATAATCAAGCACTTTACATGTGCTTTAGTTTGTTAGTCAACACATCAAAATAAGTGTACTTTAAAACACGACAAAAGATTCTTGAAACACAATGACTTCAAATGTACTGTACTTTAAAATAAAACTTTTAATTTGACATTATTACAAAGTGCACTATTTAAAAGTGCTTAAGTGGGTTAAGAAAGTGTAGTTTCTATATGTATAATTAAGTGCCCCCTTTTTTTTGTTAATATTATATTATCTGCAAGCAGGGCCTGATATTACTGCACACAAGCCACTGTGGCTAGTGGTTTTCCATTTAGCATTTTCACTGGCCACAATTTTGACTCTAAAAACTGTCATAAAGATAAGACGATCTCATCATTTGGCAGCAGGTCTGTCACTTTAAGACCTGACGCACAGATCCATGTTCTGTTACACATGCGTTTTCTTTTCTTTCTCAACTTACATTCACTTGAAACAACTGACTATGTTTACGTGAATACTCGCCAAGACTGACATTTTGACAGTTTACTTAAGTTTATTATTGTCTTTTAAAAAAGGCTTCAACTGAAAAATGTATAGCCTATAATTATATATAAAATGAAACCCGCCAAAGTGGCTAGAGGGAGTGACTTGGACACGGCACTGCTGAAATCCACACTCATTTGGCGGGTGTTAAAGGATTAGTTCACTTAAAAATGTAAATTCTGTCATAATTTACTCACTCATTTTCCTACTATGGAAGTCAATATGGTCCATCGACTGTCTGGTTGCCTTCTTCAAAACATCTTCCTTTATGTTCAGCAGAAAGAAGAAACTCATAGGCTACAGGTCTGAAACAACTTGAGGGTGAGTATATGATGACAGAATTTACATTTTTAAGTGAACTATTCCTTTAATGTCAAGCCTTGCCTGTAAGAACAGATTTTTTTTTATTATTATTATTCATTTAAGTTTTAATACACTAAGTGTGCATTCAATACAACGAAGAGCATTTATTTTTTAAGGGTAGTCAAACACAAAAATATATAGAGGAGCAGTTATTACCGGCATGTTATTGTTACGTAATGTGTAGTGGAAACGAGCACGAAGATTAAGGAGAACAATTAGAATGGTATTTAATGGAATAAACTTGGAATCAAGAACATCAGAACAGGAGACGCACACTAACCCAATTTTACGAGAATGGACGAAGACTGAGGGAGAACACAGGGTCTAAATACACAGAGCAAACCAAAGGAACTTAATTAGATAGACACAGGTGAAGGAGATGACTAATTAGACAGACTGGGGAAAACTGGGTCACAGGACTAAACCAAAAACACTATGTAAGGCCCGTGAAATTGGTCCAATCTGCCGGTCCGCCAATACACGGGGAAGGTCTCACGTGTTCTGTCCTTCTGTTCTGTTCTCTCGTTTATTTCATCTGACTCCATAAATGAAATGGTTTTAATGATATCTGTGGATCATTAATCATGAGTGAATGTTTGACTCTTCTGTTTAACTCTTCAGTGAAAATAATATCAAAGTCAGTTAGAATAATCAAATGTAACAATTTATTATGTCAGGTCATGTATCATGCCAATTTCATAATCAATTCAAAGATAATCGATACAAAACATCAAATGCTCTGGAATAGAGAGAAGATGCAAACCCAACATTAAGAAATACGTGAGGCTGAGAGATCTATATCTCCCAGCCTAACGGACCGATCTGAGCTACAGAAAAGGCCCCGATCTCCCTGCTGCACTTCCTTAAATAGACAAACCTTTTCACCTGGAACCATGTGCTAACAATAGAAATTTGCATTCAGATGTACACTGTAACATCTCTTGGGGGTGCGCGACCATTTGCTTGAGAGACCAACCCCTCCTTGTATGCTAGTTATCCATAAATCTTATTACCTTGTGTTTCACTTATTCTGGAAATAGGACATTTGTACCAGTCGCACTGTGACATTTTAAATGATACCAAACATGAAAATACTCTGTGATAATCATTCACATTAAACTATACATGGGTGAAATCAGGTGATCGTCTGAGCCTGAGAGAGAGGGGGTGAGGAGAGAGGGAAGGAGATGTAGATTAGATGACTCAGAGGTGAGACTTTCGTCTCAATGGTGCACGAGGGCCAGTTCAAATGCTAATCTCCAGAGAGGTCCTTTTGTCCTCTCAGGGCCTGTTCACCCCCAAATCAGACTGTCTGGAATTCCCTAATTTATCAATTCTTACAGTTTTCCCTCCTTGACTCCGTGGGTCAAATTCAAATGAGCTCCTATGGAGTCACTGATCAACGTCTGTTGTAATCCTTGAGAAAATTGTCTTTTCAATGTTAGCATCTGTAGAAGTTCAGAGGACTGTGTTCACCTGTAGAACACCTGGTCTCACCAGGTGTATGTTGCTTGAGTCCAGCAGGTGGATGAAAGCTTTCAGGTTTTCTTCCTGTGATCTTGAGATGTGAGCAAAGTTCGTAGAGTCAATCTGGACCTTTGTGACTTGTTCAGTTGATGTGTCATTCCTCCATGGAGAAACTTCTGCTTCTCTGGCACCTTCTCCACGATGATGATCTGACCCTTCTTGACCAATCCTGTCACCTCCAGCGGTGCGGTTGTCTGGGCAGACCTCAGTGGATGAAGGGCTTCTCCTTGGTTCACACTGCTTTGTGTGAAAAGCTTGCGACACCTGAAAAGCATCTTAAATGTCCACTTCACGATTGAGCACTTATTAACTTGAAGTCGTATGGAAATGCATGGGAACACATAATGCAACAAAACAAAATCATGTCATGCCTAATATAAAATATCATGTTCATGTCAGCGAGTGCAAATGGTACATCCGGTCTCAAATGTTTCTCAGGGTCATCTAGAAGGGTCTCATTTTAAATATCCAATTCTTCACTACCACTGTGATGTTAAATGGTAGTGGAATTTAATTATTCTTGATCTGAATTATTCAAAGGAAATGCAGCAAGAGGTCGGTGTAACCTAAATAAATAACAGCAATAATAATATTCAATCACAATCAGGAAGAAATGCATGTATATAATAATCACTTTGTTCATGAATCTTCCAATGCAAGCCACCTATGCAGAACAGTGTTGTGTGTGTGTGTGTGTGTGTGTGTGTGTGTGTGTGTGTGTGTGTGTATGTGTGTTTGTGTTGGTGAGAGAGAGAGAGAGAGAGTGTGTCGCAGTCGATGACAGGGTTAAATTGTAAATTTTGTAATTGATTGAAGTGCTCACACTTCAGATTTATCTGTTTTTATGATATTTCTGTTATTAGTGGTAAGTTGAGAAATCAGGGGCCCTCTGATTTTCCAACCACCTTAACAACAATCAGAAAGTTTGAACATTTAGAAATTTTATAGCAGGTCTGTCTCTGCTTTATACTTTGCATCATTGACTTGTGATTGAAGTCATTCATATGTATATTTCAGTGTTTTCCAATGAGTTGGCAGTGGGTTGTGAATAGCGTATGCTCTTTTAGACTGTCATGACCAACCTACATGTGTGAAGCTATCTGGATCTGTTTTTGTGAAGATGACACATCTTCGTATGATGTGTAGTGTTTAGTAGTGAGGGTATAGTGATGGAGGTGTGTGTTCAGTGTTCACTTCTAGGAGATGGGTGGAATATAATCTATAACAATTGTGTTGCAAATTTAGTTCCAGTTCTAAACTGGGAGGCCATATTTACGCAGTGATGTACTATTGTGAGATGTGAATGGCCTCTTGAAGTGTCTTTTCACCCATCTCCCGAGTCTCAGGTTATGTTCTAACAATTCCGCTGTCCTGGATTTGCTCCAGGTGCGCTCCTGTCCCTCCTGGCGTCCGTCCTTCGAGGAATTTGCAGAAGTAAACCTGAGACAGAAAACAGAGGAGAGCGAACCACCGCAGACAGATAATTCCAATATTTCAAAAGCATTAAATTCAGACGTGTGGAATTATTTTACTTGTTCCATTATCATGTCAATTGCAATTTTAATTCCAGATGTCACATGAAACCGAGTTTCATTGACCACGTCTGAATTGTTGCTGTTGTCTCAGTGTGTTGTGACACCTGAAGCTACTTTTTCAGTTCAGCCTTCAGTCCGCTGCATGTGCAATGCGTTCACACATTTTAGTTAGTGCAGATATTTTTTTTTGACCTGCAAAAAACTGTGGTACTTCTGTCTGCTGTTTAGCATTTCACACCCTCCTTGTAAATTTACTTTACTTAATGTAAATTACATTTTAGTTGTTGCACAATTTGGTTTGCTATTACCTGTGCCACACAATTCTAGCCGTGTTTTCTAACGGTGAAAAATAAAGGCATACCCCGCCCCTTTTCGGCACTGGGTAGCACACAAATGAAATTCTGTTTCAGAAATTCAGTTTTAATGATGAAAGTCACACTTCTCCAATTATTATCCTACTCTGTGAGTGTAATATAATGTTTATTATAATTCAAGTTATAATATAATTATATTCTTTAACAATACAAGTCAAATTATATTGTTTTCAGTCTCTGAAGAGTGTCTGGAACAACTTAACGCATGGTCAAATCTCTACTTGTTCTCATGTCAATACATTTGAATATGAAAAAGGCTTTTCTGGCTCAGGGCTGATAAGATGTACATTTGCTGTTTCTCTTTTTTCTTTGCTAGGTTTCAAATACCTTTTCTTCTCATTAGTCTTTTTAAATGGCCATTTTAACGTTTGGTTATTCTATTTACTCTTCCTTTAGATTTTTCTGTTTATAGATAAGGAAAACTATATCGCTTTGCAGTCCTTCCCAAGGATGCACGACACAAGTGGTCAGTCCCGAGGATCAGGAGCTGAGGCAGTTGGCTAATTCTCTAGGATTCTGCCGTACACGCGCAACAATCAAAGAGATTTTTAATAGCCCCCTTGGATGCCCTTCAGGAACTTAATTCAATCGTTTTACTTTAGTAGGTTTTGGCTCTGGATTAATCAAGCGTGTACATTTATCTAAAGTAACATTACATTAGAACAGAAGACATCGGAACACATCCTCCCACCCAAGTCGCCAGCACACTCCCTGATATCAGTTATTAGCCGTCGCTAATCTCTGACGCAATCTTGTGGAAATATACAAATCCGTTAACCTATTTTGGAAAAAACAAATCTCAGAGTAATTCAGAATACATTCAAACATAACAATATTTATTTCTTTGACGCCTTAAATATAAAAAGGGTTTTGTTTCAGGATTAATGAGATGCATTAGTTTCTGATTTTCCGATTTGTTTGTCTTATGATTTACATTGTAGCCACATGGCAATCCTATGCTCCTGTTAGGAGACAAACAAATTCAACAAACACACTTGATATTTAATCCAGTTTACACAAGACACGAGGCCTAGCATGCATGGCATCTACAACCTTTTACCTAAGTGTTTTATACAACACTTACAGTAAAGCAATCTTGTGTTTTTAAAGAATAAACTCAACTAGCCTATGTGCACATTTTCGTAGCACAAACAACTATAAAGTGTGTTCTAGCACAATGTGTCAAGCACAACTACAAATTTGAAAATCCGAATATGCATCACATCATCCTGTTTTTCTCAACCTTGCTTTTCATAAACAAATGCATCGACTTGTCTTTTTGTTTATCCAATTACATGTTTTCTGATAGTTCAAATTCATTCAAATATTTGAACAGCTTGACGGTCAAAATCAGGATGCGCGCGATCATAGCTAGTTATAACGGTGCCTTTTTATACTTGTGTTACCCCAGCGTGTTACAATGTTTTAGAGTTTATTCTGCCATCGTTTTTACAGACTTGCCACATCTAACAGCTCCTGTCAGTTGTGTTGGATATATTTTAGAGATTACTCTGCCATCGTTTTTACAGTCTCGCCATATCCCCAACCACCTAACAGTGATAACCAAGCAAAATTTTCTAATTTTTGCGAATTTTTGACTAGATAGCATATCAAATACTTATTAAATTAAGATATTCAATTTAATTTGGCTTATTTCAGTTCCTCCGAAAAGTAAACCTCTAAAGTTTAGAGGTTTACTTTTCGGAGGAACTGAAATAAGCCAAATTAAATTGAATATCTTAATTTAATTCCATCAATGTTAAAGTTTTAGCATTTAGCATTAGCCTTGAATGCAGCATGGCTTTAGCATTTAGCGTAGCCTTGAGCGTTTTGAAAGCAACATGGACAATAGCATTAGCCTTGAGCGCAGCATGGCTTTAGCATTTAGCATTAGCCTTGAGCGCAGCATGGCTTTAGCATTTAGCATAACCTTGAGCGTTTTGAAAGCAACATGGACAATAGCATTTAGCATTAGCCTTGATATTTGAGTTTTTTAGCCTGTAAATCATATCCTCCTGTTTTCCCAAAATTTTCCTTTCATAAACAATGCATTGATCTGCCTTTTTATTTATAAAATCACGTGTTTTCCGATCGTTTACAAACTTAGATTTCTCTTTCTGTTGTTTGCTCGTTCTCATCACGTGTTGCTAGTGTATAAACAAAGCCAATACAACAATGGGCGGAAAACATGCGGCTGATTTTAAAACTTTTAGGCTTTACATTTTCAGCTCTTTATCGAGTTACTAATTATTTGTGAGATGTTATTCTCACTTTAGATTTTGTTTCTTGTTGCTTAGGCAAAACAAGGAGATCTTTAAAATCGAATCATTCTTCATCTGGCTGCCGCATCAAACATTTCTTCAACACTTGATGCAAAGTGCAAAAGAAATTGACTTACTACAACCACGGAAGAAAGAGAAGTTGTTCAAACCTCTTGTTAATTTTTTTAAAATCCCAATACTTGCTGGAAAGGACGTTTCTCGTCTGTGTTGCGAGATCACGTCGCCGAGGTCACCATTTTGTAAGGCCCGTGAAATTGGTCCAATCTGCCGGTTCGCCAATACACGGGGAAGATCTCACGTGTTCTGTCCTCACTCATGCAAAATATTGGTTGGTTAAATTTACAATACATTTAGTTATGTATTCTCTCGTTTATTTCATCTGACTCCATAAATGAAAAGGTTTTAATGATATCTGTGGATCATTAATCATGAGTGAATGTTTGACTCTTCCGTTTAACTCTTCAGTGAAAATAATATCAAAGTCAGTTAGAATAATCAAATGTAACAATTTATTATGTCAGGTAAATGTATCATGCCAATTTCATAATCAATTCAAAGATAATCGATACAAAACATCAAATGCTCTGGAATAGAGAGAAGATGCGAACCCAACATTTAAGAAATACGTGAGGCTGAGAGATCTATATCTCCCAGCCTAACGGACCGATCTGAGCTACAGAAAAGGCCCCGATCTCCCTGCTGCACTTCCTTAAATAGACAAACCTTTTCACCTGCAGTAGAAATTTGCATTCAGATGTACACTGTAACATCTCTTGGGGGTGCGCGACCATTTGCTTGAGAGACCAACCCCTCCTTGTATGCTAGTTATCCATAAACCTTCAAAAATCTTATTACCTTGTGTTTCACTTATTGTGGAAATAGGACATTTGTACCAGTCGCACTGTAACATTTTAAATGATACCAAACATGAAAATACTCTGTGATAATCATTCACATTAAACTATACATTTTCATGGGTGAAATCAGGTGATCGTCTGAGCCTGAGAGAGAGGGGGTGAGGAGAGAGGGAAGGAGATGTAGATTAAGATGACTCAGAGGTGAGACTTTCGTCTCGATGGTTTCGTCTCGATGGTGCACGAGGGCCAGTTCAAATGATAATCTCCAGAGAGGTCCTTTTGTCCTCTCAGGGCCTGGCCACCCCCAAAAACAGACTGTCTGGAATTCCCTAATTTATCAATTCTTACAACTATGAGACATGGGAGATAGACCAGACATGTAACAGTTATGATAGCTTGCGTATTTCATGTTGATTTTAACATAAATTACACACTTTTAGTTTTTGTTTGTTCATCCATGTGGTTTATTTAAGTAAGAAAGGCTATTGGGAAATAAATCCCATGTAAATATTACACCTTAAAGGGATAGTTCACCCAAAAATGAAAATTTGCCCATGATTTACTCTCGCTCAAGTCATCCTAGGTGACATTCTTCTTTCAGACGAATACAATCTGAGTTATAGTAAAATATGTCCTGGCTCTTCCAAGCTTTATTATGGCAGTGAATGGTTGTTTCTTCTGATTTGAAGTCCATAAAAGTGCATCTATCCATCATAAAAATGCATCTCTTCATCATAAAAGTGCATCTATCCAATATAAAAGTGCATCTATCCATCATAAAAGTGCATCTATCCATCATAAAAGTGCATCTATCATCATAAAAGTGCATCTATCCATCATAAAAGTACATCTATCCATCATAAAAGTGCATCTATCCATCATAAAAGTGCATCTATCCATGATAAAAGTGCATCTATCCATCATGAAAGTGCATCTATCCATCATAAAAGTGCATCTATCCATCATAAAAGTGCATCTATCCATCATGAAAGTGCATCTATCCATCATAAAAGTGCATCTATCCATCATAAAAGTGCATCTATCCCATGATAGTCTTCTGAAGTGAAGCGATGTGTTTGTGTAAGAGAAATATCCATATTTAAAACTTTATCGACTAAAATAATTAGCTTCCGGCAGACTGAAAGAAGAATGTCATAGACACCTAGGATGATTTCATTTTAGTTGTGAACTATCCCTTTAATAAGGAAGTTGATTCCTGATTTTGATACAGTTTCTGCTCTGATGCACACAGCTCTAGACAGCCTGGATGGCTGCATCCCTGATCATGGAGACGATTCCCGATGGATATGAAGATGAAGACCTGATTGAACTGGCAGCTGTTGGGAGATCACACAGAGCAGTGAGATGTGGGCACACACCATACAGACAGCCTGGTGTAAATCCCATTAATAAAAGACCGGAGGGAAGTAATAACTTATTGTTTTTGTCTTGTAGTTGATCTGACTCACGGGGATCGAGAAGACCTAGAAGCACAGCATTACCATGAGCCCAAACACACAAATACCCTGCAGAGGAATAGCTGGTCCTCTTCAACGCAGAGGGTCCTGTCCTCCATGCCCAGTCGCTCTATCAGTGAGAGAATGTTTCGATACGGTTTACCAAGGAACATTAATTCATATTAAACCAAAAGACATGGCTGTTTTACCTAAAAACATATTAAACTTAATACTTATTAGTATTTGCAAACAAACTATAATAGTAATATAATAGTAATATAGTAATAGTAATAGTAATAATAGTAATATAATAGTAATATATAATATAAACTATAAGTATTATAGTTTGCAAACTATAATACTTATTAGTATTTGCAAACAAACCCTTGTAAATAGGCAGATTTTGCTAAACTTATTAAATTCAAAGGCCCGTCGTCAATTATTTGTTATGCACTTTTTATGTAATTCCTATTAAATTACAATTTAAGTTGTGTAAGTACACTTCACATTCAACACAATTAAATGCACATGTAATTTCCTCTGAACGGACTTTTGCGATTTCTTTTAATCAGCTTGTGATTTCTAGTGCATGTGTGCATGTCAGTTTTTCCGAAGTTCACTCAGGTGTCCTAGCAGAGTAACACAGGTGTAGAGAATCACATTCGCTATTCCTTTTGTGCATGCGCTGTTTCTTTAAAATAAATGTCCATTTTTATTTTCCTATCTAATGCAATGCCATTTATACATTAATTTACTTGTAGTTACTTGTAACAGAGCTACTGTACGTTGAGGTTCGAAACAGAATAGTTTTCTCCACTTTATAGCACTGTGTTCATTAACTCTTGTTTCCACTGTTAAATATGGAAGCTTGTTTCTGCCACAGAATAAAAAATAAAAAAGGATTCCGTGATATAACGTCGCAATTGCGAGTTATAAAGTCAGAATTGCGTGATATAAAGTCGCAATTGTGTTATAAAGTCAGGATTGCGTGATATAGTCGCAATTGTGTTATAAAGTCAGAATTGCGTGATATAAAGTCAGAACTGCGTGATATAAAGTTGCAATTGTGTTATAAAGTCAGAATTGCGTGTTATAAAGTCGCAATGTGTTATAAAGTCAGAATTGCATGATATAAAGTCGCAATTGCAAGTCATAAAGTCAGAATTGCGTGATATAAAGTCGCAGTTGTGTTATAAAGCCAGAATTGCATGATATAAAGTCGCAATTGCAAGTCATAAAGTCAGAATTGTGTGATATAAAGTGGCAATTGTGTTATAAAGTCAGAATTGCGTGTTATAAAGTCGCAATTGTGTTATAAAGTCAGAATTGCGTGATATAAAGTGGCAATTGCGAGTTATAAAGTCAGAATTGCGTGATATAAAGTCACAATTGTGTTATAAAGTCAGAATTGCGTGATATAAAGTGGCAATTGCGAGTCATAAAGTCAGAATTGCGTGATATAAAGTTGCAATTGTGTTATAAAGTCAGAATTGCGTGTTATAAAGTTGCAATTGTGTTATAAAGTCAGAATTGCGTGATATAAAGTCGCAATTGCGAGTTATAAAGTCAGAATTGCGTTATATAAAGTCGCAATTGCGTTATAAAGTCAGAATTGCGTGATATAAAGTCACAATTGCAAGTCATAAAGTCAGAATTGTGTGATATAAAGTGGCAATTGTGTTATAAAGTCAGAATTGCGTGATATAAAGTCGCAATTGCAAGTCATAAAGTCAGAATTGCGTGATATAAAGTCGCAATTGTGTTATAAAGCCAGAATTGCGTGATATAAATTCGCAATTACGAGTTATAAAGTCAGAATTGCGTCATATAAAGTCGCAATTGTGTTATAAAGTCAGAATTGCGTGTTATAAAGTCGCAATTGTGTTATAAAGTCAGAATTGCGTGATATAAAGTCGCAATTGCGAGTTATAAAGTCAGAATTGCGTGATATAAAGTCGCGATTGTGTTATAAAGTCAGAATTGCGTGATATAAAGTCGCAATTGTGTTATAAAGTCAGAATTGCGTGATATAAAGTCGTAATTGCGAGCTATAAAGTCAGAACTGCGTGATATAAAGTTGCATTTGTGTTATAAAGTCAGAATTGCATGTTATAAAGTCGCAATGTGTTATAAAGTCAGAATTGTGAGCCATAAAGTGGCAATTGTGAGCCATAAAGTCAGAATTGCGTTATATAAAGTGGCAATTGTGTTATAAAGTCAGAATTGCGTGATATAAAGTAGCAATTGTGAGCCATAAAGTCAGAATTGCGTGACATAAAGTCGCAATTGTGTTATAAAGTTACAATTGCGTGATATAAAGTCACAATTGTGTTATAAAGTCAGAATTGCATGATATAAAGTCGCAATTGTGTTATAAAGTCAGAATTGCATGATATGAAGTCGTAATTGTGTTATAAAGTCAGAATTGCGTGATTTTGTCATGATTTTGTGTGGTCCTTTTGTTATTTCCTGTCTTGTGCCATGTTTTGTAGTTCTTTGTAGTTTTTCATGTTGATTAGTCGTCCCCAGGTGTTTCTTGTTAACTTGTTAACCCTGTGTATTTAAACCCCTGTGTTCTTGATCAGGTCTTGTCCTACATGGATGTGTGTGTTGATGTTTCTCATTCTGTTCTCGGTGTCCTGGTCTCTGTTATGGTTTTGGTTTGATTTTGATTTTTAAACTATTTTGCATTTGGATCCAAACTATGTTTTTTGATTCACCCTGCATTACAGAATAATCACAAACAACTTCTAAACATGGCACAAGACAGGAAATAACAAAATGTCCACACAAGACAGGAATCATGACAGATATAAAGTCACAATTGTGTGTTATAAAGTCGAAATTGTGAGATACAAACTCGCGATTGCGAGAAATAAACTTGAAATTCAGAATTTTTTTCTCAGAATTGCGTTTATTTCTCACAATTATGACTTTGTAGTACGCAATTGGGAGATATAAAATCAGAACTACGTGATATAAAGTCACAATTGCGAGAAAAAAAATCAGAATTGCAAGTTTATTTCCCACAATCCCTGACTTTATTACACGCAACTGCGACTTTATATCGCGCAATTCTGAGAAATATAGTCAGAATTGTGAGATAAAAAGTCGCAATTATCTTTCGAAATGTTTTATTCTGTGACGGAAACAGGCTTCCATAGTTAAGTGTACAGTGTCTTTTCTCAGGATGGAATCAGACGGCTGTGCTCTCCCAGAACCAGAGCCGATCCACCAAAATGCGAAGAAGACGACGAGCGCCTAACCCTGTCTCCACCACTTCCAGCGCTCTAACCCGGGATGTGTTTAGAGAGCGGGAGAACTGCGCTGATGATGGTTTGCAGCAGTAAAACACTCACAATGCCAATCGTTTCAATCAAACAGGGCTCATATCACGAGGAATCACTTTTCCTTGATCTTTTAAGATAAAATAATTTGATATGGTGCGAAACACCGTAACTTTCAGAAGTTCCTCCACAAGTGAGAAAGTTGAATGAAACTGAACTGCAAAGATGACTCGTTCTAAACTTCTGCAATTTAATGTCACTCTTATATATAAAAGACTTAAAGGCAGTTCTGTCATGACAACTCTCTCATTGTTTGGCATGGTAATGTACAATATAACACGCATGAATTGCCAGTAGTGGATCTAGACAGGTGGAGCTGGGGAAGGTGGAGGGTTTCTGAAAGCATGCTGCACTACTACAGCAAATGCTGATCAAGTATTTGAAGGATGTTCAGCGAGCTCATTGGCTACTCATACAGCAGTAACCAATCAGCTGTGCCCTATAGAAAATGATGTGATTGCAAGCAGATTGAGTTGAGGAGCGACAACACAATCTCACGACTAATTCGTACGAATTCGTACGAGTGATAAAAAGGTGGCTAATTCGTATGAATTCGTACGACCTCACATACGACCTCGATTTGTCTAAACCCACGTAATGGGTAGGTTTAGGGGTGGGGTCAGGGGTAGGTCATTCGTATGAATTCATACGAATTTGGGCAATTCGTAAATATGTACGATTTAGCAAAAATCTTACTAATTCGTATGAGTGAGGTCGTATGAATTCGTACGAATTAGCCACCTCTTAGAATTCGTACGAATTGCCGTGAGATCAGGCTGGGAGCGACCAGTCTGCGCCATCTAGAGTTTCATGACAGAACTTTGTATGGCAACAAGAAAGAGAGAGGAAAATGTGCAAATGTTTCAACTTAATTCACATTAAAGTGGACCTCAGTAAACTGACACTGACTTTGTTTCTGTGTCCTGGTCCTAGTTGCCCAAGATGAGGAGCTGCTGAATAAACTACAAGATTTGCCTGCTGGAGAAAGTGTACGTCTGTTGCGTGAGATGCCTCTTAGTGTCTCTAAGAAGCGTGAGATCAGGTACAGAATTCATTACAGTACTGACTTTTACAAAACATTAAAGCTTCTTAAAAAAATATTCTTTGAGTGAAAATTGTTCATTTCTTTGTACAAGTCTTTGTGTAACCTTATCTAAATGTGTCTTTTTAGAGCGTTGTGCTTCTCCTGGGAGCTTGCACAGCCTCTCTCTGAAAATAGAGCCTTGTTCTGCCATCGGTTTCTAGCTTGCTTCCTGAAGGTGACTTTTTGCACAGTAACTTTCAGATTAACATCAATACATATTTATTTATATATTTATTACATCTGGTAATTTCCATGAATAGTGTTTAAATGAACTTGATTTGGAACTTGCTGATGACGTGTGATTGTACACGGAGGCATGGAAATACCGTTACTATCTCTGTGTTTACTACAAAAACATGAATTTGTGAAAACGGTGATGTCATGCACATGCATATTACATGTTTAGTCTAGAGGCGCATAGTGTTTCTTTACGAAGCGACATCAACAACTACTAGCCTGGCACGAATAATACAGTGTTTTAGTCGTTTCCAGGGATCAGTGTGAACGGGGATCGTTTTGATGACTTTGTTGTATGTACGTAAAAATTGTTGTCATGTAAAAGTACCCTAAGGAAACTAACTAGGACATGCTGAACTGAAAGGATATACTAAAGACAAAGACAAATAATAGTAAATATATAATAATAATAATTATAATAGTTTTATATATATATATAATTTTAATTAATTTAATATCAAATCTATAAATTTTAACAACAAGGCAAAGTCACTCTTCAGTTGTTTCTCTACACATTATTTGTCTGTTTAATTGGCGAGAAAATCATTCTACCAAGCCATTAAGATGCATAATTTACTATATAAAATTGAATCTTACAGCATTTTCCACATAGTAATGTTTGTTTTTAAATTTTGCTTATGTTTGTTTTAGTTTGTGGACTTTTAGTTTGTATTTGTATTATATATATATATATATATATATATATATATATATATATATATATATGTGTGTGTGTATGTGTCACTCTTCAGTTGTCTCTCAAGAAGACTGGTTTTATGTCTTCGTTGCTTTAACAATGTGGGGGACACCAATTTGCACCCAATTGGTATATAAATCACTGTTGAAAATGACATTTATAAAAAATTTAAATTTAGATTTCTGGAAGTTAATATTGAAACCCTCCCGCACTTCTTTTCGATAGGTTTTGTGTGGTTGCTGGTTGGGTGGAGTCTCACAGAAGAAATCCATACAGCTCTGGCAGAAAGTGCTTAAAAACATCAGTGCTCGCTTTGGCACCGGGATCCTGTCCTATTTCATCTTCCTTAGAAGACTGTTACTCTACAACATCCTCTTCTTCCTCATCAACGGCCTTTTCCTGCTCCTACCACAAATCTCAAATCCACCTCCACCTTCACCTTCACCTTCACCTTCACCTTCACCTTCAGAAGATGCAACCACTGTCCTCTGGATGCTTACTGGCACGGTAAGGATGCATATTTTAAAAAGCAAGTCCTTTATATTAGGGTCATTTTGTTTTTGTGGATTCTTCACGGTATATAGATGATTCATTGGGCAAGGGGAAAGGACATCCCATTTCCTGTGAATTAAGTAAATGCCCTGCTTTATATTACTTACCGAATGCTATCGTTCTTTGTTCCTCAACAGGGTTTTCTCACAGACTCTGTGATGTTTTATGGCCACTATACCAACTCCACAAGTGGAAATTGCCAAGATAAAATGTGTCCTCACAATTACAACATACCCCTGGCATATATTTTTACGATTGGAACGGGCATGTTTGTTACATGCGTAATGCTTGTTTACAAGTTCGTCTATTTTCCGTACTCATTGTTTTAATTAATTTTCACATCATTAGCTTGATTGAATCAGATTTTCTTTTTCCTTCCAGGATGTCAAAATCATTCGAAAAGAGTTTCTGCACATTCAAGAATACTGGTAACATAGCTTTAAAGGTTTTCTGCTCTTGGGATTTTAAAGTCTGCAGGAAAAGGTCTGTTAAACTGCAGGCGGTGAACATCTGCACTCAGCTGAAGGTGTGTGGAAATATGACTTCATTCATGTTAAAACTACTTTATCCTTCACAGCGCTAATAATTTAATTAAAGTACGTCATACACAAATGTTGCATATTAGTTCCTTAGAATAGTTAATATGTACCCTTAAAGAGTCAGTTCACCCAAAAATAAAAATACGTCGTTCCAAACCCGTAAATATGATTATTTAGGGTCTAAATTAAAAGTTTGTAATATACTTTAATTAAAAATTCTCATTAGTATTGTAAGAAAACACTCATTTTACCTGGTCAAAAACAGCTCTGTTTTCAGCACGCCGTTTCAATGCATGTGTCTTTAAATGATAATGAGCTTTGCTCACCCCGCCCCTCTGTTCTGTGCGTACACCGTTTGTAACACAATAACACAATAACCATAACGCGTTGTTCATTATAAACGTGGGATTATGAAGTATATTGAGAACGTCGTACATAGAAAACATGCCGTAATGTACCCTGAGTGTAAACAGCTGCATTCATCGTGAAGCGTGCAAGCGATTTGCAAAGATTAATATAAATATTAATATAAAGGTCAATAAAACGTTACACTCACTTCAGTTCTTCTGGAGGTTCAGCATGAACACGAATAGTTGGTACCGATCCTTTTTTCAGGAGCAGCTTCTTAGCAAAACCATCTTTATACTGACCCTCGTTTGTAAAGCAGTCTGGTGTGTGAAATGATTCGCGCAAACATGAAAGCATTGACGTTGATCGTGGGGAATATTCCCTTCGAAAACAAAACTCAGCCACTGCGTCTTCAGCTGTTCGGATTTAGAAACGTCAAAATGACTCGTTATTACACCCAAGAACAGAACACCACAATCGCTTAGACGCCATTCTGCTCATAGACAGTGCTCCAGCGTATCAACAATGACGCGCGGACTATGATTGACAGCTTGCTCACGAGCGAGGGCGGGTCTGTGTTGAAACGCTGCTGTCAACCAACAATCGTGGGAGAGGCATCCGACCGTGTGACGTCACAAAATCAAATAGCTTAATTAGAGGGGAAAAAATATAAGGAGATTAAAAAAAAAACACTGGATGGATTTTGATCATTTTATGATGGTTGTGTACAGGCACTGCCAACACACATTTCAGTACAATCAACTTGTAAAAGTGCATGTACCATTATATGACCCCTTTAAGGTTGTAGATCCTGCAGCTAAACCCTTCTCAAGCCACACTGTCTGGTCAACCACTTTAACCAGCCAGAAACCACCTCAAATGTTCCAAAAACCACCAACAACCTCATGCTGGTTTTAGTGATGTGTGGTTTTAGTTTTTTTTTAGTTTTTGATTAGCTAATAGTGAACTATGCATTCAGTAGAGTGCTATTACTTATTTATTTGTTAATCAGGGTTTCTGGTTAGTAATCAGTAGTTGCTGGAATGTTAATATTGTGTTACTCATTAGTTCCGGTGTAGTTATTCATTAATGACGGGACCAGTAAAAAGTGCTATTGTCATTTTTAATGTAAAGTACTTCCTCCAAGCCCATTGCACAAGACTTCCTGAAAAGTTTAAACACTGTAGCACAATCAACACTTTTTTTTTTAAAACAACTGACTTAGCATCATCAGCAAAACCACTGCTGGAAAGTCTGAAGCAGGGCAACATGTTTATCCAAACAATAGCAGACAGAGACAATTCTGTTTGGAGACACTAGTAGTGCATAATTTACGCACATCAGCTTTAACAATGCATACTATTTTGTTGACTCTTATCATAGATTTGAGTCACTCTGCTGAATTTTTGTGTTTTTAGGAAATGCTGTCAGAGCTCAGCTGCAGAAAAAAGAAGAGGAACTTGTGTTCAACGTTAGGCTGGTTGAGTGTACACTTACTAGTATGGTCCATTTGCCTACTTTGCATTGGTGCCTGCATGACGGCTGTTTACTATTTCCACCCTTACATTGAGCAGGGCGGACCTATAATGGTAAGGGTCTAGTCATAGTGTCAAATAGACAACAGGAAGGCAACAGGAAACTTAACGCTTAAAAAATCACACAAATAATGGTTGAAAAGATCAGACACTTCCTCTTCAGGTCACAGACCAGTTATTTGTGCTGCTTCATTACATTGCAGACAGCTTAATGAGTCCTTCAGTGGTATTCTCAGGGTAACTGTTTTCTTCAGATATCATCTGGACTCAACGTCTTGAGGATTTTTTTTTTAGATTTTTTTTTTATTGGACTGTTGCCTTACTGATCCGTAACTTGTTTTCAGGGTGTTTTAGTTTAGCCTTGTGCAGAACTTCTGTGCTCATTCTCAAGAAAAAAATACCAGTTTTTATGATACGGCAATTGATAAATTGAAGTTCTCTGTTCAGTGTGCAATGCAAAAATAAGTCATAAAATAAAACTATTTAAATTGTACATGTAAATGTGCAGGATTGTCCCCGTTACATTCTTATGGGTTATTTAGAAAACCTGAATGTCTTTGAAATGCTCACAGATTTTTCCACTAAAATGCTATATGCATCTCTGAATTCTCTTTTCTCTGCTGAACCCTGTTATGCTGTGACATTTAAAGCTAAAATATATGATCTGGCATGTTGTTTTTGAACACTTTATCTGATATATTGTGTGTGCATGTCTTTATCAAGTATGTTCAGAAAAATGACCCAGTCCGTTTGCTGACCATGCCTTTGGCCGTGTCTTGCATCAGTCATCTACTGCCTGGTTTCTTCGACAAGTTATCCAAGGGGGAAGATTACAACTCCCCAAGTGTTCACATTTACGTGTCCATTTTGAGGTCAGGGACGCAATTACTTATTTGCTTACCACACTTTCGCTAACTATTTACGCACTTCCTGTCTAATTCGGCTATGAGAATTTTCGATTCAGTGCAGCAGGAAGCAACTTCAGCATGCTTCATTTGCTTGCCTTTAGATCACTTTTATATTTGCTGCTCACTCTAGTGTGACATTTTAATGCATGACTATCTTGAAAAGTACTCCAAACCTTTTAGACACATTATTTGCCTGTTTAATTAGCGAGAAAGTCATTCGACCAAGCCATTAAGATGGAAAATTAAAATTGAATCTTATAGCATTTTCCACATAAGCAGTAATGTTTGTTTGAAAACCTCTCACATGTCAAATGGTAAACCCCCAAAAGTCAGAATTTGGTTTAGTTTGTATTTCCTCAGTTCCTGTTTCCCTTTGTTTGTTTTCCCGCTCCTACTTCGTTGCCATGGTGACCGTTTGTTTGGTTCAGCTGTGTGTGATTAATTACCTTGCTTGTATCTGTACTTAAATTCCATTTTATTCTCTCAAGTTCTTTAAACTTTCACCAAACTTAATGATAGTCATAATATGTGTTAGACATACTTGTTACCTTGCAATGTTGCTAAAATATGTAATACTTTATCATTGCATGAATACAGAGATTACATGTACAAGAATCTTGCATTTGAAACTTCTATAAAATCTCGTTTTCATTATTTTGGACATGCTTATTTGCTTATATATGTTAATAACCAAACTGATGTCAAATATTTGTTCAGTTCACACGAGTTCAAGACGGTTTGTTATCATTAGAGTCAAATATCTTGAGTGTTCAGCAACAACCTTTCGGTTTCTTCTTTCACAGGAACCTGTTGCTGAAGGGTTGCATTTTTAGTGTGTTGTGTTACTATTGGCTCACGAAAATCGATGACGGCGAGAAAGGCCAAAAGGTGAACGAAATCATGAAACCTGAAGACCTCTTTTAAAAATCTAGTAATGTTGTTATTTCGGCAAAATTATTCAAAGCAATATTGATCAAGCAGCCAATCCTCACAGTTCATTTGTTGATTTGTTTGTAGGGTATATATCTTTTTGTGCTTGTTAGTTGAATGTGAAATAAAGCATGATTGTTTTCATTTGTGTACTTGCAGTGCTGGGAGACATTTGTTGGTCAAGAGCTTTATCGTTTGGTTTTAATGGATCTAATAGTTGCAGTGCTGCACATCATCTTAGCAGAGTTTCTGTGGGGGTGAGTTCTCGTGATCCCAGATAATAATGGCAGTGATGTTTGGCTGGGTTTGTTGACTCTTTCTGCCCCTTCAGGATGTGCATTAGGAACTTCACATTTAGAAGGAGGAAACTGGAGTTTGACATTGCACGAGATGTTCTGGAGCTCATCTATGGTCAAACACTTGTGTGGTACTGTCACCTTCTCATGAAGAAACATTACAGTTTGTTCTGATGGCATGACACCAACAGTCTTTTCTGTGTCCTCTTGTTATAGGTTTGGGGTGCTGTTTTCACCCCTGTTGCCTGCAATACAAATTGGGAAACTGTTTCTGTTGTTCTACTTCAAAAAGGTCAAGATCTTCTTAATTTGTTTTATAGGCTTCATTTGGATGACAGTTTATTGAGGATAGGAGATTAAGATTAAGGACTTTATTGCTTTAATTGTAAAGATGTACAGTAGTTCCCACCCCAAATGCAATTCGGTCACAATTTACTTACCCCTCATGTTGTTCTTCAGTGAAACACAAAAGGAGATGATAGGCTGAATTGAATCCGTGTATCATTCGTTCAGTCGTTTTTTGATTTAATATTGAAAGTAGAAAAATGAGAAAACTGTTCCTGGATTTCCCTCTGTTATTACCTCTTAAATTGCATTTGAATCCAACATGCCATTTTCTAAAACAGTGTAACATGTAACATAGGTTGCCCCCCCAAATGCCTCGACACAAGCCGTGCCGGGGAAGAGCCTAGTCAGGTCAAATTTATAGCAGCCATCAACTCGGGTGTGTAGCGCCGTTGTAAGCACAAATAAAAGCCTGACTACGCTTAAATGTTCAGTTTTCTGATAATATAATTCACATATTAAAGTGTGGCAATAAATGAAATGTGACTATTATATTAATACTACCTATAAAAACACCAACAGAGTTGCTTGATGCAAGTAAATGGTGGTCTAATTATTTTATGGTTTCTATGCTGTCTATATGGCAGAATATATGACCATGTAACATAGGCTATAAGCTTGAATGAACGAATGAATGAATGAATGATAGATAGATAGATAGATAGATAGATAGATAGATAGATAGATAGATAGATAGATAGATAGATAGATAGATAGATAGATAGATAGATAGATAGATAGATAGATAGATAGATAGATAGATAGATAGATAGATAGATAGATAGATAGATAGATAGACCCAAAGCACCCAAAGTGCTTTACAATCATGAGAAATTTCGCTGCGAATGCGATACGCGCTTTGATACGCGCAGTGTCTTATGTAACATCACTAGGACACGGTCTCCACCCTGGTCTTTTGCTCTTCCATTTTTCTGAGGAAGCTCAGTCCAGGCCAGGGCTAGAACCTATCGACGACTATGTTGGCGAAAAGTCCAGATGCTGAAATCAGGCCATCCAGCAAGAAAACGTTCTTGTCCTCCTTGAATGCCCGAAAGATTCGACCACACTGTGGTGACCATTGAACGGGCGATTGCATGGGCTATCTGCCAGAGTCCCATAGTTCCTTAACCGTTTCGGGATCTATCCTCTTGTCAGTGGCCAGATCTTTTTTCAGGACAACCATTGTGTGTAGGGACACACAAGCCTGACCCGCAACTTAATAGACAATAGCCACCATGCCAGATGTAATCTTAGCAGGGGAGAGATATCTGGCGAGTGTCTATCCTACAAATCTCCACTTCACTAGCACTTCCATACACCAGACTTTACAGTTTTATTCCTGTCAATATTCTGACTTTTTTTGCAATTATTAATGCAATCAATCAACTAGGGACGTATTGTGATATCGGTTCATGGGGTGCCTTGGTTTAAAGGGTTAGTTCACCCAAAAATGTAAATTCTGTCAGTAATCACTCACCCTCGTGTTGTTCCATCCCTATAAGACTTTCGTTCATCTTCAGAACACAAATTAAGATATTTTTGATGAAATCTGAGAGCTGGATCACTCCTCCATAACTGAAACTTGCTGCCCCAGAAAGTTTGAAAAGACATCGTTAAAATAGTCCAAGTGACTACAGTGGCTCAACCATAAGTTTATCAAGCAACGAGAATACTTTTTGTGCGCAAAAAACCCAGACTTTGTTCAACTATTCATTTTCTTCTGTGTGTGTCTCTGAGTGAGTACACGTAGTGTAACAGCGCAGTGCTTCTGGGTTGTACGTCAGAATGAAGGCTCACTATTGGCCGATGCTGGTCATGTGTTTCCCAGGTGAAAAAGACGTACTGTTAAATGTATTAAAAATGCATTAAAGTATATTTGTATTGTACTAAAAACATACTCAAGTACATTTTTCATATATTTAATAGTACGTCTTTTTCACCTGGGTTGATGCGTGTAACCTGGCTGTTTTAGAAAATTGCATGTTGGATTCAAATGCAATTTAAGAGGTAATAACAGAGGTAAATCCAGGCGGAAAACACAAGAGTCCAGCCAATGAACAAGATGATCCATACACAGGAACAACCGGAACTAAAACAAACACACATTATGCATCCAAGTAGGGCATCACCAGACAAGGAACATGAGAAACACACGTGTTTAAACACACACAAGGCAGCAAGGGGCTGATGAGGGACAGGTGTAAGTGATTAGTTACTATGGGAACTTACTAGGGTAACTATGGCGACAAACAAAGGAAGGAGTGCAGAATGAACGGAGGTCTATGGCGCTATACACATCAAAATCCACTTTTCTCAGGATATTATTTTTTGTCTAGTAATTTGAATGTTGTATTCGAAAGGAGATGCAAAGAAATTACACATTTTTGGTTTTAGATTTTTTAGAGTCACTTATTTGCTTTAAAAAGTCTTTTAATGTGTCAATGACGTCATACACATCGTACGACCAGAGATACTGCTTTACGGCAATCCTTCAGTAGCTTTGGTGCTTTCGCGCTCTGCACTTTCTTTTCTCTCGAGGCATCGACAACACAGCTGACACAGGTAAACACACAACACAGCTGACACAGGCAAACACACGCGCTAGAAGAGTTTTTGTTTTGTTTGTTTCTGGTCTCGCTTCGGATGCCACGATGCCATCAAGCGGTATCTCTGGTCGTAATCAGTCCTTCACTGACCAATCAGCGTTCATTAGCAGAATGCTAGCTTGTTATGGGCAACAACAACTCAACCTGTAAGAAATCGAAAGGACATGAGTACTCGTTCATTCAACTTTCAACCTGTAACCCATGTTGAACTTGCAAAACCTACAATAAAATCTGAGATTTCTCAACGGCAATCGGGTGAAAGAGACAAATTTAACCGTCTAGCCCCATTGACTCCCATTCATTTTGCACTCATGGGCGATCGCCCCCAGTGGAACTCTGGTGGAACTACAACCAAAATTCGGTACAATAGGACTTAATAGGGAGTGGCCAGGCTCTCCGTAGACGGGCTCTGATAATATACTATTATTTGGAGGTTGACAAAGTTGTCCCTTTAAAGGGGAACTGCCCCAGTTACAAGTTGCTATACCATTTTGTAAAAGAAAATCTTGAACATGTCAACATCCAATTTCGAAATATGGAAAAGGGTAGGTCTGACATTCTGATAAACATTTAATTTTGTGTTTCATTGAAGAAAGAAAATACAGCGGGGAACAATACAGGGTTGCAATGCCAGGATGTCAGAAGTGTCATATTTTGGTGACAAAACTATTCCCTTTGCTGCAGTGTAGAAAAGAGCTTGTGTCTTTAATTGTGTAATATGATTTATTGATATTATTAGGATACCCTCTGTCAATTAAGGGCGTATGTGTCTCCCCCTTTATAGACAAGTTTGATGACGAACTTCCAAGCGCCCAGGAAACACTGGAGGGCCACTCAGATGAGCACTATCTTCGTCAGCCTCCTGTTTTTACCCTCCTTCATTGGGGCCCTTATGTGTGTCATATATACGATGTGGAGGTTTGTCTCTTCAGAATATCACATTCACTCTTCACTGCAAAAAAAAAATAAAAAATAGAATAAATATATATATATATATATATATATATTCAATAAATTGGCAGATATATATACACTGTTAGAAAAATCTGTAGAAATTACAGTATTACTGGCAGCTACTTGCCAGTAACTTACTGTAGATTTAAATTGATGTTATTTACTGGCAATAATTTGTTCAAA
Organism: Scardinius erythrophthalmus; assembly: GCF_964197995.2. NCBI lineage: Eukaryota > Metazoa > Chordata > Actinopteri > Cypriniformes > Leuciscidae > Scardinius > Scardinius erythrophthalmus. The sequence continues at coordinate 66,054,473 of NC_138221.1, read as the reverse complement.
ATTAAATGAACATTAAACATTAACAAGTCTTTATCTTTACAGAATAAAACTAAAATAACATCCTCATGCAAAGCATTCTGGGAACCAAAATCTGAAGGAAAAAAAAAACAGAAAAAGGTTGATGAAGATTTCTGGTTCCCAGAATGCTTTGCATTAGATTGTTATTTTATAATTTTATTCTTTAAAGACAAAGACTTGTAAATGTATAATGTTCATTTAACTTTGAACAAACTGTTGCCAGTAAATAACATAAATTTAAATCTACAGTAAGTTACTGGCAAACAGCTGCAAAATTACAGCAATTTTTTTACAGTGTATATATATATATATATATATATATATATATATATATATATATATATATATATATATATATTCAATAAATTGGCAGATACTTTTGCTTGTTTTAAGCAAAAACTCATTTCATTTTGCCCACCGCACACACACATCTTGTATCTTGATTTGATAATTTTTAGATATTTGGACTGGAAACCAGATAAAAATTCTACGAAAATAATTTTTTGCAGTGTTTCCAGGACATGCCTAAATCTGGAAAGGACCAAATCTAGAAAAAAACAAGCATTAATACACATCCACACCCATGTTGGTAAAATATAAGTCCATTTTATGATTTTAAAGGGGTATTTCAATCAACACTAAAAATCTGAAGATTTTTCCATGGATTTTGTCAGCAGGTTTTGTCAATAGCCACTTTAACATATGGACCACATGGACTCTTATGGGTAATTTATTTTTTTTAAATTGAGATTTATACATCATCTGAAAGCTGAATAAATAAGCTTTCCATTGATGTTTGTTAGGATAGGACGATATTTGGCCGCGATACGACTATTTGAAAATCTGGAATCTGAAGGTGCAAAAAAAATGTAATATTGAGAAAATCTCCTTTAAAGTTGTCCATTTCTGTTGGCGATTGTGCTGCATTCACTCACAAAAATACATTTTTGATATATTTACGGTAGGAAATTTACTAAATATCTTCATGGAACATGATCTTTACTTAATATCCTAATGATTTGTGGCATAAAAGAAAAATAGATAATTTTGACCCATACAATGTATTGTTGGCTATTGCCACAAATAAACCAATGACTGTTTTTTGTGATCCAGGGTCACATACACACACACACACACACACACACACACACACACACACACACACACACACACACACACACACACACACACACACACACACACTCTCGCTTGCATAATTCATATCATATGTCCTGAACACAAAGCAAATGATTTCAATAATAAAGAGACTTCAGTGCGAGTGTGTTTTGTTTGCTGCTTCTGTTTTCCCAGGATCAAGCCCTCCTCACACTGTGGGCCCTTCAGGAGCCTCCACAACATGCTCCTCCTAGGCAAGCAGTGGATCACGGGTCTGGAGCGCTCGAATCCCAGTCTGAAATGGCTCAGCTTGGCGTATCTTCACTTGGTGGACAACCCTTTGTTCCTCTTCATTTTAGCAGGCCTGTTCCTGTGAGTTTCCCTTGCCCATCATAGGTCTCCTGGGTGAAGTATCAGATTTGGGTCATTGTTTTAACCTGTCATCTCCATCTCTTTCCAGAACCATTATATACATTCACATGCAAGTTCTGGATGGCCAAAAGTTGATCATTGAAAGGTTACAAGAACAGATAGACCATGTGAGTGTTATGACCTTTGTGGAAAAGTACATTACTCAAGTATATTATTTCCATAATAAGTTCCCTTAAGTGCAAACTGAATATAATGTTTTTGGGCACTTAGTATATTTAAAATATAATGAATTTAAATGTAATATTGAATAACATGACAGTTAAATTCATAATCAAGAGCTGTCAGGATGTTGCTATATGTGATTGGTGATTCTTAACAAAAACAACAGCAACTTGCGGTTAGTGTTTTGGGCTCAAATATCTAAACAGGGGTTCGGGTTTTCTTGCTAACATCTCCTCTGTCTTCTTAGGAGGGTGAAGATAAGAAGTTCCTCATAGCTAAACTACAGGTCCTCAATGAGGAAAGAGCGCTCAGCCATGAGGTCAGCATTTGGTCCTTCCTTTAAATCCAGACTCTTCCTCATGCATTCAGGATGTTTGACGGATGAAGACACATTCCACAGCTTTTCTTGCGGTTGATTTCCTTCTTGTGAACAGGTGTTTCAATGACCGCGTCACCTGCTGATTACTTGCATTACCCAGGAAGGCTGGATTCTACAGAAAACTAATTTGGAAGAATAAATACACTTTACCTTCAACAACAAACATAAATCCTGAAAAACTGGTTTGCTTATGTAGAAGATGGAAGTCAATTACCACTGCATTTTGGAGTTAGCAAATGACACTGATATCTAGTAGTGCCACTGTCATGTAATCACATACAAATATTTTGAAACGCACAAGGATCATTTTTGCTTATGGAAATGTTTTTGTCAGATCTATATCTATATTTTTTTTTGTGTGGTGTTAATAATAACAATAATGTGATGATAATTTTAGATGATGGAGAACTGTTTCATGGCTATAAACACCCTATAGTGAAAAACAATATACTAAAATGTATTTGGAAATAGAAATAAATTGTGCTAAGTATACTACAGTTACATTTACATATTTATATGCCTATTTAAAATACCCTGCAATTTTACTTTTGGTATACTAAAAGTCTGCTAAATTGGAACAACTAATACTTAACGTAGGCTACTTCAGTTATCCGGAAATAGTGCTGAGGTGCAACTAAAGATAAACTCAAGTGTTTTTGATTGTGCTAAGGTGAAACTTTTGCAAGTATACTTAAAATATCTTGCATTTAAAGACTGATATTATACAGAGATCATACTATCCTTACTATAACTGATATTAAAACACATTTTAAGGCTTAATATTAAGAAGTCTGCATTATGCAATAAAGAAATACTCCAAATAAGGTTTAAGTATAATTTTATATCAGTAAGTCTTAAGTGAAATTTGTGATTTGAAGTATATTTTATGTATTTTAAGTGGTATGTTTAGATTTAGTTTATTTATCTATCGGCTGTCTTTTGGAGGTTTAAGATCAATCAATAAATGCAACATATCTGTAAATTACAATAATTTGTGAATAACTGATTTTTTTTTTAAAAAACTACTGTTCTTGTTTATCACACAACTTTATGAAATACGTGAGTCTGATTGGTCAAATGTGGCATTCCATGATGAAGTATTCTTGTTTGCATTAACTTTCCTACAAACATAGCTGTGCTATTGGTTCATTTCGTTTTAATCGAGTCTGTGATGACAGCTCATCAAGATGTGATGAAAGGCTTATTTATTTGTCGGTATATTTCATTTTCACGAAGACTGCTAAGGTTGTTGTTCTTGAGGACATTGTAATGTACGGTATGCGGTAATATAAAGCTTCGCAGTAGAGGAAGTTTTGTCTAAACCTGTAAGACTAAATTCTGAGGAATTGTCACGTGCTGGCCAGAGCTTGTGAAGTTCTGTGGGAGGCGTTTCTTAAACATCTCTGACATCTACCTTATAAAAGGTAAGGTTTTTACCTTTTGGCTCCCAACACTACACCACTGTAAACTACAACAGCCGTCCAGGCATCTGAGGAGGGTATGTGCAGCGTGAGTTTCTTTTCCTCTTGTTTAGCCTTTTCCCACTACTTTTACATTTTCTGCATCCGTTATTAATTGGTTAATTTAGCTGTTTTTTTTATTTTTAATGAATAGCATGTTTTATGTTTCATCTGTTTGTAAGCTCAAACATTTTGCCTCAGTTGTTTGTATTGTGTTCATTCTGTATAGATAAAGAGTGTAGTAATGGAATCCACGGTGCGTTTATACATCTGTCTTCCTGAAGAACATAACGAATTCCTCAAATCTGGAGAGTGGGTAAGCTGACCAAATGTTAAAAATTTATAGATTTATTTTCAGGGCCATTTATTTTATTTTTTTTTACCTTTTACGAGGACATTTACCACATTAAAACATTAAGAGAGAGAGAGAGAGAGAGAGAGAGAGAGAGAGAGAGAGAGAGAGAGAGAGAGAGAGTTCAGATGCAAAAGCCTCGAAGTGCCATCTGAAATTTTCTTCTAGAATGATAATTTTTATCAAGCTTGTATATTTAAGTTCAGTAATTTCACTTAAATGGCAATGCAAATTACCTATTAATTACTGAACTTAAATATACAAGCTTGATAAAAATGATCATTCTAGAAGAAAGTTTCAGATGGCAACTCCACAAAGACTGAGGGGACTTTCACACTAGCGCTTTTGGTGCGCACCCGGGTTCGAATGACGTCAGAGTTCGGTTCGTTTGGATGATGTGAACGCTGTTTTCCGAACTCGGGTGCGCACCCGCGAACCGTACTCGAGTCCGCTTAAAAAGGTGGTCTGGGGTACGGTTCATGTGAACTCGGGTACGGTTCGCTGCTGATATGAACGCAATCGAACCAAATCGCGGAAGTGAACCACTATTGATGCCATATAATGTGGTTCGTGCCTGCGTGCGTGTGTGTTTAACAACTTTAAAAGGGTCTATACACTTACCTTGACGAAAAGCGGGATTGACGCACTGCAAGCAGAGATGATTTCTGCTTGCCTCCACAAAAATTGTCTTCGGCGGACATCCGAGGGGGGAGGGAGCAATCGAACTTGGGTTCGGAACAGGCAATCGAACCAAGTGTGAAAGCACCCTAAGTTTAAGATTTTGTCTGAGATGCTGTAGCCTAATACATACACACAAGTGGTTTGTAAAATGGATGGATGAAAGTAGATGTAATTTGATTGATGTCATCTTGTCTACCTTTCTTCATAGGACCATGGGATTGTTGTCACAGATCTGAATCCACACGTGACCAACAGTGAGCTTCAGGCCTACTTTCAAAAGTTTGGGACAATTACAGAATCTGATGTAAGTACTTGAACAGAGTAGCCTACAGATATGTTACACTGCCAAATGTATGCATACACAGACTCTAAAACAACTTCTATCTCCATTATATGTGCCCTGGACTGTTATATTTTAGTGTGTGCCTGTTGCCATGTTTGTTGTCCTTCGTAGATTTTTGTGTTGATGATTAGTCTTCATTGTTCCCAGCTGTGTGTCCGACAAGTGGCGTATTACATCATCTAGCGACATTTAGAGACTTGTTGAGCATGAAAATAGTTGGCAACACTGTTACCATCATCGTGAATATCATTAAAGTCACCCTGCATTTAGATCTGCCTCTCCCTGGTTTCTGAGACTGTGTTTACAGTTACAGATAATCGGTATAATGGTTCTTGTTGCTTTAGAAAAAAAAAAAAAAACAGGCCAAATTAATTGACATTTTCTTCAGCAAATAGTTCAAACTAGCTGAGTTTTATAGTCGAGTTTAAACAAACCCCGGCTGAGCTCAGAATGTTGGGTCAAACATTCAACCCATCCAGCTGGGTCAAAACAAGTGTAGCGTGTATGTTCAGTTTTGGTTTCGTTTCACTGTTTTGTTCCTGTTTTGCCTGCCTGAGTTCGTAGTTAGTTTCCTTGATTGTTAATTAGTCCATCACACCTGTCTCCGTTTACTTTGATTACCCTCGCATTGTATCTAGTCAATCATTTTACCCCTGAAAAAATGACACATTTAAACTTTTTTTTCCTTTAATCAAATTTCTTCATGTCTTAAAATAGCTTGTATGTAACCCGACACCCATGCTTAATTTAGTGTGGTTCTATGAATATGCAAATGAGCCCCGCCTCCACTCACTCACTCAGCTCAGAGATCCACTCGTTGACGATCACACGTCTGATTGGTTACAAGGTAGTTGGTTACAATCTGATTGGTTACAAGTGACACCAGCGATTTCAAACCGTGTTTTTGAGACTGTCTTTGGTTCACTGCAGTTTTAGGGAGAAAATACTCAGCAATGCTGTCGACTTATGAATTGACACATGGTTTGTCTTAAAGCACATTAAAAACACCACATAGACATATAAACAACATTAAAAGCTTGATTTTCTCCAAAGGGGGACTTTAAGCCCTGAGTTTCCTAGTTTATTTCTAGAAATTACCCAACGGTTTTAAAAATGACCCAATATATTTAGAAAATAACCCAACATATTGACCCAATTTGTGCAACCCAATGGTTGGGTTAAATATATAACCCAATGTTTTTTTACTGTGTACTGTAGTGCTGTGTCCGGTATCATCTCTGTTTTATGGTTGTGTTCTCCTAAATATTATTAAATTCAGTATATTTGACAGAATCTCCTGCATCGTGCACTTCACTACAGTAGTGCCGGACCTTGTCCGTTTTTGACCCAGTGCTGGGTTGCCAAAATGGCACAAAATTGGGTTGTTTTTAACCCAACAAGAGTGTGTTGCATACTTTCCCACCCTTGTCTTCATTATCTTGTATCTTTGATGAACTTTATTGTAATGTTTAAATGTGTTTTTTCCCTCAATGAACAGATCACGATTGACAAGTCGTCAGGATGGCCGAAGGGTGTGGGCTTTGTGAGATATTCGTCTTCAAAGGAAGCTGAAGCAGCCAAAGCGGATGAGCCACACACACTTGGGGGTTTTCCGATATGGATCAACAAAATTGTTACGCCAAAAGTGAGTCAGAATACTGTTTGTGGCAAAGAGGCCTAGACTTACTTGCTTAGACGTCCATTCTGGTGCAGACTGGCTTACTGTATGTTGGTTTGAGGTAGACCAGCATAGCCATATCCGTCACCAGCCAGAAATGGTTTTCCTGATAAATCTGGTTGACAAAGGGAAACCTGCTAATTAAGCTAGCTAAGAATGTAGGCACACCAGCATCCCAATCCAATAACATCCATTCATCTCAATGGCAGCTGCCCGCAGGCTGCCATCATTGCTCATGAGCACAGGTTTTTTTTTTTGAGCCAGTCATATGTGACCCTGGACCACAAAACCAGTCACATAGATTAGTATAGATAGACGTATAGATCATCTGAAAGCTGAATAAAAAAGCTTTCCATTGATGTATAGTGATGTATAGTAACTATTTGAATATCTGGAATCTGAGGGTGCAAAAAAATCAAAACATTGAGAAAATATTTATGTTGGCGATTGTGCTGCATTCACTCACAAAAATAAATGTTTCATATATTTACGATAGGAAATGTACTAAATATCTTCATGGAACATGATCTTTACTTAATATCCTCATGATTTTGGGCATAAAAGAAAAATCGATAATTTTGACCCATACAATGTTTTGCTGGCTATTGCCACAGATACACCCATGTGACTCGTGACTGGTTTTGTGGTTCAGGGTCACATATGAGCTGTAAAAGTAAGGGGTTTGGGACTGTTTGCATTTATTCTTGTGGTGCGATCAGTCAATCAGTGCAGTGGCATCACAGTGTTGACTGGGTCCCCTGTACAGTTTATTACATTGGGAACCCTCAGAAGAAATTATGGTATGGGGTAGAAAATTTATTTAAGTTGTAAATAAATCAAGAAAAAACTATTGTCTTTACTTTAAAGTTTCTCATTTAATTCAATGCGTTACTTGCTGTGTAATTATTTGTGAAATTGACTAGCCAAGAATCAAGTTACTTATTTATCTGTTTGTCCAGAACCGGTTTGATACTCAACACCAATCCTTTCAGCCAAACCTGTGTGTGAACTAGAAGTGGAATATAAAGACAGCGGCCGTTTGGAGTGATTTGCACTAAACCTCATCCTATCCTTTTACTGGAAGAAATGTGAACTAAATGTTGCTGTAATTCAATGTAATTGTTTTAATTTTATATGTTCATTATTACATTTAATGTCCATGAAATGCCCTATACTGTGAAGGATCACTTTTTTATGTATGCCTGAGATGTTGAATAAATTTTTCCTCAGAACAATTCTTGGTGTCTTTTTGTTAAGATATATATACACACACACACACACACACACACACACACACACACACACACACACACACACACACACACACACACACACACACACACACACACACACACACACACATACCTATTATATATAGTTGATGGTTATTTTCAGCTTTTACAACAGAGTGAGATTTTAAGTAGAGTTTGAATGTGATAATAATGGGAACTATACTAATTTAGAACAGTGTTTTAATTATATATTAATATAATTGAGTGCTAGTGCTTCTGTGAAAAGTATTTTTTTATGGCAATTTCCTCTGAATTTGTGAAGATTAAAATTACTTGAAATGGGAATGTTAATCTTAGCTCAGTCTTTCAATAAAATAAAATAAAAATCAGCATTTTGTTTCGGTTTCTATTAATAAAGTATCCTCTTCAGATTTTATGTTTTTTTTTTTTTTTTTTTTATGCCCACATAAATAAGTCTTGGAGAGCTTGTTAAAGTGTCCATCACCTTGCTTAGCCCAGTTATCTTTGCGATGTTTTCATATTTGGTTGCTAAAGTATTTGCACTTACAAGTTTCGCCTAAAAACAAAAATGAAAACAAAGACACAGGCCTAAGTGCGTTTCTAGGTTCAGAATGGCAGAAAAGGCAGAAATGACATGGGTATTTTGTATTGCTTGTTCTGGGGAAAAAAATATAAATTTAGCTTATTGCCCTTAGGGTTACAGAGCTAGGAATCAAATGCAAATTGTCATATTATAGCGCCACCTAGTGTCGGATGGGTGTTTGCATTGAGTAACTGTGTACAGTTGGTGCAAAACCATCCTGCCAATTTTAGGGTCTCTATGATTATGGTCTCTGACACCCATACACTTTTAGGGCAGAAAAATAAAGAAGAAGAAAAAAATCGATAGCTTCAAACACAATAGGGTTTCTCAGGACCTCTATAATACTCCATATTAAGTAGTAGAAGTAAAATTCTGACAATTTTATAATGCAACAATCTTTTTTTTTACCTCCGTTAAATAAGACATGCAGATTGAATTAGAAAAATCTGTTCCATCTAAACACTCATGACATTCCTGTCAAAACACAAACAGGCAAAGCATCATAGCATGTGTCAATTTTGAACCACGCAAGTAAAATAAATAAAAAACGGGTGAAAAACGGTTTGCTGACAACAGTTCTTCTAACCCTAATTGATGGAGTGTGTAGCTTTTCATTTCTTAAACAAATATGGCCATTCCCAGGATGACAATGTCAATATTTATTAGGCTTACAAATGCAGCAGCAAAGTTGGATGGCATTTGATTTTAAGTAAGCTGATAATTCAACAAATGAGCTCTAAAATGTATGGCAATTATCATTTTCTCCATCAAATATGTGCATACCCATAAACGTTTGAAGGCCACGTGTGATTGCGTCGTGTGTTCGTGCGCTAGAGGGCAACAGCCTCATATCTCATATCCAACACACCATCCAGCAAACGAGGAAGAAGCCGATTCACCAGTGACATTAGTCCAGCGGGAAAGAATGGCAAACGCGGGAAATGAAATCGCGTTTAAAAAGGTATATTTCAACACGTTTAACTATTTACGTCTTCGGGTCTTTAACATGCATCTCATAATGCCATAGCAAGTCGAACACATTCAGGTCATGAGCGTTTTTCATGATGCCACGGCGTTGCATTGATTCCCATGTCTCCCTGTTTTAGGAGACTGTTGCCAAACTGTTGACACGCTCTTTTAAGGAGGACAAAACCAAAGGTGAGAAACAGTCAGACACACGCAGGTTAAAGTGAGAGAAGCTGTTGGTCAGGAAACTGTTATGCTTTTAAAACTTTCCTGCATGGCAAATTAAAAATAAAATGATTTCTTTCTCATCGTCCTTTGATTAGGCCACCAGTCATAATGTCAAAACGTACCATAATTTTGTTCTTCATTTTTCTTTGTGGCCAGGAGTGCTACTTATACATAATATGAAAATGATTGAAAACCAAACCTTTAGTATTTCCAGCTAAACATCTGATAGCACACGCACATCTGAGACGTAGCCTATATTTGTTGTGCGTTTACATCGTGAAGACGTATTTATTTTCCCTCATCTGCAATATACATCTCTATGATGTTTCCTGTCAGATGTCAAATAGATGTTTAGAGAATGTTTTTAAGATGTTTATGATTTAGAATACAGTCAAACTGACATCTTAAAGACACTGATGCTTTCCAGATGAAGTGATCTTTAACAGACATCTTGTAGATGTACGTGTGCTTTTCGTGCTTGGGATTCTGGATTTTACTGTTGATGATTTGACATGATCCAGGATTGTTTGAAGCTTATCCTGAATTTGCTGTCATAGCAACAGGTCCATAAACTCAAAGTGCTTTTTAGTAGATTTTTCTTCTTCTTTCGCACCTGATTTAAGTCTATCTGGGTTTCGTCTACCATCGACGTCCCGTTCAATAATATTTATATTCTAGCGCGTCTCCTCGTCGACGTCGGCTGAGTCCCCTAACCCTAACTTGCTGCGCAGCAATAACTAAACATACTTCAGACAAGCCTTCAGATATGCTTTAATCACGGCCGGAGGATCAGAGAGAATCCCACCAGAAAAAAGAATACAACAGTTTTTATTGAATAGGAGCATGGCGAAAATGACATGATACATTAAATAATTTCTAGGGATGCACCGATATGAAAATTTTGGCCGATTTTTTGGTCTTGTGACCTCCTTCAGGCAGAAGAAGGTCGCAAGACCGAAAGCTTGCTAATAAATTGATCTTGCACTAGGGCTGGGCGATTTAAATCGCGATATTGTTATGCGCATCTCATCAGTAAAGCCGGTTCCTTGATTAGTAGTAAATCACCATCACCTGCTTTCAGATGGAGCGGCATTTACTACAAAGAGCCGTAGTTAACTGACAAGCTGAGCCATATCGCATCAATATCGCGGACGTATCGCCAGCGATATTTAATGCGATATGGCTCAGCTTGTCAGTTAACTACGGCTCTTTGTACACAGCGAAACATCCAGTGTTAAATTAACACTCCTGGGAGTGTATGAGTCCACACTCAAGAGTGTTTAAGTTAATGAGATAACTAAGTGATTAATTTAGTGATGATTGAGCATTATTGAAGACACCTGATGTTAACAAGCAGAATCGCTGAAGGAGAAAATCGCAAATTGTAAGTTACCATTATTGTGATGGGTAGTTGCTTTAGTTGGGCTCTAGACCATTATATGTGTACTTTAGATTTTATTTGACTGTTGTATCTGAGTTAAAACTGCCAGTTGTACAAAGAATAAATAGTGATCTGCTGATCTTGGTTATATTATGACAATCATCATTTGAACTTGATCACTGAACTCATTAAAATCCTTCTTTCTGACTTCGATTTATGTTGTTGGTTACAGCATAACTGTGAATCTGAATAAATGGCCAGAAGTTTTGATGTAATTTAAAGGATTTCTTAAAAGATGTAAAAAAAAAAACAAAAAATCTTTCTTTTAGGCACACACAGATGTCAACATTCAGTCTATGCATCTCAACAATGGTGAGGAGCAGAATATTCAATGAGGAAAAGTAAATTACATAGACAATTCAGATCATAATTTATTCATACCGCAATGCATGATGGGAGCCATTAATGAGTTGTGATTGGTGGCAGCCACTGCAACATGCTTTATTATTGTCACCATTGTTGAGATTCACAGGCTGATTATTGATGTCTGTGTTTTAAATTAATATGTCTGAATGTCTTTTTGATTAGAACAATATTTATTAAATATGAATTATAAGTAAAGTACTGATAATCATAGGCTGAAGACTCACAAAACTGCTGCTAACAAGTTAAGCCAAAATATCTCAATATGTTTCCTTTTTCAGATCACAGCATGATTATGTAAAAACGTAGCCAACACTATAAGATAACATTTTACTTTGTTCAGTTAACTATTATAAATCAATAACAGCAGACAAACAACAGTAAATATTAAAGTAAACATATAATGGTCTAGAGCCCAACTAAAGCAAACACCCATCACCTTAATGGTAACTTACAATTTGTGATTTTCTTCTTCAGTGATTCTGCTTGTTATCATCAGGTGTCTTCAATAATGCTCAATCATCACTAAATTAATCACTTAATTATCTCCTCAGCCCTAAATGCCGCTTCATCTGAAAGCAGGTGATGGCGATTTACTACTAATCAAGGAACCGGCTTTACTGAGGAGATGCGCATAACAATATCGCGATTTAAATCGCCCAGCCCTATCTTGCACAGTGTTTGAGTGTGCGGCTGCTGTATTTGTACAATTTTCAATGATGATTTAGTTTAGCAGCACCTCACTACAAGACTTTATTGACAGATGAGCGGTGGCTTTTTCTATTTTGAGAGCCTGATTACAAAAACAAAAGACTCACCATATAAATCACGTCCCGAGCACACAACTATAATGATGTTCTCATTATAATTTTATTTAGCCGATATGACAGACTTGTTGCACTGAACTGTATTTTCCTTTTTTAGGTGTTTCCAATCATATTTCAAGCAATTCAAAACCATCATGTTGAACATTGTGCATCTGAAGAGTCTCAGCTTAAGGAATTAATACATTATTTATCAGCTTTAATATATCGGCCACATTTTCTTATCAGGCCGATAACAGTAAAAATGAACATATATCAGCCGATACCGATATGGTGGCGGATATATTGTGCATCCCTAATAATTTCCCTACAATTTGATTGGTTCTTCATATGCAAACCCTTCTGTTTCTAGGTAGAAGCAAACTCTGTTTTCTTGCTAACTTCATTGTTAATCACAAGTTTTTTTAGACATCTGTCTAGTTTCATTTCCCCTATTTGTTATTTATACACTCACACACTCAAAGTCACGAGGTTTCGACCAAAGGGTTTGGAAACATTTAAGATTCAAATGTGGTGATGCTTAATTTAGTCTGTCTCAGCCACTGCTACTTTCTTACAAGAGTACACTATTGAACCAGGAACAATAATATATCATTTAAAAATACATTTGCAAATAATATCAGCCTATAATGTTGCTTCACATGTACTATTAAATGAATTGCTAAATACAGCATTGAATTAAAAATGTAAAGCCTGTAGAAATACTAGAAATCGTGAAATAATTGGGAATCATGTAACTAACAGTGCATTTCATTCATCTATTATAACTTTTGAGTTGTTTTGGCTGTTTCATTATAAAGGTCCAGAAATTCTTGACTCTTGCATTGTCAGTACAAGATCTTGACCAAAAATTGATTCACCTCTTAAATAAAATCCCTCGCTTGTCTGGCGTATGCTACTCTTAGCAATGTCTGAAACTTTGTACTTCATGATGACTCGTTTGCTGTATTCCTCATTTGTAAGTCGCTTTGGATAAAGGCGTTTGCTAAATGTAAAATCACAACATGTATTTCCATCAAGAGGTGCATGAGTTTTTGGTGAAGATCTTGTATTGACAATGAAAAAGTCCAGCCAAACGCTGATCAAGGTTTCAAGTATCAATATATCTGGCCTTTCCAATAAACACAAGATCACGCAGTAATCTCAGACAACTTAACACAGATATTTTAAGCAAATTCGTTTGAAGAAGCACATTGTCCATAGATCAGTGATCAAGATTAGAAGATCTGGCATCTGTCAAATCATCTCAGATGCGTTAATCGAGTTATGAAGAGGTGACAAATTTTGTTTTGAGGTAACTTTTTAATTTAGTACATAATTTGTAGCTAATTGATTCTCTCACATCAGATAACTAAAAAAATAACTTCTCTGCAAGACCGAATTGTGAGTTTATAACTTGCTGAAATTAAATTCGGACTTTTTTCCTGTGGATTGTGAGAGATAAATTCGCAATTACCTTTTTTTTATTAGTATTATTTTTTTTATTCTGTGTTGGAATCAGGTTTTTTTCCCTCTCTGGTCGGTCGTTCTGATGTATTTGTGAAATCTCTCCTCACATTTGAACACCAAACGCAACATGATCACTTGCAGCCGGTTCCCGTTCCAGTTTACTTCACCTGAACTAGTTTTTGGTGCAGTATTGTAGCTTTGTCGGCAGATAGAGACAGAAACATTACAGTTACTCGTATCAGCGTTCAGTCATGACGTTTTTCTTGTGCAGTCAGCAGTGATGCTGTCGTCCTCGTGACGGAGATGCTGAAAGTGTTCGTTGAAGGTAAGACGGACTTTACCTGTCACGGTCTGATACAGTAGTGCAGTTTCTCTCAGTATTGATGTGAGGATGGTCTGTCTGCCACAGAGGCGACGCGCAGAGCTGTTAAACAGGCCAGCAGTGAAGACTGTGACACCGTCGACATCGAGCACTTTGAGAAGATTCTGCCACAATTGGTGAGTTTTGTTCGAGATGTCTATTGTTATTTTTAAAGGAGTCATATGATGCTTTTTAATGTTTTCCTTTAGTCATAGCCTCCTGATTTACAGTCAAACCAAACTTTCAGACACCTTCAACATTTCTCACATTATCAGTTTATTCGTTATAGTTTAGAAAATGGTAATAAAATATGACAATAACTCAGTTATCAGATCATTTGATATTTCACTGGTTTTGTCCATCCTTCTGTTAGACTGTCTCATAAATGAATTATGTTGAATATCTGTCAGCTGTTAAATTTAACTACACAATTAGATAATACCAGTTTAGCTCAACCAGTTACCAAGAAATGCTTCATTGTGTTCAGTCTGTGTGTAAAGAGAGCATTAGCAATTAAAGAAAAAACACTTCAGCAAAACATGATCAGGTCAAAATGTCTGAATAAATTCAAATTGTTATAAATGTTGGTTGTGGTCACTGTATGAAGAATCTTTTAGTATGATATGTCACACACTTTACTTCACTCACATAAATGAACTATAGTGTCCTGCACCCACTAGTAGAAAAAATATCAAATTATATCTGGTGTCTGAATAATTTTTGGTTTGACTGTATTTTAACCAAGAACACTGATCCAGACCACCAATGTGAAATATTAACACAATGCCGTCCAAAGGCATACACAAAGACCGAAGGCGAGGCTTCAGTGAATTGAAGTGTTGTTGTCATGTATCGGAAACGCTGTGTGTTTGGATGCAAAAGGATATTAGGAATCGATAGTTAAGATTTATTTATAAACCTTTCCTGAGCAGCACTTTTTACAGAGGACAGGTTTCTGAACCTGAGAGAGTACAACACCAGTTATACACAAAGACTACTTGCGAATGTGAAATGTTCTGCTTAATCCGATCGATCTGCTTGATCATTTGTATTTTCAGGATCTGACTCAAGTTCAAACTGATATGGTTAAACATTATTATTATCTGTGATTATTATCTTTACAAATGCTTTAGAAACCTTGGAAGCTGAAGCTTTGCTTCTGCAAGTTACATTTGCAACACACGCTTGAGGTGTTTGGCCAATCACAGCGCTCTGGGTCAGCTGGCCAATCAGAGCACTCTGAGCTTTTTCTGAAGGAAGGAGGGCTTTGTAGAAATCAGCACGTTTCAGACAGACTGGGAATAGAGGTGCTGCAAGAAAGTGAAAATAATCAGTTTTTTAACATTAAAACATGTTAACCTATTCTATTACACCAAGTAAAGAAAATAATGAACTTTTAAAATAGCATCATATGACCCCTTTAATATTTTTGTTGCAAGTTTGTCTGTAGTTATAACAATAAATTATGGCCGTCTGTTGTTAAGATTTAATGTGGTTCATCAGTACATATTTCAGCATTAGCTCAACTTGACTATCTAAATGATTTTTTAAATATATTTATATAAGCAGTGTTTACACTAGACAGTTGTGGTCAGAATTAATGGCACCCCTGGTAAATATGATAAAAAATGGCTGTAAAAAATAAAAGGGGAGCCAATATTTGTGGCCAACGTGTTTTGGAGAAAAACATTTATTTCATAATGTGATTTCCCCACCACTTTCAATTATTTTACTTTAATGAAAGGTTAGATTTTTGCATTTTTTTTTTTTTTTAATGAAAGATCAAAAGGATAAACAATGCAGATTTATTTTTTACAGCGAATTTTATTTTATTTTATATTATTTTTATATCATATTTGCAGGGGTGCCATTAATTCTGACCACAACTGTATATACAGTACCTGTCAATTTTTTGAAACATTTGAAACTTTGTTTTTGAAAGCTTCTTGCTTTCATGTTTTTATGTTTTCTGCTCACCAAGCCTACCTTTATTTGATTAAAAGAAATGCATTAAGATTTAAAGGAGAACTTGGTAACTTTTTTAACTTAATAAAACTGTCTAGAAATCTTTTGGATGGTTAAACAACCTGTTCTGGTGATATTGGTGACTTTCCCCGCTCCCCCCAGCGTTCCCAGGCGGAAAACCAACCTTGCAACTTGGGGACTACCGTCCCGGCAAGATAGAAATCGGAAGTCTTGTGAGAAACGAGAACGAGCGCGAAACACGAATCGCTTTACGGCAATTCGACATAAACACACACGCATGTATGATGTATTACCAGATTACCCACCTCGGTAGACATAGCTCCACACGATACAGTTGGCTTGCTCCGACCAAAACAAACGCACATGAGCAGCGGTAGAGAGGGGGAGGAGGCCGCCGCAAGTGAGTTTTTTACGACCGTGTTGTGAAATATACGCCCCCCCACAGCTGTAGGGGGAGCTCGTGGGGAAAACATGCAACAACAAAAGGGAAAATCAGCGAAGAAGTGACTAGAGTTCGCTAGAGTTGCCGAGTTCTCCTTTAAAATGGTAATATTGCGAAATATTATTACAATTTAAAACAACTATTTTCTATTGGAATATATTGTAAAATGTAATTTATTCCTGTGATTTAGAGCTGAATTTTCAGCATCATTACTCCAGTCTTCAGTGTCACATGATCCTTCAGAAATCACTCTAATATGATGATTTGATGGTCAGTAAACATTCATTATTATCAATGTTGAAAACAGTTGTGCTGCTTTATGTTTTTGTGGAAATTGTGATACTTTTATCAGGATTTCAATATATATATAGATATATATATATATATATATATATATATATATATATATGTATATGTATATGTGTATATATATATATATATATATATAAAATATTATTATTATTATTATTATTTTTTTTTTTTATTACATTTATTAAAGCATTTATTAAATATAAATATTTTGTAACTTTATAAATGTCTTCACACTTTTGATCAATGTCATGCATCTTTGAAGAATAAAAGTATTAAATTCTCTCTTTTTTTAAATCTTGCCTCAAATGTTTGAATGGTATTATTGTTTCCATATAATTAAGCTATAAAAAACGTATGTCAGCTGATAATAATGATAAATGTTTCTTGATCATAGTATAACAATGATTTCTGAAGGATCACGTGACACTGAAGACTGGAGTAATGATGCTGAAAATTCAGCTTTGATCACAGGAATAAATTACATTTTTACTATATATTCACTTAATTATTATTATTTTTTTACATTTTAATATTTCACTTACTTTTTTACTGGAGTTTTGATTTACAAAAAATTGCAGCTTTGGTGAGCAAAAGAGACTTCTTTCAAAAACATATTTTTCCAAAACCGGTGCTGTTTATTATCATTAACATTGAATTATTGACCAAACAATGGACTCATTAAAATGATCACAAAATAGTTGTTTTTCTAAAAGATGACTTTCTTAATATTGAATTTTGAAAACCGTTACAGTTCTGTACAATTAGCCGTGTTTCTGTGCTTTTACTAAACCTTAAAATACTCTCGATCTGTCAGACTGCGTCGTTTTGTGTGTTGCATACTAGCAAAACTATACTATGTATAATTTCTCACAATGTCTCCTTTCCCTTCGCAGCTTCTTGACTTCTAGAGATGCCAGCAGAGGGCGACACAACCTAGTTCTGCTGAAGCGCCAACATCCTGGACTTCACTTTTGCATATTTACAAAATGTAGAAAACTTTATTTTGACTGTGTGCATGTATTAAATGTATGACTAATAAAATTACTATTTTACTGGTGATCCTGTGCTCAATCTGTTAAACGTTGGTATTGTTTAGTGGTTTATTTATGTGCATAAATCACTGGGTAACAGCGCTTTTATTATGGTCTGGAGTCTCTGTGGGCCACCTGTGCTCTGCTCAGCGGCAGGTGCTCCCAGCATGCTCTGCTCCGGCCCCCATCAAAGCCTCTCCAAGCAGTTGGAATTGATTAAAGTAATAAGGGAGGCAGCAAAGACCCTTAGATGATGACAAGTGGCAGGAAAAAGAAGCACCCCCTCCGGCCACTTTGAAGTTCCCCTTCTTCCCCTCGCTGTCCTGCAAAGTGCTGCGGTTAAAGGTGTCACGGGGGTGAGAGGGCAACAGGGCGGAATGTGTGTGTGTGTGTGTGTGTGTGTGTGTGTGGAGAGAGAGTGTCAGCCTGTTAAAATTATGGCGACCACACGCATAGTTGTTCAGTTTTAGTGGAAGCATAACAAAACAAATTGGGACCGAGGAACATGACACAGGAAGAGAGAGGGGTGTAATTTTGAGGGTAAATAAACAAGACGTCGGGTTGCTCAAGGGGGCTCCCGGTCTTTCATCATTTTGCTCTGATAATTGCGCTAACCTGCCGCCAGAGAGTTTCCAGTAGTGAATGATGTTGGTTAAGGGGTTTGCTTTGCATGGGTTTGTTGTTGGGTAAGCAGAGCACAAGGAAAGATCAACATGTTGGATTTGGTTAGATCCTGTAGTTAAGGGCAACAGCAAGGAAAATACTGCTTTTATGTTGGATACAAGTCTATTTGCTTAAATTGGGGTTTGTACATTAATGGAAAGCCTGAAAATACTGGGATATATTAGAATTGTGGTTTACTGGTGTGGAAAATTAATTTCTTTAGTGAATATACTTTTTTCTAGTTATGTTCAGCTATACAAGTAACACTGTTATCATGAATACAGCACTAGGCTCGACTACCTTATTACTTTTATTAAACGGTTACCACACAATATAAATATTAAAGCCAAAAAAAAAATGTATCAATTTAACTTCCATGAAATAAAATTATTAAAAGCCTTCCTTCTGCTGAAAAAAATAAATAAATAAAAAAATCCCTGACCATGAACGGTAACAGAAGTTACATTATTTCTCCATTAGATGGCAGCAAATACTGTCTTCATGAGTCAGTCAGCAGAGAAGACTTTTATATTGAAAGGATCGAAACAAGCAAGACGCAATCAGAGCCCGTCTACGGAGAGCCTGGCCACTCCCTATTAAGTCCTATTGTACTGAATTGTGGTTGTAGTTCCACCAGAGTTCCACTGGGGGCGATCGCCCATGAGTGCAAAATGAATGGGAGTCTATGGGGCTAGACGGTTAAATTTGTCTCTTTCACCCGATTGCTGTTGAGAAATCTCAGATTTGATTGTAGGTTTTGCAAGTTCAACATGGGTTATAGGTCGAAAGTTGAATGAAAGAGTACTCATGTCCTTTTGATTTCTTACAGGTTGAGTTGTTGTTGCCCATAACACGCTAGCATTCTGCTAATGAACGCTGATTGGTCAGTGAAGGACTGATAACGACCAGAGATACCGCTTGATGGCATCGTGGCATCCGAAGCGGGACCAGAAACAAACAAAACAAAAACTCTTCTAGCACGTGTGTTTACCTGTGTCAGCTGTGTTGTGTATTTACCTGTGTCAGCTGTGTTGTGTATTAACCTGTGTCAGCTGTGTTGTGTGTTTGCCTGTGTCAGCTGTGTTGTCGATGTCTCGAGAGAAAAGAAAGTGCAGAGCGTGAAAGCACCAAAGTGACTGAAGGATTGCCGTGAAGCAGTATCTCTGGTCGTACGATGTGTGTGACGTCATTGACACTTTAAAAGACTTTTTAAAGCAAATAAGTGACTCTAAAAAATCTAACACCCAGCAATGTGTAATTTCTTTGCATCTCCTTTCGAAAACAACATTCAAATTACTAGACAAAAAATTATATCCTGAGAAAAGTGGATTTTGGTGTGTATAGCGCCATAGACCTCCATTCATTCTGCATTTGTCCTGTGAACGCCCTCATATGGAGCCAGAGTGGAACTGCAACCAGTTCAGAAGCCGGAAGTTTATTGAGAGTGGAAGTTCTCCCCTTATTAGACATTCTCTGACGCAACTGACAGACGCAACTGACAAATGTCAGGACACGGGAAAACCCCTTAAAGGGTAACTAAACCCTAAACCAACTTTTTGTAGTTAATGATCTGTAAGAATGGGGCTTTATTAGTGCTGCTCATTGATTCGAGTAACTTTTTTGACATTTGGGTATAAAGTGTTTTAATTCTACAATGTATGGAGTAAAAACGTCTGAGTGCTGCCCTCTTCAGGCTGAACGGTGGCTACTGCAGTTGAATTTTCCTATTGGATGTTTGCGGTGCTGCGTGACGTAAGCGGTACTATGTGACGTAGGCAGGTTCCAGCTCACAACGCCCTTGGTATGAGCTAGAGCTACCACGCATAGTATTGCATCATTTAGGATAGCTTCAAGTTAGCGTAGATTTATCTGTATTTAGTACAGTGGTCAGGAGGGTACGTAGGTGTAGTTTTGCTGGTTGCAACAGCACTGCTGGACTGCATAGCTTTCCAGCAGACTTGGAAATTAGGCGCCAGTGGAGCTCAAGTGTGCAACCTGAATTTTACGCGGGATTGCTTCTCCAACGCAATAGAGGTGGAAATGGGCTTCTCCACACAGCTCGCGCTGAAAAGCGACGCAGTGCCAAACGCTGCTCCTCCTGCATGGACTCCATCACCGCAGCGGCGTCTTGATGTGAGTGATCATATATATAATCACAATTTATGGTTAGGCTAAAGTTAAAGGAGAAGTTCACTTTTAAAAAAACTTTTGCTGATAATTTACTCACCCCCATGTCATCCAAGATGTCCATGTCTTTCTTTCTTCAGTCGAAAAGAAATTAAGGTTTTTGATGAAAACATTCCAGGATTTTTTTCACATATTATGGATTCCAATGGGACTCAAACGGTTCAAGGTCCAAATGACAGTTTAAGTGCAGCTTCAAAGGGCTTTAAACGATACCAGACGACGAATAAGGGTCTTATCTAGCGAAACGATCGGTCATTTCAAAAATAAATAAAAAAGTTGAAGTTTTATAAGCACAAATGTTCGCCTTGCTCTGTTCTTTGATGCGCGTTCGTGACGTCACCTAATACGCAATTACGTTGAAAAGGTCACGCTTGAAAAATTAAAAAAAAATATTTTTGGCTTTTTAATATTAAAACACCCAGGATACGCACACGAAATGGGCATTTTAAACGATAAACTGACACAAATACATTTGAAAATGTGTATATGGTCCTCCTTCCGCACATTTGTAAACACATCAAACTTGACCTTTTCAACGTGATTGCGTATTACGTGACGTCACGAACGCGCATCACAGAACAGAGCAAGGCGAACATTTGTGCTTATAAAACTTAAACTTTTTTATTTATTTTTGAAATGACCGATCGTTTCGCTAGATAAGACCCTTATTCACCGTCTGGTATCGCTTAAAGCCCTTTGCAGCTGCACTGAAACTGTCATTTGGACCTTGAACCGTTTGAGTCCCAATGGAATCCATAATATGTGAAAAAATCCTGGAATGTTTTCATCAAAAACCTTAATTTCTTTTCGACTGAAGAAAGAAAGACTTGGACATCTTGGATGACATGGGGGTGAGTAAATTATCAGCAAAAGTTTTTTTAAAAGTGAACTTCTCCTTTAATGCTCTGGGGTCGACAAACGCGCCGGCGCATTTTGCTAGATTTTTTCACATAGCGGCAAAATATGAATATGCCTACAGAGAGTGCGCACTATTGACATCAACTCTTCAGATGCATGTACTTTACGTCGTCTTGCGACCCTGTGAGTCACTCTCCATTTTAGGGTCTGACAGCAGCTGTCAATTAATCCGTCACTGCGGGTCTCAGGTGCACGCCCCCCCGCTCAGCCCCGCCCTCAGTTCGTCCCCTCTATCTCCGCTGGGGTCTGCCCACTTTTCCAGCATTTTTCAAATATTGTCAGTGGGTGGAGTCAGGCTCTGACCAGGGGTTTAGTTACCTTTTAACTAAAAAGGACAAGATATCGCAGCAGACATTTAAAAGGATTTTTTTTTTTTTGACAAATATAGGACTGACCTGGAGGAAAATGCCATATCTACTGTAAATGCAGGTACACTCACTTACTTGATCTCTCACAATTCTGTAGTACTCTATAAGCTTCAATTAACAATATCAACAAACATATGTTTACATTGCTAAGACTGGTTGCTAGGGAAGCGTTTTATGTTTTAACCGATGTTATAGTTTATATATTGCGTCAAAATGTGGGAATCCCAAGCACATACTATAGTGCTTGATGAACATTGACTGTAACAAAATATTAATGAACATTATACTCTCTAAAATCATCTTTACAGTTCACTTCAAACTTGGTAATTAATCTTTAGTAGTAGGTAAATGATAAATGGTAGGCCTACCATAATTAATTTTTTGAATTGGAATGATTTCTCACTAAGAGCATAATTGCCCTTATTTGATCTATCTTGCATTCATTATTCCCGTGGACATAGAAAAAAGTTTTTTTTACGTTTTTTTTTTTTTAGTTTTTTTTTTTTTAAGGTTTGTCCAAACGTGTCAGAGAAAGAAACAGCTTTTTTACCTCGGATGAAAAATACGTACGCTGGAAATCATTAAAGAGATCCATCAGTGGATCATGCTTATATGGCTTATTTACCATTTGTGGAAAAAAAGCCGCATTTAATAGCAAAAACATCTTAGTTTAATTACTTTGGGTGGTTCTGTCTTTCAACAACAGCTTTGCTTACTTATATGAGTCATTGGGAGTCATTTCAAACAACTGATTATTCTAAAAGACTTTTAAAAGAAATTTCTGATTCCGTTACAGATTTTTGTTCAGTACCACTCATCTGCGGCCATTTCATGTAGTCTTGGTAATGATGATTGCTTAATGCTATGAAGGCACCAAATTCATTTAAATTGATCACTTTCTACATCTTCATGGTATGTGTCTATTGAGAGAACGAAGTTGCAGCCTGTCCATTTTAGTGGCATATACTGTATGATCATTGCAACTCTTTGTGCATCTTAGTGGAACAAATTACCCCTGAAGGCAGCGTTATTAAACATTTGAAAGTAGTTAAGACAAGAATGGAGGGGTGGGTTGAAAAGAGTAATGACTTTTCTTGATCCTACATTAAAGACTGGGAGTGTCAACAGCCATTCCAGACTCTTTGGAGAAGCTCTGGAGCGCTGAGCGAGACAGAGACTGATCCGTCTCCAATTCGGCAGTAGAGCTTGGATGGGTCTACACATAAGTCAGTATTCAGGTCTGTGGTTTGTGAGCAGTGAATTAGATATGATGTTATGGATGCAGGAGTTACAGCGGCGTGGCGTTCTGACTAGTCAGGAGATCAATCTTCTACAGTAGCTCCATGGGATTTCACCCAAAAGTTTCCCTTGGATTCATAAATCTCATTTAAAACATAACACAGAGTACATCTTGATCGGGTTGTCACTTCTGGCAAAGACATTATCTACTGGAATAGTTTGAGGGATGCAGGTTCAAGTTAAGCTGTACTTGACAGCATTTGTGGTGTTGTTGACTACTAAAAAAAACTCCTCGCCCACATTTCTTAAAGCAAGAACTTCTCGTATAACTGCATTACTTTAAATGAAGTTGTAGTTGAGTAAAACATTAAGCTTTCTGACTTGAATGACTTACCTTGCTTACCCGCTTCACATGATCACATCATTGAAGCTGAAAGATTAGATATAATGTTGCACATTCGATAAGTTGTCTGCATATGTGCATAGTAAATGTTCTCAAACAAAATTACTATATGTTTACAACCAATGCATGAATCTGTTCTTGCCCTTGTTCTAAAGTTGTTGAATCTAGATTATTACAGAAGTTCTGTAGACCGTGCTGTTACAGTGAATTGCTACTGAAGTATAATATGAAGTATAATCATTTTAAGCTACTCTGATGCCATGAAAATAGCCACTGAAAAAAATATTTTCCCAAGTTTTCTGAAGCCATACCATAGTTTTGTTTGAGGAACAGACTGAAATAATATAAGCCATTTTTCACTGATGTTCTTCCCCTCCGGAAAGCTGTTTGAGGTAAGAGAACTGGACAAACCATTCAAAATGGTTTTGTACACAAAACAATTACAACAAAACAATAAATTCATTAAAAAACTCTGACGAGCCATTCACAAATCAGACATCAGGACTTCTGAAATTCAGAATATCCATTAATTCAGAATATGCATGTTCACATGAATTGATTGTGATTGTCTGGTCTACAAATGCAATTGTACCATTACTAACATTATAATAATGTTATTATAAACAACTATTCTTCCAAGACCAAACATATCAACACTGTCATATCCATTACCATGCCAAACTCTCCGCGAGTTGTCATGACAGAAGTACAAATAGCTTTAAAATGTTTCACTAGATACACTGACTCTAGGTACACTGTTTTTAAATTTACGCATTTAGCAGATGCTTTTATCCAAAGCGACTTACAAAAGAGGAACAGAGGCAATGAATCGAGGGAGCCGACAATATTCGAATGATGACAGTTTTAATTTTTGAACTGTTGTTTTAATTTGAGCATTGACCATTCCTCTCAGCACTAATGGCAGTGTTGTAGTTTTGGAGACGGGAGTCAGTCTTGAGTCTGTGTAGAGTCCAAGACCATATTTTCATGAACTCTCGTCCATTTGGTCTCAGTCTTGACCTGGACTCAGTGTTCAGTCTCAAGTTTTACAACACTGTGGATACGTTTTGTGGTCCGCGGCGACTTGTGCATATGATTCGCTCTGTGCTGTCGTATCTCTGGGCCCGTGCGCAGTGTGTGTGTGCGCTGTGGAGGTTCATGTGACACTGATGTGAAACCAGGCTTCATTCACGCCAAAGGAAAGCTTATTTACACTGTTTGAATAATTCAGACCCTCTTCAGGTCTCTGTCTTGACTCAACCTACTCGGGTCTCGGCCTAAACTTCAATAAGCTGGTATCGATTACAACGCTGACTACAACACTGAACTTCTCATAAGACCGTATTATTGTCTTATGCCCCTTGTTTTGAAAGAAAATATGCTAAAGAAAGAAACAAGAAAACAGTGTACAAGGCATTTTGGAATGCAGAACTATGTGTTGTACATAATGATATGTCTAAATATGGTGTAAGTATGGACTCTAACTTTGTAAAAAGCTGTGCTGTGTGCTTTGTTGCTGGGTGATGTCATTCTGAAACAGTTGGGTTTGCATCAGACCAGTTTCTTTTCTATTCCAAGCTCTACGTTATTAGGCAGCTTGTCTAAATCATGAAAGAAAATCAGATAAAATGCAATTCAACAACTGCAATCTTTATTGGCAGCTCATGTGCTCAGTTTAACATAGTTTAGGGTGTGTTCACACTTGGCAGGTTTGGTTGGATTAAAACAAACTGGTGTGATTGCTCTGTTAGTGTGGTTCGTTTGAATAAGTGTGAACACTGGCATCTGAACCCTGGTGTGGATGGAGACCCCTGAAAATATGTGTCTCAGTCCACTTCCAAACAAACTCTGGTGCGGTTAATCTAAAATGTGAACACAACACGGACCAACAACATCTAAATGAACCAAAAAAAGGATATAATATCACAAGATGTGACCCTAAAAAGGACAGAATCTCAAGCATTTCTGAAATACCTGTGTGACGGAGGGATTCCTGCCCCTGTTTTGACTCCTTAACACATTTGATAAGTTTACATTTTCTACAAGAGTTGTCAACTCCATCATATACCATCATATGTAAGCATATGATAATATGGGCATTGTTTTGAATGATCGACAAGTTCCATCACAAAATATACATCATAAAAGTAGGTGCTTATTTTGAATAAGTAATTACTTTACGGCCGCTAAAAAAAGTATGTTCTATATAGTATGAATGTGTGTATTATGAATGTAATCTGGACATATTACATCCACCATGTTGTCACAAGACCTACTAGCGTCAGTTGCGTCGCTTCACAAATCCTGTCCTGTGGCCTCCTGTGGACTCTCGGCAGAAGAAGTAGGTCATCACCTACTCTTTGATGAGTATTGTGAATTCAGACATACTACTTTTGTCACATACTGTTTTTTGCATACTATATAGTAGGGAAGTATGCGATTTTGGGTGTAGCCTAAATGTTTTATTTTCTGTTTTGGTTCGGACCAAAAGAACCAAGACAACCGAACTAAAAGTGTGAACACACCCTTAAAAGAGAATGTGAAACTAGTCAATTTCCAGTGGGTGTAGAATTAGCCAGTTGAACTGATTCAGAGTGTAGACCACAGTATGACCAAAGATGAGAAAATCTCATGAATTTGGAAAGACCTACATAAAATGCTCTGCAGTGATGCCTGGAGAGAAGCTCACTGTTTGCCTTTGTGACCTGACCTGGGGCAACAAGCAAGCCTGTATGACCTGGCCTCTGAGGGGCCTTCCTCCAAAGACTGGCTCGGCTTCAATGGGGAGCCTCTGGCTCTGTGTTTGTGCTAATAAGAACATACCTGGCAGCTTCTGACAGTAGGGCACTTTGCTGGGATCACTGCTAAGTGCTTTTGGCGCTTGGCTGTTTGTCTGGGGCTGAGGTCGGACCTCTGCTGTGCCCTACCTATTGGCTGGTGCTCTTGGAGCCATGGGGGGCGGAAAAGACTCTTCCGGAACAAGCGAGGTGGATGATGGGGTCACCGACCTTGGCTTGCAGCTGAGGAGGGGAAAAAGTGCACAAGAGATGAACAATTAGGCTGTAGACTGGGCTATTTCTGGAGGCACTCTGCCCTTTCCTTTGCTAGTAACCACTGAGGAAGTCTCAATAGACGCCCGAGGCGCATGCAGTAACAAGGTAATCCCCTTACATAACACCAGCCTGTAAGTGCCCGTCTTTCAATTAGTTTTGCGAAGGCCTCTAAAAATAAAGAGCTGCATTGACTTGAGTGACGTCAGAAGGTTAGGAGTGACTGGGGCGACGGGTAACCCAAATTAGAAGTGATTTGACTGGAGGTTAGCAGAGCGCTCTATTTTTAGGCCCTTCAAAGGTTGAAAACACCACTGCAGAGGCCCTGTATGTACTTGTCCAAAGCTTAGTAGACCTAGTGCATCATAATGTCATGTGCTCCAGATCATGAAAGGGCGACGGCCTGGTGATATTTGAAAAGGAGCAACTAATGACTGAAATCTCTTTAGGAGCCCGCAGGGAGCTAGTGGTGAACACAGTATGGCGTCACACCATAGTTAGACCTCATCCGTTAGAGCAAAGGTTACCGTATTATTTCATATTATTTCACAAGTGATGCATCACAGTTATGGTAAATGAGGAATTCTGGAGGAAAAGTTCACCCAGATATGAAAGTTGTCACCATTTACACTCTAAAGTCATCTCAAACCACGATGCCTCACTGTGACCAAAATGTTACGCCTTAATTCACTAGGGATGGGAATCAACAATTTGAGTTGTTGATTCTGGTACTGATCCCAAGTCTCAATAAACTCTCCAACTGATTCAGAAATGTTTTTTATTCACTCGTAAAACAAAAACACAAGAGTTAATCGGATTTACTCTGCATCTTTCACTGCTGAAGCTCTGAAATGGACTACAAAAATGATAGGATCAAATGCCATTGGTTCTTGTCATCAAACGTCACAATTTGATTTGAGAATTGCAACGAAGGAGAAGATTTTCAGTGAATACATTTTCTTTTTGATCTGTTTATTACACAAAGACTTGGAATCTAGCATTTTCAAATACTTTTTATGGTGCTTTATACATTTAGATTGACATGACCTGTCCTTGGTCTTCCTAAAGGAGGCCAGTGCAAACTTTTTACTCCACTTAGACTACCATGATCATACACGAGACACCAACTGAGGATGGGTTTAGCTGTTTTTACTGGACCTAAAGTAAGGGTGTTTTATATGAAGCAGAGATTTTCCTTGCTACAAGTTTATCTGCCTGCTTAGCTGAAAGCACACTCCCGCCAAATGGCTTTGTATATCAAATGGTGACCATAAACTTATTTCACAAAAAGCTGTGAAATACTGGGCATGTGAATACTCTACATTAATATTAGTGACTAATTTTTATTTTTTTGCCTTATTGTGGTTAGTACGTACACCTGTTGTGTAATTTAAATTGCATGGATATAAAGATTTTTATTATTATAGAAAGACATAAAACCTCAAAAGAATCAAAATGTTGAGTTAAGAAGGAAAAATGTAGGTACTTAAAAGCAAGGCCTCTTTTTTTTTGTTCATGGCAAGAGACCAAGGAGACGCTATTCAAACCTCTTTTACGTCTCTGTGGCAGGAAATCTAATAAAACAAAGAGTGAGCGGCAGGGGTGATTTACCAACCTGTCTTGACATCAGAGCTGAAATAAAGCAGAGCTGTTGGAAATAGGTT
Source organism: Scardinius erythrophthalmus (assembly GCF_964197995.2). Classification (NCBI taxonomy): domain Eukaryota; kingdom Metazoa; phylum Chordata; class Actinopteri; order Cypriniformes; family Leuciscidae; genus Scardinius; species Scardinius erythrophthalmus. Next base: position 66,026,121 of record NC_138221.1, on the reverse strand, counting down.
GGTTTGAAGGAGTAGGAGGGTGGAACTGTTACTCACATGGCACATCTGACAGGTTCACAGAGTAGTTTAACACATGACCATCCATGAAGATATTTACCACGCAACGGCAGAAATAATGTGCCAACCGCAAAGATGAATTTGCAGATCAGCAGGCAGGACTGCTTTACAGACTGGAAATGAACTTATTAAGGGGCACAATTATTATACTGTACACTGTAAAAAGTATTATATTATTAAATTTATGCTAAAAAACAAACAAAAGAAAAACTGGTTGCCTGAAATTCACTGTAAAAAAATACTGGATGGCATATTGGTGCCTGTATATTTCACAACTTGTAACAACAGATGTCCGGTTTGCAAACGAATTGTTCTTTTGAACCAGTTCTTGGAAATGAGCCAATATCCATCCTATGATGCCGATTTTGCAAACTAAGGCACTCCAAATAGTCCAAGACTGCACTGAACTGATAACAGTATGAACAGGTTCAACACACTGAGAACTGTCTGCCGAAGGGTGTAAAATGTGTTTCTTATGTCTTTTGCTGAGAAGTATAAAGTATAACAGATAAAACAATTCAGAAGTATAGTGGTGATCCGATGGCAGTAGTTCTCAAGTTAATAGCAGTAGCCACCTTTAATTATATAGTGCTTTATACAATCTATATATACAGTATATTAAATGATGACCACAAGTACACACTGATAGCAGTTCGCTCTCAAGTCAACAGTCAGATAATGGTTTCAACAGTTCTGTGGAAACACTCTGACACGATCTTATCCATAAAAAATGGACAATACCTGTTTGTATGTGCACAGGGTCACATACCTGAAGACAAAACACCATCGGGATAGCACACAACACTAAAATAATGCAATAAACATTAACTAAATAACATAATGCATAACACAAAACACCCTTATTTTGTACATATTAATTTACCCTTACCATCACTTTGTACATATTAACAAAAATATCAAATAAATAAAACTATTTAAACAAAGTAGGCTACAATCATATGTGATATCACGCAGGGACTTCTGGGAATATCCTTATAAATGTAAATGATATAGCAAATTCATAGTTTTCTTCCAGAAACCAAAAAATATACCGTATTTTAAAGTAAAATTCATTGTTAAACCTTTTCCAATCAAAATTTAGAGTCACAAATATGTCCTTAATAATATAAGTTTTACTGTTTTGAGTCTTCTGTTTTCAACTACGTATTACATAATGTGACCATACTCTAATCTGTTTTTTCAATGATGCCAGACTGGCTCAGTAAAGTTTCAAATAGTTAGATATCTTTATGAGATAAAGTGCATTTAGGTGTTTTATAACTGGACTATCAAACAGTAGTCATACCACATGTTTTTTTAATTCATTTAAATTTCAAGTGATAACTTATATTATAATAATTACAGTAAAATATGATTACTCATACCATGATAAAAGATTGTAGATTGTACTCCCCACCCATAATTATATTAGCACAGGTATAATGACGCTATAGTGTAATTATAAGGATATATAACCCGATGAGGCAAGTCTATGTGAAAGGAAATAGTTAAATGCGGCAATAACCTCTGTATACAGGCCCCGTCCTCCCTCATACTCAGCGTCCTCCTTGATCTGACTGTTCTACTCCTTCCCAGACATGAAAATTAAACCCACTCCAAAAACAGCACCAGTGCAGATCCAATCTCAATGAGCTGTAATTTAAAAAACGGCCCGCTGGAAAAACAGCAATAAATTTGCAAAGCCTTCAAAGGAGCCGCCTGTGCGTTCACCTTTTTGTACATAAAACAAAAAGACTTTAGCTATTGGCTATGAAAAACATCTCACAACATGCTGGGACAGAGAGCAGGACATGAATTGGCATAATGGGGGAGGGAGGGTGGTGTTGTCTGGGGAGCTGTCAAGCGCACAGCCAGATGTGAGTCAGGCATGCATCCATGAATGGTGCTGAGAAATTGAGAGGTACCCAACAGCTATCTCTGCCGAAGCTAACTGAAACTGCAGCGTTCCTAACTACTCGTAATTTAAAAAAACAGATCAGCTTGAAGCCCGAAGTATACTACAGTTTTGGCGTGAGCTCCTAAAATGTATTCTTACTCTTTTTAACTAGTTGCGGGTATCTCTAACTCCAACACAAACTCTTGTCAACACGGGCATCTATTGCCTCTAGTGTGATGATGTTGCTCTGTCTCTAAAGTTTATTTCGTGCCAGTGAAACAACGGTCCAGGCCTTTATTCCCACCTTGTGGACCAGCTAATTAAGGCGTACAGAGTTCGCACGGTTAGAAAAGTCAAGCTGTATGCGCAATGCTATGCTGATGATGAAATATATGTCAAGCACGCTGTACGCATTCCCTAGCATTCATGTGAAAACCAAACTATGGGCTTAAGTCAGGGCCATCCGATTCACTAAAATGCACATCCAAGATGTTCATGTCTTTCTTTCCCAGCTGATGAATAAGGGTCTTATCTAGTGAAACCATCGGTCATGTTCTAAAGAAAATAAAAACATTTATATACTTTTTAACCACAAATGCTCATCTTGCACGTCCATGACTTCATGCATTAGGTAATCACGTTGGAAATGTCATGCATAACGTAGGCAGAAGTACCGACCTAGTGTTTACAAAGCAAACGTGCAAAGACTAAGTCAAACGCCATTTGAAATAAAAGGTAAAACAACGATGTCGGGTGATTTTGAAGTTGGAGGAGAAAATAAGCTTTTTATAAGTTTAAGTTTTTCGCCCCCTACCCTACATTTTCCGCCTATGTCAGGTTACCGCCTGACGTTTCCAACGTGATTACATAATGCGTGAAATCATGGACATGCAAGAAAATGACAGATGGTTTGGCTAGATAAGACTCCTCAGCCGGGATCGTGTAGAGATCCCTTTGAAGCTGCAATGAAATTGAAATTGCATTGCATTCTGGTAAAGGACAGGCTGAAGTGTTGAGAATCAATGCATTGATTATTTTCAACTGAAGAATGAAAGACATGAACCTCTGACATGGGGATGAGAAAATTATCAGGAAATTTTAATTCTGAAGTGAACTACTCCTTTAATTAGTTACTCCACAACACTTCAGCCTGTCCTTTACCAGAAACTAAAAGACAATATGAGGTGGAACAGTGGCTGTGATCTAGGTACCAAATCAAAGTGCTTGAACATTAGCATGCACAGGAGATGAGTATATGTAAGTCCTTACAGCAAAAAAAGTAGTTGCCCTACTCAACCATGTCATGGTGGTTGTTTGAAGGTTCCCTTTGGAAATGAGTGTAATGTATCTTGTGAACCCTCCTGCTCCTGGAAATTAGTGTTTCTTCACCTTTGTTTGGCAAGAAGCTTCTGAGTGGATATCAATGGGAGAACAATTTCCTGTATGTATGACCGACTGCTCGGAAAGAAAGGGACAAATTTTCCCCCTACACCAGTGCCGCTGTTGTCCAGTGAGCTATGACCCTGTCTCAGGATCTCAGAGCACTGAGCTGTGGAGGCTGAGCCCCTCCATCAAACCATGGCACTTTCATGCCAGTCCAGGTTGTGCTGTTGAGTGTCCAGTACACTAAAATACTAACAATTACCCAGATACAATCTAAACCGTATTTCATGCTCTACTGTGCTTGAAATGTTAAGAGATTGTTTTAAATTTCTAAAGTAATTTTTTTTCTACTTTTAGGGGGCATAACATCAAATTCAATGGTGATTGATGCCACAGTGAAGAAAAAAACACTCAAAAAGAAGACCTTGTTAGGTTGTTCAGCATAATCTTTGATTACTATTTCTTAGAAGAGAAAAAAAAACTGCAGGGAAGCAGATTTGTAAACGCCTATTGGGCTGCATATGTTGCAATCCGTGGTAATGGTCAATAAGGCATGTTTTTGTTTTTACAGTCTTTAGTTTTATGAATAAACATATGGAGTAGTGTTGCTAGACACACACACACAAAAAAAAACATATACATCAATTCTGAGGCTAAGAATTTGAGTACATGCTGACTTGGTAGATTTATATCATCGTCCTTGATCTCTTCTGATTGTGGGAATACTGCTATAATATTAAAAGGAAGTCAAGGCCCCTTAAAACAATGTTAAAACAAAGCAATCTAAGGAGTCCTGCCCTTCTATGCATCCGTGATATTTAACAGGGAAACAAGACCTGTCCAACTACAGCTGAATAAACTACTTAAGTCGATCATATACTGCGAAAGACATGATCATAGACGGGAAAACCTAAAATGTGGTAACAGAAGAAGAGATAGATAAACAGAGTGTTTGAAGTCTCAAGGATCATAAAAACATATAACAAAGATTGGCTTCTGTATGCACCGATCCCCTCACTTTGATATAATCTCTCGACAGCATACTGCAGTTAGAGTTGTGCCTTGGTTCTATAGTGACTCTCATATTTAAGGAAGAATTCAACCCAAAATGCAACATGTCTTCTAAGGTCATACAATTGATTTGTTTAAGGAATGCACAGAAATTTACATCATTCTTCATTGATAACCTTCCCCCCATAATTCTGCAAATCTCATTTCCATTCATATTCAAATCACCTATGGTTCATCAAGATGTGACGTGTCTCGTAGCCAAGTATGGTGTCCCATACTCAGAATTTGTGCTCTGTATTTCACCCATCCAAGTGCGCACACACAACAGCGAGTATGCAATGTGTAGAAATCAATCTGTGAAAAGTCAATACAGAACATGTCTTCATATTAACAGCACGTTGGCCCTATTTTTACAGACTTTTCTTAGTGTAACCTTCTGCCTAACATCTCCTTTATTGTATTTATGGTTGAAAAGAAAATAGTGTATTTACGACAATGAAAAATGTGAGAATTTTGGATGAACTATTCTTTATGAGATGAGGTAAGCAGAATTGTTTCCTCTTTGTCAACTGTAAATACATCGGCCCAATCCAGTGTAGCCACCAACTGATTATTGCAAAACAAATTCAATGCTAATATGGGGTTACAAAAATTGGGCGGCACAAAGAGACAGTACGTGTGTACTATTCTGGTGGCGAAATTTGCGTCATGCAAATTTAACTGGATCTTAATTTAAGTGGATGTAAGTGGATCTTCACATACGCGTAAAAATCTATTGTTTTAGCATGGCTTTATTGTGGCCATGCAGGTTAAAATCCTGATTGGAATTCGGTCAGCTGTTAACATCTCGTGACTGTTTATTCTTTGCACTTGTGTACTACCTCTATTTCCAGCTCTTGCCCTAGTGGTCAAGATAGTGCATTCTTGTGGGATGGGATGGGTTCTAGATTTTTGCGTTGTATTTTTTGTTTTTCTTGATGTTAAAAAAGAAAACTTAATAAACAGTTGTTAACAAAAAAAAAGATAGTGCATTCTTCAGTATGTGGAGAAACAGAGAATGTATACTAGCATACACTGAGAGGACTGCAGAGTAGAGGAACATCATACTTTGATCTGCTAATTACTGTGGAAAATTACCTGGCAAACCACAGACCCTTTTTTTATCTAACAGCATTAGCAGAGTTTTCCACTTTTAAAGGAACTTTATTGCACCATAAATCTGTAAAAGCACTGTAAGTGGTATAGGTTTGTATACTGTTAAAGTGCCAAATGATTAGTCATTTTGATGTAAATGCAACTGAATGCACACCTCAGAAAACAATGTGAGTTGGCTGTAGTTTAAAGTTTTTTCTAACCTTACCTTTGTAGTTTGCAGAGATTTTTTACTATGGATGTTGTCAATATTATATCTGTTGTTGGGTACATTAAACATTCAAAAGAGTGTTTAACTGTTATCTTTATCTTTCTTTGAAGTCCTCCCTAAGAGGCCATATCTGCACTTTGCTGATGACTTTAATTACCATTCAACACCAACTAACTACAACTATAAACTGATCTCTATGGAAATGGCTCCAGGTTTGTGAGGTTGAGGTTGTAATGAGGTTGTCACTCAATTAACTGTCATGCTAGCTCTTAAATCTATCTCCCCAGGCGGGAGGGGTGCGAGGAGCACTAGGCATGAGCCCCATGATGGGTCTGTGAGGCGGTGCTGTGGCATAAGGGGCTCTATTTCCAGGGGGCACAGGGCACAAACATAAAGCCATCCAATAAAGGGGCATGCACCCTGCTACTGTGGGAGAGGTCATAAACATTGTACCAAAGAACAGCACTAAGACATGAAAGGAGACCAGCGCCTCTCAAATCGCCAGCTGCTGCGCATTCATATCACCTGCTTTTGTGTAGGAATGCATTTGTGTATATTACGCCTACATACATAAACACAACTCACTCCCACTTGCATACAAAAGCAAGCAGCAAACAAAGAGCATAAAATAACAAAGGCATCATGCCAGCCTCTTGTCAGATTTAAGATGGGACACATAGTTTAGTCTCACGTGGAGTTCTCCGCCCCCCAAGGTATTGCTTTGATTCTTTATTTCGCAGTGTGTCCTCTCTTGTCTCTTAACCAGCTCCCCCTGCCCTTAAGTCCAGCTGATGGGAGACTCTTTTGTCCAGTAGCACCCAGGCAACAACATCAAAGGATCCAGGGTACAGCTAAAGAGTCCCCCCCCCCCAAAAAAAAATAAAAATAAATTAAAATTAAAATCTAAAACAGAGTTCCCAAAGTGGTTTCTGGAAAGCAAACAAGTTAGGAGTGGAAAAAAGAATGATCTGTAATTGGCTGGTTGAACGATTTCAAGCTCAATGGAAAAAAATTTGAGAGTTTTTTATATAATGCACAACTTGTATGAACTTCTTTCCACTTTCAGAGTATGCAGGATCACTCTGGACATTTTGCTAAACATCTCATTTTGTGTTCCACTGAAGAAAGAATGTAATAGGGGTTTGGAACAACAAAGAGTGAGTAAATGATGACAGAATATGAATTTTAAGCGCACTAATCCTTTAATGGCAACCCCCAAATTACCAAGTATAATAGAGATGGTAATCTTTGAGATTTGTATTTGCATTGATCTCTCAGGGAAGACTCTAGTCCTCGTTAAAGACATCCTTGTCTGTTGTCCACCCGCTCTAACGCTGGCACCAGTTGCCAACCGATGTTGTGCAAGCCCTCTATTCAGTCCGACGACAGAGACGCTCCTCCATCCGGGCCCAGCTTGTAATTAAAAGTCCAGACCTCAAAGAGCACAACATTTCTGTCTTAATGGTAGGCTTCTTTCCAAGGCCCTAGTTTAATACTAACGCAGCAGCCATAAACCAGTGATGTGGACAGAAAGGAAGAAAGATATTAAGACTACAAAGTGCTTGCGTCCCATCTCGGATTAGAGGTTCACTGTCCCTTTGTAGTACTAAGTGGTAGATGCACACAATCAAAAATAATAACTTCATTTGAGTCTCCCTTATTGTCTTGTCCCTCGCTCTATTTTAAGACTGCACAACAATGTTCAAAAGCAGCGACAGGAAAATGTCTGGGAGAAAATTAATGCATTTCATGTTTAGAGAGCGTGTTGTGCGATTAAGGGAAGCCCACATCAAATGCTGCGGCTTCAGAAAACCACCACTTGAAAAACAAGGCGCTTCTTCTTTGTGGAACTGTGGAGAAAAGAGGAGGTGTTGTTTTTAGAGAGGACCAAGCCCATGTTAACAGTTTCCTGGAGCGATATGAGTCAGGAGACATATACAAAACAGAGACTTGTTGAATAAAGTGTCGGCATGCAAATGGTCCTTTGCTCAAGGAGTTAATAGTGTAATGAAGCCATCACCAACTTCAAACAGCATAACGAGATCCCAAAACAAAACTTCAACCAACTGTATAGTGTTGCATGCAGTGGCTTAAAGATAAATAGGAGCCTTACTGTCGGACACCTAATGATATAAAGTGCATTCTGGTACCACTGACAGCATTTTTTGACAGTGTATATCACTATATTCGCATGGCAAGGTGAGGACAGGTTCTGAGTCTCTTATTCACATCTCAGTATTGTTGCCACATGTGTAAGGTTGTTTACTTTGTTTTTGACTGTGGAATTTCATGAATCAGACCACAACTTAACAGCCTAAATTATTAGCATGTTGTTTTTTTCCACAACTACACACACTTTAATATTAAATAAATGTGCCAATACACATACTTATAGTGGGCCCCCAATGGGTCTTTAGGTGAGTGGATGACAAGTTTATTTTTGGAAGGGCTAATCATGGAAATCTACTCATTAAACTTTAAACTTCAGGATCACGTCAACCACATCAGAAGAGAACCCAGGTCAGGAATGGTCACACGGAGGCTTTGGATAATGATCAAGCTCAAAGAAAGAGAGGTGGGTGGGGAAAGAGACTGTGAAAGGGAAAGGGTAGGGGAGAATGGAAAAGATACAACTTGAGAGAGGAGTTGGAACTACTGAGGTTTGGAGAAACTAGCCTTCTGATTGCATCGTTGCTCAAATAAACAACCACTTAACAGTCTCTTCAGAATAAAGCTGTGGTGTAGGGAGAGGAAGGCTTTCATTTTGGGAAATGCTAATGTAATCTATAGGGGGTATTACTTAATGCGATAGAGAATGAGAAAGGACAAAAACAGACCACTTTAATCTGGAAATTTTCCATGACATGCTTAGGGTTTCAGCAGAGTTGAGCTATTTTTTGCATGTCATTTATTTTGATTAACTGTGTGATTCACTAGGTTTGTTTTGTATAATGAATTCATTATATGGGTTTCTTTTGTTTGTTTGATTTTGATTGATTTGATCTTGACTTTATGTGGTTTAAATGCTCATCTTCTGCTTGGGTGATTAGTGTAAGTAAAGCATACTCTTGTGTGTGATTTACTTTTGTGTAAGCCATCAAAAAATCTTGGTGACTCCTATTTAATGGAACCTGAGTTGTGCCTGTGGGTAGTGTTGTCATGATACCAAATACATTGGAACACATCTGTTTGCTTTCTCAACTTTTACGTTCATTTAAGACGTAATCGTCTGTGTTTGCATGGATACTTGAGAGGATGTGCATTGTGACATTTCTTTGACCATTTAAGCACAATAATCCACGAAAGAGAACTGAATTTGCGATCGCATGCTGTGCAGATCCTAGACCTGGACAGCCAGCAAAGGAGAATGTAACTCATCCGGAAAACTAGAACCCACCAGTGTGCAGAGCCACGCAATATAATATAATGGCTTATATTGCCCTATTTGGGGCATTTAAATTATTTTAAATACAGAAACCAGGAAAGATGCTTTTCCACTGCCGCAGTTTGAAGAGCCCTTGGACGGTGTTACCGGGGCAAAATGGTTTTTGACACTTGACTTAGCCAATAGTTATAGTCAGGATGAGGTTGATAAAAAAAGATAGGGCTAAGACAGCTTTCAATTCAATATGATGCCATTTGGGTTGTGCAATGTTCTTAGCACTTTTCAGCGTCTCATGGAGCATATGTGGAGGCTCTTGGTATCAATATGTTTTGTTATACTTGGATGATTTAATTGTGTTTTCATCAACAGCATTTAGAAAGGTTGAAGTAGGTGTTTTCCTGTATCTTGGTCATGTTTCGATGGAAGGGGTTGCAAGACATCCAGATTAGGTGGCAGCAGTACGAGATTGGAGAACCCCGAATAATTTGACAGAACTGTGATCTTTTCTTGGATTTTCCAATTATTGAAGGTTTTGCAACGATGGCAGCACCATAGTTTTAGTAATAGATACCAGCCATTCATATCTTGGAGCGGTGCTGTCACAAGAGCACGATGGCAAATTACAACCAGTTGCTTTTGCTAGTAGGGGGTTTAGACCATCTGAAAAGAACAAGTCAAACTATAGGAGTCCCTTGCACTTAATTGAGCAGTCTCTGAAAAGTTTATGGAATACTTGCTAGGTGCATCTTTTAGAGTGTATACTGACAACAATCCATTACGATATCTGGATACAGCCAAACTTGGCATTGCAGAGCAGAGGTGACTGCATTTAATCTGACTTTGATGTAACATCCTGGGTATTGAAATGGAAATTCAGACGCGTTGTCTCATCAGTATATGGAATCACAGTTATCTGAAGTTCCTTGGGGAGGGAGCACTGTGAAGAGAAAACCCTTGTGTGTTCAGTCTGAGATTGTTACTTTTACAGGTTACTCGGGGGTAGATCTTGCCCCATTGCAGAAGCAGCATCCAGTTATTGGACCTTTGTTGGTTTATTGGAAGGAAGGTAGATTTTCAAGTCCAAAGGAGCAAGCTAAATTTGGGGTAGGTACTAAGGAGCATGTCCGACATTGGGCTTAAGGAGAAAGATGCAGCGTTGTATCAGTGCATTTATGCTTCAGGTGGAGAAATGGTTCTTTCAGATGGTTCTGCCTCAGTGTTTGTAGCGGAATATGCTTTCGAGTCTTCATGATAACAATGGACATAAAGGCGTGGAACACACTTTACAATTGGTGCGGCCACACTGTTATTGGCCATGTATGGCAAAGGATATAGAGAAGTGGTGTCATGAGTGTGTAATGGGCATTCTTGCTAAGGCTGTGCAACCCAAAGTTAGGCCCTTTATGGGGAGTATTCAGGTCAGTTGTCCACAGGTAGTGGCAATAGATTTTACCGTTTTGGAGCCCGCATCGGATGGTAGGGAAAATGTGTTGTAGTTAACAGACGTTTTCTCTAAATTTACCACAAAGGAGCAGCAAGCTAGTACAGTATTGGATGTGTTGGTAAAGCATTGGTTTAATTTATTTGGTCCCCCTAGTAGGATAAATTCAGATCAGGGCAGGAGTTTTCAAAGTAGTCCGATACAGCAGCTCTTTAAGGTCTTTAATATTCAGAAATGCCACACAACCCCATATCATCCACAAGGCAACGGTGGGTATGAACCGTACACTGCTTGATCTGTTGTGCACCTTCCTGACCAATAGAGGCGTTGGCCACGGTACCTCTCCCAGTTAGTTTATGCATAAAATACTACAGTTCATTAGTCAACTGAGTTTGGGTTTGTTTTTTGTTTGTATGTTGTTGTTTTTTTTCGGTACAAAGACTAAAATGTGACGAGATTTCTCATCGAGTGAAAAGCTGTCTCGTGGTCAAGGTCAAGGTTTTTTTATTGTCATTCTATACATGTTTGACACATAAGAACGAAATACGTACTCAGGACCAGCAGCGTAAAAAAGATAATTACCATACAGTATACATAGAATAATTAAAACATAGTTTAATAGACTAAAAAAAAAGTAAAATACCTAAAAAGTAAACCTTCTGTAATAAATAATTAATCAGCAAGTTTTTAAATTTTTAAAAGCAATGCCTAAGGCAGTGCATTCATGATTCTCACCGCCTTTGGTATCGCCATTATGGAGCGTGAGGGTGAAATTAGCATAGAATATGCTACATGTTACATATTACATGCCTCCACTGTCGTTTTGCTGTTTTTTATCCAGTCGCACACAGTGAAGCAGGAATCACAGTTCACTGATCGCGTGACGATGGCGGATGATTTGTTGCGCAACAGAGCCTAAAACATCTGATAAATGTATTATCTTGTAGAATGCGCGCTCAGCACCACTTCTCCTTATACACGGAGTAGCCTACGCGAGCTCCCTGATGCGTGCAAATTAGGCTGCATACATACAATAGCCGGTCTCAAAATATCAAACCTTTCTCTAGACTGTGTAGTTGTGGCTCTGATCTCTGTTTTTTTTTTACTTTGAATATTGAGAGAGTACTGTAACGTCTGAAGAACGACAGACAAGGGAGGCTCAGTTTCTGAACTTTTAATCGGAACTGCAAGAACTCACTCGCTCGTTTCTATCTATCCGGCCTTTTTCCCGAACTCACCGCCTTAACCCTATAACTGCCAGTGCAAAATAAAACAGCAATTTCACAACAATTATAAAGAGTCTCTGCACTACAGTAGGCCTACTTTGATTATGGTCGCACTTGCACTTATTGTTTGGACTTAAGACTAAGAGAAAACTGTTATATATTTTTGTTATTTATACTGTTTTTGTTTCTATGTTCAATTTGTGGAAAGGAGTTCAGTCAGGAGGTCACACACAGTCTCAATCAGAAGTTCTGGAAGCACATAATTCATGTTCAGTAAGGTCTGAAGAGAATCATGTGAAATCATACAGGGAAAAAGCCAGTCAGTTGAGTTTGTGGCAAAACATTTTACAGTGCTTGTATAGTGTTGTCTTTCAATGCATATGATAATTCATATTCATAAAGTAGAACTGAAATGATATTCATTAGAAGATTATTAGTTAAAACATTTCAAAATGCACCTGCAGACTATTTTTTCCAGTCATGAACTTTGTCATTGAGGATTTCTATAAAATATTGTGCAAAAATCTTGTCTCGTCTCGTTCTTGTGAAGCCAATCTCGTGTCTCGTCTCGTGAGATAAGTGTCTTGTCACACCCCTAGTACACAACAAAAACTCCAGTGTTAAATTAACTCTCATCATCAGTTTATTTGAGTCCACCCTCAAGAGTGTTAAAAGTAACACTAAAGTGGTGTTAAAGTTAATGAGATAAGTGATTACTTGCGTGATGATTGAGCATTATTGAAGACACCTGATATTAACAAGCACAATCAATGCAGGAAAGAGTCACCAATGTAGGTCACCATTATGGAGATCAGTGTTTGCTTTAGGTGGGCTCTTGACTTTATAACATTATATTTTGTTTTGGCTGCTGTAAGCGAGTTATAAAAGCCAGATAAGCCAAGGGAAAATGTAAAGAGATGTTGGTTATGTATTGGCATAATGAAACCTAATTCACTGAATTCATTTAGAGCCTAATCTCTGAGTAAAATTTACTTTCTTGATTACAGCAGCCCTGTGATTCTACAGAATAAGTTCCAGCATTTTCTATATAATCCAAGGGATTTTTAAAAGTTGTTCTGATAAAAAAGAAATTAACTACTACTAGTTAGACATCAAGAATCAGTGTATGAATCTCAACAATAGTGACAACCAAAAAGCATGATGCAGTGCATTCTGGAATCAGTGCAATCAAAACTCACCCATTGCTCCCAGCATGCATTGCAGCATGAATAAATTATGAGCTGAATTGTTTTAGTAATTTCTTTTATTCTTACTATTTTTTTATTTTTTTGCTGTTTTTTATGACTTTTTAGTAGCTTTTTGTGATGTGCAGAGTTGATATGTTTATCTGAATATGCTGTTTGTCACCATTATTGAGATGCTGATTCTTGTGTGTGTGTGTGTGTGTGTGTGTGTGTGTGTGTGTGTGTGTGTGTGTGTGTGAGAGAGAGTGTGTGAGTGTGTGAGAGTTTTTAAAAACTTAAGTAGTTCAAACATTTTCTGTGTGGAATCTCATGCTGTAACATCACAGGGCAGCTGTAATCAATTTGTAAAATAAATAAATCACCCACATATTCAGAGATTGGGCTCTGAATGATCTCAGTTAATCATGTCACTACATGATGATCACTTTGCCTTCTTTGCCATAACAAATGTGTTTTATAAACACTCAGTTAGAGCAGCCGTATATATATATATATATATATATATATATATATGGGAAAGGCCTTTGGGCCGGACCTGTTTCTTTTATTTTTTTGGTTTATATATTGTTTGTTCCCCCACTGTTTATTACTGCATTACGAGGACGCTCCATGCTTAGGGTTTGAGCAGAGTTGAGCTATTTTTGCATATCATTTATATTTGATTAACTGTGTAATTAACGAGATTGGTTTTGTATAATGAAGTCATTTTAGTTCATTTTGTGTGTTTGTTTGTTAGATTTGATCTTGCCTATATATGGTTTAAATGCTCATCTTCTGCTTGGGTAATTTGTGCGAGTAAAGTCTCCTTGTGTGTGTAATATACTTTTTTGTAAGCCATTAATCTTGGTGACTCCTATCAGGCGGGTCATGTAACACAAAGGAGACTTGACTTACTTTTATAACAAGGAATACCAAACTGGTGCATGCAGAATACCAAACTGGTGCAGCATTTATCTTATTACAAAAAGCTACAAAGCTATATAATCCACATTAGGTCGCAGTAGGAAGTTATTACAAACACTCAAAGTAAAGTGAGTTTTGAGCAAAAACATGGTATAAGTCAAGAACTGTCATGTGCAGTTTTCACTCAGAAATAAACCAATGGTGCTTGCTGACATTCATGAAAACGCATGCAGTAAATAACAAATAATATAGTAGAGTCAGGGATATAAAGACCAGACTGGCTAATCGCACACTGGGTATTACTGATGTATTTTATGTTGTAGAATGAAATGAGTAGTGCTGTTCCAGGATCAACAAGGATGTTTACTGTGTTCTAGTGTGTAAAATCATGGTTAGCATCTGGGGACAGTGTCACGGTCAGGGATCCACTTTGATGAAAGTAATTATTCTGGTAGTCCAGCTGAATGGTGGAAGATAAGAGACAAAACCCATGGCTCTTTTTGCCACATCTGTGAATGTCTTTCATTCACCTTTTTCACCTTTGTCCTTTAGTTATCTTACACATCAACACTGCCTAAAGCAAGAAGTAGGACCTCATTGGACAAACCAGATAAGTTAGTTCTATTTTTAGCCAAGTAGATCAAAGCTCTCTCGATTATCCAACTCTCCAATATCAAACGCTGATGAGGTCACAGGCATCGGAAATGAGCATGAATGATCCACATTCCCTTTGAGCAGCTCAAACTAAGAAGGCCAATTAACTTTTCTAGAGGAGGTTTCATCTCAGGAGAGATTGCAGTTCTCAGGATGCCGCTGTGCACCTGCTGTACATTTGTCATCCCCGTCATATGGACTGACTAACACTCCTTTTCAATTCGAAGCATGTTCATGTAATCCTTTATTACTATCTACTCATTTCATAGTTAACATAACCTTAACATTTTGAGCATGAAAAAAACAATCCACTATTTTAAAAAAGCCATCTGGAAAAGATACTTACTTCAAAAAAGCACCCTCACACTAAATGCAAACCCATATTGGACAATGTGAAAGTGGCCTTGCAAAGTTGTATCCGCATGGCTCACCATTCAAATTCAAATCCTGCAGATAAATGACAAGGAGTGTCTCATTTCATGCAACGGATACAACGAATGTTCACAGAGGGATGAAACAGGCTCTCACGAAGACCACCCACATAGAGAGCAGCAACATGACACTGACAGCCTTCTATGGCCTATACAGAGACACTCTTGGGAATGAGGAATTTTGTCCATGGCTTTGATGTCTACATGCTTTGTATTGTCCAATGCAAATGTTTACATCCATGCACTGGCATTCATGCACATGTCCATATGCAGAGGAGGCCATTATTCGTATTATTCATGTGGACAAGACTTGCACGTGTCTGTAAAGAGGCGATTCTGGTGTCTAATGATCCTTATAATGACAAGAGCACAAACAGTGGAATGTTGGGCTAAAAATAGCCTTAAAACTTTTTCCATCCCTGTTTCCTATCCTAAGTTCCAAGAAGTTAACAGACCTGGCAAAGTTTAAAAAGACATGTTATGGCAGAAAATAAAGTTAAAGTTAAATAAAGTTAAAGGTTTGTAATTCTGATTTTGCATGGTTTGTCACTTTCTCAGGCCAAGTACAGCGTAAACGTCAGACGCTGTTCTAGGAAACATGCTGAACATTGCTGCAGAAACGAGATTGTGTTGTTGCAAAGTTTCTTGAGGAGAAAATTACAATACATTTGAGACAGGTAGGGATGACAGCCCGGAATAAAACCACGCATACCAGCCTCCTGCCGCTGCCTCATAAGATGCAGTAGTCCAGCGCGGAGGCTACACATAGTCCTGTTGTAAGTAAGACAACATCTGTATTGCAAACACCTCCATGTTGCTGATGTTGTTGTTGTTTTTGGTGTATACCTACCAACGCAACATCATCGCCATAGAAACGCCTTTCTTAATTATTCTGTATAATTCCAATTTGAGTAGATTTTTTAGATAATGCTTTAGAGAATTGAGAGGGTTTTTTATTTATTTATTATTATTTTTTTGCAGGTTGTGAGTACATTTTTGCAATGTAATTAAAATGCCCAAAATTATCCTGGGGGGCAATAACAGTTTCCTAATCTATTGGGTGTTTTATATACTGTCAAATTACAGATTTTTGTTATTAATTATACATCATAAGATCCCTTTGAAGACATATGAAGATCATTCCTCATTAGGAAGACAGGATGTCTGGACGATGAAGAAAGACCAGAAAAAAGAGGACCCATTAGCCAAGAGAACAACTAGTCTTCCTAGAAAATCAGTGGGTTCTGTCCTATTGTATCATTATTATTTTTCTACTTCATTTTTCAAAAAAAAAAAAAACATCAGGTCTTGATGTCAGTGTATCATTGTCATTTCAAACATACCCTTGGAAGTGGCACACAAGTTGTGATTGAACTCAGAAAGCTGCCCTGGAGCTTTACTTTGAGGGAGAAACCACGGAACCACAGCTAATGCCTTGCAGTCCCCTGGTCTGAACTACTGTCAACAGATTTTCACTCCGTGAAATACTTGAAGATGTTTGTCATGCCAAATTCTCTCTCAGCAGAAGCTTCGGCACTAATGACAATGTGATGAGATTAAAGCGACAAATGTGAGCTCAACTGTTTGCTTGACAACAGGCAAAGACACAGATAGCGCTTTTCCACCATCATGGTTTGCTTGCGGGTTCCAGGTTGGTCCCAGTTGTCCAGGCTGGATCCTCTGAGGTAAGGGAGAATCTGAATTTACTTTAACATATGAACAAACAATTCTTTTGCCTTGAAGCAAAAGAATATATTTGCCCAACATTGCCTTAAAGAATGTGGAGTTAGGGTGAGTCAATTGGGTTCTCTTTGGAGAAGTAACTGTTGATGAAGAAAGACAACAAAGAGACATGACATGAAGAATAGATAATGGGAAAAAGACTAGAGAATGTAGCTGATTGATTCAAGAGTCAGGAGACACAAAAGACAAAGGCCTAAAAGGCTCCCCTGACTGCATCCCCTTTGCTTTATGTCGGATGGACTTTTCAGGAGAGCATGGTCTGGAGATTCTCCTTTCATCCCTCACCACAAGCTGAAGAGACGTATAAAAAAGTTTTGTGCCAAAGTTGCAATAGTTGTTTTTAATTCAACCAAAACCAATGTGAAAGGCCTAATTACAGAAGAGTGAGCAACCCAGCCCTTTTTTCAAATAACTGTACAGTAAGTTTGATGTTTTGTGTCCTTCATCCTGTTTTGTTTCTTTTTCTTTCCTTCATCTTGTGTGTTATAAAGAATGCCATTGACTCACTTGTGGTTTACATTTAGTCAAAGAGTGTGTCTCCTTCTGCACCCTCATGTTTCCACCCTTTTCCTGGCTTTGATCATCATGGAGACTAAACTGTCTGTCTCGTGGACTCATGCACCATGTGTCCGCTGAGTACCAATGTTACATACACATTGCTCAGAGTATGTGCATTGAGTTTGCATGTTTACACACACTCTAGGTAAAAGAGTAGATGTTTCCAAAACATAACCTTAAGAAAATAATTGAATGAATATATAATTGTCCATTTACTCTGAAATAAGTTTTGATCATTACTCAAACCTCTCAAGAATCAAATTCTAAGGCATCCAGTCAGCAATGACACCATTCTTCCAGTCAACCATCTCTTCTCTACCTCCCCCCCACTACCTCCAGCATCCATGGGACTAACACATTCTACCTCTGTGAATCCACCTGGCTTCACAATGAATCAAACCAATCAAATTTAGCCTATCAAGCTAAGGCTTCACTGCATGTCATTCATGCTTTAAAGTTGGTCATTACTACAGGGGTGTCTAATTCTGTTCTAGGAGGGCCGCCATCCTGCAGAGTGTAGTTCTGACCCCGGTTAAACACACCTGAACCAATCAAGATCTCTAGATCCACCAGAAACTTTCAGGACGGTGTGTTGGCGCAGGAGGTTGGCCTTCCAGGAGCAGGTTTGGACACCCCCGCATTAAGACTTCTCTCCTCAGTCCATGACCCTCAACTCTAAATTTAGTTTTCACCTTCCTCTTCTGTCTCGTGGATGTCACGCCCCTTCATAACAGCGAGCTCTACTCAGATGTAAATATTAACGATGGCATCAATTTCAAACCATTTCGAGCCCGATTCAGACCCTGACAATGTTAACGAAAAAGAGGATTGTGCTGAACGGATTTCAAGCAGGGACTTTGCAAGCACGGATTTCAGAGTCCTCAAGAGACTTACTTATAAAATCTCAATCTTAAAGTCTTGAGGTGTGTAACTCTAGATGACCTAAGGCTCTCCTTTGTGAATAAGATTACAAGAACTGTCAGGGCTTACCATAAGGATGCCCAATGCTCTTTTTTTAGATTCTCCTCCAGGCCCCGATCACCTTGTGGTTAAAATACTACTAATAAGTCTCCATCCACAATCTTTTTACTTGACCTGCCATTCATTTCTCTTCCCCACCTGCCAATTCATGAATACAAGGCATAGTTTCGGTCTCACTTTAATTTAATTTAGACTATCATCAAACATCACAGCCCAGCTCAGTTCAGACTGTGCAAATTGCCACCTCTTTAAGACACACCAATGCTATACATCACACAGTGACATAGACAAATAAATTTATACCTGGATATTCTGTAGCTACTCATTGTCTTGGACATATCTAGATATGCTTTCACCAGATAATTTTAAAACTGTAGCATTCCATCGTTCTCCAATCTGCCCTTCAGTCTAGTTTTTCCAAGCTATAGAGTTTATGTGAGAATGTGATGAAATGTTGAATGACTGTTATTAACACTAAAAGCATTTGAGCATTTGAAAAGTACTGATCTAGTAAATCAAATCTAATTTTGGATGTCCAGGATGCATAAATAAGACATGCTGGGACTTTGGCAGACTGTGGAGCCTAGACCTCATTGCGGAATATTGCAATAAACCCCAACCACTACAACACTGAGCAAGGGACAAAGACATCAAAGTAGAATTACACAGGCTGTTTGATCTCTTTCCGTTTTCCCCCTCATTTTAACATCATGCTGTACTGTTTACACTCTGTTCCTCATTATGCTCTTCATCCATCAGACTCATTCTTCATTATGCTCACTCCTCGATCAGGGAAAAGAACGTGACTTTTAAGACGATGTCGGAAAACTTCAGTTCCAGTTTCTAAGCGTGAGGCAATATTAGTGTGTAATTTGTGTTTATGGTAAGTGCAAGTCTCATGTAAGTGTAAGTCTCATGTAAGTGCAAGTCTCATGTGACTGATGGATTTTAGAAAGTAATAATTCACTGATTTATCGCTTGCTCTTTCACTAAAATGTGATGTTTGTGCTTTTACAAACGGGATATAGTTTTTCTTTTTCTTTTTTTATGTTTTACGTAGATGTCTGCTCTTCTAAGATCAAATAAATTCAGAACTATAAAAGGGCAGCAATTAAAGCATTGGATGGCCACATATTACAAATAAAAATGCAGTTTTGGACAGTGTGCAAAGGTTTTAAGCACGATCATCACATTCAGGTAATAAACAGAGCTCTGGTGTTGGCGGGCCTGCATTTATCAAATGTGAGATTCTGGCAGCTTTGGGATCGTTCACACAAACAACCTCTGCAGATCCTGCCAGTCTGGGTGCTAGTGAGGGAAGTCGTTATAGTGATTTAGATCAAGCATTTTCACAGTCCATCTCTGTGATTTCTATTGAGGAAAAAAATGCATCCCCATTTTGAGTGGAAGAGGCCACAATAGCTTCACCTTAAAGGAGCTATGTGGAGGTTTTTACTTAAAAAAATCTTAAAGATAGAGTTTTAATTTGTACATGTATGAGCCAACCATGATGTAATAAAAAGAATGACACCTTAGGCTCAATTGTGTGTAGGCTCAATTGTGTGTGGAGGAGTCGGGCCCGAATCGGTGCGAAAATTCACAAAATGTGACGTCATGCGCGTTCTCATTTACTTGGGCTTACATCCGTACGGCACGGCAGCCATTATTAGTAAGCAGCGGCAATCGGTAGTGTTTTTAAATGGTGTTTTCTTACCTCAAACATTATGCTGGTGAATCTCGATGAGCCGTCAGTGGTTGCTGCGGCAACCCTGTGCGCACCGAGAACGAGCATGAGACTGGCTGCAGTTCCTCTAACGGCCACTGGTGTCAGTAACTGTTAGAAATTTCAGAACCTACGCAATGCTCTTTTAAGGCCCTGATATACTTCAGGCGAAAGCAAAGAATGAATTGGAATGGCATCATTTTGGAAAAAAATCAGGCCAAATGAAGTTTGTTTGGAGTTCGTTTCAGGAGTTTTCAAGTGAACTTTCCGAAAAATTGGAAATCTTCTCCAGTTTATTTCTTCTGTTCAGTATGTCAAGATCAGCTGTGAGTAAAAACACAAACACACTGGAGAGCTGCTTTAAAGTTGTAATTTTAATTGAAAGCGACACTGTATTTTCAGTTTAATACTGTAAAGCTTCTTGCTTTAAAGAAATCTATTGTATAAAGTGCTATAAATAAATGTAACGTGACTGGAGTACCAAATTGCAGAGCTGGTGCAAACATAACCACATTGAGATCAGACACTTTCTTAACTGCTGTTTTCTTATATATATATATATATATATATATATATATATATATATATATATATATATATATATATATATATATATATATATATATATATATATATATATATATATATATGAAGACTTCAGATGCAAAAGCCTCTAAGTGCCATCTGAAATTTCCTTCTAGAATGATCATTTTTATCAAGCTTTTATGTTTTTGTTCAGTTATTTCACTTTAATGGCAATGTAAATTACCTATTAATTGTCATTAAAGTGAAACTTAATACAAGCTTGAAAAAAATGCTCATTTTAGAAGGAAATTTCAGATGGCATAGATGCTTTTGCATCTGAAGTCTTCATATATATATATATATATATATATATATATATATATATATATATATATATATATTAAATGCCTTTCTCAGCTGCGTGGATGGCACCGGGATGTTAGCTATATTGTTACAAAGGTATTTAGAACTTCTTTTTACCCTTAAGCGAAGAACGAAAAAGAACTTTGTTGTGAGTATATTTGGGGCCTCTACTGGAGTAAGGGTCTTTTCCCCCCATCTGGCAGTCATAAGTGTTTCAAAGTGTGTGAGCATATTTGTGTACAATGTGTTTGTATAAATGTTTGTCAAATTTCTTACCAAGGTATTGTATAATGTGTGTGTGAGTGTATGTGAAAACAGAGACACTTGTGCCCGTGGCGTCAGGGAGAGCTCGTGACTGTGCCTGTTTAACTCCGCTAACAGAACAACCATCCTCAAACGCAATCACGCAACCCACAGATGGCCCACAGAACACAGACAACCACACAGAAACTAACAAGGAACCATAATAATCCACAACCCCACAGCATAGACACATAAACCAGGGAGAATACAAACTTCCCTCAAAACAGAACAATTGTGTTGTTTTCATAGCACCTCCCACCTGTTTCCAAGGAGTGGAAAAAGTCCTTGACATTCATTCTGGGAAGTGGATCTGAATCATCACCTGTAGTAGGAGTTGTTAGTTTGTCACATAACCTGCACTTGAACTTGAACATGTCCAGTAATTTCATTATTGCTATTCAATGGAATTAAGTGGTTGTTGAAATTTGAATTTAATATTGAGAAATGCTGATACTTAATTTACTGAAAGACACTGAGACATTTAAATAAGTATTGGATTATTGACGTTGATGTTAGCCACCATGAATGTGATTTCAACAAGTAAAACATGATACTGGATCAACATTCAATTCAACCAATCAGATTTGAGGGACACGTTTACAGTTTATGTCAAGTTTAGGCTTAAAGCTAGGGTAAGGTGCTTCTTCATCAGTGTTATTCATCTATCATTTGCCTCTGATTTTAGGGATACTGTAAGTTATGGGTAGGGTTAACAATACCTTAAGCCAGTTAAACCATAATAATTGTGTTAATTACAGTGACAATAAATTAAGAACTCACTATTTGTACACTATTTGTATTTGACTACACTTTTTTAACTATGAATTAACTACACCGTTAAAACAAATTTGTTATGTTTACTTAATTCAATTGTGCAAACTCGTTGACTTAAAGGTCCCGTTCTTCGTGATCCCATGTTTCAAACTTTAGTTAGTGTGTAATGTTGTTGTTAGAGTATAAATAATATCTGTAAAATTATAAAGCTCAAAGTTCAATGCCAAGCAAGATATTTTAACAGAAGTCGCCTACAAAAAACGGCTGGATTGGACTACATCCCTCTACTTCCTTCTTTAATGACGTCTTTAAAACCGTGTTTTGACTAACCTCCGCCCACAGGAACACAGGCGTATTGGTGGCGAACGACAGACGTGGTTGATGTTTATCTATAATCGGATACCGCAAAAGTTTAATTCGAAGTTGTTAGTTTGCTCTGTCCATTTCACCACGGACTGTTTTTCTAACCTGGAATAATATCAAGCAGGCTTCTCTCAGCGTTTCATACTGACGAAGGGGACAATTTCAACTATATTCCAGCAAGCGGTAAGTAGTGATTTACTATGGAAGTAGCGAACAACTTCACATCGTTTCTCTTAGTAGGATGAAGATAATCTTACTTAAACTGTGATTAATATACAGAAAGCGATCAAAGAACAATCCCTTTCCAATCGCCCAAGCTGTCAATCACAGCACGAGTTTATCTGGACACTTGCCAAAAATGACGTTACACTGCACAACGAAGCTCTTGCTGTATTTATATACCTCATGTTTGCATTGGTGAAATCATTAGTGAGTGCAGAAACTGTGTTGCAATGATAAGATCTTTTTTCACGCGATCAACAGACTGTCATCTGCTCAATGCTCATCACTGCAACCTTTTATGTGATTGAAATAGATCTAAATACTTAAAAAACTTCTCACGATTCGTTAATCCAGATAGCTGTAATAGTAAAAACGTATAATAGCTGTAATAGTAAAAGTTTTACAGATAGTTCCACATGTAATGCCAGATATTTCATATGCAAGCATGTCAGCCAATCACAGCAGAGGGCGTTTACATTGAAGTCTCACACAGACACGCCCCTTCAAACAGAGCGTTCAAATCAGGTGATGAAATCAGGCTAAGAAAAATGCCTTTTATTTCTAAATTATAAAAAAATTTGATCTAAAAAACACTAATACTAACATTATAAAGGCACCCTAGGAAAAATTATAAAATAATAAAATTATCCATGGAATGGGACCTTTAATTTAATTAAGTAAGCATAACTTACATCAAGTTCATCTTACTTAATCCATTTAAGTTTGGTCAACTTAATTCTATCTGTGATCTGAGGAAGTGTACTCCCAGAGTGCATTGTGGCATGAATAAATGAATTGCTTTGTTTTACTATTTTTGGCTTTATTTTACCATTACAATTGTATTTGCTATTGTTATTGGGGTTATACTGACAAGAGACAGCAAATAAAACTGTAATGGTCTAATTAATCAAATTAATAATAATAAAAAAAAATGTTACCATTGTTGTGGTTTGCATGCTGAATGTTGAAGTCTGTGTGACTCAAGCAAAAATATATTGTCACAAATATAGAGGGATTATATCAACCCAATTAAAAGTTTATGCCAGAAGAGTTAGCAATAAAATGTTAAAAGAGCATTATTATACATGAAATATAGTTATGTTATATATCATTAATACATTAATTCAAAACATTTTTGAAATTTGAAATTTTAGCAAATCAACATGAATTTATGAAGTCAACTTATGTGACGTTCTCCCAAAATTAAATGATGACCGCAGAAGTGGAATAAATGAGTGAAAAGTTTAAGAATTGCCCTGCCTCAAAACCATTATTTGTAAGTACTTTATTGCTGTATACTTATTATAAAGATTAACCAAAACAAAACAAAAAAATATGGTTGTTTGACAATTAGTTTGGCTTACACTCTTAGTAAAACCGAAAAAGTATAATATGGTGAAAAAGTTATAGGATGCAGTTTTTCCTCTGTCCTGTGCATCTAGATGACAAACCATCTGAAAGTATGATCATTTGTACTTGAAGTTGTACATGAAGTTTGCTTTTATTTTCCTGATGGATATTAATTTCCTTTCGGTGTAAATAGACAATTTCTAATTTTGTGAGAGGGCCTTGAGATTTGAAAAATGCTGCTCAGCAAACTACAATGATAAGTGTATGTAAATAGCCATCATAACATCTAAACCTAGAAGCCCACTAACCATTTTTTCTACTCATTTTCAGGCATTTAATTTATTTACTTATTAAGCTTTGAAAAGAAGGCAGTTGGTACACACACATCCATGTCTGTCAAAGGCTGAACACTATCAACCTCATTAAGTAAATTCCCTGCCGAGTTTAATGACTCAACCAGTTATCTTGGCCACCTCTGGGGACCATGAATAGTGTTTTCTCATGGTCTCGGCAGTGACCAACAGTTTACACCAAAGGACTTGAGGAACTGGTAAGCCATATTGTCCACAGAAGTAGATATGTGTGATCTCAGTAACGTTATTGCCTTGTTGATGAGTTGGTGACTAGGCTTAAACTGCAATACCGTGACCCTGTTTACCTGATTTGAACATCTGTATATTATCTGATCAAACTGGGCAGCTCTAAATATAGGTGAAGGCAGGAATTTGTCTACTCAACCCATTTTCATTGGTGGACATGGATGAATTTTACATTATTACAGCTCCTTTCTACCCAGCTTGGTTGAACTTGTCTTATTTCGATGAAGCCCCTCCTTCCGAAATATGAAATGTGCTGTTGTGTGTTGTGATTGGCAGCGCTTAGCGCGTGTTCGGAAGATGTCACGCCCCTTCATAACAGCAAGCTCTACTCCGATGTAAATATTAACGATGGCATCAATTTCAAACCATTTTGAGCCCGATTCAGACCCTGACAATGTTAACGAAAAAGAGGATTGTGCAGAACGGATTTCAAGCAGGGACTTTGCAAGCAGGAATTTCACAGGACATTTCAGAGTGGTATTTTTTGGTAATTTTCTAATAGATACCATGTTATCCACCATTTAATCATATTTGTCAGAATACTATAGTAATACAAGCAGTAATCGATAACAAAATCATGGATAATGGATAGTCTTACAAAAGCTACAGTAAACACTACATCAATACTGTAATGATAGTTCGCAGGCTAGCGGAGGCAAAGCTTTGCACTTCATTTACATCATAGCTATCATAGCAACTACATAAAGCTTACAATTGTAAAACTTAATAGAAAACACAAGTACAAAAAATAAGACATACTCACAAGTTGTGATCCATAAACAACAGATTGTCCCGACAAAATGGGAACGGCTCTGTCTTTCAGGAGAAGCTTTTGTGCATATAGCCTGCATTGTGCTCTGTCTGTCTGCTGTTCTCCATAAAATGTGCAGCGCACAGACAAACGTTGAGGTTAAAATCTTCAGGAATATTGTTTAAAATAAAATGTAACCTCTCGAAGTTCGTCAGCCTTAGTTAAGACCACCTTTTTCTAGGGTGGAAAAAAACAGCGACAACACTTTTAATCTTCTCTAGCGCACCTCAGCCAGGCCTCGCCAACTTTTTCACGTATTCTGTGGGCGGAGATTATTTAAATGAGTAATGTTATGACTTCATAAGAAGTGGATTCTTTCAAATAAAATATCTCCCTTTGGAGTGGACTTTGAGCTTTGTAACCTTGCTGATCTTTTTTATCCTCAAACAGCAACATTACACACTAACTGAAGTTGAAAAAGCACAATAGGACCACTTTAAGACATCAACCTTCTTAGTATTCCTCAATCTATTCATTATAAACAACATAACAAGGGAAAAATATATAAAAGAATTTGTTTTCTTATTTAAATTTTTAAAAAAAAAAAGTGTATAGGGTCGCGACTCGCTAGTGACCCGAAGTATGTAATAGTGTTTATATATATATATATATATATATATATATATATATATATATATATTTTTTTTTTTTTTGTTTGTTTTTGTTTTTTTTTTTGTTTTTTTTTGTGCAACCATGATTGGTTACACTATTTTAAGGTGACATGGTTACATTGTACTTATTCAAATATGTACTGAATAATATTAATTAACAACATGGACTTACATTTACAGTTAGGGTTTGGTTTAGGGTTAGTTACTTGTAATTATGCATAATTATTACTATAGTAAGTACAAGTAGTAACATGTAACTACGTCACCTTAAAATCTCTGATGTTGTTAATATACAAACGAACACACAAGTATCACCAGCAAAACTTGAAATGACTCCCTGCCCTCAATGAAAACCATTTACAAGCAGTCACAGAGGATGATCGCTTGAATCACCCAAGATGGATGTAATTATCAGGTAAAACAGAGTTTAGATGTAGAAACACCCAAGCCTTGGGTTCCTCAGATTGAATGCGTAAAATAAACCGTGAGGAACATGTAAGCATGACATCATCATTACGTCCCATTGTAGCATTTTTCTCTGCACTATAAAAAAATCTGTAACCCTAAATATGAGCAATAAGAAAGCAGCAGCATTTAACCATGCTTTTGTAAAGAGGGCACATGTCAGTTCTTAACTGAAGAGTAAAAGGCAATAACAATAATCTCTCGCAAAGCTTTTATCACATGATACTGTTTGCCCAACATTGTAACAGTCATTACGTTTTCATTATTTCAAAGTCTTTTTTCATTTATATCTGCATTCCTATCAATCTGCCTGAAGACCTTTAAAATATGAGAGGCTGCCTGTGGCATCAGAGACGCATATGATCTTCCCAAGTTGTTTCCTTTGCTTTGATGAAACCAACACTGCTTGAAAATCAATGGAGTGGCTCTGAGAGTGAGAGGTCAGAGTAAGTGCTCTTGTGTTGTTGCAGTCGCAGTGGTGTGATGGGAGCATGTAATGTGGCCCCTCACTTCAAAGGCCCAAAGAAAATACATAAATACAGAGCCATTAGGCGGATTGTTTTCTTAACTTAACATTTCAAACACATCGTCCACGATCATGTGTTGAATCTCCCCTGCACATTGCCTATGTTAATGCTGTTTTTGGGGCAGTCCATGGGCACTGTGTGCTGTTGGTGGATCCGTAACATCCTCAAGAAAGGCGCAAAAGAAAAAATTGAGACTTAAGACAGAACAGCCTCCCTTGGTAGTATGGCTTTAATTGTTCAACCAACAGTAAAGACCAGAATATACTTTATATACTATATACTCAAAGCTTGCGCCATTGACTGTGAGCGTGGATGGACATGTTTGGCGAATGCACTACCTAGTGGACCACTGTTTTTGAGCACTAAATCTCGAGTACATGCACAGTTGTCCACATAAAAAGTCCCAAGCGGACCGAAAAAAAAGGCTGCCCCTGGACAATATGCACAGACATCAGTGGACTGTGTTTAAGTAAGGGATAATGTATCCTTGCATCAGCCTGAAAGGAGAGTATTCTGCAATAACTGGCTGGATGTACATTATACTGCTTATTACTCAGCTACATGCCAAATAAGTAAATAATTAGACTTAAAGGTGGTATCAGCGATTTCAGGCCCAAACATAAATGATCACATTCATCCAGGGCCGGAGTGGGGCCACTTTTCAGCCCGGGAGTTTCAGGCCCAAGACCGGCCAACTTTTTCCAGGGTGGAATTCCAAATTAGCACTTTTTTAAAATTGTATAAATGAAGCAACAGTTCAGCTCGTACTATTGTGTAGTTAGTATTAAAGGGTTAGTTCACCCAAAAATGAAAATTCTGTCAGTAATTACTCACCCTCATGTTGTTCCAACCGCGTAAGACCTTCGTTCATCTTCGGAACACAAATTAAGATATTTTTGATAGTTGGGGGCCTTAAGCACATAAATGGGTAATTTCGCGCAAATTCATCTAAAAGCGCCAAATTTGGCACAGATGTAGCTCAGGTCATACCGAAATGATTTAGCTAGGGCGCCGGAGCCAGCGACCCTCGGGGCCAAGATGGCGGCCAAATCCAATATGGCCGCCGCCCGAAAAGGGTTCCGGCTTTAACTTTTGAACCACATGAGTTACAAATACAAACTTGATATGTTTTTCAGCTTAATTGATCATGAGAAACACATAGGAATGTTTATATTTATGACCCAGTATATCTGGACCCCTTGATCCTCCAATTCCAATATGGCCGCTGTCCAAAAAAGCAGTTTGGGCTGTAGTATGGGGCCTTACACACCATTGTTCGCGCAAATGCATCTACAAGCACCAAATTTGGCACAGATGTAGCTGAGGGGATACTGAAATGATTTAGCCAGGGCGCCCGGGCCAATGGTCCCTGAGATCAAGATGGCGGCCAAATCCAATATGGCCGCCGCCTAAAAGGGTTTCGGCTATAGCTTTTGAGCCAGATGAGATACAAATACAAACCTGATGTCTATTTTACCTTCTTTGACCATGGGAAACCCATAGGAATACTTACATTTATGATTGGGTATATCAGGACCCCCCAATAACCCTAAATTCAATATGGCTGCTGTCCGAAAAACGGTTTTGGCTACAAATTTTGAACCAAATGCGCTACAAATGAGGATGTGGTGTCTATTTTATGTTTATTGACCACAGGAAGTCCATTGGCATATTTATATTTATGCTTGTGTAAGTCTGGAACCTGTATTCTTTTCAAGACTGTGGTTGAAAATCCTTTTTTTTTACCACAACTTTGAAGGT
Source organism: Scardinius erythrophthalmus (assembly GCF_964197995.2). NCBI lineage: Eukaryota > Metazoa > Chordata > Actinopteri > Cypriniformes > Leuciscidae > Scardinius > Scardinius erythrophthalmus. The sequence goes on along the minus strand of NC_138221.1, from coordinate 65,997,486 downwards.
TATTCTCAATGTTGATTCATTTCCTTATAAAAGTGAAATGGTTTTCAGTTTACCACAGGTGAATACATTTCAAAGTGTAATCATATAAGAAAGAATAAGACACAAGTATTATTGCAAGGCAATATTTATATTATATCAAATTGTTAAAATAATAATATAGTCAATTTTTCCAAAACTCTTAAAGGTTTGCTTAGCATAACAAAAAAACAGCAATAAAATAAAAAACAACAGTGAATTCTCATGGTCTCTCACATGAATTATCATTATCACTCACAATCACTGGATCTCTCATTGTCTTCACCATCATTGTTTGTACAAGCACCCTCACATGCACATATAGAAGTGCAACAAACTACGGCTTTACAGCACTTACAGTGCCCTCTACATGCTGTCTTGCAGCCACAGTGGAGGAGAATGGTGCAGGCTTTACTGGCGTCTCCGAGATTAGTCCAGTAAGGTTCCCAAGTCTTGCTCGTAGAGTCCCGAAACCATCCCCATGCATTGAACTCTGGGATATCTTGCTGGACAGCGGTTGCCTGATTCCAGTAGAAGCTGGCCTGCAGCAGTGCTCTTTTGATGTGCTGAATCAATGCAGCTTGGGTGGGTGGCAGGTTCTCGAAAGACTTGGTACCATTCGAGAAAAGGTGATGTCTAGCTTCATCTACACGGCTGGAACCACAGCTCTTGCTGTACATGATGATGACCATACGCTCCAGTCTTTGGACATGGACGTCATTGTTGATCTGTTCAGGCTCCAAGGTGAGGGTAACCAGAGATTCTGTGAGATCTGGTGTTGCCTCCCAAGCTGCCCATGCACTCTTTTTCCCATGGCACAGAAAGGGTGAGGTTGTGTCACAGCCTGTTAAAGCGTGGAAGAGTGGTAAGGCTAGTGACTTCTGGGGACCAAGATCCTTGCCGTCCTTCGGATGAGAAGTAAAACCGAGGTCCTGACTCTCTGTGGTCATTAAAAATCCCATGGCATTTCTCATAAAGAGTAGGGGTGTAACCCTGGTGTCCTGGCCACATTCCACACATTGGCCCTTACCAATCATGGCCTCCTAATAATCCCCTTACATTGAATTGGCTCTATCACTCTCTCTCCTCTCTCCACCTATAGCTGGTGTGTGGTGAGCGCACTGGCGCCGTTGTTCTGTGGCTGCCGTCGCATCATCCAAGTGGATGCTGCACACTGGTGGTGGTTGAGGAGAGACCCCTGATATGATTGTAAAGTGCTTTGGGTGTACAGTAGTACATATGAAAGCGCTTTATAAATGCCTCATTCTATTCTATTCTATTCTTGCTGATTTCATGAGCAGGAATGTCCCTATAGTTTTTTCCACCTGCAAAGCCGATCCAGAGCTCTGTGAGGCCGAGTGTGTTGAAGAAGCGGATGGCAAGGATGACAACATCGCTGTCGACAGTCTGCACAAATGCCTTTTTATGGCCATTGGCCCCAGCATGTGCAAGATGCAGGATTATTCTAGTGCTTCTGGATGATTACAAGGCTGAAGGGCAGACATGTCATACCCTGGTCTGTTGGAGAGTACAGCATCTTTCTTGGTGGAAAGGAGGAGTTTACCTGACATGCCATGCTTGGTTATCTCTTCACTGATATATCCAAATAGTTAAATATATAACAATATATCCAGTATATACTGTATATAATAGATATATCCAGTTACATTTTGGAATTGGAGTTCTCCTATCTCCTTTAGTTCTTGATCCGGTTCCTCTGCGTTGGTGAGTTTGTGTTTTGAGGTTCTCCTCTGGATATGTGTCAAACACAATATCCAGTCACGTGACAGATTCATAGCTCATGTGTGACCTCACAAACCCAGCAATATTGGTGTTAACGTAGTCATGGAATGTTTTTTTAAGTAGTTGGCCGGACCATTTGGACCATGAGCTATGAATCTGTCACATGAGCTCATCATGTACAGCAAGACCTGTGTTTCAAGCCGTGTAGATGAAGCTAGACATCAGTCTCTCGAGAACCTGCCACCCACCCAAGCTGCATTGATTCAGCACATCAAAAGAGCACTGCTGCAGGCCAGCTTCTACTGGAATCAGGCAACCGCTGTCCAGCAAGATATCCCAGAGTTTAATGCATGGGGATGGTTTCGGGACTCTACGAGAAAGACTTGGGAACCTTACTGGACTAATCTCGGAGACGCCAGTAAAGCCTGCACCATTCTCCTTCACTGTGGCTGCAAGACAGCATGTAGAGGGCACTGTAAGTGCTGTAAAGCCGGAGTTCGTTGCACTTCTATATGTGCATGTGAGGGTTCTTGTACAAACAATGATGGTGAAGACAATGAGAGATCCAGTGATTGTGAGTGATAATGATAATTCATGTGAGAGACCATGAGAATTCACTGTTGTTTTTTATTTTATTGCTGTTTTTTTGTTATGCTAAGCAAACCTTTAAGAGTTTTGGAAAAATTGACTATATTATTATTTTAATAATTTAACATAATATAAATATTGCCTTGCAATAATAATTGTGTTTTATTCTTTCTTATATGATTACACTTTGAAATGTATTCACCTGTGGTACACTGAAAACCATTTCACTTTTATAAGGAAATGAATCAACATTGAGAATAACCTTCAAAGTTGTGGTAAAAAAAAAAAGATTTTCAACCACAGCCTTGAAAAGAATACAGGTTCCAGACTTACACAAGCATAAATATAAATATGCCAATGGACTTCCTGTGGTCAATAAACATAAAATAGACACCACATCCTCATTTGTAGCGCATTTGGTTCAAAATTTGTAGCCAAAACCATTTTTCGGACATCGGCCATATTGAATTTAGGGAATTTGGGGGTCCTGATATACCCAATCATAAATGTAAGTATTCCTATGGGTTTCCCATGGTCAAAAAAGGTAAAACAGACATCAAGTTTGTATTTGTATCTCATCTGGCTCAAAAGCTATAGCCAAAACCCTTTCAGGCGGCGGCCATATTGGATTTGGCCGCCATCTTGGTCTCAGGGACCATTGGCTCGGGCGCCCTGGCTAAATCATTTCAGTATCCCCTCAGCTACATCTGTGCCAAATTTGGTGCTTGTAGATGCATTTGCGCGACAATGGTGTGTAAGGCCCCATACTACAGCCCAAACTGCTTTTTTGGACAGCGGCCATATTGGAATTGGAGGATCGAGGGGTCCAGATATACTGGGTCATAAATATAAACATTCCTATGTGTTTCTCATGATCAATTAAGCTGAAAAACATATCAAGTTTGTATTTGTATCTCATGTGGTTCAAAAGTTAAAGCCGGAACCCTTTTCGGGCGGCGGCCATATTGGATTTGGCCGCCATCTTGGCCCCGAGGGTCGCTGGCTCCGGCGCCCTAGCTAAATCATTTCGGTATGACCTGAGCTACATCTGTGCCAAATTTGGCGCTTTTAGATGAATTTGCGCGAAAATGTGCTTAAGGCCCCCAACTATGATGAAATCAGAGCTATGTCTCACTCCTCCATAGGCTGCTATGTGACCGAAACTTGCTGGCCCAGATAAGTTATTAAAGAGATCGTTAATATAGTCCAAGTGACTCCAGTGGCTCAATCTTAAGTATATCAAGCGACGAGAATACTTTTTGTGCGCAAAAACAAACAAAAAAACGACTTTATTCCACTTTTCATTTCCTTCTCTCTGGGCCTCGTAGTGTTTTTGCGCTGCGCGTCTGTGTTGCACGTCATCACGCATCACACACATGACCGGCGTCGGCCAATAGTGAGCCTACGTGGTGACGTGTAACACAGACGCGCTGCGCAAAAAGACTACGCAAACCAACTAGAGGTCCAGAGAGAAGGAAATGAAACGTGGAATAAAGTCGTTATTTTTGTTTGTTTTTGCGCACAAAAAGTATTCTCGTCGCTTGATATACTTAAGATTAAGCCACTGTAGTCACTTGGACTATATTAACAATCTCTTTAATGACTTTTCTGGGCCAGCAAGTTTCGGTCACATAGCAGCCTATGGAGGAGTGAGACATAGCTCAGATTTCATCAAAAATATCTTAATTTGTGTTCCGAAGATGAACGAAGGTCTTGTGCGGTTGGAACAACATGAGGGTGAGTAATTACTGACAGAATTTTCATTTTTGGGTGAACTAACCCTTTAATACCATGGGTTAACAAATAATGTAAAGGTTAAATAATAATTCACTTAGACTTTATAAGAAGCATAAGAAGCAATTGCAACTTTTTCACACAATTCTGACGTTATATTTCGCAATTCTGACTTTATATTTCGCAATTCTGACTTTATATTTCGCAATTCTGACTTTATAACACGCAATTGCTACTTTATATCACACAATTCTGACTTTATATCTTGCAGTTCTGACTTTATAAGCAATTGCGACTTTATTTCACACAATTCTGACATTATAATTTGCAATTCTGACTTTATAACACGTTTTATGATTTTATATCACACAATTCTGACTCTATATCTGGCAGTTCTGACTTTATAAGCAATTGTGACTTTATATCACACAATTCTGACTTTATAATTTGCAATTCTGACTTTATAACACGTTTTATGATTTTATATCACACAATTCTGACTCTATATCTGGCAGTTCTGACTTTATAAGCAATTGCGACTTTATATCACACAATTCTGACTTTATATTTCGCAATTGTGACTTTATAACACGTTTTATGACTTTATATCACACAATTCTGACGCTATATCTTGCAGTTCTGACTTTATAAGCAATTGCGACTTTATTTCAGGCAGTTCTGATTTTATATCTTGCAATTCTGACTTTATAAGAAGCAATTGCGACTTTATATCACGCAATTCTGACTCTATCTCACAATTCTTTATAACACGCAATTGCAACTTTATTTCAGGCAATTCTGACTTTATATCTCACAATTCTGACTTTTTAACACGCAATTGCGACTTTATTTCAGGCAATTCTGACTTTATATCTCACAATTCTGACTTTTTAACACGCAATTGCGACTTTATTTCAGGCAATTCTGACTTTATATCTCGCAATTCTGAGAAAAAAAGTCAGAATTGCGAGATGTAAACTCGAGATAAAAAGTCGCAATTATCTTTTAAAATGTTTTATTCTGTGGCGGAAACAAAACTTCCATAGCCTACCTCCTGGCCTCTTCCTCCCATCCATCCTCCCTGACGCGTACCGTTACGGCCGGCCCAGCTATCAGTAGGCGCCGGCGGAGCCGCGGTAGCCTCCCTGAGAAAACGTTTTGAAAAGACGGGCTATGGACCCAACCATTTCTATAGGAGGGGAGGGGAGAACTCCCTCACATGGTACAACCCATGCTGAGTTGCGCGCTGTGGTGGCAGAATGCGGAACGTGTGTATCCTAATGTAACTAATATGTGACATTGAAATGTAAAAAAAAAAAAAAAAAAAAAAAAATCCTCGACCGGCCCAAAAGTGAAGCGGCCCACCGGGAATACTCCCGATTCTCCCGATTACCCACTCCGGGCCTGCATTCATCTAATATTTCGCTAGCTGCATGCCCCATAAGCATGCTGTCAAAAAAACGCGTCTCTCTAGGTAGCCTAGGCTCTGAGATCTGCACACAAAAACAGTTGGTATCAACATCACTCAAAACCAAAATAAATAGTGTTCCAACCAATCACCGACAGGGGCGGGTGTTGTGAGGTTTTGCGCTCGTGCACGGCTGCCTATGACGGCTGCACGCGAAAACCTCACAACACCCGCCCCTGTCGGTGATTGGTTGGAACACTATTTATTTGGGTTTTGAGTGTTTGGCTAAAACGGGTGAAAACAACTGTTTTTGTGTGCAGATCTCAGAGCCTAGGCTACCTAGAGAGACGCGGTTTTTTGACAGCATGCTTATGGGGCTTGCAGCTAGCGAAATTTTAGATGAATGTGATCATTTATGTTTGGGCCTGAAATCGCTGATACCACCTTTAATAAATGTAAAAAAACAATGATTAGCTCTTTAAATGCAAAACTTGTGCGGGGAAAGAAGTTGCTAGCACGGCAAATTCAAACTAGATGGACATTTAAGGGATACAGTCATACCACTTATAACACAGTATTTCACCACATAACTAATTATGGGATATAAGATATTGATTTGAAATTAAATGGTTTTAAAATCGTACCTGTTTGTTATTTTATAATCCATTACAGTGTACAAAACAATTGTCACAAAATGGCAGCAGCTGCGTTTGTATGAAACAAGAGAGTGAGTCCGCGATACCCGGATGACATAATTAAATAACTGTACACAACATATAGATTTGAGTTTTAAAATGTTATTAGCGCTGATCTGACAAAACTGACGAATGTTGGCGTCTGTCGGTGCGGTGTGAAAAAAAGAGGAGGAAGCGAAAGAGGAGAATATGGATGTGGTCATGGCTAGGGAAAAGAGGCCAATTTTGCAAATGGATCTGGAACTCGGGTCAATTTAAACATTGAGCTAATTTTTTTGTAAATTTGCTGTCAGTACAGAGAACAACGACAAAAAACGGTGTTGCCTACACCGTGTTAACCTCTTTTTAAAATTTGCACCCTGTTGACTTCAATGGGGCAAGTACTAAACCTTCTTTTAGCCTCTTAACATCCTTGATGTGTCATTACAAGTGTTGTTTTCGGTCGAAGTCCACAGTTGTCGATTGTCGAGTTCACGCGCGTGATCATTGGTAACTAAGCACTGTTGCGTGAACTCGACAATCGACTACTGTGGACTTCGACCGAAAACAGGATGTAAACACAGGTATGTGCACTGGCTGAATTAACATCACTTTTATTAATATCTTTCACATCTACTGCAGTCAGATTCACTCGTGTTCACTCAGAAGGAATCACTCACATTGGCTGTGCACTTGTAATGACACATCAAGGATGTTAAGAGGCTAAAAGCAGGTTTAAAACTTGCCCCATTGAAGTCAACAGGGTGCAAATTTTAAAAAGAGGATAACACGGTGTAGGCAACACCGATTTTTGTCGTTGTTCTCTGTACTGACAGCACTCCAAATGTACAAAAAAATTAGCTCAATGTTAAAATTGACCGGAGTTCTCCTTTAAGTTTTAGCACCATGTCGCATTGATCAATATGTTTTGTGTTGCATTTTTATTGGCTAGTCAGTGGACGTAGGTCGTAGCAACAAACTGTCACGGTGTGGGTTTTGTGTCTTGTTCTTGTCTGTCATGTGTTCCCCTGTCTTTGCATGTTTAGCTTTTTCCTGTTATGTTGATTAGTCTTCCCAGGTGTTTCTTATTTACCACACCCCCTTGTTATCTTGTTTAGCTTGGTTGTCTGTGTATTTAAGCCCTGTGTGTTAGTTCAGTCATTGTGAGTTATTGATGTTGTGAGGTTGCATGTTCTTTGTTCTGTTCTGAAGTCTGAGTTTATGTCAAAGTTCTAGTTAATTTAATAAAAACACCGTTGCACTTGGATCCTGCTTCTTGCTTCCTGCTCTGCATCGTAACACAAACACACTGTGAGATGATCATGTTAAATCTCTGACACTGTAAGAAAATCATCGCAGGCTATCTTTGGTCTCAAGACTGTGACAACGGCCATCTTTGAACCTCTCTCACTGTACGACGTAGGACCAGCCACGACCACAGAAGTCGCCACAATTGGCTAGCTTTCGTCTTGGATAACCCAAAGTCGGAAAAATGTGTAGTGGGCATTAAAGCTACCAGCTATAAGCTATGCTACAAGCTACTATTAAAACGCAACCAACTACAAACTGTTTCAATGTCGGATTCTCATTGCTTCATATCAGAGAGAGTGGAGAAAAAACAAAAGAACTACTGTCACTTTACTGAAAAAAAAATGCAGTCAAGATAGCTTGAAGCACTTCTTTAGTAAGTCATTCCCCAACACTGCGTAGAGAATGGTGGTTGGGCCTCAAACATGCACACAGCCATGGGAGAGAACGCCACAAGTCTGGAGTTTACCCAGCAAGTTGTAAAATGTGGATTTTCGAGACAACATTATTAGTGTCACAGAAGAGTTTGTAAACCGTACGGCTGACACTGTGAACTCTAGATACAAGGGTGATCTTCCATGTAGACAGATTACCACTTCATCACCAACAAGAGCTTCAAACGGCAGAATGAATTCCAGTCGGAAAACGAACCACATCAAACAGTAACTGAAGTAGTCTCTTCAACTTATTATAACTCCAAATGTTTACTGGAAGGAAATCGCCTCCTTTTCCACCAATACTACAGTATATTGGTAGTAAACATGTTTACAAGTCCAAGACAGAAACAAAATCATAACATTCTCTGAAGCTATTTTTAGACATGAGAGTTGTAAACGCTTTTTTAAAAGACACATGAATCAGAGAACAATTTTGAGAAGAAAGAAGAGCTTCCTCATTTTTTGAGTGGTTGGGGAATTAGGAAAAGCCTCACAAACCTGCTAGACGAAAACCGGTGACCACAGTTTGGAGGTTGACCAGAAAAACATGTAAAAAATATAATGAACCACTAGCTTTGGGAGCCTATAGAAGGATACAATTCTGGGGAAGTCTTGCTTCCCTTTTTCTCTTTAGTAAATTTTTGAAGGGCAGATCAACTCTGAGGTATTACAGTCCTTTCAAGTGCATACAATACAAATGCCAAATATCAAATCTACAAATTCTCATTTATTAATTTGAATGTTAATCTCATAATTTACTTATACATTATTACAATAAAAAGTTGTATCTGTTACCAGTTAATGCAGTGTGAACTAACATGACTAGATTTTTTTTTTAATTATACTTACATTAACGAAGGTTAATAAAAGCTGTAAAATTAATTCTCCATTGTTATTTAAAGGGATACTTCACCGATTAGCATTAAGCTTTGTATCAGTAGAAACCCCGTAGTATTTTCGAATGACCGTGCTTCTCTCCCTCATGTCCCCCTGAGACGAGAGATTTCTGTATTGTGTGTCTGGAAAAAAAACTCAGATGACACAAAAATCGCCATTTAGCGTCATCGGAGGCTTTTCTGTCCAGAGGCTCGAGACTACAGCCAGTAGGAGGAGCTCGTCCCGCATGTGTTCAACCCGCCCATAGGGGGATCTCACCATAAAACGGCGTCTTTTCAGTTTCGAGTCGACTAGTAGCCTAGTTGTATCATTTTGCGGTGACTTGGGAGTGTCCTCGTAGCGCAGCGAAGCAAGTGCATTCTGGGAGTTGTTGTCTTTCATCCACATGAGCCAAAAATACATTTTCTGGCTTTTCTCAGTGTAGAAAAAAAAAAATCACATTTCTACTACATAAATGACCCAATTTAAATACACATTCATCTTTCCAGTGGTGAAATATCCCTTTAATGTTAGCTAATGCATTAACTAATGTTAACAAATTAGACCTTATTGTAAAGTGCACATTTTAATTTTTATTTAGAATAAAAATAATGTGTTTTATGAGGTTGCTCATCCTTTCATCAGAAATACAGAAAAGCGCAAGCAGCCACAGGCGGCATCTGACGGAGCGCTTATTTGCACTCCCAAAGATCATAACAGAATAACAGAAGTTATTGCACACTTAATAACAACAGACTAGATTTTAGTTTGGCCTATATTAATGGGTTTGTCTGTTTGTTCTTTTAATTCAAAGCTGTAAATAGATTGATCACTGATCACCAGGCCTATTAAATGTTCAAAATAAAAACTGTAACGAAACCCTGTGTATTTTAATCCAATTCAAGACGTGTGAGGCAGAATGAATACAAGGAGACTTTTAATGGACCTGAGGAAACTCCACACGACACATTCAACATCGATGTTGACCACAGTGAACAGAAAGAACTGAGGGCTTAAATACACACAAAAAAAAATACACTCATTCATAAGGAAACCAAGGAAAATTAAAGTAAACACAACATGACCTTGACAGAAACTTCTGGAAGCTTGTTTCCGCAACATAATAAAACAATTTAAAAGATAATTGCGACTTTATATCTCGCAATTCTAAATTTGTAACATGCAATTGCAAGTTTATATCACATAATTCTGAGAAAAAAGTCAGAATTGTGAGATAAAAAAATGCAATTACTTTTTTTTTTGTGGCGGAAACTAGTCTCCATAGAATCATGATGTTAATAAATAGATTTTTAACATTTTAACGATTTTTGTTTGTCCTCATAATAAAAAAAAAAGAAAAAAACAAAAAACAGTTCCATTTAATAAAGATTTTGTTGCTGATCACATTGAAAAGAAAATATGTGATATCTGCTATACCTATTTCTTTTTTTTTTTTAAGAAAGAAAATATTCGTACAAAAGTCGCCACCACAATGCTATAGGGCATTGATAAGGTGCTCTGAGTTTTTTAATGTATTGTTTTGCAGTTTCCTGGGCATTTTGGGAGCTTGCTTATACCTCCCAATAGTATGTAAAGCGAAATTGCAAGTCCAGTTGCTCAGAAAGTAATAGCACACCTCAAAAAGCCACATGATATAGTGTTATTCATGTCTATGGATTGAAGGAGTAACATGGCGAGGGTTTGGCGTTTGTTCAAAACTTTAACACTTAAAATGACCAACAATAATAGAGATGCTCGGCTTAACAAGCACTACTAATAGTGGACAAACCTCAGAGAAAAGTCATCAAGTGAATCATCCAAGACCAAAATCGAGTTGTTTTAGTTGGCTTAGTGAGATGTCAGATTCAAGAATGAAATGCTAACAATCATAATAGTTAAGAGAGAAGCTGCTAATTTGCTAATGTGCACTCATTAGGATAACAAACAAGTCAGCGTAAGCTAAGCCATAGTGTTTTGTCTCCTCAGATCCAATCAGAATGCGGCAACATGCCAACAATAATGTGATGACACCTCTCTAGAGCAGAAACAGACCCTCGCTCGCTTCAAAGAGGCCAGGAGTGCTTTCAAACATCAACTGGTAATAAAATACAACAAAGATTCATCACTTTTCCATGACATCAAAGGAATCTCCAGCACAAAGGATACCTGACTTCAATATTTGGGAGTTGTTCTTCATTTTGCTCTTCAGAAATCCAGTTTGCTAAGCAGCTTTAGCTGTAGCCTTAGTAGTAGATATTGTTCTGAAATTAATCAAGGATGCAAAACGAATTACAGAGATCTTCTTGGAGCTGCACAAACATGTTAGTGAGAATGAAGATTTCCCGAAAGACTCTGAGTCAGTCTGATTGATGCATGATTTTAGGATGATGCACAGAGTTTGACGCATATCACACGATAGCAAAATGGAGGTGAACGACAGGATGGGAGATCAGAGACCCAAGAATTAGGTGAGAAAATCTTTCCCTGTCCTCTGCAGTGTGTTTGAGGAACAGATCCATGTGCTGTGAGAACTCCCCCTTGAGGTCGCTCGGGGTAAATACAGTGTGCGAAGGCACCTTTTTGAATTTGTGATTAAGAAGTGTGTTCTAGGTTCTCTATGTATCAAAGTTGCCTTGTTATGTGCAGTAAAAATTGGAGACAATAAGACATTTGCTGCATTTCTGGATTCCTTTTAAAGTTGTGTACAACTGTCAAGTTATATCTTACAGCTTTGCTTCTCAATGAAGTGGCTCAACGTAGAGGGTCAACGGTCTCGTATGCACAACAAAACATTAATTGTTCACATACATAGAGAAGTCATTTGTCATTGTAATGTATTGTCTTGCAAGGTTCACACTTGTCTCCCCAAGATTACTCAAATCCCTGCAAACACCAACTTTTGAATTTACCTTGGAAAAAAAACAGTGCTGTTATGTTCCTCTGGCTCTGCCTCTTTGGTTCCCACTCGCTGTCGAGAGAAAATGAAAGAATGACAAAAGCATTTTTCAAATTACAACCCTGGCTATTTACTATTTCAGGGCACACAAGTCAAACTCTTGTCAACAAGTCTACATTTTTTCTGTACTTTCTCCCTGCATTAAAAAGCATGCTACAGTCTTTTGAAAGTACAGAGGAAAGGAATGACCATAATTACAGTTGGGACAGCAGGGGAGTGCCAGCCTTGGACCTTTAATCTGCACATCTTCATTTGTCTCTTCCTTGACAGTGTGGTATATTTGTTCTCATTTAACACGACATGACAACGGTAATTTTCATAATGACCAAAAATACCAGTGGCGTGCCGTCTGTTCTCTCACTGTGCGCTCTCAATATCCACACACAGTAGCCCGAGATGTATTAATCATCGTAATGCCTTTATAACCGAGAGGATATGTCCGGCTGTCCGCTGATCTGACTGATGCGTGGCTCAAAAGCGTGAGGTCACAGATACTTCATGATAAAGGCATTTAAGGTAAAGAATATTGCTTATTGCACTTAATTCCTGGCTGAATATGACAGATAGTGCCGTAGCGGTCTTGTCTGGATCGGTAGACTGATTTATCTGTAATGTTTCTAATTGAGTGAAGCAAAGTAGTATATGGTTTTTCTGTCTCCGTCGTCTCAGTCGCTATTTCTCACTCTCAGGCGAGCTGGAACTCCTGTTATTGTACTTGGATAGGCATGCAGCTCTAAAAAATGTGCGCGACGGGATAGAAATAGACCAGCGTGCAGTAATATTAATAATAATAGTAAAGTCATCAAAACTATGAAGTAATAGAACTGGAAAGATTGGCTCTGCGCACTCTGGGCTTCACTCAACAAACTTCCCTAGGTGCATCCGGATGATTTTTAATCAGTATTGATGGAGTTCCCATGCATGTGGGACACATTTTGTAATTCAATGACATGTACGGTTGCCTATATACTTAAACTAAAAATACATACTACATCACAGAACGAGCATAAAATCTTAGTATGTATTTTTAGTTTAAGTATATAGGCAACCTTACATGTCATTGAATTACAAAATGTGTCCGAGTGCAGTTCATAACTCTTTGCTTTACATTTTATTTCAATGGTCAACTTTAGATAATCTATTAGTACACTGTTAACCCTTGCTGTAAAAAAAGGCCAAATTCTGACAATATCATACCATTTTCCATTAAAACAGTAATATACCGTAGAAAATAAAAATAGCCTACAGGAATATACTGTGAATTAACAGCGCTCAAAATCGACACTCAGAGGCTGTTTTCACAATCACACCCTATATCCTCAATCACTATTCCCTACATTAGTTCACTAATATAGTCCACTTGAATGAAAAGAAGTGAGTGAATTGAGACACTGATGAACACCTGATAAGCAGAATCACTGAAGGACAGAGAAGCAAGAAAAGAAAAAAGAGAAACACAGAAACTACAACTGACTTCCAGCAACACTGAGTGTGAAACCAGTTTACAAACCAGTTTAACATTATTTCTTTCATACATGTACAAAAGTTCTTGTTGAGAATTTACAGAGATTGAGTTAATAACAAAGTTTGTTGTCACCATGATGGAGATTTGTATTTGCTTTAGTTGGTCTCTTGTCCCTTGACTGCTTACCGTTCATCTCTCTCTGGCTGCTGTATCAGTGAGTTTATAAAGCACATTTGTTATGGCAAGAAAAAGTCAAGAGGAAGATGATTAGTTATTTTTGGCTTTTTGTGATTGTTTAACAACCATCCTGGACATGTCTGATATTCAGATCTTTCCTGTATATATTCTTTGAATTTATGGGTATTTCATATTTAGTATATTTAATTGTGAATCTACAACATGAAATAAACATTTCTGTAATCAGGTCTTCTAAACAATATCGTAATCGTATAGTGCATTAAAACATGTTTAACTCCTGCTTGACTCAGACACACACAGACATCAACAATCAGTATATGAATCTCAACAATGGTGACAATCAAAAGTTTCATGTCGCAATGCATGCTGGGTTCCAAAATAGTATAAAACTCCCAGCATTCACTGCTGCATGAATAATAAAAAATATTGCCACCATTGTTGAGATTCATGTGCTAAATTGTGATATCTCTGTGTTTCTAAAAGACAGCATAGCTTTGATATTTTTTGGTTTATGCATGATGTGTTAAATAAGTAATTGTAATTTATTGCTGTGGTTTCACAGTGGTAATGTAACACTTTTGATTGAAGATAAAACTCTGAATGAGTAGGAATTAATTCCTTAGTGAATGAACAGGCAATATGATGATTTTTTCACCATAATCAACATAACAGCATTCATTCATAAACTGTGTGTGTGCACAAGTGTGACTTGCACAAAAACACAGCTCAAGCAGCAAAAGAAACACTAATGTTTTAGCATCAGCATCCCAACTAAAGCAAGCACTGATCTCTATAATGGTAACTTCAAACCAAACATTTTCCATTAAACATCTCAACAACTTCTGTAGATGTATGACAGAAATAAAGTCATACTGGTTAATACTAAGTGTAATAATGTGTAATGGCTGGAAGTCAGTTGTAGTTCTTGTGTTTCTCTATTTTCTGTTCTAACAGCAGGTGTTCATCACTAATGCTCAACAATCACTTAATTATCTCACTGCAACACTGCGTCAGTGTTACTTTTTACTCTTTGTAGTGTGGATTTCCCTGTGGGGTTGAAAGGGTTAACAGTGTAAGATAAAAAGACACACCCACAAAATGTATTTTAACAGTAATATACTGTAAGTTATAAAACAGGTTTATACTGGCAACACTGTTGCCAGCAGTTTACTGTAAAATCTTGTTTTTTGGGTCACCGTTGTGCAGAAGAGTAGAGCCTGTGCTTCAGTCCAGGAGAAGATCTAGTAACATTGATGATATGCTGCATGTTGCCTTATTTAACAGACAGTGACTGTGTAGTTGCTGATCCAGTGGAAATCTCTTTATTTACCAAAAAAATTTTGTGGTTTCAAATGAAATAAGTTCACAGTAATACTTTGCTCACTTTATTAATGCATTATAAATTTTAGTTAATACATTTAAATGACAGTTGGTTAATTTAAGACAGTCGGCTTCTGCAAGTGAAATTAGTTAACTCGAGTTTTAGTGCATTTTTACAGTAACATACTGTAGATTACAGTAAATTACTGGCAACAGTGTTGCCAGTATTTTACTGTAAAAAAACCCGGTAAGGTCTAACAGTGTACATTTGCAACTACATGTCAACTAACTCTCATTAGAGAGGTAGACTGTTATTGGTAGACTGTGCACTGTTAGTTAAGGGTTAGGTGTTTGGGTTCGGGTTAGTAGAATAAGGGGTTTTGGTTAGTAAATAAGTTGACATGTACAAAGTTACTTATAGTCAGTAGAATGTCTGTTGGGGAGCATCAAAGTGTTTGCAGATATTAAGCAGACAGTCCACTAATAGACAGCAACATAGTGTCGGCTCAGATCCGGCCCACATCTGGGCTGTGTGGAATCCATGTGTACCAGATGTGGGCCGGATCTAGGCCGACACAATGTTGCTGTCTGGGTGATAGTTGACATGTAGTTGCAAAGATACATAGAATGTCTAAAGTATGTAAATAAAGTGATACCATACTTATGATTTTAACTGTGGTGTGTTATTCATTATTACATTTAAATGTCATATATTTTAAATGTTCTAAATCGTAATTGCATCATTACTAATAATTTCATAACTACGAATACAGTTAAGTACACAATTTACAGGTTTCAAGAGAAATAAATAAATAAATAAATAGTTTACCATAAATGCTTGTTCGCACATTCAACAGTACACAAATGCAAAGACAAGAGACGTAATTAGGAAATTACATATAAAGATGTACTTAAGTCCTACCTAGGCGGTCCAATAAAGCATTCTAATGTCCGACTAATTACATTTAATATTAATTTAAACTATATGTATAAATAAATTTAAACTAACATTTTGATTTAATTCCAATTTACATGCAGGTAAAAGTGTCCAAAAACAAAACATTTAGGCTGTGGTCGCCGTACTCAAGTCTATTTTTTAAAGTTGGCTGCAGCTATTTAAAAAATAATAATAATAATAGTTTTGTAAGGGCGCATACATTAATCTCAGGCCAGATCAATAATTTTGATCAAAAAGATTTAAGATTATAAATTCAGTCTTGTCCAAACTTGGAAGTACATGTTGAACATGCAAAGAACACTATGTGCGGAGAACATCAGATGACCATAGAAGGAGGAAAACAACTGCATAAGCGCTGGTGTTCAGTGTACAAACATACTGTGTGTGTGTGTGTGTGTGTGTGTGTGTGTGTGTGTGTGTGTGTGTGTGTGTGTGTGTGTGTGTGTGCATTTTCCTGTATCTTTTTAATCTCAGTTACACTTTACAGTCGTCTCTGCTCAAATGCACCATCAAAGTTAGGCTATCCGTCGAGGGCAGAGGTCACGGATATTGTTGGCCATAGAACGCAATTGACTTCAAAGGACAGAGATCCTATTGCTGGCTGTTGTTCTTTTAAGGTTGCAATCAAGAGAGAGGTTTGCACAGTAAAATAAAGCAGCATCCAGCAACGTTTGTGTTCATGCATGTATGTGTATAAAGAGCGCTCTGGTTCTGTCTGGCCCAAGGAGGTCAGTGCTCAGAAGAGACAATCTTTGAATAATCAGACCCACTGACATCAAAGCAAAGCGAGCCTGGGTTTAGTCTGCTCAATCTCTGCAACACAGACACTAAGCAACAACACAAAAAAGCGTGTCACCGTATTCCGGCCTGTTGTTGTTGTTCTGCATGGCGAAACCCAAAACCATGTCAAACATAATGGAAAATATTTGAGGTCCTCTTTTATTAACCAAGAACTGCTTTGATGTTTGACGTCTTTATTTATTTTAAAAGAAGAAAGAGAAAGGGGCGACATGGCGTGTCAACGGTCTTCTTTTGGAGACCAGAGACGAAAGAGACAAATAATATAAAACAAAACCAGAACTCCCTGGCTCCGCATAATCAATTAAACATCATTATCAGATAAATTCGGGGTGTTTTAGCAAAGATCAAAGAGCAGTAGGAAATGATCAAAGTGACAGCGTTTGTTTGAGCCGAGAGCCCCTCACTGCTACTCCTCCCGTGTGATGCTGTCGGACTGCGAGCGCCAATCAGCAAACAAAAGAAAAACAGTCAAAGGAAAGGCTCCTCAAAGGAAACACGCTCCTTTTATTCCTCCATTGTGTGTGTGTGTGTGTGTGTGTGTGATGCTGAAAGTTACATACATCCCACTTAAGTGATGACTTTGTTAAATAATCATTCGGTTTGTGTCGCGTTAATCAATTCCATCCAAATAAGCGATAAAATAACTAGAAAGACAGAGCAGGAATCTGAGGATGCTAATGAACCTCAACAGGCGCATCTATACTCTTCGGGACCGGCCGAAGGAATTTCAAACATCTCCTTTATTGTATACCATGAAAAGTCCACATGGCTCCAATATGACTCAAAGCCTCAAAGCATAGAGTCAAAGTGTAACATTCCTAACTACAAGAAGAGAGCCGTAGCTGCTGTCCTTCACGTCTTCACCCACAGCTGACATTTCCCTGCTCAGATCTTATTCTTTCAGAGCTCAGGGGACTTGATTTAATTCAGATATTTATCATTAAAGTATATGAAAGGACACGATATACTCACGGCAAAGTTTTTGTCATTGTTTGCTTAGAAGTAGCCTTTAAAGAAGTTTGAAATACCTGTGCAGCGATATACTACTAGCGAACATCACAACACCGCCCACGAGAGCGACGTTTGGGTAATTATGTAAATATGTGCTGCACACTTTCCTCTCAATGACAAAGTAAACACAACAACAACAAAAAAAAAATGACAGCGGTGAGAAAACAGCAGTTAAGAAAGCGTCTGATCATAGCGATGTGGATATGTTTGCACCGACTCCAGTCACGTTAAATTGATTTATATTGCCCTTTATGCAATAGATTTCTCTAAAGCGAGCAGCTTTATATTAAACATGAAAATACGTCAGTTAGAATTACAACTTCAGTTTCTACTTCAGTTTCTGTTCATGTTCGCGTCTGACCTCGACAGACTGAACCAGAGAAGATTTCCACATCACAGAAGGCGGAGCCCCAGAGCCACGCCCACCTATGACATCATCGCAGTGGAATGAACTTGAGGAACTTCAAAATGAACTTCGTTTTGGCCTGAATTTTTACAAAAAGACATCACATCAATTCTGTCTTTGATTTCATTTGAAGTATATTGAGGCCTTAAAAGGAGAGTTCACCCAAAAAAAAAATCTGTCATCATTTACTGTCTTACAAAGATCTTTAGTGGACTTAAAAGCTAATTTAGAGGAAGATTAGTAATGCCTCAGTTTTCTAGAGAGCGATCTAGAAGGTATTTTATTCCTACTGTAGTTAGTTTTTTTTTTTTTTTTTTTTTTAATGAAGTTGTGTAATTCTTTGTATGTATTAACTGTTGTTGTTTTTACTGTTCAATTGTCTATGTGTGTTGTTTGTAATGTGCTATGGTGGCAAATGAGTTTCCACTTACTGGGATTAATAAAGTTTTCTAATCTAATCTAATAAAAAAATTATGTCATCGTTTACAATTTCTTTCTTCTGTTAAACACAAAAGAAGATATTTCGAAGAATATGGGTAACCAAACAGTTGATGGACACCTCTGACTTCCGTAGAATGAAAAATATATATACTACGAAAGTCAATGAGTCCTAAACTGTTTGGTTTCTGACATTTTTCAAAATATCTTCATTTGTGTTTGGCAGAAGAAAGAAACTTATACAGGTTTGGAACAACTTGAACAAATTTTCACTTTTCAACTGTCCCTTTAAGGGCACACTTTACATGAACAAAGTGTGAGGTCTGGATGAACATACCTGATATGCGCTCTTGTGCTGGTCTACTGGAAGTCAAGTGAGAAATAGTTACATGTTATGTTATTATTTAATTGTTATGAACATCTTGACTTTACATTTGAAACAAATGAACTAATCTGGACTGCGTTTCCCAAAATCATCGTGAGCCCAAGTTGACCATCGAGACATTGCTACCAATTTTCTCTATGATATACTTAGGTTTGCGATGCTTTTGGGAAAACCAAGTCCTGCTCTGCAATGCTCTCTGCAAAAGAGACCTCCACCATGAGAGTAGTCGAACTGAAGAGCTTGTGTTGCAATATGTACTTACATTCACATACTTGCATTGAGTATTTTCTTGGTGAAAACTGGATAAATTGGTCAATAGCATCACACAGTTTTGAGACATTTTGAGACATTGTTGAGATCTCATCTGAAACTCATGTGAGATTCTTGAGGTCTTGATTGTATAAACAAAATAAATATTATTTAAATTTTTAAGTTTATTCTAAAATTTAATGTGAGGCTCACTATGATAGTGGAACTTGCTGGAAACAGCTTGATTTTTTTTTTTTTTTTGCGATACACGTACAAAAACAAAGTTGCTCTTATTCCGTAAGCACACGCAATTGGAAAATAAATTCAGAGGCTTTGATGCATTTCAACTTTTTGCACTGATGTCCAATAGTACATTCCAGCTATCAAAGGCACGAACCACAGACCTTTTCAAGCTTGTGTTTTTTGCCACTTGAAACTCAAAATGCTTGGCAACGGCATTAAAAAGGCCTTCTTCAGTTTGCTGGCAGCAAGGAAAAAGTTTGCATTGATGTTGTGTTTGAGCAAGGGTGTGGGTGAGTGCAAGAGAGTCTGCATGAGATCTACAGGGTGGTCAGTCAAGTGTGCCAGACTTATAGGATGTTTTCTCTTTAATATTCTTTCAGCTTTCACTGACTGGACCTTTACTTAGATGTGAATGTTGGGTCTTGAACTGGGTCCTGGCTGCAGGTTGTTCAGAGACTCTTGCCTAATGGGCCTCCCAATCTGTGGCCAAATTGGTAGAAATCTTTGGAGATATTTTATATGAGGATTTAATATTAAGGATATTTTATATTAAGAGGATGTTGCAACCCAGGATCATTAGAAATCGTACTGACTCTTATCTGTAGTCAGTTTCCAGATGAAATGATCACTAGAGGTAGTAAAACACCAATAACTTTTGATTAATTTAAGTTTGGCTCCATAAATATGACTTTTCTGATGCAGTAAACTTGCTCATGAGCTCACCTTGTAAAGTATTGCACTTGCGATTTGAAATGCATCCTATGAAACACAAGTCATGATAAAAGAGCTCAAAGACTAATAGGGCCCTATCATATACCTGGTGCAATGCAGCGCCAGGCGCGGCGCAAGTGTGTTTTGCTAGTTTCAGCCTGACGCAGTTATCATTTTCACGTCCTGCGCCACGTTGTTTAAATAGCAATGGATTTGCGCCTATTTGTGCGCCCATGGGGCTGCTCGTCTGAAAACGAGGTGTGTTCTGGCGCATTGTTGACGCTTTGCTATTTTGAGGCAACGGAAATATACTGAGCCATTGACCAACTCAAACCTGGTCTAAAGTCAATGGCGCAGTGTTTTTTTGTTATTTAAAGGGCGCATTAGTAATGTGCGTCTATAGGAGGGTCCACAACGCACGTACACTCTGCTATTAAACACACAGGGACGCACAGTAGCAGACAAACATGCCAAATATTAAAAATAAAAGTATTACAATGTAAAAGATTATTATTGTGTATATAAAGATATGGTGGAATCCGGCTTGTCCCGTAGATTATCTGCTTGCACGCGTTCAGTCTTTCCGCTTGCAAATTCCTCCATGTAAATAGCGAATCCGCCATGGCGCGAGCACAACTGGCTTTTTAAAGGGAATTGGAGATGAGACTCTGATTGGTTTAATGCACGTTATGCCCAAAACACACCCATTACTCATTATGAGAACAGGGATAACCCTTTTAGACCATGCACCGGGTGCGCCGACCACTTGTCCTGTCGTTAAACTACCAGAAGTGGATTCGGACACGCCCTAAGTGTACCGTGCGCTTTAGACCATGTGCTTAGATCCTTTAAATAGGGCCCATAGAAAGAACCAGCTAGTCAAGGTCTCCAGGATCACTAGAAACTTCCAATAACAGGAACAGGATTGGACATCCCAGTGATAGAGGCACAATCAACCTGGGTTGGGATTTTGTAACACAAACAAAGCTCTGTGGCTTCTTAGACTTTATTCCCCAGGTATATATATATATATATATATATATATATATATATATATATATATATATATATATATATATATATATATATATATATATATATATACACAGTATATATATATTGTAAACACTGGTGTGATCTACTTGTTGTTGTGTTACGTGTCAGAGCTCAATGCATAGCTCAACACAGTCTTAAGAGAATCTTGCTAATGAATGAAGAAACTGTTGACATGTTTACAGCTATAGCTGTTGAATAACAACACATAGGGTTTAAAGGCACAGACATTTGAAGGCATTTGGCCTCCATCCTGTTTGAGTACTAAGGTTTGTTCCTATTGCAGTAAAGCAAATACTGATATTAAGTACGTACAACGGCACTCCATGCTTGCAATATGTTGGCCCCACTCTTGCATCTGAGTTTACAAACTAACATTGATTATGTTTCCAGATTCACACACAGGAAAAAAGGTAAAGCCTAAATTATAGGGACTTGCACCAGCTTCCTATTCATGTCCTTCTTGAGTTCAATCAGAATACGAAAGGGAGAAAAACAGTATTACATCTTTCACTTTGTGCCTATAAGCCGTTTTTTGCGAGAGGCTTTGACCTGTTTCTCTTCTCGTATAAAAACAAAAGCAGAGAGTGCGTTGACAGCTGCAGCTCCCTCTCCCCGTGGAGAGCTGACGGAAAGCTTTGAAGAACTTGACCTTATGGAACAATAAAACGCCACCATCAAACACTCTTCTGAGACAGGCCACTGACCCCGAGAACCGAGCGCCTGCTCCAGAGTTCAGTGTGTGTGTGTGTCACTAAGCTCGCTTTCGAGCACACCGTTCCATCAGTTGCATTGGTCAGTTTGCAGGTCGGATGCACTTGCGAGAGAGGATCCACTTTGACTTCAATATCATAGTTACAATGAAAATATACGTGTCTGTTGAAAGGAACAAGCATTATCAACAGGTGAACATAAAATGTTCAATGACTTGTTTATTTCCTAAACATGTACTGTTGAACATCTCAAACAGTTTTCTAGACTGATGCTTTGTGAATATTTCAAGTCTAACTCATTGATACCATTGAAATCTATCATTTAAAGACCGCATTAAATTAAAACTGGCTTTTATTTCTGTGTTCATATCGCTTTGAGGTCATTTTTTATGTACTCCTAAAGTCCTGAAATGAACTTATAATCAATATTGATATCAGACTTTCTACCTTTTCTGTATAAAATACAATGTGTGTCTGATATTTATATGTAAATATGCCGAAAATATATTATTTTAAACATTGCTCAAGTATTTAAATTTGTAATCTTTCTAATGCTGCATCAGTTCAATAATCACAGTATTTACTATTTTTAAGTTATTTCAAACACATAGTGTTTCTGTGATACATTTGACATGTTTAATCAATTTAAAGGGCTGGATTGAGAGAAAGCGTATTTCAGGTTAACCATACCACACAAGAAAATAAAAATCAAAGTTTTAAAATAAGTTTGATTCTTTTTATTATGTTTTGATTAATAGTGGTTTCTGTATCCATGCAGGCCAGACTTTGACAGTGATGTACAGTTTGCCAGGGTTTACTATTAAGTGTATAGATCTTAAAGACACGCATAACTAATGAATTGGAATAATGAACATTGGCCATAGGTTTGCTCATGAAAAAGGTCTAAATACTGAGCGATCTTAAAGGAATATTTTGGGTTTGATACAAGTATAAATAAAGTTATCAAAGTTGTGTTCTCAGTACATTGAGTTCTTCATCGATCACTCCTCCAGATTTAAAAGATTTAAAGGGATTGATCAAGCTTTTAAACACATGTTGTAATGATTATGCAAGTTTGTAAAATATATTTAATCAAATGCATTCATAAATAATTGAGAGGGGGGAAATGAAGGATCCCAACCTCAAAAGAGCTTAACGCACATCTGTGATTGTGACAGTTTGTTCATGTTGATCCTTTAGTTATTATAAGAGAACTAGATGTCACAGTGTGTTATGTTTGTTTCATATTAAGTGCATAATGTAGTGTGCAGAAGGTCAAATGATCTGGGCTTTTTCTCTGAATGTTCACAAAACGCTGGCCATGCATCGCAGAAAAACATACAGATGTTCACACTCTCTACATCACTTTAAATTACAGACAATATGCTGTCTGTTTTTTTTTTTTTTTTCAGAAACAAATCTGTCCAGCTGAGATTTGGAAAGTTATCTAAAACTATAATAGTATTTTGAATAGGTGTAACCATACCCTCGTGTCACGTTTCGATTCATATCACGATTCTGAACTCACGATACAATATTATTGCGATACAAAAATTTTACAATTTTTTTTTACTGTTGATTAAAATGTTACATTTGGTATTACATCAGGGTGTAAATGAATAGTCTTGGACTTGGTGCTGGAAACCCAAAGCACAGGACAATAGAGACACCAGAATAACAATATTCATGATTCTGAAGCTGAAAAACAGAATTATTTTAGAAGAATATACTTGAACTCTATCACTGAATAGATCAATTAAAATAATGTAGGCCATTTTTACTGGTATATATTTGGCATTATAAGGATCCACACATACTCCCCCATTGCATTATTATACATTATATTCAACATTATATATAGTACTAACACTAAAACTCTGTAAACTTGATTTTTTTCTCATACAGTAATTATAATTTTGGGTGAATTAAACACAATATATATGGTCACCATCCACGATACTGTTGCATTTTTGTATTGCGATTATACTGTGACGTATATTGTTACACCCCTAGTATTTTGTTTATATTGTAATTAATAAGCATACATTGTTTATGAGCTTATATTTATTACATGTAATATTTAATGAAGGCATAAGCATGAGATAAAAGTGGTAAAAAGATTTTTTTTTAAAGTAGCCTGATGCTGACCTGATATTCACTTGTACATTAATTTACGTTAATTCATAAAATTTGGTCTCCTAGACTGTCATCTGTCCTGACAATATCATGACTGATTCAATCAAAAATATCTTCAGATATTTCTCACTTCTCACGTTTCTCACTCACTTTTCATTTGCTGTGTCGGTGCAGTTACTGTGTTCTGCTTCTGTACGGTAAGATGCCATGTGAAAATGTAATGTCATCTTTAAAAGTCGAGTTTTACCAGGTGGCTTCTCTCATTCAACATTTTAGCGATCCAGCAGGCGTGGCCCCACTCCACATGTTCATTTTTGCTTTCGGCTCATGGAAATGCGTTGACAGTATAGATTGGAGGTCAGGGACGGGGCAAAGGTCAAGCTCCTGCTGCTGACATGAAAGCCGGTCTCAGCACACCTTGTTCTTTGTCTCTGTCGTTCGCTTCTGAGAACAGCTGTATCTTCACAATCTGGGGCTCATCGGGACAAAACAAAAGCCATGTGTTAATTACCTTTGAAGGTGTAATGATTTCAGGGCCAGGAAGATCCTTCATCTGGTTTCAGATGTAGGATGGAGAGAAGGCTGTGCTTTCATGTCTGGTTACAGTTTGACTTGTTTTATACCTGCCTGATGTGCAGATCGCCTGTGGGAAAATAACTGAGAAGCCTTTTGCACCAAAGCATGTTCAGATTACATTTCTGACAAACAGAAAGGGTTATTTTTTTTTTTATTTTTTTTGTGTATTGCATGACCAATATATTCTATATTCATAAAGTATAGGGTCATATTTTAAATAAATAAAGTGATGCATAAATATTAAAAGCTATTGGAAATTTTTCAATCTTGGATTATTTTCTATTTGTTCTATTGCAAATATTATTATCATCCTAATAATTTGAGTGAATTGACTAATGCAGATTCAGAATTTTGTATGTCCCTTGACATCACTCCTGCTAACATGAAGTTTGAGTAAAATCTAATGATCATGTTCTCCAGCATCATTCGAGAATGATCCATAAAGCAATACTCAGTAACAACCATGTAAATTCGAATGAGGCCGAACACTGAAAAAAGGAAACTAAGGGCTTAAATGCACGTTAATAATAAACTGAAACAGAAACAGGTGCGTAACTAACCAGAAAATATGGAAACAAATAAGCAAAGGGAACACATGCAAACAGGAACAGAACAGAAAAGAATCAAAATGAAACTAAACATATCCACGACAAAGGTGTGGACAGTTATTTTCATGCATATGAATTTATGGGAGTTTCCATTTCAGACAAAATTTATGGGAGGAGAGTATTTAAATAAATCACCCAACATGATTTACTAAGGTTTGCGGCAGAATTTAATGCCCAAAAAGCATGTCTCAGCCTATTTTGTGCTTGAAGAGGAGCCGCAGAGAACAGAGAGTGTGTGATAGAAGCGAGATCATCTTCTCCACTCGTCTTCATTCATTTGGAGTGTCAGAGGAAGAAATTATCTGAACATATCATGACATGCTGACCAACAGTATGACTGAGAGTTTGATCTTACTTTTATACATACTGACTAGTTCTGAGTAACAACAAAATAGTTTTAAACAAAGCCATAGCGGAACCAGCTGTTGAAAGTCATGATCTGGTCCTGAATGAATCAGCCTTGTTGAATGAATCAGTTGAGTGAATCATTCAATGACTCACTCAAAGATACTCGTTGCCACCTTCTGATTAACACTTATCCTTCCCATTTTGGCCAGAAAGAAAAGAAGCAGAAGCAGGGTTAGTACAGCTGGATTTTGTTTTATTCACTTATAACTTCTTACACTTTCAGGTTTAGTAATGCATTGGTCAATAATTCATGTTTTAATTACACGTACGCATGACATAAAACGGGGTACGTAGCCCTGTTTTACTGGGGCAACAATAACAAAATTACTATATATGTATTTTTTCCATTTTCACTTGATGTGATCTGTGTCATGATCCCAGTGTGTGTTCCTCTGTCTGAGGACTTTTGTTATGTCCTGTCTCGTGCCATGTGTTGTAGTTCTTTGTAGTCTTTCTAGTGGATTAGTTTTCCCCAGGTGTTGTCTGTTAGCCTCTCCCCCTTGTTATCTTGTTAACCTATGTTCCCTTTGTGTATATATACCCTTGTGTTTCTCAGGTTAGTTGTCAGTCGTCATTTTGTGGTAACGTTCCTGTCTTAAGTTTCCTGGCTATCCTGTGTTTGGTTATCTTGTGGATTACTATCATTAAAGGGATATTTCACCCAATAATGATTTTCTCACCCTGAAGCCATCATAGGTGTATATGACATTCCTCTTGCACACGAATACAATCAGAGTTATGGCAACCGTGAAAATAGGTAGAAGTCTCCATTTGCTCTCCTTTTAATCTTATTGCTACCTACGAAAGACAATTGACCTATCGGTAAGCCCCACCCACCTTAGTTACCGTTGTGAACTTGGACAAACAAATGGAGTTGCTAACTGTCATTCAATGACAGCTGTCAGTGAAATATGGTGGGTAACAAGATTAATTTAGAAACGAGGGTTTACAGATCACAATGTAAGCGGGAGAAGCCTCATGTTACGACCGTCGCGATCTCAGATGAACAACATCCAGGATCAGATTAAAGATTAAGATTAAATTAATTTACATTTAACCAGTTTAATATGGAGAGGCACTGAATTGTAGACCAGTCTGTACATGACGTGAGAACAGTTAGCTATTTAGGTTTGTATGTTAGCATGAACTCACTAACTTTAACTGTAACTTAATGAGAGTATGACAAGCAGAAAATTAAAGGTTTTTCCTTCAATGGGATTGAGGTTGAATCCTTAGGGAACCAGGTTATTGCGCTCACGTCATTGGATTTAATACACAGCGTAATCCAAAGCAGACATTTTGTTTGGTTTTGGGAAATGTCCCATCCTCTCAGGATACCTGGAATCACTGTTACAAGTACCTCAGGGACATCGTTTTACCAATTTTGTAGCATAAACACCATCAAACCAATGAGAGCTTTGGATCTTCCCATGTTTCTCTATGAACCTAAAGATGTCTGAGTTCCCTGTGTAACTGATACTCAGCAGCCATTGGCTCATCTGTGTTCGAGGGGAGGGGCTTAGCGATAGGCCAGTTGAGACATTCAAGAGTTCTCGTTATTGATTTTTCTTTCCTATGAGGATAGAGAGAAGAAAGGACATTATACTAAGACTGCAAACAGATAATTTTATGAAATACTTCAGGGGCTTTTCAAGAAATTGATGCCATACCAAGAGGAGAATGCTGATGAACAAAGCTAAGCATTCAGACACGCATGTTCTACCGAGACAAAAGCAGAGATGCTTATTCCAGGAACCTAAAAGTACATTCCCAGAGCTGGAAACATGGATGGAAAGTAATCAAGCTGTGGAGTGATGTCATCTTGATGAAAGACACATCATCAGGGAGCTGGTTGGAGCTGGCACGGGTTGTTGCAAACTGAGCTACATCATACTAGAGCACAACATCAAAGCAGGTGCCAGGCTCCCAGACGTGTGCCAGCAGCGTTTACGACCATGACATCTCTCTGGCACAGGACAATGGGCTGTAGAGTTATGAAGACATGCAAAGTGTGCTTTTTGTACCATTGAGACAAAAGCTCTGAAATTTCACACGGAGAATGAAATGTGATTTATACAATACATTCTCCAAAGATGTTTAAAAACACATGTAACACACGTGACTAAACCTGATTGGTTCCAGAGCCGATTGGTTCTTATGATAATGAGCTTACAGTCTAAATTTAAACTGTTAAATTATATAGAGCGATCGTGTCTCTTTAGAGGAAACCACACGATTCAAAACTTTTTGAAACGTGAACGGTTTTGGTCAATCGTTCATCGGAGGGATTATAAATCTCTCAGGTTTCATTAAAATATCTCAGTTTTTCTTTCGAAGATGAACGAAAGTCTTAAATGGTTTAAGAAAAATAAGAGAGTAGTAAGTGGTAAGTCTAATTTGTGCTTCCTTTGAGTCATTCATGTACAAATTTGTTTATTTAATTGTTTTTTTTTTTTTTTTTTTTTGTTAAAGCTGCAAGTCATTTGTCCTAGTTGTCCTGACATACAATATCTTGCACAACTTCTAATTTCCTTAAATCTTTGCTACAGAGATGAAGAGAGTGCATGTTAGCATGACCACAATAGTGGGAAATATCCTTGGCTTAACTAAACCACAATTATCAACATCCAACATATACAACACACCCTCTAATACTCACAGGTTGCTTAATTGCAGTAAATAACTATATCAGTGACTTTTTGATTGAACTTTGCTCACTGTAAGTTGTGTTGGGTTTCTTCTAATCTCATGTTCAGTGTAACTCAGTGTTGTGCTGTATAGTGACGACAAACAAGAGGATAAAAGTGGACACTCATGTCTTGCATGATGAGGATATAGTCAAAGCTTTGAAAGGTAAACTGAGAAGCCAACGAAATTCAAATGCATTTCTATGCAAATTATTATACATATATTCAAACATGGATGCAAAAATATTAGTAAATCATTGGTTATTTGTATATAAATTCATCTTCCCTTTCACAGATCCTGTGATAAAGCAGTCTTCAAATATACAGTGTCTCAAACACAAGCCCTCAGTTGCGGAAAATGAGTCGAACTCAAAGAAGCGATCGTCCACTTGAAGATGAAGATGTGACATTCAGACTCTTCTGTTTCTTTGGTTCAGCCATTTGTAGGCCTATGTTTGTAAATAATGCATTATTCTCTTTTGCACAGCATTTTTCAGTAACTTTGTTTCTTTTTTTCCATGCATAATGCATTTAGAGATGTAATATTACTTTAATACCTAGGTATAATTGAAATTTTGTACAAAAAATGTATACAAATAGCTCTGCCATAGCATTTCACTGACCTTTCATTTATTCTGTATTGTAATGTATTGTGTTCTAGAGATTATACTGTACTTTTATAATGTACTCTAGGTATTTATTTTGCAATGTACACAAGATAGTATATTCAAGTTTTCTTGATTTCAAAGTGTGTGTATGTCTTAACATTTAAATTTCATTAGTTCTGCACTTTTAATATACCATTTTGAATACTGAAAAAAACAGCTTTATAATAAACTCACTACGAGTATAGTAAAGATAATATATTTCTAATCTGCTGAAATGCTTTTGAAATGTTGTTGAAGCACATTAAACTGAAGCTTCTATTCCAACTAGTTTAAGAAATATTAAACTGTAACTGTATAGTAAACTGTAAAGAAATACACTTAAATTGCACTAAATGTACTTGAAGTGGTTCCATTTTAGCACAAATTAATATATTAAAATATATTGCAAATAGCTTAAAATTGATCTTAAGAATATCTTGAAATACACTTAATATAATTGAAGGTTTTTAAAATAACATATTTAGGCCTATGTCCAAAAAAAGCACAATTTCCTTTTCACCTGAATAGTGTCTATTTACACTGAGCAAATAGATGGTTTTGTTGGCAAAGGCTATTTACTGTAGCCTAGAAATCTAGACGCACCCTAGCGGCAGCAAAATGTATTTCGCAGCCAGGTACGTCTAGCAACTCTCAATAAACCTTCTCGCTGCAAAAACCCAGATTGGGTCAGGCCAATCACGTTGTGTATAGAGTAGGCGGGGGCGGGCTTAACATACACGACAGAGTTGCGATGGTTACCTGGCTGCTGCTACTTGAAAACAAAGAATGGCGGCTGCTGATGGAGAACAACGGTCTTTCGAATCGGCTTTGGCCGCGACTCTGGAGGACTTGGAGTTAAGTTTTTCTTTGAGAAAAGAGCAAAGAACGGCACTTAAGTCATTCTTAAAAAAAGGAAGATGTGTTCGTCGTTTTGCCGGCCAGATATGGCAAAAGTTGAATCTATCAACTAAGCTCCGCTGTTGGGAAAACGCTCTGGTTGGTTGAAGCGCTGTCCTATTGCGTGCAGAGGGAATTTGAAAGACAGCCGTTTATCCCGCCCCTCGGATTGAGCCGTGACTATGGTGAGTTTCCAGACCTAACATCTTGATGTAGGTCTGGCTTGCCAGGCTATATTTACTGCGATTCCGTCTACCAAATCAAATGACAGAATAGTGCCTCAAGTAAGTAGCCTACACTTAATTACTCAATTTCGCTTTTGACGCAACCAACCATAGATCGTATCAGCCTTTTCCCGATCCTGTTCTTCTCCCTATTATCTCATCACATATACGTATCAGCTCGGAGAGGTGTTTCTTGTCAATAAAAATTAAGACAATATTCAAAAAGTGTATATAAAGTGGAAGTGGAAATAAACAGCCTAAACATTATTTAATAGCCCTAAAATTGAAATTACGTTGATCAGGCTGGCACGTAGTATCAATCAGCCACCATTCACACGAAGTATAAATATCATTCAAGTAACACTGTTTACACTTTTTTTTTTTTTTTGCTATCACTTAGTGTAAATAGCATCAAATAGACTACTATTTGCACTTAGTAGGAATTACCTCTCCCATATGTATATTTATATAACATTTTCAAAAGTAAAGGTATATGGTGCTCTTCATGTTTGTGGTTGCTAGGGTGTTCTGGGAGGTTGCTAGGTGGCTGTTTACAGGGCCAAAACAGGTTTTGCTTAGCTTATTGAGCAATATTCATGTGATGCTAAACTCAGCAAACTCTTATTAGATTTTTTTTTTTATTTTTTTTTTTTGGTGAAATAAAATATAGCCTACACTCGAAAAAATCTTGGGATATTTTTTTTCTACCCAAATCCTGGGTTGAGCCTTCTGGGTAATTTTTTCAGTATTTGGGTAGTTTTTTGTGTTACCCAGCTCCTGGGTCAGACATAACAACCCAGGGATTGAGTTATTTATCGCGGGCTTTTTGCGACCTCTTCAGGAGAGAGTAGTGCAGCTCCGTCAAAATGGTGCATGTCTTCGGTAAAATACAGGTTTGTGTACATTTTATTTGATCCATAAATTCGTTATTGTGCTGTATATCTTTTAATTTTATGCAAAGCAACATACAGGGGCGCGATGTGACTCACCTAAACAAGTGTCGCGTTGGTCTTTTCGCGTGATGGAAACGCCTGATGCCCGTACATAAATGTTTATGATTTTATTCGAAAAGATACAGAATATAAATTAGTATAATGTTAAAATATGTTCTCAGAACCTTACACTGATTGATTGTTTATGGACAGGTTATGGAGCCTGACACAAGCTCCGGCACAAGATCCAGCGCTGGTACGGTAGAAACGGCACAACAGAGACTGGTCGATTACACTTGAATTACTTACAAATGTTTAATTTGTACTTCTAATATGAAATGTTGGCAATATGTATTAAAAATTATAAAAAATAAACTATAGGCTACTGTAAAAATATGATTGAAAATAAAGGAATTATCATGCAAGCCAGTGGTTGTATCAAGTATTTAAAACAAGTTTAGAGGATTTAAGTAAATCCATTGACATTAATTAATGTTTGAAGTAAAAAAAAAAAAAAAAGGAATCAACTATGCTGGGTTAAATCAACCCATTATGCTGGGTAAAATGATCTCAGCATGTGTTAGACTTTTACAATTCAGATTTAGAAACCAAAGATTCATGACCAAAGACTTTCTTGACACTGGTCAGTGTCAGATTAGGACAATGCCAATCAAATAATGTGAAGCTAATATTTGCTTTTTCCACCCTCTTCTTATTTCCACCTACAAGCGGGTAAAGTGTGGCGCTTTGGGGCTCAGCTGTGTCATTTTGAAGGGGCCCACAGCATTTCGTAGACATACACACACACATACACACACACACATGCAGGCCAACCAAAACACTTTTGGCTGGAAAATACAGTGCAGGACTGGTTTCGCTAGCATCACAGGAGTACATTTGATGTGGTTTTACTTGGATATCTCAGAAAATAAGGGACTTCTGCAAAACATTACTAATACTAACAGACAAATGGTTAAATAAAAACAGGATTTGATCTGCTGCTTTAAAGATCCCTCTGCCTGTTTATCCACAGATCAACCGAGTGTGATTCCATTTCTAAAAACCCACATCCACACAAACAAATTACCCAATATTATCCATACATACAAATTAGTCATCTCCCATTTGAACTAGTATACAAGCTGTCAACTTTACTCTCATAATCTCTCCATGCCAGGGTACGCAAATGGAAAGCTGCGCAGTCTTGAAGTAGTTAGTCTTCCTTCATGAAATGAGGAATCATCTGCAACCAATAGAGACACTCTGGTTACGAAAGGAGAGCCTGTTTGACAGATGTCTCCTGCTATACTGAAGCCCACTTCCTAGATGGCACCTCATGACTTATGTTTATGGTCAAGTTTGTTTACTGATTCAATGGAGTGCACACAGAACGCATTAATGGAGCGTAGAACATGCCAAAAAAAAAAAGACCTGAATAACGTTTGTTTGCTTTTATGTCATAATTATATTACAACATCTGATGCTCTAAAAGCACTAGAGACTTACACCACATTACTGATTCAGACTCTTCAGGCTTTAATGGATTATCATACTCAAACTCTTTGTAGATTAACACCATCAAATGCAGAGTCAAATTCAAGTGTGACTCTAACTCCAACAACGCCCTAAGATGCAATCATGCACGCTTAACCCTGAAACCATACCCCCCCCCCCCCAAATTTGATGTTGCTTTAAAGAAATCTGTTAAAGAAACTTCTTAGTGAATTACAAAGGTTTTATAGATGGTGATCTCTGCTTTGTTCTAGGAATGAGGACTTCCACCTGTTTCTGATGATGGGAGCTGGAGCCTGTCCCTTTTAAGAGCTTGATCCTTCTTGATCTCTTTGATGTAACTTGACCTAACAGTTCCAGCGAGAAGAATTTGATGATTTTGGATGGGCTCTTTTAACTAGCTGCGTAGGAGATATGAGAATTGAGCAAAATGAGTAGAGCCAAAAGTAAGGATGGATAAAACTAGGTTAGAAAAACTGTCGATGAAGTCAACATGAAACACCAGTTGCAGCTCATGTTACTTCTGTAATCTGACACGTTTCCACATGAAACAAGATATTCAATTGGGAAAATAAAATGCAGGAGATGGATTAGTTTGTGAAAAGTGGGCATTACATAATAACCAGAATGATGCCAGGTGGTTAAAGTAAGGGCTTTTATATATGGACTTTTAGTTTGTAGTGTTGTCTTCCTGTTTCCTGTTAAACTTTGTGATTTAATGATTGTTCTCATCTGTGTCTTGTTACCCTGGTTAGTCCTTATGCATTTAAGCCACTGGCTGCATCTGAAATTACATTCTTCCATGAGAAAAACAGCATGTGACAAAAGAAGTATGTCCTTATTCACAGTACTCATAAAAGAGTAGACAAAACGTACCTGGATAACCTATATGGAGAGACTCTGAAGTGTGTATATGATAGGCACTTTTTTAGCTTAATTTACCTTAACTGAACAGCTTCGGAGTCATTGGAATTGTTATATGACTTTTTTCGGGTTGAATGGTGATCTTCTCGCAACCCCCCTAGCGCCTGTGAGCGGAAAAAACACCCTTGCAACTTTGGGCCGCCGGCCTCAGCGTCAGGAAGTATCGCGTGATATCAGGTCTTGCGATGTAACGAATTGCTTTACGGCACTGCACACATACATTTATATGCTAGCCTTCTGTGTATCATACACTGTAAAAAATAATTCTGTGGCTTAGTAAATATTACAGAAATTTTTAACTTTATTAACTTAATAAAATCTCTGTATATCGTTTACTTGATTGTTTGAGTTAAACATACCAAAATAATTGAGTAAAAATCCAACAGTTAATTTTATCTAAAATTTACAGATATATTTAAGTTTTTTTCAATAAAATAATTTAGTATTTGACTAACCAATTATTTCTTTATAATATACTTAATATATATGTGAAATTTCTATCAAAATATTTGAGAATGTTTAATAATTTACATATATATTTAAGTTTTTTTCAATAAAATAATTTAGTATTTGACTAACCAATTATTTCTTTATAATATACTTAATATATATGTGAAATTTCTATCAAAATATTTGAGAATGTTTAATTAAACTGATCTGTTTCAAGAAACAAAAAAAATTACTTAATTCAAATCAATATTATTAATATATTTAACACGCTCTTAAAATTGAGTAAGTTTACTCAATTAAAACAATGCCCCCCCCCCCCCCCCCCCCCTCCCGCAGGACGGCGGTATGAAGTTCAAAGTTCACCCGCAGAGCGCGAGTCTGTCTCCGGCACGAGGACCAGCGCAGATTCGGTGGATATTGGATAACAGAGTGGTTGATTACACTTAAATTAGGCTACCTGAATGTTTAAATATTTCATTTTTACTTGTTAAATAAGTTTAAATGCAGGCAATATTGTATACATGAAAAAACAGTCTAAAATGTGCTGTATTGCTGTACTCATTGAAAATAAAGGCCAATGTAATGTATAATGGTGGTTGTCTGGAGTACTATTTTACAAAGGTTTAGAGAAAATAAAATAGTTAATATTACTCATTAATAAAAACAGTTAATATTACTCATAAATATTGTTTTTTTAATGTTTAAATGTTAAATTATTTCTACTCAATTTTATTTGTTAATGTACCAGATGCAGTTACTCAGATTTACTTAATTTTTTTACTTGCATTTACTCAATTCATACAGTATATTTCATTGATTTCACAGCTTTAAAATGTACTAAATTTTTTTGAGTGTAAAAATGTTTCACCAATAAAATTGAGTAAATAATAGTTAAACTTTTTACAGTGTACACACCTCAGTGGACATGGCTCCGTGCGTTCGCCGGGTTCTTTGAAAACAAATGCACATGATCAGAGGGAGAAGATGGGAGGGGGGAGAGTATTCATAGTGACATATTCAATAGTCAAATATCTATTCCGAAGCTGTAGGGGGAGCTCTATAGAGAAACCCGTGAGAAAAAGGCGAGAAAACAGCGAAGAAATTGCCAAAACTGCATAGCGCTGCTTTAATATCCCATGAGGCCATGGGAGAGGATTTGTGAATATTTTGGGGATATTTAATTTAATTTTATCAATCAATAAATTCCACTAGAAACAAACCTTGTTGTATTATTTTAATTTAATACTGTGAAGCTGCTTTGATACAATCTGTATTGTGAAAAGTGCTATACAAATATACTTGACTTGACTTGACTTGACTTGACTTGACTTGAATGACCCTAGTAAGCCATGTGACAATAACGACAAGGTGGATGTACTGTAATATGTCTGGATTACTTTACTACACACATTCATACTATATAGGACATACTTTTTTAGCGGTCATGAAGTACCTATGCAAGAGAGTATGCGATTTCAGGCGCAGCCATTGTGTTTCCAGTGTTCACAGTCAGGTCTTGCCCTGGATGTGCCGTCATGTGCTCAGTTTCATTGCCTGTGTTCCTCTGTTTCCTGGTTCTTGTGTTTATTTTGTTATTATTGTTATTAAATAAATGTTTGTCTTCAGTTGGATCCTGCTCTCGCTCGTGTCTGAGGCCCTGTTTACATCTGGCATTAAGAGGCGTATTGGTCGATCGGCTCACAAGTGGACGACGCTAAATACTGGTGTAAACGGGGTCTAGTAGTTTTGAGCTTGTCCTCTTCCAGAGGTAGATGAAAACACATGCGTTTGAATGGCCACAAAAGACCGCCTGCTGACCTAATGAGTAAACATCATGGGAAATGCTAGCCTGGCAAGCCAGACCTACATCAAGATGTTAGGTCTGGCAACTCACCATAGACACGGCTAAATGTCTGTCTTTCAAATTCCCTCTGCACGCAATAGGACAGCGCTTCAACCAACCAGAGCGTTTTCCCACCAGCGGAGCTAGTTGATAGATTCAACTTTTGCCATATCTGGCCGGCAAAACTACGAACACATCTTCCTTTTTTAAGAATGACTTCAGTGCCGTTCTTTGCTCTTTTCTCAAAGAAAAACTTAACTCCAAGTCCTCCAGAGTCGCGGCCAAAGCCGATTCGACAGACTGTTCTCCAGCAACAGCCGCCATTCTTTGTTTTCAAGTAGCAGGGAAACGTCGCAACTCTGTCACCATTATTTTAAGCCCGCCCCGCCTACTTTATACATAATGTGATTGGCCTGACCTAATTTTGTTTTTTTCCAGCTCGAAAGTCAATGGAGAGTTGCTAGACTACCCTGGCTGCAAAATAAATTTTGCTGCCGCTAGGGTGCGTCTAGATTTCTAGGCTAGGAAAATGCGCTAGCCAGACGGGATTTACATTTTGTCTGCTGAAGTCCTAAAGGCTCGTTCATACCAAGAACGATAACTATATTAGTGTCCACACCAGCGGACGATATCTTTAAATGCATTGTTACATTTAAATGCTCAAGCAGGATGGATTCTGATTGGCTGTCAGTGTTTTTATCGCTCATCAGCTGGATAAAATCGTTCTGAAAGTGATTACAATAATATAATTTCTCTATGCCGTTATCGTTATAGTTGTGGTGTGAACTCTGCTATTCTTTAATATTGAGATATAAACAGAGCCTGAGTTCACAAGACATTACAACATCATCTTATCACTTGGGCAGAACCCTCAAAGGGACATCTTTGTGCCATAAGAACTATTCTTAGTAGTTCCTTAAGGGTACTATTACTCTAAAAAGGCAATAATAGTAATTTTCAATATTTTAAAGTGTAGGTAAGGTACAAAAGTTTTGCCTTTAAGAGCACTCCCCCAGTGACAAGCAGTCGGACCAGGTATAATCTTTTCACACGTTTAAGTCCTCACAGTGCACCAATATAGGGTCAGAAAATATCTTTCTCCATTGATGGCAGTGTGTAGGAATGTATTCTGATGATTTTTTTCACAAGCAACATTAAATCTCAGATATTTAATTTTATATAAATTTATATATCAGATATAAAACTTTATTTAGGTTTTACCACTGACTGATTGTTGTAAGAAACGGGCATATTTCCCCCTATGTTGCCATTCATGTCACAGCTCAGAACAGTCACTATAATGAAGGTAAATTACCTTATGATTCCATTTTATTGGAAAAGCTAACTTGAAATTTTGTGCATCAATGAATGGTGGTGCACAAGACCAGAAACACACATAAAATAAACAGGGTCTTCACTTTCTTTCTCTCACACTCTTTGTGATGTTTGATTATAATTAACCTGAATGCTAAGCATGATGGTCCTGCCAAGCAAGAGTTTAGTGAAACCTGAGGATGGCATGTGCAACTGATAGGAGATAACAGACAGCCTTTGACTTTGACAGGGTCAGAGAGAGGGGGTTAGAGAGGAACATGAAGCATCAGAGCTCCTGGGTAACTTTCAATTAATCTTAGATTGACTCACTTGGACCAGCACAAGAGACATCTTACAGCGATGAGTTACTGCAGAGATCTGCTCATTCCTGTGATGAGTAACTCCCACAGCAGTAACGTTCTCCCCGATGTCGTGTCACCACGTGTGACGGGGCCCCCGGAGAAGGTGTAGCAGAAGTGAAGATCCATCTGTGAGTGATTTAATGACTGCAGTTCCAGAGATGATGTGTAATAAAATGGGAGGTATGGGTCAAAGTGACTCAACTCAATCAGGGACAGACCCTTCTGAGTCCACCACATGCTCTAATCTCAACAAACATCTGTTTGAAGTTCCTCAATGAAAGCCATCAGTCCTGCTGGTGTGACCTCATGTAGGACGACCACCTCCTTCTGTTGCTCATGAAGAACCGTGTGACGTGCGCTGTACATCCGCTGCATTTTTCCATACTGTCCCCACAACTGAATTTTTTTAGAGGATAGTTCACCCAGAAATGGGAATTGTGTCATGATTTACTCACCCTCTTGTCTTTCCAAACCCACCTGAACTTCTTCTGTAGAAAGCCTGTGCTTCTCTCGCTTTTCAAGCAATAGACCTCAGTCAGTTTAGACAGCATATTGAATTTACACAGATAAAAACGAGGCTATGAGTGATAGACTTACAGTCTTGCATACATTGTGTAAAGATTCGCCTTCTCGATGTCATCACGCACGTCGTTAAACACGGCAAACGATGATTAGTCAAGAAGCGTGAAGTCTGACATGTTTCTTGTCCACGACACAACAAGAATTTAGGAGTCAAAATCTGACACAGTTATTATTGTAACATACAAAATAATAGTGTAGTCTGAACCCGGCATTAGGCTGCCTTATATACTGTATCCAGGTTTTCCAAGACTGTGGGAACCCTGGTTCTTCCATGAAAAAAAATGAAAAAAAAAAAAAAAAATTGTGTCCAATTTTAAATCATTTCACAACCTCATTAAAGGGTTAGTTCACGCAAAAAAAAATGAAATTTCTGTCATTAATTACTCTCCCTCATGTCGTTCCAAACCCGTAAGACCTTCGTTCATCCCCTGAACACAAACAAAGATATTTTTTATGAAATCCGAGAGGTTTCTGACCCTTCATAGACTGTAACATCATTGCAACCTTTAAGGCCAAGAAAGGTAGTAAAGACATTGTTAAAATAATTAATTGGACGGTTCAACCTTTAAGCGACAAGAATACTTTTTGTGAGCAAACCCCCCCAAATAACGACTTTATTCAACTATTTCTTCCATGTCCTTCTCCTTTTGCTATTGACGTTTGCCATGTCCAAATACCCACACTTGTGGTCTTGGCCACTTGAGAGCGAGTGCACGCGACAGGAAGTAAGTGCGCAAGACTGTCACATGTCTTAGAAATGCCAAAACGCAGTGCCCTTAATGCACACTAAACCCACACTATCACTATGCGTATCCCATCATGCATTATGTTCAGGAACTCATGTGCCCCGAAATCATGAGATGTCGAGGAAAACATTCCACTGTAATTTAAATTAATTAGATACATATATTTTGGTAGTAAAAACATAAAAGTGTTGCACATTTTATTGGTGCAAAGATGAATATGGTGTGTGTAGACCTATTTTGTACAACATTTGCAACTGTTTTATCCCTTAATTAGAAGCACCGCAGTTTTAAATGTGTGTCTTCTGTTAGTTACATAGCGACTTCTGAACAGGCATGTAGAAGTTTATGTTAAAATGCAAAGTATTGAAAATATAATAAATAAAAGCTCTGTAAACACATGCAAGACTAATAGTGTGTCCCATTGAGTAATCAAAAGTTCTACACACACTTGCAGTCTTTACGCCTACTTGAACATATGGGCCAAATAGACGAAATACGTCATGCAAGTGGTCAAGTGGCCAAGACCACAAGTGTGGGTATTTGGACATGGCAAGGTTGAACCGTCAAATCAACTATTTTAACAATGTCTTTGGCCTTGAAGGTTGCAATGATGTTACAGTCTATGGAGGGTCAGAAACCTTGTGGTCAAGTGGGTAACTGGACAAGGCAGTAGTGTAAACAGTGCAGTGCTTCCTGGTTCTGTGTCAGAACGCTGCCTCGCTATTGGCCGACGCTGGTCATGTGAGCGTGATGCTGACGCAGAAACTTGCCAATAATGAGCCGTGGAACTGTGTTTATCTCGGTGTTGACTAAAATAAATAAATTTCCCTGCATAACTCTTTCTCTTTGTGGATTTGCGGCATACGGCAGCAAAACGTGACAATCACAGCATGATTTAATATGTACTTCTTAATGGGCAATATTTCACTACTATTGGTTTACTATTATTAGAGTGACAGTATTTTCTGTTATAAAAAGTTGACACTGAAAAATACACATGAAAATGTATTGTAAAAATGTATTATTGTGGCATCTGAAAGCAAGTTTTTTTTTTTTACAAATATATATATTAATGATATATATATATTTTTTTAACCCTCTGGTGCTGGTAATTTTTAATTCAAACGAATGTTCTATATTTTAGTTTGATAATGTTTTTTATTTAAAATTTTGTATTTTATGGTACTAAATTATATTTCCGCTGTTTTTATGATCCATTTATTCACTTTTTGAGCATAGACCTGAAAAAAAAAGTCCAACTTAAACTGTCATAAATCTTGAATGCTTTAAAGCACAGACCTTAAGTTTGATTCCTTTTCAAAGACCACACTTGGCAGATTATTGCTGAAGTGAAACAAAGTTAAACTTTAAAAAAAGTTACAGAATTTTACGTTTATTGTTGTGATTTTTTTTATATGAAATATGTTTAACGCAAGTTGTGTTCAAAATCTTCGAATCATGACCATGATTTATTTATTTATTTTTTGTTCACACCATAGCAAGAGCCAAAACCTTAACCAAGTATCCTACCATTCCGATGAAAAAAAAAGGTATTTTTTTCGACCAAAAGTGACTGAAGAGCACCAGAGACACTTAATTGGTGTGGCAGTAGCAGGCTACTAGTGGCTGTATGAAATCATTCCTCAAGTTCCCACAGGTGTCCTCCTAACCACAGATGTAGACAACCAGATCACATTTGACAATTACATGTCCAAACACTTTATTATCAACTGTAATAAGATTTTTTTTTTTTTTTTTTTTTTTGGAGCCATCGTTAGACGGACCTACCTTCGGGTTTGAGTGTTTAATGGTTCACGTCTGAATGAAGTGTGACTGGACTATTCTTCAAGTGTTTAGCATCTGAACAAAAGAAGTCTGTCGGTAACTGAAGGAATGAATCGACGCCAATGGTCGAGTTCCCCCGCACTGCATGCATAAAAGTGAAAGCACTGGTCTGAAACAACAGGCTTGTGTAAAGTTAAGTGTCGCGTTAACACCAGCCACTTGACACCCTTTTATCCCACCGCGCGCTCAATGGCCGAAGCAGGAATCCAGCGAACCATTACATTAACGCGATGTGTGAAACACTTAATGAAGACATTGTAAAGGGAGAGAGAAAGGTCTCGAGGTAAAATAAGCAAAGATAGATGGATGGACAAAGCTGTGGTAAGGAAAAGTGTAAGTTTGTTAATTTTTTTTTTTTTGACTGACACCAATTATACCAGTATAAAATAATGCAACATTTAATTTGCCCACAAAAAGGAGCGTTCGGTGCGGGTTTCCCTTCCGACTCCAAATATACAGCAGAGGGAAAGTCTGAAGGGTCTTCGTGAGGGTGGAGGAGTGATGACTGACTCCTTTGATCTTCAGAGGCCCTCGTCAACAGACTCCAGTTGATAAAAAAGGCGCGGAATCTCTTAAAGTAGGCTACACTGACAAAAATACCCGCACAACTTAGACAAGTTTGTGTTCCCATTAT
This sequence comes from Scardinius erythrophthalmus, assembly GCF_964197995.2. NCBI lineage: Eukaryota > Metazoa > Chordata > Actinopteri > Cypriniformes > Leuciscidae > Scardinius > Scardinius erythrophthalmus. Next base: position 65,956,469 of record NC_138221.1, on the reverse strand, counting down.
GAAAGTAAAAAAGTTTGTTCTCACAAGACTGCAGATTATAGGTAGCTGGACCTGTAATAGACACACACAGAGAAAAAAAAAAAAGAAAAAAAAAAAGGCTGGATTGTTTCAACCCATGTTTGGGTCAAATGCTATGGAGAAAATTACCGTTGGGTTTAAAAATTAAACTAAAACATTTAAACCAATAGTTGGATTTGCTAATTTTGTTTATTTTTTGGGTCAAATGTGGACAAAATATTAACTAAAACATTTAAACCAACGGTTGGATTTGATGATATTGTTTATTTTTTGGGTCAAAAATGGACAAAAGCAACCATTGGGTTTAAAATTCTAATTTTTAAAACATGTAAACCAACAGTTCGATTTGTCCAAATTTGACCCAAACATAGGTTGAAACAACCCAGCATTTTTAGAGTGCATATTTTTAGTTTATATGTTTTATTTAAAGCGACATTTAGTCACCAAATAATACATTGTAAAATGTAAATTATAGGCTAACAAAACTATACACCAATAATAAAGTAGCCACCGCTGCTTGTAAATTCTCACGCTATTTGTTGTATATTTACTATATTTATATAGAATTGTTTCCAATCCACAAGAGTCAAGTGTCAGAAAAGTCTTATTCTCACTCTATAAATTCGCGTGGATTAAGAAAACGGCATTTCAATGCCAATAAAAAACGACCACATCAAGAAAAATATCGCAGATCAAAAGAACCAAACTATGAGCAATTTTTTTTATTTTTTTCTTCAATAAATGAAAAGGATAGAAATGAGCGCGACTGGATCACGCCCCTCCACAGCGATTGGTTCACGGGAAAGAGAGCAGGGTTAAAACCCAGAGCGGGTTAAACACACAGGTATTGAACAGAAGAGCACGCAACAGTCAGAGGAGTTTCATGGCAGTGGAGGAAGCTGTGTATTAAGTATTTAAAAGAAAAGGAAGAAAAGCTTTAAAGGACCTCTAAGTTTTGCACTGAGAAAGCTCACCTGTTCCACTCTTTTTTGGCTTTGTGTAACTGCGCTTTAGATTATTATTTTATTTTTATTTTATTTTTGTTGGTGCAGATTTTCTGCAGCATCTCAGGATTTGGAGGAGCGCGTGATGAAGTGCAGGGCGTCGCAGAGGAGCGTGCGGGTGATGAGCGTCGTTCAATGGGCTGTGATGCTGGGATTGATCCAGTGCGGCGCGCTCGACGCGCGGAGGTTCCGCGGAGGTCGAAACCCGCAGCCACGACGCGTGCTCCCCTCCGCACAGTCCCGCGACCGCGCCGAAACCACCGAGAGCTTCTCACTGGATTTCACAGCCGTGGAAGAAAACATGGACAACTTCATGACTCAGGTGAAGAACCTCGCGCAGTCTCTGTACCCGTGCTCGGCGCAGAAGCTCGACTACGACATGAAGTTACATTTCCTGGAGAATACATCAGTCACCTGTAACGACGGGACCCCAGCAGGGTAAGAAAACACGCCGGTTACAATAACAAACGTTAGGTTACATGACAGTGGGATGCTTATGTTGGACCGTATTTGGGCATCACAGGCGCGTGCGGCATCATCTAGGCGCGCGCCGACTCGCACCATATAATCTCGAGCGGTATTGTTGCGACCTTACAGTAAAACTGACTGAGCCATCGCTGTCAGAACTTATACAGTATAAGTTCCTTTCATTGTCAGAAGAGGCATATTATTATGAGTCTACTTCCAGTAACAATGGTATTTTAAACTATAAGCGTGTTATGGCTACCATTGTACAGTAGTCAACATTTGAAATGAATCAAAACCTTTCATCAAAGTTATATGAATTTTGAACAATACCCGTTCTTGTCTTAGGACAACTTGATGAACTTTTTTGATCCACTTCAAGTGTTGACTACTGTAGTTTTTACACCTAAAAAAAAAAAAAGAACATAATTACACTGTAAAGGTTCTTTATTGGCTTCTGTGGTTCCAAGAAGAACCTTTAACATCCATGGAACCTTTCCATTGAACAAAAGGTTCTTTAGATGATTAAAATGTTCTTCACACTATGCAAAAAATAGTTCTTTTGAAACTGTTAACTGAAATGTTATTTGGGGAACCAAAAATCATGCCATTGCTTGAACCTTTTTTCCCACCTTGTTACAATAATTTCTGTCATTGCTTCCTGATTTTAGTTGGAGTTTAAACTCCAAGCGCTTAAGAAAAAGCTTTGACTTTTATGCATTACATTGGTTTATGGCATCAATAAAATGAGTGAATTAAGATATAAATGAATTGCGATGAGTGTGTTCTCCAGTACAGTCTAAGCATCTCCTAAAAGGGTTTTGACACACATGAAAGACAGTGACCTGAAAGTTTCATTGTTAGGTAAAATCAGGTTTTAAAGCAATATTACTATACCAATCCAATAATACAAATGTAAGGTGTTGTCAGAGCAAGTTGAGCTGTTCAGGATCAGGTTGAGAAAGACTATAGCGAGAGAATCACCTGGAATAAACAGTAATACAGTGACAGGTGGGCAGGGCTTGAGTACAGTAAGAGGCAAATATGTGCTCTAACGTGATCTATTGTGTCTGCTTGTGAGATGATTTCATGTGCACCTGCCACTGCTGATCATTCAGAATTTATATCTATTTTACTTTTGTTACAATCAGAGAAAAATCTGTGTCTCGGCAAACATCAGAACAAGCCCAAAAGCACCATGACATAGCATGTCGTCCCTTGAGTATTTGCCGATCATTGTTGGTTTTTCAATGATCAATTCACATCCCTCCCCCTCCTCAACCCCCAAGTGTTGAAGTGTTTTGTTGTTGACCCCACTCTAGTATAAACTCAATTCAAGACTGAGATCAAAACAACACAAGCTAATTGGCTAAAATACCCAATTACTAGGATATCTATCTATCTATCTATCTATCTATCTATCTATCTATCTATCTATCTATCTATCTATCTATCTATCTATCTATCTATCTATCTATCTATCTATCTATCTATCTATCTATCTATCTATCTATCTATCTATCTATCTATCTATCTATCTATCTATCTATCTGTGTGTAATTCTAATGAAAGATAATGAAAGCATATGCTTGATTGTCATGTTTTGTGATATTTAGACAGTATATTACTTGGGTTTAGACACTACAAAATGACTGCCATGTGCTTTATTTACAATATCAATAATTGATTACACGGTAAAAAAAGAAGTTATTGCCTTAATTTAAGTACAATCAACTTGGATGTTTAAGTCAAATCAACTTAAATTACATTAAACACTTATGAATGAGTGAACTGAATCTTGTAAAGCTTTCATCTAAAAAAAGATGAAAATTGCTTAACTTGTTTTGATGAGTTAAAACAATGTAAAAAACATTTGTCATAACTTATTGATCATATGGTTTTTTTACAGTGTACATTATTTACCATGTGAATAATTGATTAGGCACCAGACACATCATGACATGACATACCTGAGCCTCTGCTGTCGTAAATGTAAATCTTAAGCACTGAAGTAAAAAATCTAGACTCTTGTAAAAAGTAAAAGTGGGGACAGATGTTCAGAAGTAAAAAAAAAAAACAAACAAAAAAACAGCTTGCGTGTAAGTACTCTTTCCTTGACAATATCATGTGTAGGCTGATGTTGACAGTGCTAAATAATCTATAACAACAGTGATATCTATATAGGATAAATCTTGTAAACCTGTTTTTTTATCCTGCACATCTTGTGAAGAAAACCCTGATCTTTTTGACTCTTGCTATAGAGTGAACAAACTCACACTATGATCCTTTATATAAAACTTTGATATGCCTTATATTCATACAAATCTGCTGCTATAATGATTGTTACATTCAAAAACCATTTATATGAAGCAGTTTTAGCATATTTAATGCATATCACTTTTATGCACATCACAGTGTTTTGGAGTTAAAGAATATTAACAGAGAAATGGATTTTCATATGTCTTCATTTGTAATTGACAATTTTTATGGTGCATGCAAACTATAAGCATAAGATATGAATAGCTGGATATAGGCAATCTGTTTTCTTGTAAAATCCTAATGTTCCAAGTTAGGAATCATGTAATCACTATGCTTGAGAGGTTCTGTGTGTGAAACTCCTAGATACTGCAGAAAGCCTTTAGGATCAGGCTTATCCTAATTTTCCAGCATTTATAAAAACATTTACTGAATGCGTTAAGTTTATGAGTGCTTGCAGCCATAGCTTTATAAGCTGTAATGCAGTGAAACATAAATTTTTTACCGTGTAAGTAGTGGTGAGGTGGGTAATAGTGAGAAATGTACACCATATGCCAGAAATGTGGTCACCAGTGGCATAAATTGGATGCAAATTAAAGCTGTCTTTAATTATGGCAGACTGATGCCCCTCAGAGCAACAAGCGGAGCTTTTCTCACACAAGCAACGAGAGACTGAAGTTTGTGTTTATGCAATATCTGAACGCCCTCTTGTGGATACGGTGAACATCACAGATAGCCACGAAAACCTCTCAGTCCATCATCCATTGTGGAAAAATAAGTTACTTATTATGAAATAATATACTTTTAACCAATATTTTAAGTGCGAACCAAATGCAATGTTTTCAGACACTTAATTGCATATTTATTGCAATGTAGTTTTAATATAGTTTTAAATGGACTATTTACATTTTGTTTGACCCACTTAAGTACATCTTTATGTGTAATTTCATAATTCTGTTGAAATATGGTTTAACTGTACTGTTGAATGTACTGCCCAGCATTTATGGTGCACTAAAACATACTTTAATGTAATTTCTATTGAAACTGTGTGTCATGTTTACATATGTTTGTAATTAATACACATTTGGAATGAAGTTGTGATTTAGTATAAATGAAATATTTTAACTTTAAATGTAATATCCAATAACAAGTACAAGTACTTTGCACATGCTTTAGTATGTTAGTCAACACATCAAATTAAGGCTATTTCTTTAAAACACGACAAAATATTAAAACATTATGAATCAAAATGTACTTTAAGGCCAAATTTGTAATTTGACATTACAGGATTCACTTTTTTTTACAGGGTTACATTTTTGGGTGAACTGTCCCTTTAGTACACTTCATTTTCATTAAAATTGTATATAAGTACTAAGTAATATTAAGCAACTACATGTTCTTACTATAGGGTTAGGCTAGGATTAGGTTGCATGTAATATGCATAATTTATTGTAATTACTATGGTAAGTACATGTAACAAGGACACTAAAATAAAGTGTTACCTTTTTTAAGATCTGAAGTGCACTACAATTCAAGTACATGCACATTCAATTAATCACACTCTGTGAGACTTTCATTCTGCTTTATATCCATTCATTGTTTTTTTTTTAGGATTAGACTCATATGTTGTTGATATAATGCTGACAATAACTGCTTATATCTTGAGAAACTGTTCAATTCAGACCTATTTAAACTGAATTGTTATTTGAATTGATGTATGTAAGAACTGATGGCAGTGCTGTGCACATAAGTATAGGTTTAATGGTTGTCTGCTTTGCTGTAGGTACTACCTGAAGGAGTCCAAAGGAAGCAGAAGGTGGTTAATATTTCTGGAGGGTAAGTGTGATGCTTTCAGTCATCAGAAGAATTTCTTCACTGACCGTTGTGTGTACATGTGATGCTGAACGTGTGTCCTCTGTGCAGGAGGCTGGTACTGCTTCAACAAAGAGAACTGCGACAGCAGATACGAGACCATGAGGAGGCTCATGAGCTCATCCAAATGGCCACAAACCAAGACAGGTTAGAGATGCCAACAGTCTGTCAACAGTGGTTTCATTGCTTATAGTATCGGTATTCGCACCAAAAGACTTTAGCTACACAGAAAGACATTGCAACGCGCAATATGGCGGAATAAGCCCCGCCTACTAAATAAGAGCCAATCACCAGTTGGTAACGTCATTGCATCACTGCAGCTGCCTTTGATTTGCATGATTTGAGTGTTTAAAGATAAAATTGATGAGATAGTTGTTGTTCCATTGTCGATTTCAATATGAAATTTATTCGTACGTTGGTTGAAGAGCTTTGGAAAATGTGATGTTTCCCCATTCAAAGAGATATTAGGAGGTGTATTCGCATGACTGAAGTAGCTGAGGGGTTTCAAAGATGGCCGACCGACTATCCTTAAATGGACTTTGTTGAGACTCAGGCCAAATTTTTGGCACGATAAACACACATAAACTAGATTTCAAAACAATTATAGAAAGATCATTCTCATTTCTGTTATTTTGCATTATCTCATAGTTATATCTTTGTTTTAACTTCAGGCACAGGAATACTGTCTTCACTTCCAGAGGAAAACCCACACTGGTGGAATGCCAACATGGTGTGAGTATCTCTCTGTAAATACTTGTGTAAATGATACTCTTTTTCTTCGCTTGAGATGAAACAGGGTGGTTTTCATGACGGTTACGCTGGCACAAATTTGGACCTGAAGTCTTTGTGTTTATGACTTTTCAGGTTCATCCCATACTGCTCGAGTGATGTATGGAGTGGAGCCACACCAAAAACTGATCAAAGTAAGACTCAAAATATATATAAAAGATTATATATTGTGTACTATGTTATATAGAATGGTCCAAATGCCAGTGAAACCACATTGGAAAGATTATTTTACTTTAACCTTGAAAAAAGAATGCAAGAGAATTTGATGTACTGAATGATGTACTAAATATAATAGGAATGCCAAATATAAGATTTTCACTAGAAGGCCCAGACTTACGGATACACTGCCATTCAAAAGTTTAGAATAATATAAATATAAATAGAAAAGAGATGTTTTAAATTATTATAATATTCTATGTGAATATATGTTAAAATGTAATTTATTCCTGTGATCAAAGCTGAATTTTCAGCATCATTACTTAAGTCTTCAGTGTCACATGATCCTTCAGAAATCACTCTAATATGATGATGCATTTGAAGAAACATTTATGATTATTATCGAAGTTGAAAACAGCTTCATATTTCACTTGGAACCAAGATTTTGATGAATAGAAAAGTTCAAAAGAACAGCATGTATGTGAAATAGAAATCTATTTGTAACATTATAAATGTCTTTGTCACTTTTTAGCAATTTAATGCATCTTTGCTGATTCTGAATAAAAGTTCAATGTTAATATCTTGAATGAGGCACTTATAGAGCGCTTTCATATATACTACTGTACACCCAAAGTGCTTTACAATCATAATTTGTAAATCTTAATGACCCAAAACCTTTGGTTTGCACATCACAGTGCCAATATATTACCACTTTATACCATCACTGTAGTAGTACAGTAGGATGCTATAGTTTTCTTGTAGTGGACATCTAACAACAACTGGTTTCACAAAGATAGACTTTGACTATGGCTTAGATATAGTAGATAGTCAGACTTCAGATAGACATCAAAATCAGACCGTTGCACAAAGCACTTAAGACTCTGACTATCTTAAGTAGGACTACGCTACACTGCAATGCATTCTGGGTAAAATAAGACACTTTTCAAAACAAAAAACATGGTGGTTCGAGTAAGCACATTCAACTGCTCAGTGCAATTTACCCCAGTGGAAAATATGTGTTTGTTGGAGGAGTATAACAGTTACAAGGACATTTTACTTGGGGAAATTTAGCGGAGAATGTAGTAACAAGAAGAAATGTTTAAATTATGAGCAATTTTCCCTTTTCTTTTGGCTGTTTGTAATGTAACTGATTGTTACGGCGGGTTGCCAAGGTCACATAGAGTCTTAGACCTAAGTTAGCCTGGGGGTAAGGTGTCTAATTTTTTTGGTCTAAATTAAAGGGTTAGTTCACCCAAAAATGAAAATTATGTCATTAATGACTCACCCTCATGTCGTTCCAAGCCGGTAAGACCTCCGTTCATCTTCGAAACACAGTTTAAGATATTTTAGATTTAGTCTGAGAGCTTTCTGTTCCTCCATTGAAAGTCAATGGACGGCATACTGTCCATGTCCAGAAAGGCAATACAGACATCATCAAAGTAGTCCATGTGACATCAGTGGCTCAATCTTAAGTTTATCAAGCGACGAGAATACTTTTTGTGCGCAAAAAGTAAACAAAAATAACGACTTTATTCCACTATTTATTTCCTTGTCTCTGGGCCTCGAGCTATTTCACGTAGTGTTTTTGCGCAGCGCGTCTGCGTTGTACGTCTCACGTAGGCTCACTATTGGCTGACGCTGGTCATGTGTGATGCGTGTGACGTACAATACAGACGCACTACGCAAAAATACTACGTGAACTCACTCGAGGCCCAGAGAGAAGGAAATGAATAGTGGAATAAAGTCGCTATTTTTGTTTACTTTTTGCGCACAAAAAGTATTCTCGTCGCTTGATAAACTTAAGATTGAGCCACTGATGTCACATGGACTACTTTGATGATGTCTGTAGGCCTACTGCCTTTCTGGACATGGACAGTATGCCGTCCATTGACTTTCAATGGAGGAACAGAAAGCTCTCAGACTAAATCTAAAATATCTTAAACTGTGTTTCGAAGATGACCGGTCTAAAATAGCTTTGTGAAACCGGCCCCTGATCTTTTTTTATAACTGTTATGAGCTAGTTAGCACTGGCCGTTCATTAATCGGTTGGTTATTGTGTACAGATGACTATGCATTCATGGGTTCACTGATCATAAAGGAAGTGGTGAAGGACCTGCTCACCAAGGGTCTGGACAATGCCAAGATCCTGCTGTTAGCGGGAAGCAGGTGAGTCCACAATACAGACCATAGTTTCTGACTCCGATGTCTGCAACGGATGTCGACTAAGTGTGTGTGTCTTGTGCGCAGCGCGGGCGGCACTGGGGTGTTGCTGAACGTGGACCCAGTATCTGAGCTCCTGGAGGAGTTGGGTCACACCAACATCCAGGTCAGGGGTCTGGCTGATTCTGGCTGGTTCTTGGACAACAAACAGTACCGCTGCACTGACTGTGTGGACACCATCAACTGTGCGCCCACAGAGGTCATCAAGAGAGGAATCAAGTAAGAATATCACACTTGTCATTAAAGGTAGGGTAGGCATCTTTGGAGACGCTAGCGATAGCAAGTTAGCTTTGAAAGCATGAGATCCCACTGTCTCTTCAGAGCGTCTGCAATGTCAAAAGACATGGGGCCCTATCATACACATGGCGCAATGCAGCGCCAGGCGCGACGTGAGTGGTTTTTGCTAGTTTCAGTCCGACGCATTTTTCATTTTTACGTCCTGGTCTGAAAACGAGGTGTGTTCAGGCGCATTGTTGGCGCGTTGCTATTTTGAGGCAACTGAAATTGATTGGCCAACAAAAACCTGGTCTAAAGTCAATGGCACAATTTATTTATTTTTTCTTCCACAACGTGCGTACACTCTGCTTATTACACACACAGGCACTTGTCAGCACACAAACATGCCATGATTACAATGTAAAAGATTATTGTTGTGTACATAAAGATATGGTGGAATCCGGCTTGTCTCGTAGATGGTCTGCTTGCACACTTTTACCTTGCGCACGAGTCAAATTCCACTATCAAATTCCTCCATGTAAATAGCGAATCCGCCATGGCGCGAGTGCAACTGGCTTTTAAAGAGAATGGGAGATGAGACTCTTATTGGTTAATTGCACGTTATGCCCAAAACACACCCATTACTCATTAAGAGAATAGAGACAAACTTTTTAGACCATGCGCCGGGAGCGCCGACCATTTGTCCCGTCGTTAAACTAGCAAAAGTGTATTCGGGGACACCCTAAGTGCACTTGCGCCATGCGCTTAGATCCTTAAAATAAGGCCCATGAACTCACACAGCCAAAACAGAGGCTGCAAAGTGTCACGAGACAAGAGACTGTGTTAAATTAGCTCATTTCTGAAAGCACATAACATTACAATAATGATGAACGTAAACAGCTTACAGAGCTCTTACTTGTACCACCTGACTGCTGCAGATTCATTTCAGCATTGACAGTGTTGACATAAAAATGCATAAATCCGAGAAAGTCATGGGTTGCCATCTCTTAATTATGGTAGTTATGGCATGAACGCAGCATAAAATATGGCTGCTGTTTGTTTGTGGTGCTCTGTGACTGACGTCTGTCTACAACTCTGCATTGAGTGTTTCAACCAGTAACAAAAAACCTACCCTGCCTTTAACACAGACAAATTTGATCTAGCTATTGCTCATGCTTAAGATTTAGGGATTTGAACAAACCTCTAACCTTAAGAATGGTTGCATTGTAGAGTTTATGCTATCTGAATACATTGATTTTAATTGGGATGGGTTGTTGCAAGTGACTAAATGAAGTCCATTGAGAATTTCAGAGAGGTGGGTCACATAGTTCTTACAGAAATACGATTTGCTGTATTTACATAGATTTTTAAAGAGGACTTGACTCGTTCCACACCTTCTTGTACCACTATTGTATCACTAAAGTGGCTAAATCTCTGAAATGAAATAAAAAATATTTTTATACCATCGCAACTTCTTGTGAGAAGTGACCAAACTAAAGTCCTGTTCACATTCAATTCAATCACATTCAAAAATTCAATCTTTCTGCAAATTGTGGAAAAATGGCATTGGGCTGAATGAAAATGCTTATGGGTAAAAGCAGAAATAGAGTAGTACACAAGGGCATTGCTGCACAATTTTCAGTTTCTGACACTCGCTTTTCACGGCGAAGAAATTCAAATAGTATTTACGTGTTTTCAAGCAGGCATTTGGACAGCTGAGCTTTTTATCAAACAACACAGGATACAACTGCATGCAAATGTTTGTATAGTCTGAACAGACAATTTTAACAGCAGTTTATTCAAGTTAAAATGTTCATCACACCAAATATTTGTAAATATAATGTCATGAACTTCTTGTGGACAGATACTGGGGTGGTGTTGTACCTGAGCGATGCCGACAGGCTTATGAAGGAAAAGAATGGAACTGCTTCTTTGGATATAAAGTTTATCCTACCATTAAACGTGAGTACAGGCACCATCCACTAGTTCTTTACAGACACCATTGAGTTTGGTTGCTTTTTTTAACCCAGTGTGATTTTCTTTATTACAGGCCCTGTGTTTATAGTGCAGTGGCTGTTTGATGAAGCCCAGCTAACGGTGGACAACATTCATCTGACGGGTCAGCCCGTTCAAGAAGGCCAGTGGCGTTATATCCAGAATTTGGGGACGGAGCTGAGGAACACTCTGAAGGACGTCCCGTAAGTATGACCGGCCTTTCAGAGACTGAATGAGCATTCATGCTGTCTTCACAATGAAAGTTATCACTTTTTCGCTATTTCTGATGATCTGCTTTTCCCCTGCAGTGCCATGTTTGCTCCAGCTTGCCTTTCGCACGAATTCATAACAAGAAAGTAAGTGATCTCTTTGATTTTGTGCATCTCTACTTGTAGATTTAGGTGTGCTGTCAGTTCAGGAGTTTTCACTTTTCAAATTAAATAAAGAGCAATTAAAGGAGAACTCCGGTCAATTTTAACATTGAGCTAATTTTTTTGTACATTTGGAGTGCTGTCAATACAGAGAACAACGACAAAAATCGGTGTTGCCTACACCGAGTTATTCTATTTTTAAAATTTGCACCCTGTTGACTTCAATGGGGCAAGTTTTAAACCAGCTTTTAGCCTCTTAACATCCTTGATGTGTCATTACAAGTGCACAGAAAATGTGAGTGATTCCTTCAGAGTGAACACGGTGAATCTGACTGCAGTAGATGTGAAATATATGTATAAAAATTATGTTATTTAAGCCAGCGCAAATACCTGTGTTTACATCCTGTTTTCGTTTGAAGTCCAAAGTAGTCGATTGCAGAGTTCACGCGCGTGATCATAGGTAACTAAACCTATGCGCGTAAATATAAATGAAACAGTTATTACATCACATCTAAAATATAAGAGGTGTGAGATACAGATTTGCCACTGTGAATCATCCTGCACAAGTTGTGCTTACAAATGTGGTTCAGGCCGATCAGCTTGTTCTTCTTGACTGTCATTATTGAACTTTTGAGCTTGAACTGATACGGCAAACCTGATGCCATAGTTAGCGTAGTTACAGTAGTGCCGATACCCACCGATTATGGTAAGGGGCATTACATTTCCGACACATGCTCCAAGCAGTTGACCAATCAGAGCAGATGGGACTGGCTGGCCAATCAGAGCAGACTGGGACTGGTTGGCCAATCAGAGCAGATGGGACTGGTTGGCCAATCAGAGCAGACTGGGACTGGCTGGCTAATCAGAGCAGACTGGGACTGGCTGGCCAATCAGAGCAGACTGGGCTTTTCAGAAGGCAGGTTTTATAGAAACAAAAACTATAACAGACTTTTCAGACTGAGGGTGAAAACAGTTGCTGCAACAATGTAAATCGACATTTATCGAAAAAGTTTTTTTAGAACATTAAATGATGTAAACCTATTCTAGCAAGCCCACTAAAGAAAATTATGAACCTGTAAATGAGCAGAATAGGGGCCCTTAAATATGATTATTTTTTAAACTGGATATAACTGGAAAATAGTAGGGTGAGAATTCATTGAATCACATTTGAAGTGTTATTTTTCCCACTAGTCAAATGAACGGGGACACTCATTGAGTAGTTCTGCCCTCTTGTGTTTGTTGTAGTTTCTGGACCGACGTTCAAGTCAAGGGCACGTCTTTACCCAGAGCGCTCCACTGCTGGGATCGCAGTCTACAGGACAACAGCAGAAACAACAAATCCCCTCCCAAAGGCTGTCCCATGCACTTGATTGACAGCTGTCCATGGCCTCACTGCAACCCGACGTGCCCGACAATCCGAGACCAGTCGACGGGACAGGAGATGAACGTTATCCAGTTCCTCATGCACATGGGCTTCGACGTGCAGAAGATGGCCCACCAGCAGGGCATGGACCCGAGTAAACTACTGGGCATGCTCAGCAGTGGCAGCTAAATGCTAAAAGGACTCGCTCCTTTCCATCAGTCCGTTCGATACCTCCAAGCCCTTCGCCCACCTCAGCTTCGACCTCAGGCTGAGCCTTGCCTTTAGTCGGGGCTCTGTGCCAAATTTCTATGGGCTTCCATCTCCAGATCCCCTCACTAATGATCCATTTAAAAGTCCAGATTTTCTCCAGCGTATGCATTACCAATGCAGATTACCCTCACTGAGCAGCTTGGAGATGGTGGAGATGCCCAAAGCGGAGATTTGGACCGGAGCCCTTGTCAGATCCACCTCAGTTAAACCATGGGCTGCTGACTGTTCAAAAACGTTCCCAACACAGTACGGGTTAAAAGTACTGATGAAAACCATGCAAACCGGGACAGTGTACACCTGCATCTCTGCTCTTAATTTATCTTTTGGTTATAAAAGTATCACGAATGTAATCCAGTTTTACGGATCTTCAGCTGTGTTTTTTTTTTTAATCTTATTTCCTTTTGTTACCAATATATTTAGCCACAGTTTATTAGAGTTTTATATGTCCATTCAGAGAGAGCGTACGGATATTATCGATTATAGAGTTTATAATCTGTAACGCAGATTATATGAAGTACATGTAAAATATATATATATGGATCTACTCAAGACTATAAAGAATCGTATAAACAGGAACTTTGGAACAGACAGACACACACGTGTGTGGAAAGCACTGGATCACCTACTCTAAACCCAACATCATTCTTGGGGTACGGTTATTTTCTGATATAATATGACTTGATTATAATAATATTTAAAGGAATAGTCAGTCCCTTAATGGTAATAATTCTGTTATCTTTAACTAACTCCAATGTAATTCCAAACATGGATGATTTTCTTCTCCAGTCGAACACAACTGGAGAACTTTCAAAGAATGTTCAAGCTTCTGTTTCTCAATATCAACAACGTGTTTGACCATCTATACTGCCAAAAGCCAAAAAGGATATAAGAACACAATAAAAGTATCATAATAGTCATACACTATATCCCAAAATCCATTCAACTGTACCAAGAACAATAACCATACTGATAACTATATGCAACAGTCGGGTTTCAGAAGTAAAAACTCCATTCAATTTCTCCATAGGGAAATGTATTTTTAACTTATTTTTAACTTATAAACCTTTAAAGACAGCCCTACTTTGAACTGAGAGGTTGTTAATCCATGTTATTTTTTTTAAAGCCATCAGACCACGATATTTCAACTTAGTTTTAAAATAATCATGTTTAACCCTCTAGTGTTGTTCGGTCATTTTAGAGCGAAAAAATAATTTCTTCGCAATTTTACAAAAATCACTACTTCATTGGAATGGTATGAAACTCTTGTAACTTTTGCAGCAGTCACTATGTGATTTGATTCAAAAAAGTTAAATGATTGTAAAAAAAAAAAAGTCACACTTATGGTGTTTGCGCTCAAAAATGACTGCCATGGGAAATAGGCAAAAATACAGAGAATTTTTTTTTTTTGTGTACAATCTACATATCAGCCACGATACAGTAAAGAACTGCACGTGACACTAAAATATCAAGAGTGCAAAATAGACACAAAATAGTTCTTTCTCACACTAAAGGCATTAAGTTCACAGTCCTGTGCCTTTTGTCATTTCGTCCAGTTTTCAAAAACATCAAAGTTTTTCTTCACATCAAAGTTTGTAACGCTATGATTCACCTCATAGAGAAAATGAATGGAAAAAATTCTTCCGGAACCTGCGAAACTACGTCTTTATCGTTATAGTCCTTGATATGAATGGGCATTTATTCCCATTTTGCCGTAGCTATCAAATCTCATTTGGCCTTTAGCATGAGTGACGTCAAACTTTTTACATGGACACAAGTGTGAATGACGTGACGATACGGAGCACGGTATGGACAATAAGGAAGTAGTCATATGGACTACATTGTTGCCTTTTTGGAGACTTTTGGGCAGTATAAATCCACTTGTGTGTTTGTATGTAAAACAGAAGGTTGGACATTGTTGAAAACGATTCATAAGGGTGAGTAAACGATGTCAGAATTTGTATTTTTTGGGAGAACTATTTCTCTATGGAACAAAATGCATACATCCTCACAAATCCTGGATGAAATGTAAATTCCCGCAAACAGATCCTCCTTTTCATAGTCACATTTTAGACACGCGATGTCCTGAATGTGACCCTGCTACTCAGGTTGGTCTCTAAACCTTTTTGGTGTACCTTCAGTTTAACTCGTTCACATTGTATTAAAAGGGGGATTTCGCTCAGTTCACTCATTTTCTTGTGACATCTTTTTTTTTTTTGTATCTTAATGGTAAAATAAGCAAAATGACACTGTTTGAGCGCAATTCCCCCTCATGTAATAAGCCACCGTTGTGCTGACATGACAGTAAGATGATGGTTGATCACACTTTTATCAATGCAAATTCTCACTCAATTGGGAGAGATGCTATGTATCTATGTATAGGTTTTATTAACAGCTGACTCCTTTGAGAGTACTTTTGTCAAATGAAGACATTCTAGACTGTTAAAATATTTAATAGAAAATTACTTTTTAATATAATTTTTATGTAGCAGTCTTATAGAAAAAATAAATAAATAAATAAACCAACCAAGAGAAAAGAAAACAACAGAGATGTGAAGGTATTACTAATTGCTATTTTGTTCTGTAACATTTTTTTTAACAGAAAACTCAATCTACATGGCTAAGCTGAATATTTATTTTGTTATGTAAATCATATTTATAATGCTATTTTCACAGAGAAGTGATTCTTTGTAAATTGTAAATAATTCTGTTTTTTTTTTTTTCTTGTGTTGAATGCATGTATGTGTCCCTGAGAGAAAACATTACAGTTATTCCAAAGAAACATTTAATATTGCCTTTTCATTCAACATGTTTAACTCCCAAAGCCCCAATGTCCATCTCATGGTGTTAGTGAGTTATGAACCCATTTTGCTTCCAAAATTAGTGAATATATCTTAATATTGAGTGCAACAGGACTTTTTCTATCAGGGATAGATTGAATGGTGAAATGTGGATATAATTGGAGCCACTCTAAAAAATGTCGGGTTGTTTCAACCCAACGTTGGGTCAAATATGGACATAATATGGAAATATGGATAACCCAGCCGTTGGGTTAATTTTTTCAATTACATTTTAACCCATTTTTGGGTTTGTCCATATTTGACCCAAAAATGGGTTAATACAACCCAGCATTGTTTGAAGAGAAGGGGTTTTATAACGAATCACCTGTGCATGTATTAGTACCTTAAAGGTACACAATTTTACCTGAAGTATTAGCAGTGTTAGGGCTAACACTTTACAAGTAACGCAAGTTACGTAATCAGATAATTTATCCCAAGTAACTAGCAAAGATAATAAAACAAAAATTTTTGAGTAACTTTTTCAAATTAACACAAGTTATTTATTTCTTCTCCCATGTATTGACTGACAGCTCTCCTGTCTCCATGTTGAGATATATTGTGGGTAAGTGCATAGGCGTTGTGTGCGCTGTGTGTGAACATGACGGTTATTTTAGATCTGGACTACAATAATGTGAGCAGTTATTCACTCATCACAAACAGATTCAGTATTCCTCAAAATTAATAACGTAATCAGATATTCTATTACCTTTATAAGTAACTTTGAAACTGCATGTCAACTAACTCTCACTCTGAGTATTAGTTGACTGGTAGGGTTAGGTGTTAGTAGAAAAAGTTGATATGTACTTGCAAAGTGTCTTTTACTCAGTTCATTGTGTGTTGGGAAGCATCAAAATAAAGTGTTGGCAGATATTAAGCGGACAGACTAATACTCTAAACTTCTATTAAGTATAAGTAACTACATGCCAACTAGCAGTCATATATATATATATATATATATATATATATATATATATATATATATATATAGAGTGGACTATCGAAATAAAGTGTTGCCAAAAACTGTGAAATGCAAACTTGGAATATTATGCATACCTGCAATACTTAAATATGTTAAACTACACAAATACTTTATGTATTTAATCTCACTTTATTAACCACTGTCTTTGCCGTTGATTTTCAATGATCCAATTCAACTTTACAAATAAGCAAAAATGACTTTAGATAAACATCGCATTTGTTTAATTATTATTATTATTATTATTATTATTTTTTATTTTTTTTTGCAAAAGTAAGTGTTGAACTTTCTTCCCCTGCATCCTTTTCTTCTCTGATCCAGAAAGGCAGCACAGCTGAAAGGTTTGTTTGAGATGTGCCCTCTACACTAAAGGAGTGAATGTGCATTTCATTCAGCCTGAGGCTTATTCATTTCACTTTTGGTGTGAAAGGGCATTTACATTTGCTAAACATAACTTTTTTTTTTGTTATTTAAAAACAAGCAAGCAAGCTCAAGTAAATAAGTATAACACATAAGTTAATGTTTGAGGGAGTAACACAATATTGTAATGCATTACTTTTAAAATTAACTTTCCCCAACATATTTCCTCAAGCATCTAAATATACTATCCAATTATGAAAAGCAACTTCTTAATTTGAAACAAAAAAAAAATAAAAATAAAATAAAAAAACAGTAGGCAGTAGTTAATGTAAAATTATTCTAAAATCTCCCTAAGGATACAATAAAATAATGCATTGGCTAATGTTTTTCAAGGCACTTTTTTAAAAATAGTTTTTTTTTATCTGAATATGTACAAAACTGACAAGCAATCTTTCATCAGATGTTCAATCCTGGGCCATTACAAGGCACTTTTCCTTTGAGCCAGACAGAGGTGCCAGGGCCTATACCTTCTAACCGTCACACACACACACACACACACACACACACACACACACACACACACACACACACACACACACACACACACACACACACACACACACAGTTTGCAACCATATGAAAGACGACTCCCTGCACTGTTGCTTGACGCAGCCATTTGGATTCCCACCCCATTCCACAGTGGAATATAGGGCTCTATTTATAGAGCTGGTGGAGCCCGTGGCCCTGAGCTCGGCAGAACACACTCATTAAAACTGCTTTCCCTAGTACACTTCAACTCGAAGCCCAGTGCCAGTGTGTGTGTGAGAGTGGAAACAGTGCAAGAGAGAGAGAGAGAGAGAGAGAGAGAGAGAGAGAGAGAGCAAGAGTTCTAAAGGTAATCAGTGCTAAAAGTTGTTTGGAGAAATTGGGAACCTACGGATACCATCTCACGTGGGATATGTACGGGACCCTGCTCGTCCTCTGTATTAAGAAGAGACACTTCAGCCATAGCAGGTGACATTCGATTCGCAGGGAACTTTCTGCATAGATCAGCCGAGAAACACCAAGAGAAGACCTGCGAGAAGAAGGTGACTATGTAAAGACTCCATCTGTAAGGGAGCCGTTTGAATTTGAATGATTGGAATCTTTGGAACTTTGGAAGTAAAGAACAGCGATGATTTGAATTTAAAAGACAATTCTCTTGTGCTCAAACTGTCGCTTTGCTATATTTTGCCTGTCTGTCTTTTGAAAATCTAAAAGTACTGTCCGTTCACATCCAGAGTTTCAGCTGTAATCCGATCCCACACACTCGACAGTAATTATAAAGCAGGGCTGGGAAGCAGTAAAGGAGATTTGTCATTAAGGCTGCCTAAATAAAGACTCAGGCAAAGGGCGCGGAGGTTTGTGGATTTCAGCCGTCTAGATCCTCCTAAAAACGGCTCATGGACCCCCAAGGAGGTCATTACCTAAACAAGTCAGCGGTGCTGTCGGGGCTCGGCGCTGCCCGAATGCTCCAGCTTCTCCTGGGCTGCACCACGATGGCCCTAGTGGCCCACAGCGCGGGGTTCAGCGCCACCTACGGCACCTTCTGCATGTTCGTCTGGTGCTTCTGCTTCGCCGTCACGCTGCTGGTCTTCACCCTGGACGTGACCAGGCTTCACGGGTGCATGCCTATCTCCTGGGACAACTTCACCGTGGCCTTCGCCATGCTCGCCACTCTCATGTACGTCACGGCGTCCATAGTGTATCCCGTGTACTTCCTCAGGTCGGAGTGCCCGTCGGAGGGATGCGAGGTGAGGAACTACCGAATCGCGGTCACCGTTTGCTCAAGCGTCTGTTGCTTCGCCTACGGAGCCGAGGTGTTTATCACACGGGCCAAACCGGGACACGTGGTCGGATATATGGCCACCGTATCCGGCTTGCTTAAAGTGGTCCAAGCCTTCATCGCCTGCATTATATTCGGCGCCCTGGCCAACGACAGCGAGTACAACCGGCACATCCCGACCCAGTATTGCGTGGTCGTCTACAGCCTGTGCTTCGCCGTGACCGTAGTGGTCGTGGCGCTCACCGTCTCTGGCAGGACGTCTTCGTTACGCTTCCCTTTCGACCGCTTCGTGGTCGTCTACACCTTCCTGGCGGTGCTTTTGTATCTGAGCGCTGCCGTGATCTGGCCCGTGTTTAGTTTCGACAAGAAGTACGGAACCCCGGGGAGACCGGGAGACTGTCCGAGAGGAAAGTGCCCTTGGGACAGCAAGTTGGTGATCGCCGTGTTCACTTCTGCCAATCTGGTGCTGTACTTCACCGATCTGGTGTACTCTCAAAGAATACGGTTTGTCTCGCATTCGGCAGCGTAAAGCCATCTCTTCTCCAATCCGGTGGATTCATGAATACTGGAAATGAGTGAAATACAGACAACAGCTGTGTGTACTAGTATAATTTCTCTTTTTATTTGTCATTTGTGTTGGTTAGAATGAAAATGTTTGGACTTTCTAACTGCTGGGATTGATTTTTTTCATTGTGTTAATAAATAGTTACTTTGTTTAGTAGATTAATTGCTTTCTAATGGAGAAATAACTTCTGTGCCAATGCCTCTCTGCAATTTATTGTCACTGTAACCCTAAAGCAAGGGTGTCCAATCCAAAGCCCACGTCCTGGAGAGTTGTGTAAGCAGCTCCAACACACTTGCCTGGATATTTCTAGCGATTCTGAAGACCATCATTAGCTGGTCCAGGTGTGTTTAATTAGGGTTGGAGCTAAACTCTGCAGGACAGTGGCTGCGTTTAAGGCCTTGTCCACACTAATGTCCACATCTTTTTCTCTCCATTTCCGCCTTTCGTCCACACTGAGACGGCGTTTTTATTAATGAAAACGAAGCTTTTTGAAAACGCTCTCCAAAGTGGATCGCCGTTTTCATTTCATTTTCGTTGTGTAGCCATGTGACACACATTGTGCCAACAGATATTCATGTTGTGCCGTTCACTTTCACACACACAGTTGGTTAAAATATGTTACTTTGCACACTCTTCATATCACAGTCCTGCAAAGATGACAGAACATTCACTCACATTTGCTGTCCTGCGGCAAAACATTTTAGACCAAACATATAATGAGTGAGATATTTTGCTAAATAAAATGATCCTGTCAGAAGAATTGTGCGATAACTTTATTATTTGTTTTTCCGTCTGTATCATCTCAGTGAGATGACGTTTCAGTGTGGATGAGAAACTTTTGGAAAACTCCTGAAAATGCTAGTGTGGATGGAGAGCATTTTTTTTAATGAAAACGCCATTTTAAAATGTATCTGGTCCACTTTTGATGCCCTTTCCTTGCTAAATTCCCTCCGTCTTGTTCACATCATTGATGACGTTGCATGGATGCCCACTTGCAATGGGTTTAAATGGGACACACTAAGCCCTTGATCACTTGTGGGTATATTAAACGGGCACTAGTAGACTCACTCCCTCGGACAAAATCAAGGGGTCGAGAGTCTGTCCAAATAAACTTCCCTCATCAGGGACGTGTGTGAGTGTGTGTCTAAAAGTGGAGTTAAACGCAGCCCATGAGCAGGTTTGGACACCCAAAGATTAAAAATCTGTCATTTACTCGCCCTCGTGTCGTTCTAAAGCTGCATGACTTTTTGTCTTTTCTTCTGAGGAACATAAAAGAAGATATTTTGAAAAAGGTTAGTAACCAAAATATCTATCTATGTTTCACAAGAAGGTCATACAGTTTTGGAACGATGTGGGGGTGAAGAAATGATGAGAGAATATTCATTTTTGGCTATCTCTTTAAGACTGTTTTTTGTTTTTCATGTCTACTAAACACTAAGATTGTTGTGGATTAGTACGGTTATTATATGGCTTACTAGAAGTAAAATTAATGTGTATTTTCCTCTAATTTACGTATACTGTTAAATGTTATTATAATTATAGGCATTGTTATTATTTGATTACTTGTATGGCAATATCTAAGCATGAGATAACTGAGACTTCTGATGAGAAAAAGGGAATATATCACTTCTTTATGTGTTGTCCACAGAGATTAAACATCATACAGTTTTTTTCATGAATGGCCTTAATTGTCACGATGCTCAGAAAGCATTATCCGGTCAGTCTACTCAGGCTCCAATATAAGTTATGTCTTTTTTTATAGTATGTGACAGTATATTGATACTTATTCATAACATATTTAATAAAAAAATATATGTTGGTAATTAAACTGGATAATTTTGTGTCTATATCAGTTTATTTCTCTTGCTCACCTCCTCCAAATACCAGCACACAACAATGACCATACATATAAATTTAGACAATTTTCTGTACAAATATGTGTGAGTGGGTGCACTGTAAAAAAATAAAATTATATATATATATATATATATATATATATATATATATATATATATATATATATATATATATATATATATATATATATACATATATGAAGAGTTCAGATGCAAAAGCCTCTAAGTGCCATCTGAAATTTTCTTCTAGAATGATCATTTTTATCAAGCTCGTATATTTAAGTTCAGCAATTTTACTTAAATTACAATTAATAGGTAATTTTCATTGCCATTTAAGTGAAATTTTATCCTCCTGGGACCCAAGAATAGACTTTTGTCCACAGTAGTGGACATTATATTTTAGTGAATTTCTCTGACATCATACATGTCACATGACACAACCTGGGTGTCCTGTAAAGAGCACATTCAGGACTTTTCAGAGATACCGAATGTTTGGAGGTTTCACCATGAAAACAACTTCTCCTTGGTCTTTAAAAATGTCTGACATTAATTTAGTGATCAAATGTAGCATTCTTATGGAAATATGATAATATATTGTAATTATAATTTAAATTGGACTACTTTTCAAATTGTATTTAATAAACCAACATCTCAGGAAAATGTTAAGGGGTTTCAAATAAAAAAATGACTTTCTGTTACAGAACAGGGCGTTGATTTCATACGTGTCCACTGTAGAGGACATCAGGACTTACATCATGTTTATCAGGCATTTTGTGAGACACAACAAGTGAATATGGAAATAAATTATACATCAATATTCCTATGAAATATTAGATATTATTATTAAAATGTTGCCAATTATTACTCCAATTATTACACTTCTTTTTTCATTAAATGTTGCTCCAAGAACACATTAATGTGCAAATTAGATACAGCGTATAGATACATTGCATTCAATGGGAATATTACTTTATGGCCATTTTACATAAATTAATTTTTTCATAACATAGTTGAGAATCATCTTTATACAAATTTTGGTTAAAAAAAATCCTGAAACCCCAAAATGTATTGGTGATTGAAAAAAAAAAATCCCATTGTTTTTGCCTATACATATAATTTCATGTAATTTTATTTTTTAAACAACTGTCGTCCACTACAGAGGACATAGCATAACGTATGAATAAAATATTATTTAAAAAAAAAAAAAAAAATTTTTTACCATTTGCTTATTGTGCTCTAAACAGTGTGATGACAAGGAAAAAAACTAAGTTCAAAAAACGTTTTATATATGAGGATATGAGCTTGATAAAAATGATCATTCTAGAAGAACATTTCAGATGGCACTTATTGGTTTTTGCATCTGAACTCTTCATATGTTCAACTTAAAGGAGAACTTGGTAGCTTTTTTAACTTAATAAAACTGTCTAGAAATCATTTGGATGGTTAAACAACCTGTTCTGGTGATATTGGTGACTTTCCCCGCTCCCCCCAGCGTTCCCAGGCGGAAAACCAACCTTGCAACTTGTTCACTACCGTCCCGGCAAGATAGAAATTGGAAGTCTCGTGAGAAGCGAAAGCGAGAACGAGAACGAGCGCGAAACACAAATTGCTTTACGGCAATTCGACATAAACACACACGCATTTATGATGTATTACCAGATTACCCACCTCAGTAGACATAGCTCCACGCGATACAGTTGGCTTGCTCCGATCAAAACAAACGCACATGAGCAGCGGTAGAGAGGGGGAGGAGGCTGCCGCAAGTGAGTTTTTTACGACTGTGTTGTGAAATATACGCCCCACCACAGCTGTAGGGGGAGCTCGTGGGGAAAACATGCGACAACAAAAGGGAAAATCAGCGAAGAAGTGACTAGAGTTCGCTAGAGTTGCCGAGTTCTCCTTTAAAAAGTAAGTAACTTGGTTGCCTTACAATTTTGAGTTCATTGAAATACAAACACTTGAGTTAATAAAATCGAGGAGATTGTTTTTATCAACAGAAACTTAAAATAGTATGTTATCTGAACCACATTAATTATCTAAGTTGATTTGACAAAAGAAAAAGTTGTGATAAATCATGAAAATAAGGTAAACAATTATTTTCATGATTTATCACAACTTTTTTTCTTTATCTTTTGGTGGCTATAACCTACACTTTTATGAAAATGTTAATTTATCATGTCCCAAGAAGATAGCTAAATCTGAAGCAGAGAACATTTTATTTGGGGTAAAGGTTTATAAATTGAAAGTGTTTTGAATGAGGGGTTTGTGTTAGTCTGTAATGATTATATTTAGCTTCAAATGAAAACAGAGCCTCTAATTTAAAGTCTCTAAGGAAGTAACCTACCGGTAAACACGGGTGAGACAGAGAGCAGGACAATAGTCTTGACATATACATATCAATGACATGTAAAAATCAAAAATAAGAAATCTGGTGAAATTGATCAGACAAAATGCGGATGCAACACTGCAAACTTGGATACAGTTCTGCTGTTGACATTAGCCCACGTGCTCATAAAAAGCGACGCAACTGGATTCTCTGTCAGCAGGGCTGGCCTATCAGGGCGCACGGTGCACACATACAGTACAGGGATTGGCTGAGGCACGAGCAGTGCTCTACCGTGATTGGTCACAGCCTTCTACTTCTCCACGTCAGGAATGGCAGTTTAACTAAACGTCAACAGGCAACGTGAACACGATAAACAAACGTGAAACAATCAAAATATATGTTTACCAGTTCATCGAAAGATCGTGTTTTAGGTACGTTTGTTTAAACATTTAGTCGTCTGTATTCATCTCGTTGTCTGTGCTGCGTTGCAGCTTGTTCAGTCCGATTAGGAAGTAGAAGAGTGTACGGTAAGCAGACTCTGTCCTGATATTAACTTACCTCAGCTGATCTAACGTTATATTAGAGTCTGTAAACTGAGTGTTAACTTGTGTGTTTGTGTCTGCTGGTGAATGGTCTGGTTGTTAATAGGTCAACATGAGCGTGGGTTTCATCGGAGCGGGTCAGTTGGCGCATGCGCTGGTGAAGGGCTTCGCATCGGCAGGTACAGCATTTACACACAGCGACCGCTAGAGGCGCCACAACACTACACTGATCTGGAACAAAACAAGACTTTTCTGTAGTAAATACTCTTAAAACATGACCATTAACGTTAGTCATTTTAAAATGTCTAAAGCAGGCATCATTTCATTAAATACGCATATTATATCGAATAATATAAATACACTGTATTGATCTCAGTCTTGGTAGTTGGTCGGTTTTTTTTCTTCTTCAAAAAGTTGTTTATTTACACAATATGTAATGAAACATAATGCATGTAAATCAACACATTTGCTCTTTTTAAGATGAAACTGCCAATAAAATGCTACCAAAAAAATATTTTTCAAAAGTCATTCTCCCAAGCAATATCATCACGGGGGAAAAAAGCTGAATGTAGAATTCGTAGTCTCTTATTTTAACATGAAAGGTTTATTATATGTTCATGCAAAGAAGTAGAAATACGTTCATACAATATACACTACCGTTCAAAAGTTTTTTCTTAAAGAAATTAATACTTTCATTCATCAAGGATGCGTTAAATTGATATTTTATTCAGCAAGGATGCATTAAATTGATAAAAAGTGTTAGTAAACAATTTATATTGTTAGAAAAGATTTCTTTTTTGAATAAATGCTGTTTTGTACTTTTATACATCAAATGATGCTGAAAAAAGTATCATAGGTTATAAACAAATATTAAGCAGCACAACTGTTTTCAACATTGATCATCAAATCATGATTTCTGAAGGATCATGTGACACTGAAGACTGATGCTGAAAATTCAGCTTTTCAACACAGAAATAAATTAAATTTTAAAATATATGAAAATAGAAAACCCTTATTTTAAATTGTAATACTATTTCACAATATTATTGTATTTTTGTTCTGTATTTTTGATCAAATAAATGCAGACTTCTTTCAAAAACATAAAAAATTTTAACGTGTCCAAACTTTTGATCGGTTTTATATACATAAAAAAAAAAAAAAAAAAAAAAAAAAATATATATATATATATATATATATATATATATATATATATATATATATACGGGCTATTATGACTATTTATGCGTGTAATACCTCGACTTAAAAACTAGATTCACCCTTTAACATAGAATCACTTTCTCTTCAATACTTAATGTAAGTTTTTGTGTTTCCCTCTCCTGTCCGTCAGGTGTGATCGCCACGCACAGGATAACCGCGAGCTCTCCGGACAAAGACCTGCTGACCGTCGCCGGGCTGAGAGTGAGTGTGTCACAAGCTTCTGACACACGTCAGAGCCACAGAAACTAGCAGCGAGTTGAACATCTCTTTCTCTGTCCTTCAGAAAATGGGAGCATCCTTCACTACCAGCAATAAAGAGACTGTGAAGAAGAGTGATGTTCTGTTCCTCGCGGTCAAGCCACATATCATTCCCTTCGTTCTGGATGAGATCGGGCCAGACATCGAGGACCGTCATCTCATAGTCTCTTGTGCAGCGGGAGTCACGATCAGCTCCATAGAGAAGGTCAGACACGAGCCATAGTGATGATGATGATGATGGTTTAACACAAAGCATTTCATTTAGGAAAAATAATGGCAACACTTTACCTAAAGCCTAAATGTGTAATGCATTGTAAAGGCACACCAAAGTTAAAATGCATTATAATATTTTCACATCTGAAATTGGTTGATTGTCATGTGTTTTAACGCTTTACTGTATATATGTGTTCAATGACTAGAGTATGATTATCATACTCTAGTCATTGAACACATACAATTATTCATGAGATCATATACAGTACAAGCCTATAAGGAGCATAACAAGCCATAATAATTAATGCTTTATTAAGATAATTTTATATTGCATTTTAAACAAAGGCTTTAAGTAAAGTGTTACCAAAATAAGAAATATATGACAAAATGTGAATGATAAATGAAAATGTATCAAAATAAATAATAAATCAGTAAATAAACATTTTGTTATTTTAGTTTTTTTTTTTTTTTGGTAAATGCATATTCATTTACACTACCAGTCAAATAATTAGTTAAAATAAAAAAAAAGATTTTGAAGGAAGTCTCTTATTCTCACTAAGGCTGCATTTGTTTGATTCTTTGCATTTGTCTGATGCTTCTGTTTCGATCCAACTCTTCCTGTTGTGCAGAAACTGCTGCAGTATCGTCCGGCTCCTAAAGTGATTCGCTGCATGACGAATACCCCAGTGGTGGTGCGTGAAGGGGCCACGGTGTACGCCACAGGCTCCCATGCAGAGGTGGAGGACGGCAAGCTCCTGGAGCAGCTGATGGCCAGTGTGGGATACTGCACCGAGGTGGAAGAGGACCTGATTGATGCCGTCACTGGCCTCAGCGGCAGCGGCCCAGCCTATGTAAGCATCAACACAATGCCGAGTTCACACTGCACGACTCTCAAAGTAGTCGGGTCACTGTTCTTTTCACACTGCGTGAATCCAGGGCAACACTCAGGGCCCTATTTTAACGATCTGAAACGCAAGTATCAAGCACGAAACGCAAGTAACTTTGTGGGCGGATCTCGGGCGCTGTTGCTATTATACCGGCGGGATAAATGACTCTTGCGCCCGACGCAAATCTAAAATGTGTTGGTCTGAAGTAGCTTCATTATTCATAGGTGTGGTTTGGGCGTAACGTGAAATAAACCAATCAGAGCGTCAGCTCACATTCCCTTTAAGAGGAGACGTGCTTGTTCCATGGCGGATTGCTATTATAACGGCGGATTTGCCAGGCGCGCACCAGGAGCGGTTCACAGCCGAGGAGAGCAACGCTCTCGTCAGGGCCGTAAAACACAGAGAAGTGACATTGTATGGGGATGGAGAAACACACCCAAATTAGCTTCGGTTAAACAGGCATATGATAATAATAATAAAAAGAGAACTGCTGCGTCTGTGTGTAGATGAGATAAGCAAAGTGTATGCGCGTTGTGCACACGCTACATTGATTATGGCCAAGCATGCGCCCTTAAAATAGCATATGAATAACATGCGTAACTAGGTTTTTCCTGGTCAGTGGCGGAATTATTTTCTAAACCTGTAAAATAGCATGAAGGAACGTTTGCGCTGGAACACGCCTCCTCTTTGCGCTGAACCGCCCCAGGGAGCGCAAGTTCATTCCCTAATTTACCGACGTGCGTCTGTGGAGGGAAAAGTCTGTTGTGCGCGGGTGCAAAATAGGGATGATACATGTGTCGGTGTACAAAGTCAATTGTGCTGGGTGCAAGATAGGGCCCTGAGTTGTTATTGTGTGTGTTCACACTGCACGATGGATCAGCAACAGGAGGGTTCACACTGCAGGACTTTACAAAAGAAAGAATCGCAGACAACTTCTGTCTGGTCCGCAAACTACGTTTCACAACCAAACACACGTGAGAAGTGATATGAAATAACGCAAGATCATGTGTGCGTGAGACCACGCGAAACTGTAATTGTTAATAAAAACGATAGCCCACAAGCAGCTTGAAATCCACATTGTCTGTGTGCTGACTGGCAGTGAAAAGGAGAAAAGGAAAAACAGATTATGCAGGAGGAAATGGTTGGGGAGACGAGGGGAGCAAGGACTGTGTGTTTCTGCAAAGAGAGTTGGAGGTAAATAAATAATGTTGCAATGTGTTGCTGGTCAAGCTAATGTGTGTGCTTTGTTTCTGTTTGATACAATTGTAAATATATCTATTAAAATGCTGATATTCTGGGCTATAACTCCTCCCTGAACATCCCGCTGCCCTGTATCTTGCTCTCTGATTGGCTGTAGGTCATCGCCAACGTAGTTTTCAGTCAGAACACTTTTCACACAGCAGGATTGTGAATCCTCTTCGGCGATTCTCTCAGATCGCGTCCTTTATAATTCACACTGCCTGACTGTCACTCGCGTGAACGAGCACCGATTTGCCTGTGATTTCGGGCATTTGTCTGCGATCTCACAAAACCTGTCGGCGAGTGAAAATCAGGGCTAAAATCGTGCAGTGTGAACTCGGCATAAGAGTAAGCAAGAGGTTTAAACCAATCGTTGAGCTCTGTGTGCACCTCTGACTGTGAATATCCCTGTATCTTTTAATCCTAGGCGTTCCTAGCTGTTGACGCTCTTGCTGACGGAGGGGTGAAGATGGGACTGCCCAGAAGACTGGCTGTGCGACTGGGAGCTCAGGCTCTGCTTGTTAGTGCTTGACAGTCTCTCAAACATTTCTCATATTGATAATAGGACCAATCTTTCTGTGTCTAAGATTTGCAGTACTATGATGGTTTTTTTTTTTACTAGGGTGCAGCAAAAATGCTCCTGGACTCCGAGCAACACCCCGGAGAGTTAAAAGACAACGTGGCTTCGCCTGGAGGTGCTACGATCCACGCTTTGCACGTCTTGGAAAGTGGCGGTTTCCGCAGCCTCCTGATCAACGCTGTGGAGGCGTCATGCATTAGAACCAGGTACTGCAACGAGTGATTTTCAGCTATAGAGAGGGTCAACAGCTTGCAGTTTGTTTCTTAAATATAATGCATCTACACATAAGTGCACTTTATTTAATGTTTAGTATAGATGTTAGTATATAGTCGTTAAAGATAAAAGTTGGTCCATTATTTTCAACTGTTTGTCTGCATATAGTTGTCTGCAGATTGTAACCCGTTTATGGCGTAATAATGTTGGTACATGTGATCTATTTGTGTCTAGGACCAGATTACAGAAGTGGGTTCGACTTGCTGGAGTGTAGGGAAAATATAACAGAAACTAAAGAAAGAAAACAACTCAGACTTATAGGTAACTGTTAATTACTAGGAAAATAAGTGTATTGTCATTGGAAAGGAATTGAATCTTTTAACAAATCACCTCAGTTCAATTTAGATTTAAAAATCAGTATATAAGATTCAAAACCAGATTTCAAAGTTCAAAATCTGTGTCCAGAGTAACTCTGTGTTCAGGAATCAGATTCAGTGTCCAATGTCACTGAATATTTGAGTATAGTTTCAGTTCAATACGAGTGATCCAAGTAAAATCCAGAAAGAAAAAGAGAAAGTGCAGTTCAAGGTGAGTATGTTTTTTGGGTAGGACTGGGGCGCCAAATAATCCATTAGTAATCGTGTTGACGGCTCAGTCGGACTTAATGTAAGCCTTAATGTAAACACCTCAATGAAATTTCGATCCGATTGAAAACCACCCCTTTCTTTCACATGGTTTTGAAGACCACACCAAACCATGTGTTCCTTTTCTAATCTGATCGAGAGGACATGCAAACACTTGATCGGATTGAAAACCGAAACTGAAAGGACTGCGCATGTGCAGTGACGTAGAAATAGCGTTAACACGTGCAGAACGAGCTGTTATTCCTGTTTAATAAAGTGTCTCATAAGTGAGTGTCCCGTCATTAAAATCCTCCTTTCACTCAGCATCTGTGAAGGGGAGCAGGACAACGTCCCACCAGTCCTGGTTTCAGATTCTCATCCACAGACGACTGCTTTTGGGCATTTTTACTGGGTGATAAATATAAGCAGCGGCACAACGGTGGTTCATATGTTCATTTACTCCAAATTGTGATCAGAAACGGATATTAAGTCTGCTGTTTAAAAACAAATAAAGAACCAATGTAGGAGAATGGTTATTATGGGCAAACAGCGGAAAACTCTGAATATTTGTGCAAAATGTCATTCACTTGTAAACACTACGTTAGGATTCATCAATCGGAGTGAATTCAGTCCGATTGAAACAAAAGGTGTGCATGTAAGATGTAAACAAAAGATTGTTTGAATGGATTGGTCGAAATTTCAATTGAGCACCCAATATGTCGCAGATTGGATTAACGTTACTCCACGATAGAGTAAGATAAGAAATGGGTAAGAGTTCACAGCAGCCAAAGCAAGAACGGTCCTCCAAAATGTTAACGTAGGGGCGGCATATTCCTATTTTTATTCTGGATTGTCTTCCCCTAGGCCCTGGTCCTACCAGTTTAGCAAAATGATTGTCCTTTTTACTGCCAGGTACAAGTAAGAAGATGATTGTCTCACCATGTCCAAACCTCAGACAGAGCATCCAGGGCAGGGAGAGATCAGGATTCAATAGGGCAGACTCAGATGACATGAGAAATAGAAGAAAGACAAAAAAACAAGGCCAAAAATAATCATCATTCAGCTGTTCAATAAACTGTTTAAATTAAATAAATTGTCCATTCCATCACTCAATTTTCTAATGACGTAACACATGCTACTCAATCACGTTCACTCTTAGTACATTGAAACCTATGTGCACCGCTAGCATCACATGAAACGCATTTCTTCATAAATAAAATAACTACTTCAACAAATATACATATTCTGAATAATAAACATTATTTACACAGTTTTTATGAAAATATGGATTGGATTACGCTTTCAGATGCATTTCTTTCACATTACATTTCAAATGATAACTCTCCATGTTTCAAAACCACTTAATACATATATTATAGAGAAAATGGTACTCGGCAAGGAAAAGGTAAGTGAAGAGGAAAATAAAATAAAGTTTTCTTTTGATTTGGTCTTAATCCAGATAGTTTCCGTCCTCTAACTTTCCCCATTCGTCTCAATCTCTCTTTCTGTCAGCTTCTATTACCCTTAAAGCATGACTTCTGAGGATATTTTTCACTAAAATAATCTATTTTTAGATTGGCTATGAACACAAACGCATCAAGTCTGCGTCTTTTTCCTTCTTTGTCACTCCCTACTGCTCTCATTCTGTTTCTTCACGCTCTACTCCGAAATCACTTACCGGAGGCGGGACTAACCGACCTCATCCAATCAAAACTTTCTTTGGCCAATTTCTTTTTCTAGATTTACATTTGTAATATAATATAAAGTAACTTACATCTGCTTTCTTTTGTTGTTAATACTTAACAGATATTAAACAAATGAAATGCTTATATACTAGTGATCTAGTCGGTGACCTGGGTAACAAGATCTATTCACAAAACTCCCATTTTAATTTGATGGGCTGTTCAAACAGTTTTGTCTCCTAAAGGACATTTCAAGCCAACTCTTTTCTGACAGGGAGCTTCAGTTCTTGGCTGACCAGGAGAGGATTTCTCCAGCTGCCATAAAGAAGACCACTTTGGACAAGGTTCTTCAGCAGCCGGGTGTGACGGCAGCAGGCGGCGGGGTCAGGACCGGCCTCAACCTCTTTAACAGCACCAACCCCAAACACAAGAAGAGCTGAACCTGATCATCACCATATCCAGTTTACAGTAAGGATGAGACCACTTAGAGAATTGCAGACAAGATGCTAAGACCAAAAATGTTATAAGTTGTTCTCATGAACTTGTTTTCAAGTACTGTACTGTGTTCAGTTGTCGATATTGTGCTTTTAGCTTTTTGGCTAGTTTGGACCAACTCTAAGAAATGAGTTTCTCTTGATATACACTGTACACCATGCACTGCTCTGTTTCGTTTGCTTAACTTAACTTAACTTTTTGAGTCATCTTTTGTACATTTACTCGGAGTAGTAAGTATTTTCAACTTGACAAATTTAGTTATTTGAACTTTTAAAGATTTGTCAAGCTGAAAATACTTAATATTCTAACTACAACTTAACTGAGTCAGTGGAAATTAATGAATGAAGTTGAGTGAACAAAAACACTTTTACAGTGAACTTTTGCACTGAAAACGTAAAAAAAAGTAAGTTCACCTTACTTTCACAAAGTTATTCCAACTAAACTAGTTGTACATACTTAATATGTTAAGTAAATAGAACTTAACGGAGTCAGTGCAAAAAAGATAACTCAAAAAGTTAAATTGGTTGAAAAAATTGTGTGTGTAGATTTATTAAATCATGTCTGATCTAGTCAAAATAAATGTAAAATCATGTTTTATTTTGCAAAGCCTATCTGGACTGACCTGAATGAAATTAAAGTGTTTCCTATCTTTATCTCTACATTGCTCAGTAGTTCTGTATATTCTCCAAACAAGAAAAAAAAAAAAAAAAAAAAAAGCCAAATTCTCTACATGATTGCCCATTATTAAATGTTAAATTGTGTTACACAAGTTGATTTTAATTAAAACTGGATCACACATCTGTGTGTGTTTAAGTCCTTTTTTAGCAGGCGTTTTAGGCCTAAATGGGCCTAAAAAAAAAACATTTGAGAGTATTTTTTGTTTTATATTGTCAATTATGATTTTCACTTTGATGCAACATAATGTGTATAATAACCCCTAAATCACAAGTTCTCATCAAAGCAAAGTTTTCCGATCAGCAAGAAGCAGCCAAACGAACCATTTCTTCTTCTTTGTCCTTCAGAGCAGATGTCCTGTAGCGCACTCGATTTCATGACTATACTGCCCTCTATAGGTCTGGTGCGGTCATTGTGCGCATGTGTCGAATGTGTCCATCCTGAGCTTTATTGGAAATTTTATGTTGGGTCAATGTAACTCAGTGATGTTAAAACAGCATTCACTTGTTTTGTTACATAAACCTGCTTGAATTAGGTTACAACAACAACATATTAGTTTATAGGTAGAATCAGGTAGAAATACCTCCTTAAAGCAACAACTGCATGTTCACTTTTTACATTGCAGATTAAATATTTGAAGTACTGGAATAAAAAAAGACAGTGTTAAATATACATTTTCCATGAAATGATGGAGCTGACAGCCCTTTGAAATTAATGTAAAGTTACGTCAGGCAAGAAGAGGCAAAACAGATCAAATATGCAGCACTTTTAACTTTATTACACATCAAAACAAAAATACAATGAGCAGATAATGGCCTGTGCTATACACAATGGCAGACAAAGAACTGAACAAACATGGCTATATATACACAGGGTAATGAGAACTATAGGGGCACACTCAAATAAATAAACTTAATTAAATTAAGGAAAAGTTTTCCACGAAATTGAATTACATTTTCCCGACAAAATCTAATTTGTTTGAAATGGTTTGTCGTAATCTTGTTGCATGAACCTAAATAAAAAAAAAAAATTGTCATTCCTACTAGATAAAGTTTTGTCAGGTTATACGTTTATTTTTTGTCCTGCCTTGATAAAACTGCCAACATGATAATTTTAGCCAACTTGATTCTACTGTTACTTCCATTGAAAGTGAAATAAAATTTGGTAACCACAAAATTCAAAAACATTACAGAAAGTCCTCTAAGTTTCTAACATAACTGAACAATAAACACTAACATCAGCGAACATATTTCCATTCACTGAAAAACACATATAACACTTTAATCCCTAAATTTACCCTCCTAATGCAGTCTCTTGCAAAGCATGCTGGGAACTACAGATCCACTGCCCAGTTAATAATCAACAAAAATGATTAATGTAGTTTTTACACTCATGAATTAAGTAAACGTCAGATTTAAATATATTAGATTGATAGAACACAATTAAATGAAGTTGTGACAAAATGTTAAAGAAGCATGTTACTTTATCTTATTTTAATTAATTCAGTAGAACAAGAGGCAAGCATTCATTATTTGAGTAACTGTGACAGCAGAATAAAACCATGACAACTATAGAATTTCACATAAATAAATGCAATCCTATCAAGAACATGCAGTATGTGTTGAATCTTGATATCAAAGATCTGATTCTTTAGTATCTATATCAATATCAGTGTAAGTGACACCTTTGTACTGACCCTTGGTCTGAAAAGAAAACACACTGCCGTTTGTGCAGGACATCCTCACAGTGCCAGTGTAAGGCAGATCGAAAGAGCATCTGCCAACAGTGATGTTTACATCCACCTTCTTCCTTGGTGGAACCTCTATACTGGCGGAAAGAGTTTCTGTTTTTTCCTTCTTGTTCTCTCGACTGTAAGTGTTTTCTCTTCCGACGGTAGTACTTAATCCTGCGGAAGATTCTCCAATCCCTGGAATCCCAGACTTCACCTCCACACTGAATGTCGCCGCGATGTTCTCGCTCACAGACCACGAGGATGTTCTGATGATTTTCTCAGAAGTTTCTAGTGTTTGCAGTTGTCTGACAGAGCTATCATTTCTGTACGTGGTGGATTTGATTTCTTCCAAAGCCACCTGTGGAATCACTTGCTTAATAGTGGGATAGCTGACATCAGTAAGAACTACGGATTGAATGTTATTGAGAAACACAAATCCCAAGCAGTGAATGTCCAATCTGGACCTTCCTTTAACGCCCAAACAAAACCCAGAGCCGACATTCATGGGGTATTCAGTTTTTAAACCCCAGCTTGTCATTTTCACAAAAAAAGTATTTTTGTTGGTCCAATTTTTTGGTCTTGAATTTGATGCGTCCGAGACGTGTCCCATTACCGTTGCCCCACAGGGACAGTGAGGTGATTCTCTCGCCAGGCTGGAAGCTGTGCTCCGTGGGCTCTCCCTCTGGTGATCCAAAGGTTTTATCTCGCCCATCTGAAAGCCAGACGCTGACGGCCTTCACCTGCGATGGCCCCACCCATACGCGTATCCTCTGCAAACTGGCACCATTTTTCTCACCAGTAAACGAAAAGAACTCTCCTTCGTTACCTCCGATTAATTTTAGTGCCGTTGACATCTTGGAAGCTTTTAGATCTGAAATTTGCATGACAGATTATCATAATCAGCCAAAGATTTAATGACAAAAATAATGTTACATCTGATCTCTCCTATCACTGTTATTATATTACAATACTGTTACTCTATTGCAGAGTTGTGTAATAACCACATGTAAAGTATTAGAAGCTGAAATGTGATCCTCATGAAATACACTTACTTGGATAAAGTGAAGAAACTTGATGAAGTGATATTCGTTCAGCCATGCAGGCTTAAATAGAGAACAGAGGGGGCCGGCTTTCACTGGCAAAACACACTCAGATTCACTAGAGCCACTCCAGAGACAGAGAGGGAATTTCATTTCTGAAAGGGGCTTTCCCACAAATGACCCTTTCTGGAAAATGATCAGTGAATCACTGTTTAGAGGATAAATGAGTTCTGGAATAATAAGTTGTCACATTAGCAGTAAATTACCTTTTTGACGCCACAGTGTAAAACATTTTAGTGGGAAATTACAGTATATTCCGGGGTACAGTAGGACTTTTCTTACTGCTCTCCTGGAAATGTCACAGTGTCTTACTGTATTTCTACAGTGCATATGCAGTTGAAGGGGGTGGATTGGCATCCACTTCTGCTTAAATGTGTATCTAATGAGTGATTATAATCAAGGTATTAATCAATATTTTTCCTTCGAAATATCACATGAGTTGAATGACTTCTCTAGGCTTATGAGATTTTGCTTTGTTATGTTACCAGTGTGATCACTGAAATGTTATTTTTATTACTGCAGTAACAAGTGCTTGCTCATTTAGCCCGGCTTCTAGAAATGAAATATGGAAAAATGTTTTGTGTTTGTTCTTTCAACATGTGGTAAAACATATAGGAGTCATTGAAGTCTATAGTTTAAAGGTGCTCTATGCAATGTTTTTTATTTTATTATTTTAGTACCTAATCTAAAGTTACAAATATTTATTATTTATAAATGTCTACTAATCATTTAGTATCTTTATGGGCATTGTATTTTTAGCTGTGACCACATTTGTATAAAGGGGAGTTATGTAATGATTAGAGTTTTTGTGACCATTCCAGCAAACTTTAAGTCATCTCTCCTTGAAATAAATGATATCTGTTTTACTCCTGTGTCTCTGTGCACATATTTACTTTTACCCAGCAGACACAGGATATAGACTACAGCGTCGGTCAGACGTTGGATTTTGGTTGAAAATGAAAGTCGGGTTGACGTCTAAATCCAATGTTTGTTTGACGTCAAGCTCCAACGTTGGGCAATCGTTGAATTTTGGTTGGAATAAACCAAACAAAAATATGAAATGCATGGCCGTACACTTATTACCAGCTTCACTTACAACTAACCAGATTTACTTTATTTAATTTCCATTTTAATGTAATCATATTTTGTATTTTAAAGTCACCATGATGGTGGTTAGCGTTTGCTTTAGCTGTGCTCTTGACCCTTGACTCTTTAATATAAAAAAATTTCTGATTGCTATAATTGTGTGTTTATAAAGCACAATTGTTGTAGCTAAAAAAAAGCCATTAGTAAAAGAGATCAGGTGATGTTGGCTGTTTATTGATGATGATGATATCATCATGTAATTGCCTGAATCCCTGATCTTATTCAGTGTCTAATGCTTTGATTATATAGGACTTGTGGTTTTAAAACTGTTTTATTCATAATAGAAGTCATCTGATTCTACAGCATATCTAACAGTGTTGTTTAACAAATAATATACTTGGTTTTTAAAAACTATTTAGTGCACAAAAACCTTTCATCTATGGCTTTACTTAGACACACACAGACATCAAGAAACAGCATATGAATCTCAACAATGGTGACAATCAAACTAAATATCCAGATAATCAGATTAACTCCAGCTGCATAATTTATTAATGCCGCAATGCATGCTGGGAGATATGGGTGAGTTTTGATTGGTGGTACCCAGCATGCACTGCAGCATGAAGCGTTTCGTTGATTGACACCATTGTTGAGAGTCATACACTGATTCTTGATGGCCAAGTAATAATATAGAGGAAAAAGTTTAATGCACTAAATGTTTTTAAAATCCTTTATATTATTTGACAAACAACATTACTCTCATGCTGTAAATTTAAATGGCCTCTTTTATTAAACAACATTAAAAACACAAGTCCAATATAATCAAAACATTA
The DNA here is from genome assembly GCF_964197995.2 of Scardinius erythrophthalmus. Classification (NCBI taxonomy): domain Eukaryota; kingdom Metazoa; phylum Chordata; class Actinopteri; order Cypriniformes; family Leuciscidae; genus Scardinius; species Scardinius erythrophthalmus. The sequence goes on along the minus strand of NC_138221.1, from coordinate 65,919,353 downwards.
GACACTGAATAAGATCAGGGATTCAAGCATTTACATAATGATGATTTCATCATCAATAAACAGCCAACATCACCTGATCTCTTTTTCTCTGGGCTTTTTAGCCACAACAATTGTGCTTTATAAACACACAATTATAGCAGCCAGAGATATTTTATACTAAGAAGTCAAGGGTCAAGAGCACAACTAAAGCAAATGCTAACCACCATCATGGTGACTTTAAAATACAACTATTGATTTCATTAAAATGGAAATGAAATAAAGTCAGTCTGGTCAGTAATAAGTGAAGCTGGTAATGCTGTTTGTGGAGTTGTTTAATCCTCCTCTGCTGAGATCTTCACAGATTTAATGTGCTTCCATGCATGTCACATTTATTTGCGGTGCTTATTCCAACCAAAATTCAACATCTCTCTGACGTTGGAGCTTGACGGCAAACAAACATTGGGTTTAGACGTCAACCTGACTTTAATTTTCAACCAAAATATGACGTCTGTCTCCTCTCCAACTAATCCAACGTCTTCCTGACGTCACATTGACGCACTGTGCCTGCTGGGTCTAAACCTCTTAACTATAAACCATTGCTTCCAGTCTACCGTTACATGAGTGATCACTGGGGGGACATTTTTGTTGTGGTGTGTATGCCGACTGTTTTTTTTGTTTGTTTGTTTTTTAGTACCTGATCTAAAGTTAAAAATATTCATTATTTGTAAATGTTTATAAATGTTTGCTAATCATTAGTATCTTTATGGGCATTTTATTTTTTAGCTGTGACCACATTTATATAAAAGGGGGTTATGTAATGATTAGAGTTTTTTTGACCATTGCAGCAAACTTTAAGTCATCTCTCCTTGAAATAAATGTAAGTGTTTAAGTGACGTCATTTGCACTTATTGAATTGTCAGTCGCTTTTTTTATTTGTACAAATGAGTAAAACAGAGATTAAGGGGTTGACTGGAACTGAAGTAAAAAGAGGTGGCTGAGGATATGGGACAGTGACATAAGAGGAAGACATCTGTGTAGGGGAATCTGTTATTAACAGGAAAGAGGATGTGATACTGACACGATTATGTATTGGACATACAACACTAAATCAAAGTTTATATACACTGTTAACCCTTGCTGTAAAAAAAATCTGTAATTGCTGTAATTCTGACAATATCATACCATTTTCCATTAAAACAGTAATATACCGTAGAAAATAAAACTAGCCTACAGGAATATACTGTGAATTAACAGCGCTCAAAGTCGACACTCAGAGGCTGTTTTCACAAACACCCTATACCCTCAATCACTATTCCCTACATTAGTTCACTAATATAGTCCACTTGAATGTAAAGAAGTGAGTGAATTGAGACACTGATGAACACCTGATAAGCAGAATCACTGAACGGACAGAGAATCAAGAACAGAAAAAAGAGAAACACAGAAACTACAACTGACTTCCAGCTACACTGAGTGTGAAACCAGTTTACAAACCAGTTTACGATTATTTCTTTCATACATGTACAAAAGTTCTTGTTGAGAATTAACACAGATTTAGTTAATAATAAAATTTGTTGTCACCATGATGGAGATCAGTATTTGCTTTAGTTGGTCTCTTGTCCCTGGACGTCTTACCATTCATCTCTCTCTGGCTGATGTAATAGTGTATATAAAACACATTTGTTATAGCAAGAAAAAGTCAAGATGAAGATGATTAGTTGTTTTTGGCTTTTGTGATGATTTAATAATCATCCTGGACATGTCTGACTTTCAGATCTTTCATGTATATATTCAATGAATTTATGGGTATTTCATATTTATCTGTGAATCTATAACATGAAATCAATATCTCTGTAATCATGTCGTCTGAACAATATTGTAATCATAGAGTGCATTAAAACATTTTTAACTCCTGCTTAACTCAGACACACACAGACATCAACAATCAGTATATGAATCTCAGCAATGGTGACAATCAAAAGTTTCATGTCGCAATGCATGCTGGGTTCCAGGATAGTATAAAACTCCCAGCATGCACTGCTGCATGAATAATAAAAAAAATATTGCCACCATTGTTGAGATTTATGTGCTAAATTGTGATATCTCTGTGTTTCTAAAAGACAGCATTGCTCTGTTTTTTTTTTTTTTTGGTTTATGCATGATGTGTTAAAAAAAAAAAGTCGTTGTAATGTATTGCTGTGGTTTCACAGTGGTGCTAATGTAACACTTTTGATTGAGGATTAATCTCTGAATGAGTGAGAATAAACTCCTTAGTGAATGAACAGGCTATATGATGATTTTATCACCATAATCAACATAACCACCATCATTCATAAACTGTGTGTGTGCACAAGTGTGATTTACAAAAACACAGCTCAACCAGCAAAAGAAACACTAATGTTTTAGCATCAGCATCCCATCTAAAGCAAGCACTGATCTCTGTAATGGTAACTTCAAACCAAACATTTTCAATTAAACATCTCAACAACAACTTCTGTAGATGTCTGACAGAAATAAAGTCATAATAATAAGTGTAATAATGTGTAATGTCTGGAAGTCAGTTGTAGTTCTTGTGTTTCTCTATTTTCTGTTCTAACAGCAGGTGTTCAACAATCACTTACATATTCTCTTAATTATCTCACTGCAACACTGTCTCAATGTTACTTTTTACTCTTTGTAGTGTGGATTTCCCTGTGGGGTTGAAAGGGTTAACAGTATAAGATAAAAAGACACACCCACAACATGTATTTTAACAGTAATAAACTGTAAGTTATAAAACAGGTTTATACTGGCAACACTGTTGCCAGTAGTTTACTGTAAAAGTTATTTTTTTGGGTCACCGTTGTGCAGAAGAGTAGAGCCTGTGCTTCAGTCCAGGAGAAGATCTAGTAATATTGATGATTTGCTGCATGTTGCTTTATTTAACAGGCGGTGACTGTGTAGTTGCTGGTCCAGTGGAAATCTCTTTATTTACCAAAACATTTTTGTGGTTTCAAATGAAATAAGTTCACAGTAATACTTTGCTCACTTTATTAATGCATTATAAATTTTAGTTAATACTTTTAAATGACAGTTGGTTCATTTAAGACAGTCGGTTTCTGCAAGTGAAATTAGTTAACTCGAGTTTTAGTGCATTTTTACAGTAACATACTGTACAATTAACAGTAAATTACTGGCAACAGTGTTGCCAGTATTTTACTGTAAAAAACCCCGGAAAGGTCTAACAGTGTAAAATAGGGAAACATGAAACTGGAAATTGCGATGAATGTGTATATCCAGAAACAATAAATCAGATATTAATAGAAAGTACAGTAGCGAACAATAGTGAACATTAGTTGTCACTAAAGGAAAGGGCTGTAAGCAATTATGCACTTCAGGAAATATTAGGAGCAAATTATATCATTCGTAAGGATTCATTTACATTTTTGAACGATACAGTACTGGTAAATAAGATTTATTCATATTTATACATATGTAAGCTGGAGAAACTGGAAGAACTGGTTGAGGAACGACCACTCCTCGAGAAGGACCTTTCTGGAAATTCACACTTGAACTCTCTCTTGTGAAACTATACCTCTCATTCCTAATCTACATTTCTTCCCCTCTTCCCTCACCCCTCCTCCCTCATGCTGAGATCACCAAAATTCACCCAAGAATCTCCATAGTGTAATATAGCGTATAATGTGAATAATTATTACACATGTTTGGTATCATTTGAAATGTCACAGTGTGACTGGTATAAAGGTCTCATTTCCAAATAAGTCAAACAAAAGTTAATAAGGTTTTTAAGAGTTTAGATATAACTGGCACACAAAGGAAGGTGGTCTACAGACAAATGGTCTCCTACTCACAAAAGGTGTCAACTCTGAATGTAAATTCCCATTGTTAGCAGATGTTTCCATGTGAAAGAAGTTTCTGTCTATATAATGAAATGCAACGAGAGGATCATATGTAGCCTACCTCAGATGGCAATGGCAAGTTATTTATTTAGCACAATTAAATACAATTTACATTGTCCAATGTGCTTTACAGTATTAATAAAAAATCATAAAAAACTAACAACAATAAAACCACAGTACAAAAATAGATTTGAATAGAATATCATAAAATAAGTGCTTCGCCAATTTAAAATAATGAGATACAATGAAATGGTGCGTCAGCATGTGTTAAATGCCGTATCAAACAAAAATGTTTTTAAATGGATTTAAAAACAAATAACGATGAGGCCACTCTAATTGAAATGGGCAAGTCATTCCATAATCTAGGGGCAACTACAGAGAAGGCACGGTCCCCCCTACACTTCAATTTTGACTTCGGGATAGACAGATCAGCCCGTGATGTTGAAGGATCTCAAAGACTTCAGCATCATGTATTTCCTAATGTCGGGTTTGCATCTCTTCCCTCTATTCCAGAGCATTTGATATTTTGTATTGATTATCTTTGAATTGATCATGTAATTGGCATGATACATTTACCTGATGTAATAAATTGTAAACATTTGATTTTATTCTGTTAACGGACTCATTAACAGTAAAGAGTTAAAAGGAATAGTCAAACATTCATTCACATTTAACGATGCACAGATATCATTAAAACCTTTTCATTTCTTGAGTTATATGAAATAACGAGAAAATACAAATGAGAAAATGTATTTTATTTAATCAAAAATACTTTGCCACGACCTTCCCCGCTGATCGAATGTTTGTCTTCAACCAATTTTTTCTCTTCTCTCAGAGACCACAGAACCGAGAGTGTGTGTTGTGATGTGTTTATCGAGTAATCTTAAATGTATAATTAATTTACTGAGGCTAAAAATCCATACAGTGTTGTTCATCTTAATGTATTAATCACATAATGAACCACTTAATAAAGACAAGTGTCAGTCTTGAGCATTAAACAGTGAGCACACGCGCTGCTCTTTAGCACAATGGTAGAACAGAACAGAAACAACTCTAAATGTCCAACATAACTGAACATTAAAGGTCCCGTTCTTCGTGATCCCATGTTTCAAACTTTAGTTAGTGTGTAATGTTGTTGTTAGAGTATAAATAATATCTGTAAAATTAGTCGCCTACATCGAACGGCCCGTTTGGACTACATCCCTCTACTTCCTTCTTTAATGATGTCACTAGAAGTGTTTTTTGACTGACCTCCGCCCACAGGAATGCTCCCTCAACTCTACCGAAATTAAAGGGGTGGTAAAACACATTTTTTCGAAGGCTTGATTGTGTTTGTGGGGTGCACTATAACATGTGTTCATGCTTCGTTTTTAAAAAAATACATTATTTTTCATATATTTTACCTTTATTCCACACTGCTCTGTCCCTCCTTGTATAAACGGTCTGATGGTTTCCGGGTTCTATGAAGCCAGTCCTGCAATGGGCTCAGATTGGTTAGCTGGCCCAGTGTGATGTGATTCGCTAACTGCCTAGTGCACGTTTTTCGGAAACATCACGCCCCTTACCTTTACCGGTAGTCTGTGCTTTGGTGGTATTAGAAATAATGGCGTCAATAAAACCATACCAATTTGAGCCCGAATCGGACCCAGAAAATTTTAGTGAAGATGTTCAAGGACGGCTGTTAAACGACGTTTCAGAATTTTTTTTTTTTTTGTTGTTGTTGTTATCTCATACTTTTTAGATACGTTGTTATATAATTGTCCCAATTATAATAGTTGTCTAATAATAAAAGACTTTTCAATAAGTTTTTTTTTATTAAAAAAATATATATTACTCTATTAGGTGTACATGTAATACATGTAGTCCTTCATTTTTGAAAGTTTGTCAAGCTTCTTAGATGAACCTGTACAAAGTAAAAACACGGTTGTACAATTATTATTTCAAGATAATCAAATTACACCAAAAGTAAAAATGAACAAGTTAGGTTGAACAGTTGAACACAATTAATTGAACAAGAATCAACTTTGTATTTGATTAAATACACAAAGATAAATAATTACCTTTCTCAAAGTGCCACACGTCATAGAACTGAGTGATATTGCGGTCCCTCAGGTACTTCTGAATCTGCGGATGGCGATCGGTGACTATGTAGTCAACAGCTAAACCATTAGACTCCAGCTTATCGAGACAACGCTTTAATCCCTCCTTTTCCATATGATAACTGCCACCAACCTTGTTGCTCTGTTGTTGGGTACACAACAATTCAAATGCAGGAGTATAAACAATAACAGATTAAAGAAAGCGTCAAAATTATTTTATATGCTTAGGAATTATTAACCTGAACTAGCTGAAGATCCAGAATTTTGTTGGTTTCCATGTGCATAATGGTGTAGCTGCCAAATTTGGCTGAGTGTCCTATTGTAAACATCATAATTATATATATAACATTACTGAGAATATCAGTTTCATAATATTTTAGGAAAAATCAAAGACTATAAAATAAACAGCATGATTTTTTTTATACTCTAAACGTACCTGGTGTCAGCACGCATATCTCCACCCACAGCAACATTTCCTCCCTCTTGCAGCTGCCTAATAAGATTCAGTCGATCTCGGTTCCACTTGTGTATTATGGTAGGCTCAATGAAATTCCTGGCATGAATCCTAAAAGTTACATAATGCATCATCTGGAGCTTCATGGCCTTGAAAATCTATGAAAATAGAAATTAAATAACATTGATACAGTACGTATACTGAAACAACACAGTACTTTTTATTGTATTTTAATGTAATTGTAATACCTTCTCTAGTTGTTTAAAAGATCCACCGGTAAAATATGTTGCTGCAGACAATAGCAGGTTTCCAAGTGGGGTACTCCCTACAATGGGCTGGCTCTGCCACTGTCTGTGGTAGTTACACTTTTCACAAAGCTGGGTGAATGCAACAAATGTCCCCCTTCGTCTGCTCTGGACAACACACTTCATCTTACAAATTGGACATGACACAAACAGCTCTCGAAGACAGCCTTCAAAAACAATGTATTTGTTATCGCTGTGGTCGGGCTGTGGATCTATCCTAAGGCAATATAAAATGAATAAATATTAGGAAGTTGCTTTCATGTTATATATATTTTGAAAACACAAATGTATTGGTAAAAATGTATGTAAATATGTATTTATATCTTACGTCAATTCAGATTCTTGAGTAACAACAGAATTATATGTGGAGTCATTGGGTTCGACATGTAATTCTGATTCTTCCTCCTCATCTAACACCAGACGAGGTCTCTTGCTGGGCCTAAAGATTGAGTCCCTTACTGGTGTTGATGACAGCGGTGCATCAGGAAACATGTCAGTTGTTTCAGTGCCCACATCAAGCCCACAAAAAGTAAATAATTCAATTAATCAAAAACATCTTTTTCTTTCTTTCTTTTTATTTATTTGCACCTTAAATATATAAAATGACAAAAATAATAATAACAAAACATAAAATATATGAACAAAAATAAGACAAATATTATCAATTTAATGATGTGCAGGAAGAGGCAAAAAAACCCAACTGGGCTTATTTAACACCTCCACCTATAGACATAATTACAATAAAATCTGTCATGCTATTACAATTTTTTTTTTAAAGTGAGACGCATAAGCCACTTTCTAATGCACATAATTTTAAATAGCCTGTATAACAATTATAATTAAAATAAAACATTATGTACTAGTACTGCATATGATAAAGTAACACAAAAACACATTTAATGTATGTATTTCATACCTATGCTCCTGAAGTGGAAATTGCTGAATGTACCCATTGAAAGTTGTGTGCCCACTGATCTCATCTTGGGCTTTATCTCTGTGGCTACAGTTTCAGTCTCTATAGGGTCTGACTGACATCCAACTTCATGGAGTGTAGATGTAGTGTAGATCTCTTGGGAACTCGAACCCTGCTGAGATGTTGTCTGTTAGAAATAATTACAATATGTAATCAATAATCAAATAAGAGGAAAAATACATTTGACATGTAAAGGAGTACAAAAAAAATGTTTTACTGTGTAATAATCATTACAGCACAAAAAAATAAGCTTCATAAACAAGAATTTCATATAGATATAATCATTCTAACAAATAATACTACAGTCCTCAAATGGATTTTTTTTTTAGTAAAGACTGCGGACCTATAGTGATCACTACTGAATGGCACAGTTACTTTTGTATTTTTTGAACGATTGTAGCCAAATATCTGTCGCAAGAACTATTAACCTCAAAACGAACACTAAACATTGGCTTTAGAACGGTGCGGTAAAGTAGGTTTTATGTTGGACATTCGTTAGACATTCGATCTTTTCTGCAGCATTAATTGATATGTAATGGCTTAATAGTCGTGGATGATGCTGTATCTCGTCTAGGTCACATTGTAAAGCATAATGTCAAATGTGAATTTTAATATTATTCGATGATGTAATTGTTTTAAGAATTGGAAGTGAAAATGTCCTCACAACTATCCCCACTTGGGCACTTAAAGTTAGGGAGTGTCTCAAAAGTGCCAAATCGGCAACAAAGTTGGTAAAGTATGTGCATTATTCCACAAAAACACTAAAAACGTGATCCTTTTACGTATGTAGTTGATGTTAGTAAATGGATTAAAAATAGATTAAGCCAATTTTAAATTAAATACATCTAGGCTATTTAACTTTGTGGTTGTTTTATGTAAATACCTCAAATGACCAACAATGTATTTATACACACATGCAGCATATAATACACAACTTAGATTGGTGAAAAATGATGATGTCACACCACATGTAATGTATTCACCAACCCTTAGAGCACACCATACACGACTTGGATTTGGAAAATGTCATTTGGTGTATTTTTAATGAATTTTTGAAATGCGCAAATCTATATAACTTCCTGGTCATGTGACCTGATGATGTCACACCATATGGGATTTATTCACCAACCCTTGGAGCACACCATACACGACTTGGATTTAGAAAATGTCAATTTGTCTATTTTAATGAATTTTTGAAATACGCAAATCTATATAACTTCCTGGTCATGTGACCTGATGATGTCACACCACATGTAATGTATTCACCAACCCTTGGAGCACACCATACACGACTTGGATTTGGAAAATGTCATTTCGTCAATTTTTTATGAATTTTTGAAATATGCAAATCTATATAACTTCCTGGTCATGTGACCTGATGATGTCACACCACATGTAATGTATTCACCAACCCTTGGAGCACACCATACATGACTTGGATTTGGAAAATGTCATTTCGTCAATTTTTTATGAATTTTTGAAATACGCAAATCTATATAACTTCTGGTCATGTGACCTGATGATGTCACACCACTTGTAATGTATTCACCAACTGTTGGAGCACACCATACACGACTTGGATTTAAAAAAATGTCAATTTGTCAATTTTTTATGAATTTTTGAAAGACGCAAATCTATATAACTTCCTGGTCATGTGACCTGATGATGTCACACCACCTGGGATTTATTCACCAACCTTTGGAGCACACCATACACGACTTGGATTTAGAAAATGTAATTTCGTCTATTTTTTATGAATTTTTGAAAGACGCAAATCTATATAACTTCCTGGTCATGTGACCTGATGATGTCACACCACATGTAATGTATTCACCAACCCTTGTTGCACACCATACACGACTTGGATTTAGAAAATGTCAATTCCTCAATTTTTTATGAATTTTTGAAAGACGCAAATCTATATAACTTCCTGGTCATGTGACCTGATGATGTCACACCACCTGGGATTTATTCACCAACCTTTGGAGCACACCATACATGACTTGGATTTGGAAAATGTCATTTCGTCTATTTTTAATGAATTTCTGAAATACGCAAATCTATATAACTTCCTGGTCATGTGACCTGATGATGTCACACCACCTGGGATTTATTCACCAACCTTTGGAGCACACCATACATGACTTGGATTTGGAAAATGTCATTTCGTCTATTTTTAATGAATTTCTGAAATACGCAAATCTATATAACTTCCTGGTCATGTGACCTGATGATGTCACACCACCTGGGATTTATTCACCAACCCTTGTTGCACACCATACATGACTTGGATTTGAAAAATATAATTTTGTCTATTTTTAATGAATTTTTGAAATACACAGATCTATATAACTTCCTGGTCATGTGACCTGATGATGTCACACCACATGTAATGTATTCACCAACCGTTGGAGCACACCATACACGACTTGGATTTGGAAAATGTAATTTCGTCAATTTTTAATGAATTTTTGAAATAAGCAAATCTATATAACTTCCTGGTCATGTGACCTGATGATGTCACACCACATGTAATGTATTCACCAACCCTTGGAGCACACCATACACGACTTGGATTTAGAAAATTTCAATTTGTCTATTTTTAATGAATTTTTGAAATACGCAAATCTATATAACTTCCTGGTCATGTGACCTGATGATGTCACACCACTTGTAATGTATTCACCAACCCTTGGAGCACACCATACACGACTTGGATTTAGAAAATGTCATTTAGTGTATTTTTAATGAATTTTTGAAATACGCAAATCTATATAACTTCCTGGTCATGTGACCTGATGATGTCACACCACATGTAATGTATTCACCAACCCTTGTTGCACACCATACACGACTTGGATTTAGAAAATTTCAATTTGTCTATTTTTAATGAATTTTTGAAATACCCAAATCTATATAACTTCCTGGTCATGTGACCTGATGATGTCACACCACCTGGGATTTATTCACCAACCCTTGGAACATTTTTACAGGTTTTCTAAAGTTTCCTATTTTTTTATTTTTCTAATTGATATTAAAAGAGGAATTTGACAAAGCTGTGAAATTAGATTGATTTCACAAGTAATGACCATTCACATTAAGAAATACATGTTTTGTCATATTTTCATAGAAGAAAAAGAAATTAAGTGCATACAGTTAGCTCATGACATCCCTTTATTGAAGAAAACATACAGAAGTTAAACAATCAAGAGTTTTATTTAATTTTCATCTGTTTCTTTAAATATTAACAAATGTGAACTTATGGTATAGGGATTTTGTAATATCACCATTATGTAGGCTAGTATAACAGTGAAAAAAGTAGTTGCATGTCTTATAACTGTAAAACCAAATGCTATATTTCAAAAAGCACCAGAGTTTTTACTAAAATGCAATTTTGATGTTAATAACATACCAATTACACTTATACACTCATAAATAGGTTTTTCTTTGTACAATAATAATTTCTTCCTCCACAAAGGATTAATGCACAATTTGGAATAGTAAATAAATCAAGGTTAGAAACAAAAACTTTTTTTTAATGACAATTGGTTTGGGAATTTTGGTTGTGGAAATTGATTAAAGATGATGGTATCTTTAGTTTTATAGAACTTACAAATATTTAGCTAATATTTAATTGTATGCAATTCCCAGAGAACTTTTGAGGCTTATTGGATTAGAGACACTTGGAGTACTTCCCAATTTAGGCTGAATAATAAACATTTTTTAAGTTACGGATGTAATAATTGCCTATGCTCCATACTCTAAACAAAATATATTCTTGATGTTACAAATACATTGAACTCTCTGTTCAAGAAACATGTTTTAGATTGGAGTAAATTATAGATGACACCTCATAGATATTCTATAACGAACAAAGTTAATGAGTTTTCATATAAGATACATAACACTGAGTAGTAGGCCTACACTCATTCGACACTTGTGCTTTAAAGTTGATGTGGAAGACAATTGTATATTTTATGCCCATGAGCCACTCATATTGAAGCTGATATTGTTTTGAAGAAAGTGATATTTAAATGTTTTACAATTGATATAGATAAATATTTATATGTGATTTCATAACTATTATGGCTTATTACTAGGCCTATAACCAAAGTGGATTGAAAAATAAATATTTTTAAACAATTTAAAATTGACATTTACATATATGGAAACTATTTATAAAAGTAAAACTTTAAAATCAATACGAACCATGCAACTGTTTAGTATTATTATGTATTTAATGTTTAAAAAAAATAAAAAAATCCATTGTCACTATACATTGTTTTGATGTTTTCTAAAAAAGAGAAAAAAATGTCTTTGATACATCAAACAAACAAATAAAATAAATTCATATATAAATAGAAGGACATCTCTATTCATATAAGATGTGACGTGATCTATCATTTTGATATCACAATGTTTATTTATAATGCTTCATTCTCTTTCTCTAAAGTAATGACTAAAAATGTTTGATTTTTTGTTTTGATAAAAAAAAAATTATATATATATATATATATATATATATATATATATATTGAAATATTGAAATATTATTACAATTTAAGACAGCCGTTTTCTATGTGAATATACAGTAAAGTGTAATTTATTCCTGTGATCAAAGCTGAATTTTCAGCATCATTACTCCAGTCTTCAGTGTCACATGATCATTCAGAAATCATTCTAATATGATGATTTGATGCTCAAGAAACATTTATGATTATTATCAATGTTGAAAACAGTTTTTTACATTTTTATTTCATGATGCTATGATGAATAGAAAGTTCAAAAGAACAGCATTTATCTGAAATGGAAAGCTTTTGTAACATTAAACACTACCCTTCAAAAATTTGGGGTCAGTAAGAATTTTAATTTTATTTTTGGGGGAAAGAAATAAAATAAATCAATACTTTTATTCATCAAGGATGAGTTAAACTGATCAAAAGTTACAGTAAAGACATTTATAATGTTAGAAAATATTCTATTTTAAATAAATGCTGTTCTTTTGAACTTTCTATTCATCAAAGAAGTTTTGAAAAAAATTGTACACAACTGTTTTCAACATTGAAAATAATAATGAATGTTTTTTGAGCATAAAATCAGCATATTAGAATGATTTCTGAAGGATCATGTGACTGAAGACTGGAGTAATGATGCTGAAAATTCAGCTTTCATCTGAGGAATAAATTACAGTTTAAAATATATTAAAATAGAAAACAGTCATTTTAAATTGTCATAATGTTTCACAATAATACTGTTTTTTTTCTTTTCTTGTTTTTTATCAAATAAATGCAGCCTTGGTGAGCAGAAGAGACTTCTTTTAAAAACATAAAAATTCTAACCGATCTAAAACTTTTGACCAGTAGTGTATATATAAGAACAAAAAGTGTTAATGACAGCAAGCAATTTAAAAATTGTGTCAGAAAAAAAAAAAAAAAAAAGCCTAAAATTAAATTTCACAAAAAAACAGAGATTTAATGGAAAAATTGTCTTGGTCAAAGGAGCAACTCAAAATGATGATGGGCCATGTCACATATTTACCATATAGGCTAACTGTTTACCTGTTGTTTGTCCCTTTTTACTGCGTCCTGCACAACACACAGAACCATTCCGTTTCAGAACTACTGCACGGTAGCTGTAGGCCTACACATAAAATGTGAAACAACCTACAACACCTGTCACATTGAATCTGCAAGAGAGCAAAGTCATGATCTAAAACTTCACTGTTTTCCCAAACCAATTGTCATTAAAAAAAGTTTTTGTTTCTAACTTTGATTTATTTACTATTCCAAATTGTGCATTAATCCTTTGTGGAGGAAGAAATTATTATTGCACAAAGTAAAACCTATTTATGAGTGCATAAGTGTAATTGGTACACTGTAAAAAATAAAATCGTAAAAAAACGGTCAATGACTGTCAGCTGCGGCTGCCAAACAAAAACCGTAAAAATAAAGTAAAATATCCTAATTTAAATGAAATGCAAAAAAATTTTACAGAAATTTTCCTTAAATGTTTTATAGAAAAACACTGTTATTTTACAGCTATTTCCTGAATTATTACAGTCAAACACCTTCCCTGTAAAAAAATCCTATAAAATAACAAATGACTGTCAGCTGCGGCTGACATACAAAAACTGTAAAATTAATGTAAAATATCCTCATTTAAATAAGTGCAAAATACTTTTACAGAAATCTTCATAAATCTTTTTTAACAGAAACACACAGTTAAAACACATTTATTTTCTGATTTTTTTACTGAAAAACATGCAGTTAATTATATGCATGATTTGTTGTGACTATATGTCACTGCATCAGCAACTACACAGTTACTGTCAGTTAAATAAAGCAACATGCAGCATATCATCAATGTTTATCTGCTCATCCTGAACTGAAGCTCAGGCTCTACTCTTCAACACAATGGTGACACACGACACACACCATACAGAAACACTTTAAACCCCAACAGATCATTAAACACTACCAGATCTCTCAGGATCTCAGCATCTTCACTTATTACAATCCAGACTTTATTTCTTTCATACTAACATTCTTATTGAGAATTAACAGAGGTTTAGAAGTTGAAGCTTTATTGAAAAGAATAAAGTTTGATGTCACCATGGTGGAGATCAGTGTTTGCTTTAGTTGGGCTCTTGACCTTTTAGTGTTTAACTTTAATGTTTCTCTAGCTGCTTTAACTGTGTGTCTCTGATGCATATTGGTAATTGTAGCAATCCAAGAGAAACTCAGATCAGATGATGTTGGTCACTTTTTAGTGAATCATCATGTAGTGTCCTGCTTTGTTAATACACCTGAATGAAACATCTGATTAAATGGTTAAATATTAGTTGTTCATTTTGCATGATAAAACTGCTATAGCAGATCCTGCAGTGCTGTGATACTCAGATTTTATGAAGTCATTATACAGAAAATGTTTTGACAGGATCATGTAGACTCACTCAGACATCAAGAATCAGCGTATGAATCACAACAATGGTGACAATGAAAAAAAAAATCTGAATTACTATAAAGTCACAAAAAGGCTTTGTTGGTTGTCACCATTGTTGAGATTCATATGTTGATTCTTGATGTCTCTATACTACTAAAAAAATGAACCAGCTCAAAACTTTTTCTGTATAATATATATATATATATATATATTTTCAGAGTGTTATAATACTGATGCTACAATATTTTAAGGATTATGTGAAAAATTATGACATTAATTATAGACTTTGTGTAAATCTAAACTCAATCTACATATTATGAAATCTAAGCTAATATATTCAGAGATTTGACTGATACATCAGTGAATCAGATCATCATATGATGACTGTAACATCATCAATGAATGAATGATTAAGATCATCTGATATTTTCTCCTGCATTTATTGCTATAACAAATGTGTATCAAATACACAGTTAAAGCAGCATGAGAAAACTAAAGTTAAAAACTCAAGGGTCATGAGCCCAACTAAAGCAGACACTGATCTCAATCATGGTGACATCAAATTTATTTTAAAGTTTTTTACACTTTATTTAAATTAGCATATTATACTTTAATTTTATGTTTTTTGTTTGGCAGCCGCAGCTGCCAGTCATTTGACCCTTTTTTTACGATTTTCTTTTACAATGAAGGTATATGATCATAATAATGCAGGAAATACCTGTGAAATAACAGTGTTTTTTCGGTTTATTTAAATTAGAATATTTTACTTTAATTTTAAGGTTTTTGTTTGGCAGCCGCAGCTGCCAGTCATTTGACCCTTTTTTTACAATTTTTTTTTACAATGAAGGTGTATGATCGTGATTATTCAGGAAATACCTGTGAAATAACAGCGTTTTTCAGTTTATTTAATTTAGGATGTTTTACAGTTTTTTGGGGAGCTGACAGTCATTTGACCATTTTGTCATTTAACTGTTTTGTTACTGTTAAATTACAGATTAAATTTAAGAAAACAGAAAAAATACTGTATGAAAAATACAATCAATTTTCTGTATAAAAAATGTGAATTACTGTAATTTGTCATTAATGTCATAATACCTAAAATAACAGCTGCATTTTTATTTTACAGATATTATTTGTAATTTTACAGTGTTTTGAGTACAATTTAAAATGAAAGAAAATGATCGTCAAAAAATCACAGTTATTTTCTGTAAAATTTTTTACAGTGTATGTTATTAACATCAAAATTGCATTTTAGTAAAAACTCTGGTGCCTTTTGAAATATAGCATTTGGTTTTACAGTTATAAGACATGCAACTACTTTTTTCACTGTTATACTAGCCTACATAAATCCCAATACCATAAGTTCACATTTGTTAATATTTAAAGAAACAGACGAAAATTAAATAAAACTCTTGATTGTTTAACTTCTGTATGTTTTCTTCAATAAAGGGATGTCATGAGCTAACTGTATGCACTTAATTTCTTTTTCTTCTATGAAAATATGACAAAACATGTATTTCTTAATGTGAATGGTCATTACTTGTGAAATCAATCTAATTTCACAGCTTTGTCAAATTCCTCTTTTAATATCAATTAGAAAAATAAAAAAATAGAAAACTTTAGAAAACCTGTAAAAATGTTCCAAGGGTTGGTGAATAAATCCCAGGTGGTGTGACATCATCAGGTCACATGACCAGGAAGTTATATAGATTTGGGTATTTCAAAAATTCATTAAAAATAGACAAATTGAAATTTTCTAAATCCAAGTCGTGTATGGTGTGCAACAAGGGTTGGTGAATACATTACATGTGGTGTGACATCATCAGGTCACATGACCAGGAAGTTATATAGATTTGCGTATTTCAAAAATTCATTAAAAATACACTAAATGACATTTTCTAAATCCAAGTCGTGTATGGTGTGCTCCAAGGGTTGGTGAATACATTACAAGTGGTGTGACATCATCAGGTCACATGACCAGGAAGTTATATAGATTTGCGTATTTCAAAAATTCATTAAAAATAGACAAATTGAAATTTTCTAAATCCAAGTCGTGTATGGTGTGCTCCAAGGGTTGGTGAATACATTACATGTGGTGTGACATCATCAGGTCACATGACCAGGAAGTTATATAGATTTTCTTATTTCAAAAATTCATTAAAAATTGACGAAATTACATTTTCCAAATCCAAGTCGTGTATGGTGTGCTCCAACGGTTGGTGAATACATTACATGTGGTGTGACATCATCAGGTCACATGACCAGGAAGTTATATAGATTTGCGTATTTCAAAAATTCATTAAAAATACACTAAATGACATTTTCTAAATCCAAGTCGTGTATGGTGTGCTCCAAGGGTTGGTGAATACATTACAAGTGGTGTGACATCATCAGGTCACATGACCAGGAAGTTATATAGATTTGCGTATTTCAAAAATTCATTAAAAATAGACAAATTGAAATTTTCTAAATCCAAGTCGTGTATGGTGTGCTCCAAGGGTTGGTGAATACATTACATGTGGTGTGACATCATCAGGTCACATGACCAGGAAGTTATATAGATTTGCTTATTTCAAAAATTCATTAAAAATTGACGAAATTACATTTTCCAAATCCAAGTCGTGTATGGTGTGCTCCAACGGTTGGTGAATACATTACATGTGGTGTGACATCATCAGGTCACATGACCAGGAAGTTATATAGATTTGCGTATTTCAAAAATTCATTAAAAATACACTAAATGACATTTTCGAAATCCAAGTCGTGTATGGTGTGCAACAAGGGTTGGTGAATACATTACATGTGGTGTGACATCATCAGGTCACATGACCAGGAAGTTATATAGATTTGCGTATTTCAAAAATTCATTAAAAATAGACGAAATTACATTTTCCAAATCCAAGTCGTGTATGGTGTGCTCCAACGGTTGGTGAATACATTACAAGTGGTGTGACATCATCAGGTCACATGACCAGGAAGTTATATAGATTTGCGTATTTCAAAAATTCATTAAAAATAGACAAATTGAAATTTTCTAAATCCAAGTCGTGTAGGCTATGGTGTGCAACAAGGGTTGGTGAATACATTACATGTGGTGTGACATCATCAGGTCACATGACCAGGAAGTTATATAGATTTGCGTATTTCAAAAATTCATTAAAAATAGACGAAATGACATTTTCCAAATCCAAGTCGTGTATGGTGTGCTCCAACGGTTGGTGAATACATTACATGTGGTGTGACATCATCAGGTCACATGACCAGGAAGTTATATAGATTTGCTTATTTCAAAAATTCATTAAAAATTGACGAAATTACATTTTCCAAATTCAAGTCGTGTATGGTGTGCTCCAACGGTTGGTGAATACATTACATGTGGTGTGACATCATCAGGTCACATGACCAGGAAGTTATATAGATTTGCGTATTTCCAAAATTCATTAAAAATAGACTAAATGACATTTTCCAAATTCAAGTTGTGTATGGTGTGCTCCAACGGTTGGTGAACAAATTCCAGGTGGTGTGACATCACCTGTTTCTATAAGATAAAATGAAATTTTGGGAGTACAATGTAATAACCATGTACCCATTCATAGTGAATATCCCATGCACAGCTTAAAACTATCTAAGCCTATTTGACAAAAAAATAGGTTGTCCACTTAATTCACATCTTTACATTTTATTAGTATGCTTTGCGTGGTTTCGCACCTTGGAATGCTTATTTGTGTGTGTGTGTGTGTGTGTGTGTGTGTGTGTGTGCAGTTTTGAGACAGTCCCTTAATTTGCTTGGCGAATGTCTAACGAATGTCCAACATAAAACCTACTTTACCGCACCCTTTAGAACCTTGTTTAGCATGACTGTAGATAAACAAGCATGCATGCAGATTACAAAAAAAAAACACACATAAAAGCTCTAATCAAAGAATAATTTACACTAATTAGCCTAAAAGTTCGCTGTTGAGATTTAAAAAAAGTTTGTAACGTTAGGTGTTTGTCGGATAACCTTAAATATGAAGAGCATTTAACAAACAGCGTTGTCATTTGTTTACTTCCTTGCTACAACGTACAATTAACAATACGAACTATTACAGGAAAACACAACGACGAAAAATAAATCATACTTACAGGTTGTGGGCCGTAAACAGCTTCTGTTTTTAACGTTGGAACTGCTCCATCTTTCAGAACAAGCCGTTTTGCGAATCCTGCATTGAACTCGCGAAGATTGTGGAAGCTTTCCTCCGTAAAATGTGCAGCACAGAGAGCGAGATTTGGGTAATAATTGACCTTTCGCCGAGCCCCGCCTATGGAGCGAATTATGTGCCATAATTTAACAAACAAATTCAATTTACTTCGCAAAGGAAAACTCGACTCGTAAACAAACTCAATCTACTTCGCAAAGGAAAACTCGACTCGCAAACAAACTCGATCCGCTTTGCAAAGGAAATCTCGACTCGCAAACAAACAGAAAGCAATGTGCAAGCACAAAGGTCACAAATGCGTGCAGGCAGATTTTCTCACAAATGCGTGCAGGCAGATTTTCTCACAAATGCAGTTGAGCAACTTCCTCCTCTAAAACAGTAGATGGCGCTAAACTATAGGCTAATTTAGCGCTAGTCTCCCAGGAGAAGCACTGATTTGAAACTTGCCTTTGCCTACAGCTGAGGAAAATGTTCTGTCTTATTTGATCTATAATTAACCTTTTTGAGGTTTTCTCTTGCCAAACGTTTATTGCATATCTAGACAGAAATCCACATTAGCACTAGTAGCACTTCACTCTCTCTAGGATCGGGGAATCTATAAGCTGAAAGCTCTGCCATCTTGTTGCTTTTTGTCATTTTTTTCTGCATCGGACTCATGCGAAATTACTAAATTAGTGATTATGTCTACACTTGAACGAATCTATTTCTTTCGTTCTACATAAATTAATGAGAACATTTAATTTAATTGAAAGGAGGCTCCCACTTATTTATTTATTTAGTTGGAATTCAGTCAGCTTAACAGTTAATGTAATAAAATAATTAATGAAAAAAAAAAATTACAATTGTTTCTTATCTTGCCTGTGACGTAGCCTATGCAGTGCCCAAATTATTATTTTGGACACACAAATGAAACCCGCCGCTCAATTAAATGAAATGTTCTCATTCATTTATGGAGAACGAAAGAAATAGATTCGTTCAAGTGTAGACATAATCACTAATTTAGTAATTTCGCATGAGTCCGATGCAGAAAAAAATGACAAAAAGCAACAAGATGGCAGAGCTTTCAGCTTATAGATTCCCCGATCCTAGAGAGAGTGAAGTGCTACTAGTGCTAATGTGGATTTCTGTCTAGATATGCAATAAACGTTTGGCAAGAGAAAACCTCAAAAAGGTTAATTATAGATCAAATAAGACAGAACATTTTCCTCAGCTGTAGGCAAAGGCAAGTTTCAAATCAGTGCTTCTCCTGGGAGACTAGCGCTAAATTAGCCTATAGTTTAGCGCCATCTACTGTTTTAGAGGAGGAAGTTGCTCAACTGCATTTGTGAGAAAATCTGCCTGCACGCATTTGTGAGAAAATCTGCCTGCACGCATTTGTGACCTTTGTGCTTGCACATTGCTTTCTGTTTGTTTGCGAGTCGAGATTTCCTTTGCAAAGCGGATCGAGTTTGTTTGCGAGTCGAGTTTTCCTTTGCGAAGTAGATTGAGTTTGTTTGCAAAATGCTGGATTTGTTTGTTAAATTATGGCACATAATTCGCTCCATACCCGCCCCCCTTAGTTACTGTTGCTACGTCCGACAAACAAATGGTCAAACACGACCAGCGCGACAGATTGCCATGACGGAAAGAGGTATACCCGTGAGTGTCAGTGACCATTTTTGGAGCAATAGCTCCGCGATATCCTCCAGATCGAGGCAAAAGGGGTTACAGTATGCAGTGGAGGGATATATTCAAAATATAAAAATACGCAATGAAGGAGACACTACTATCTACGTCTCTACCGAGGCTTGCTTACCGGTGTCCACACATCATTTGTGATATGACAAAGAACGAGGAATCAAGTCTTTAAAAGCATTGAAAGACACTTACTGTTGTGTTTTTGTGTGAAAGAAAAAACTCTGAAAATAAAAGTGCTGTCAGCAATAATTTCTTATGTGTGTTTTTTCGCATAACACAATGACTAAAATTTGAAATGCTGCAAAACATATGGGAGTTATATTTCCGATGTAAGTTAGTTTATTTGATCAGTCACTATATCATTAATCAAGCTTAATTTGACTTTTCAACTACAATTAGGCAGGGTGAACTGAAAGCTTTTACAATCTTTTAGCTATAACTTATATCACTGACAAAAGTATGTAGCGCATTTTCTTCCAAAAATGATTTTCTTTCTCAAATTCATGCTTCAAGTTGACAAAGCACAAACGAAATCACACAATAACTGTTTAACCAGACATAGCCTAAATTTGCATCTAAATAACTTTCCTTGATTGTCTTTCATAATGCACTTACCATACATTATTAGTGGGGCAACGGATCATAAAACTCGCGGTTCAGACAATATTATGTTTTTTGAGTTACAGATAGGATAGTTTTTCAGATCAGAAAAACAAAACAGAAAAAACTTTAAGTATATCGATACCACAGCCAGCAGACGTATTTATGCTTCGTAATGTTCGACACATTTAACTGGGAGTGCCGTCCACACTGTTTGTGTTTTCGGCTTTGGGAATGGAAAGAACACAACTCCTCCAGACAATCTCTCGGGGTATCTAGTGTCCGATTTACAAACGCCATGGGCGCACGCTTCACCATCTTGCTAATGTTTGTCGGACCTGCTCACATAGTAACGGTTGCTATGATGTGTGATTGGACAATGGCCGTTTTGGGGGAGGGGCCGGCGAAAGGTCAATTAAGAGGGACCGAGTTAAAAATAAATTTCAACCATTGATCTCTAACTCCCTCGTCCCTAGGAAGGTTGAACAAAGTGGACAAGCAATCAGGATGAAAATAACAACGTCTCCTCCTCGGCATTGCGGCAACAACACTCCAGCCTACTACTACACAACAACTCTTCTCCAAAGCAATAGATTGTCTCGCCCCCCTTATTTAATATTCTGGGAGGAGGGTATGGGATCAAATTCCCGCCAAATATATAGCGGTCACGTATAAAAAATAATAAGCGTGAATCAAAAATTTAAAAACACATGTAAAAATATATTGCACAAACTGAAAAAAAGAATGCAAAATGATCAGAATAGCAAACAACGTGGTCACGGATCAAAATATAATAAGCGTGAATAAAGAAATAACAAGCATGAATACAAACTTTAAACACATTAAAAGTTATTTTGCACAAAACTTAAACTTATGGTCATGCTTTGTTAAAAAGTATGGTTTTATTACTGTGTACTTTGTGCTTTCTTGCATTTTCTGCTCATATTTTACTCTTTTGTACGCTTGTGATGTTTTTCTCTTCGCTCTTCTTTCTATGTTCTGCGCTTGCTCTTCCAAATGTTGCAGTTCGAGTTTCATGTAAATTAGGGCGGGCTTAAGCGTCACCATTGGTCCACTAGTTCTAGATTGACAGATACTCCTCTAGCCAATCAATCGAAGAGGGGAGTTGACGTCACACCAATGCGACTCGTGGCTACTGATGCTTACTTGTTATACAGGGGAAGACGACCATCAACAGGACACCTTTAAACTGCATGTGTGCCTGCAACTCAAACTGTTGCCGGTATACGTATACCTGGCAATATGGTATAGTTAAATTTGTCATCCTAACAACGACCTGTTACAGTTATGCCTGTCTGATGATCCATCATTCACCTCTAATGCACTTGACCTGGCACCGCGAGCGTCGATCTTCTCCGAGCAGCCACCACCTACTGGCCGTTTTACTTTCATATTTAAAATCATATTTAATCAATAACAAGGATGTGTAATGTCGGTCCTGGGTGCAGAGTTTAGCTCCTCCAACCCTAATCAAACACACCTGAACCAGCTAATCATCGTCTTTAGGATATTTAAGACAGGTGAGGTTTTTAATCGGAGTTGACGCTAAACTCTGCAGGACAGCGGCACTCTAGAAACAACGTTACCTATCGCTGATGGAGATGTTGCTGTATTCAAATTTTAAGCTATATTTAAAACATTAATTCTAAAGTAATATGCAATTATGTAGCTATGTAAGTAAACACAGTAAGTTTGTAATAAATCACTGTATTAAATTCAACTGGTTTCTCTATATCTTCTCTGTAACAATCATTTTCAATAATCTTGTCAAATTTGGCGAGGTTGATAAAAAAAGGTAGGCAATGCGTAGCGGCGACAGGTCAAAGTCCTAAAGTCTTCAGACAATGGCCGTTTTTAACTTAGTTTTTGCGACGAATTGTAGTGTTTCATAATTGCAGGATGTTTCGCTTACAGCAGCCTTAACATATTGACATCATGAGCCAAGTAATATTGTTTAACACCAATTACCAGTGTGCACATTAACATTCTCATGTAGGGCCTATCTAAAAAAAAAAAAAGAATTTAATTATTTATGTCCAGAGTTCAGATGAAAGTCTTTGTAAAGTTAAATTGAACTGCCGTCTTCCCTTGTAAGTGTAGCACTCCTGAAAAGGAGTATAACGATTAAAGAAAAATGAAATAAAAGAGAGTGCAGCAGTGCTTCTTTGTTGTTATATTTACTCAGAATGAAGTGCATCACGGGCGCGCACCACCCACTGAAGTGTGCGGTGACCTATTTTTTTACAGTCCATGGCGGTGACGCAATCACGCTGGTATGCCAAGCGAAAATAATTAATTTAATAAATGCACATATCAAAGCACAAATAAGAAATTGAACAGTATATAAGAGTATTAGAAAAATAAAATTTTAGTATATTATAATGGAATTGAAGAAATTGTACAAACATAAACAGCTTGTACCACAAGTCGCATTAGTGTGACGTCAACTCCCCTCTTCGATTGATTGGCTAGAGGAGTATCTGTCAATCTAGAACTAGTGGACCAATGGTGACGCTTAAGCCCGCCCTAATTTACATGAAACTCGAACTGCAACATTTGGAAGAGCAAGCGCAGAACATAGAAAGAAGAGCGAAGAGAAAAACATCACAAGCGTACAAAAGAGTAAAATATGAGCAGAAAATGCAAGAAAGCACAAAGTACACAGTAATAAAACCATACTTTTTAACAAAGCATGACCATAAGTTTAAGTTTTGTGCAAAATAACTTTTAATGTGTTTAAAGTTTGTATTCATGCTTGTTATTTCTTTATTCACGCTTATTATATTTTGACCCGTGACCACGTTGTTTGCTATTCTGATCATTTTGCATTCTTTTTTTCAGTTTGTGCAATATATTTTTACATGTGTTTTTAAATTTTTGATTCACGCTTATTATTTTTTATACGCGACCGCTATATATTTGGCGGGAATTTGATCCCATAGTATGGGTTTATGTAAATATTGGGCTTAGTGACGTCAGCAAGCCCGCAGGAATGTCGTGTAGTCCCTAGAGGCCGTTTAGTCTTAGAAATTAATTTCTTTAAAAGCAAATATCTCCCTTTGCTTTAAACTTTGACCGTTGTAACTTTGCAGATGTTGTTTATGCTCAAACAGCAACATTACACACTAACTAAAGTTAGAAAAGTGAAATCGTGTTTTACCACCGTAATGTACTTGCGCACTTCTTATAATTACTGTGTTTACTCAGCTCTTACTGTGACTATTGTCTGACTCGAACTGAACACCGTTACTGAGAGTTTCTGATATTATCATCATTCCGTGAGATGAAATTGTCCTGACAGACTGAGCGCGAGCTCATGAAGCTCCGCCCCCTGTGTCGTCCAGCAGCAGCTCATTTGCATTTAAAGGGCACACACTAAAACAGCGAGCTATTTTGAGTTGAAACTTCACATACACACTCTGGGGACATCAGAGACTTATTTTACATCTTGTGAAAAGGGGCATAATACGGGACCTTTAAACATTAACATAAACTATACCATCATCTTTCCCTTTACTGAAAAACACATAAAATAACACTTAAAGTAACAACATGTAACTTTTCAACCTTCATAATATATTTCCAAGACCCTTGTGATAGTACATCGACTTACAATAGGTTGAATGAGACGTCTGCCAGAGCCTGACAGGGTCTGTATCGCTTTTACTGGCACTATGTAACTTCGGGGTGCGGGTAGTAACCAGCGCTCTAAAAGAACTACAAAATTCGACTGCTTTACGGCATACGTCACTTTGCCCACCACTTCCTCAAATGTGGCCAACCAGCGCGTTTGTTTTCGTACGTCTGTTTTCGTCATGGCTGAAGCAGCAGCGAAACGTAAGAAGTCCAAGGTTTTGTCGGAATAGAGTCGGAAGAGGAAAAGGGAGAGTAATAAACTGAAAGTCAGGACGAGGATCAATATTGGTCGAGCGTTTGCTCGCTGGCGTGAGCTAATGGAGGAGGAGTGTTACCAGACCGATGCTGACTTGGCCGTCATGCTGTTGAACTAGTAAGTAACTGTAAATTGCTTTCAAACTATCTTTAGTTTTTCTAATCTGTTGTCTGCCTGGCTACGTTACGGAAACCATCTGGTCCTCCATTTATTTATCTTCATGAATCAGCTAGTAGATAAGCGAATTATCAATCTGGTAGCTAGTAAACACTAACATGGTAGTTTTAGATGGTTAGGATGCTATCGCTATCATTCTCGTTCAGATTTGAGCATTGCAATCGACATGCAAATCGCAAATGTTTGAGTTAAAATGTTTAGTCTACTAAACATGTATAAATTATGAAAGGGGGAAGATTAATAATATTATCATTGCCCATATGAAAAAAACCTGCATGCTTCATATACAGTAACCGTAAATCATTTTACGACAGCGGTAATGGACAATTCCGCTTCCAACCTGTAGGGCGACCGCAGAGGAAAAGTTCCATGTTGTTGCTTTAATCCCTAAATGTACTCTCTTAATGCAGTCCTTTGCAAAGCATGCTGGGAAGAGTTTCTGTTTCTCAAGAGCATTGTGAGCTAAGATGATCTTAGAGACCATTGGTGACAAAGGCTATTTTCATCTACTTAGGCTTACAATGCTTTACAGAAACGCAGCACGGTAATATTTGGTGGATTGAACACAATTAAATTAAGTTGTGACGAAATGTTAAATTGTGTTACATAAGTTGATTTTAATTCATTAATTAAGGGGCAAAAAAAAAAAATATTTTGAGAGTATTTTTTGTTTTATATTGTCAATTGTGATATTCACTTTGATGCAACATAATGTGTATAATAACCCCAAAATCACAATTTCTCGTCAAAGCAAATTTTTCCAATCAGAAAGAAGCAGCCAAACACAAACCTTTTCTTCTTCTTTGTCCTTCAGAGCAGATGTCCTGTAGTGGACTCGAGTCATGACTATACTGCCCTCTATAGGTCTGGTGCGGTCATAGTGCGCATGTGTCCATCCTGAGCTTTATTGGAAAATTTTATGTTGGGTCAATGTAACTCAGTTAAGTTAAAACAGCATTCCCTTGTTTTATGTTACATAAACCTGCTTGAATTAGGTTACAACAACAACATCTTAGTTAATAGGTAGAATCAGAAATACTTCCTTAAAGCAACAACTGCACATGTTCATTTTTTACATTGCTAATTAAATATTTGAAGTACTGGAATAAAAAAGACAGTGTTAAATATTAATTTTTCATGAAATAATGGAGCTGACAGCCCTTTGAAATTAATGTAAAGTTACGTCAGGCAAGAAGAGGCAAAACAGATCAAATATGCAGCGCTTTTAACTTTATTACACATCAAAACAAAAATGCAATGAGCAGATAATCCAAAAAAGGCAAAACAACAAACAGTGCGCGCTATACACAATGGCAGACAAATAACTGCACTCAAAAAAAAAAATATTTTTTAATGTTCACTTGATATGAACCGTTCATTTTCATTTAACTTCATTGTATCAGGTTTCTCTTTCAAACACGATTGCATCATGTTAAACTTGAAACGGTTACTCTTTGGCTTAACTCGATGTTATCTTTTTGAAAGAACATGTTTCAATTAAATAATTAATTCACACAAATAATAACCATGCCTCATTTAAATGTTTTGTCTTGACTGCTGATTTCTTGTTTGACTGAATTATATTATTTTATAAGTGTAAATGCAACTATTACAGTTTTGTTGTTGTTGTTTTATTCTGTTGTTTGTCTCGCAATGATTTCCAAATTACAATGTATAATGTTGTCATGATCCTGTTTTTTTCCCCTCTTTCTCAGTCTCCCTTTTGTGGTCACACACTCACTCGCACACATCATCTCCTCCGCTCATTATCTCTTACAGCTGTTTCCCCTTTTGTTCCTATCTCCTCACCTGTTCCCTTTTTTCTCTTGATTGTCTCAGCTTCTTATTCCCTCTTCCTAGCCCGGTCTTGTTGTCGGATTATTCAATGACCCCACGCGAGAAACGTCTGTGCTCGTGTCCTGTCCTCGTCTATGAAAAGTGATACCATTTATTCTACTGTGAGTTACACTGCCATCAGACTGTGTATTATCCAGCTGTGCCTGTTTGCAGAGTACCTGTTCAGCGCCTGCTCACGGCTGTTCACCCTCTCTGCTGTCTTCACTATTCCTGACTGGCTGAAAGCATCTCGGGGTCCCTGGTCTCTGCCCTCGTGGAAGTTTGTTGTTTTCCTAAGATCCAATCATCTGGCAGTTTCTGTTCTGGCTCTGATTTATGCCTGTGATTTGTGTTCTAATTACTCATTGAGGACTATTTCCTTTATTCATTAAAGACTGTAAACTGCATCCCGCCCTGGTCTTCCATCATTCCTACCATAACAGAATAATCCGACCAGAAGATGAACCCAGGCGCAGACAGAATGCTCTACTACACACTATTTATTGACAATAAAACAGAAAACAGAACCCACGAGGGGGCAAAACAAAGGCAAGACAAACGAGGGAAGACTAAACTAGACTAGACTAACACTTTGACAATGACACAAACAGCTAATACATGATACAAATTTAGACAAGGCAATTCTCTGGACACAGTACTCACAGCAGGTATCACAATGAACAAGCACAGGACAGCAAACACCAGGGGATTAAATATGGAGACTAATGATAACACAACAGGTGACACCGATTGAATAATAATGACTAAATGAGGATAACAAGGGGGGGGGGGGGGGACTCTGTGAATTGGCTGATGACTACCCACTGTCTGTCTTCGTTTGGTGTCATTAAAAAGACAAATTCATGTGTAACAGGAGCTCTTTTGGTCTTTTTGTTTTGTTTTGAATAAAACTTGTGTACTTATGACAGCTTTAACAAATGTTTGTTTTCTTTTTATTCTTCCAATATAGTCAGGGGGCCAAAACTGATATTAAAACTTTGTCGGACACTTTTTGGTACAAGTATACAACCTATCCAGTATTAATATTTAACCCCTCAACATGTGTTCTAGCCAGGTTGTCAGCTTAAAATTATTTTTTTCGTCCATTTTAGCACTATATTCTTAAAAGTGGTAAAAGCGGATTTTTTTCCCAAAGTGCTTCCATTTTCTTCCATGTTACCTATTGTAATTTTGGGCAAATGTGCAATATAATCCAACTTATGTGCAAGCATGATCATTAAAAAATAATAATCAATAAATACCACAATAATATAACACCTCAAGGGGTACTGTTGTGTCAGCACAGCTGTGATTTGGCAGCAGATTGAGGCAGCAGATCCAGAGAAGATGATCACAGCAGGTGTCAACAGTAGAGTCTGAACAAAACTTTATAAAGGAGTGAATCACACAATCACACAACAGATTAACTTGATCTATTTGTCTACACAAACATTTACCTCAAGATTATACCATTCTACCATCAAATGCGTAGATAGCAGATTTTGGTTATTTGACCTGAGAGACCGGAGAGGGGTATGAAGATGAATTATGTCAGCAAGATAAGCAGGGGCCTGACCATTTAAAGCCCTATAGGTTATGGTTAAAATTTTGAATTAGATCCTGTAAATTACAGGAAGCCAGTGAAGAGAACAGAGTATCGGGGTGATATGGGTATGCCTATTTGATCTAGTGAGTAACCTAGCAGCAGAATTTTGAATAGATTGCAGTCGATGGAGAACAGATTTGTTAAGTGAGGAGAAAAGTGAGTTACAGTAATCAATACGAGAGGAAATGAAAGCATGAATGAACATCTCCAGTTCTGAGTGAGAGACCACAGACCTCAATTTACTAATATTACGTAAGTGGAAAAAACATGATTTGGTCAGTGATTTGACGTGGGTCTCGAAAGATAGAAATTTATCAAATGTCACCCCAAGGTTCCTTAAACTAGGCCGAACCGCAGATGACAAAAGCCTAAGGTTCTGCATGATCAGAGGGATAGCGCTGTCTGGTGCTACAATTAAAACATCCGTCTTATCTGGGTTCAGCTGCAAAAAAACTTTCAGCCATCCAGCTGTTTATGGCATCTATGCAATCTAAGAGCCAAGTAAGTTTGGATGACTCATTTTGCCGGAATGTAAAATGAAGCTGAATGTCATCTGCGTACAAGTGATAAGAAATGTTAAAATCACGAATAATCTAAGTTAAGCTAAACTGTTTTCCAACTAGCTATATACTTACCAGACATACACTCACCTAAAGGATTATTAGGAGCACCATAATAATACTGTGTTTGAACCCCTTTCGCCTTCAGAACTGCCTTAATTCTACGTGGCATTGATTTAACAAGGTGCTGAAAGCATTCTTTAGAAATGTTGGCCTATATTGATAGGATAGCAGTTGATGGAGATTTGTGGGATGCACATCCAGGGCACGAAGCTCCCGTTCCACCACATCCCAAAGATGCTCTATTGGGTTGAGATCTGGTGACTGTGGGGGGCATTTTAGTACAGTGAACTCATTGTCATGTTCAAGAAACCAATTTGAAATGATTCGAGCTTTGTGACATGGTGCATTATCCTGCTGGAAGTAGCCATCAGAGGATGGGTACATGGTGGTCATAAAGGGATGGACATGGTCAGAAACAATGCTCAGGTAGGCCGTGGCATTTAAACGATGCCCAGTTGGCACTAAGGGGCCTAAAGTGTGCCAAGAAAACATCCCCCACACCATTACACCACCACCACCAGCCTGCACAGTGGTAACAAGGCATGATGGATCCATGTTGTCATTCTGTTTACGCCAAATTCTGACTCTACCATCTGAATGTCTCAACAGAAATCGAGACTCATCAGACCAGGCAACATTTTTCCAGTCTTCAACTGGACAATTTTGGTGAGCTCATGCAAATTGTAGCCTCTTTTTCCTATTTGTAGTGGAGATGAGTGGTACCCGGTGGGGTCTTCTGCTGTTGTAGCCCATCCGCCTCAAGGTTCTGCGTGTTGTGGCTTCACAAATGCTTTGCTGCATACCTCGGTTGTAACGAGTGGTTATTTCAGTCAAAGTTGCTCTTCTATCAGCTTGAATCAGTCGGCCCATTCTCCTCTGACCTCTAGCATCAACAAGTCATTTTCGCCCACATGGACTGCCACATATTGGATGTTTTTCCCTTTTCACACCATTCTTTGTAAACCCTAGAAATGGTTGTGCGTGAAAATCCCAGTAACTGAGCAGATTGTGAAATACTCAGGCCGGCCCGTCTGGCACCAACAACCATGCCACGCTCAAAATTGCTTAAATCACCTTTTTCCATTCTGACATTCAGTTTGGAGTTCAGGAGATTGTCTTGACCAGGACCCCACCCCTAAATGCATTGAAGCAACTGCCATGTGATTGGTTGATTAGATAATTGCATTAATGAGAAATTGAACAGGTGTTCCTAATAATCCTTTAGGTGAGTGTATAGCTAGGCTAATTTACTTACATAATTACAAGCTTACTTACTAATAGGTAAATTAAGTTTTGTGCAGATGTGTAATGGAAATAGTATGTTTTTAATTTATTTGCTGCACAGCAGCCTATTTTACGGTCTGCTATAGCTAAAAGTGTTAATAAGTTTGTTAGATAGCAAAGCCCTCAGCTTATGTCAGAGGACATTGTAGTGATCCACTCAGAAACCAATCAGACTAGTGTAGTGAAAAATTTCTTTGCCTTCAGATGAGATAACATGGATCCAGAGAGAGCTGTAAGCCTAGCATCCAAAGAAAAACAAATAGGAAGAGATATTGATTGGGAAAAATGTTTCATTTGTCAAGACAAATATGGAAAATACAGCCAAGATAAAGCCCGTTGATTGAAGTGATTTTTCAGGAAGTGGTCTCTTTCTGGAGATTATTGTAGTATAATATTGTGCAATATTTTTGCAATATAATAGACACACACCATTATTTGCATTGCGCTTAGCTTGACCTTGCTTATTCAATCCATTCAGTCTCAAAGGGATGAGACTGACAACCTGAGAGCCAACCTCTGACAACCTGAGAGCCACTGCTTTGATGGGGAAAAACATACCTTTGCCATACGACTATTACATAGTTATTACTACTAACTAGTTACTAACCCCTAACCCTAAAGAAGTGAGAGAGCAGTTTTGTTAGGATGGAATTAATAACTATAGTGATATGTGAATTAAATATAATTTGTGTTACAACCTGGTACACTATAGCACTATATATGGTCAAATAGCACCGTAGACCATCATCTACAGTTCTAAATTTCCGCCTTGACATTAAAGTATTATAACTTGTGCAGCATTGCACTGTCTCTCCCTACAAGCTTTAAACTTGGCTTGACTCATTCCCATAGATATGGGTTCTGATTGATAGAGGTTTTGGGATACTAGGTTATGTTTCCAAGCTGATATTCACTTTGAAAACAGGTTCTCTTTAGGCGGAGATTGTTTTTTTCATGTTCTAGTTCTGCTGTCTCTTACACTGTACAATAAATGTTCATTCTGACACTTTAGCAGACATCCCATGAGTGTTGGCTTTCATTTGATACCATTTTTATGAATATGGTCCTTGTGGTTGTGGAGATATTCAACATTTACTGTTGGCATGTCGTGTTGAGCAGGGAACCAAAAAATTGGCCTGAAATTGCTTGTACAAGTCACAAAAAAAAAATATTCAGCTTGACAACCACCCTAATATCTTACCTATGGGTGTCTTCTAACTAAAAAAATAGGGTGACAGCTTGTACCAAAACATGTCCACAAAAGTCTTAACGGAAGCCCTTTTCAGAATTGGCCCCCTGACTAATAGTATTGTCAAAGTGAAAATGACCTCCCCTGTCATCTTGCAGATGATCCTGGGAGAGAACAATGCTCAGAAAGTGACACTTCAGCACGGTGTCCCTTGTTCTCCGAAAGAACTTATTGAAGAAATCAAGACACAGTGTGATCTGATGGAAGAAATTAGACTTCAATTTATGGACCCTGACTTTAATGAATGTATAAACCTGACATCTACAACTGATGTACAGAACAAGAGCACCCTCAAGGTGATCAAACTGTCTGAATCTTCAGCATTATCGGCATCGCCCTCATTGTGTGACACAGTCACAGTCTTCTACGTCGTCCATGAGTTTATCGTCTGAACTATCACCTACTCTCTCCCTTGAAGCATTGTGTAGTTCATCTCTAGGGTCAGCCTTAAATGCCAAGTCTTCCTGTCCAACCACTTTAGTTGTGCCCTGTTTTTCTTACGATGCAGAAATTAGACTGGGACAAGGCAATGTACCTCACAGAACAAATGGCTCTTTGCTGAATCCAGATCCCAAGCTCAAATCAGGAATTTTGGATGGACTTGCTGAAGAAATCATTAAATTCAAATTTTATCTGTTGGATTCAGAGTTCAGTGAAGTGGCTGAAGCTCTTATAAGACAGCACCCTTGCCTCAAAGAACCAGGATCCGTAAAAGTAGCAGCGGCTGGAAGACACAGTCTTAAATACAAAAGGGCAAATTGCCAAACAAAGTTGTGGAGTCTTGGTTGTTCTGAAGTGACCATTAATTCAATGAAGAATAAACCCAAGGGCATCACAAACCCGGCATTTGGAGTGAAGAAAGCGCGCAAGGCTGAAGTCAACTTCTGTCCATCGTATCCTCCTGGTGAAACTGTTGACAATCTTGAGACTGTCAGAGTCTCCATTCTCTCTGAGGTCAAACAGAAAAACCATGAGCAAATATTACAGCGGTTAATGGACCATACCTTTGCGTTCAGGAGACAAGAAGTAATCCAAGGATCTCCACTCATTGCTGACTTCAAGAACAGATGGCTGGCTTTGTTTCAAGAAAATGAGGTAACAGCTGAATGCTTTTAAGTTGTATTTTCACATTTCCCACCAACACCAATTCTTACTCTCATTTAGTGCTTGGTGAAGGTTCATTTTAGGCTCTGTTTGCTCATTGAGCACAGCAACTGGAATTGTATATGTACTGTAAAACTGTGACTTCTTTATCTCCTTTTTGTGTTTTAGGTCTGTGCTGAATTTGCACGTCTCACAACTGTGCCCATGATTTCAAAATTCTTCCAACAACTTGATGAGTACACTCTCTCTCACTCTCTTGATGAGTACACTCTCACTCACTCTCTTGATGAGTACACTCTCAATCTTTTCCCAGCGAGGGGGAGTTCTGGGATGAAAGATCAGGAAACTGCTTGTGCCAGTCTCAAAGGTGTGATAACCGCTCTCAGCACTAGAAATGTCGTTTAAATGTAATTTAAATTCAATTAAACCAGGGTTCACCAATCTCGGTCCTGGAGGGCCGCTGTCCCTGCAGAGTTTAGCTCCAACCAGCTCCAACACACCTGTTTGAAAGTTTCTAGTATGCCTAGTGAGACCTTGATTAGCTGGTTCAGGTGTGTTTAATTGGGGTTGGAGCTAAACTCTGCAGGACAGCGGCCCTCCAGGACCGAGATTGGTGAACCCTGAATTAAACATACTGCGTAATGGTTTTAACCAGAAGGAATGATTATAGATGAAATATGATATAGATGTAGATGACAGTGTTGAAATATGCAAAGTAACTTATGTTAGTAACTTGAAAATGTACTTGTGTGCATGCTGAAAATTGTCATCTTGTTCTCGTCCTCAGTGTGACTTAATTGATGTAAAGAGGGCCTGGTCTGTCTACCTAAATGAGGATCCTGAAAAGCTTATCAAGGTGTTCATGGTATAGTTGCCTGAATATTTTTTTATTATTATTGTGTGAAATAAAAGTATGGAGTTATAAAATATGGATGGTGTATAACAATGCATTTTGTTGTTTTTATAGGATGTTGTAAGATCATGTGTATTTTCAGTTAACTTTAGTCAGATGCATTTACATTGTCACTGTTCCTCAGATCTAATCAACTCTATCTCTGTCTGTAAAGGTGTGAACCGAATGGCCCATACAGGTGTACGGCCCATAGAAACTGATGGGTGTGAATGACAAAGAAACAGCATTGCTCAGAGTTGATTGCAGAGTAGATCGATCTCCTGTGGGAAGTCCTAACAGTTTTCTATTGTTTGTAGCCCATTTGTCTTCATGTATAAAGCTCTGTCTCACAGACAGCACTTTGGGTTAAGATTGTTGAAGTGTATAAGCTAACACGCTAACATCGCTGCTGAAGGACTGCTACACTACAAACCTTCAATAAATTATTCTCCCCACAAGAACTCTGATCAAGCTGACTTATTTTATGTATTGGAGAAATCTAATACATTGGCGAGCCACACAAACCACTGCTCGGCCAAATACAGCAAAATCTAACAATGCAGATTTTGCTTGTGCTCATAATGCATTTGAAGAAACGGTCCTAGGGGTTTTCGTGGTCAGGTGTGTGCTGTGATGTCACTGATCTGCCTGGAGTGATTCTGGAAGGTGTTACAAAAATTGAAGACCTTGCAATGTAGGTAATGCCAGGCCCAGACTGGCCATCGGGAGCACCGGGAGAATTCCCGGTGGCCTGCCGACTAATTTGGCCTGCTGCCAGTCAGCGTTTGTTTTTTTTGTTTTTTTATAAAAAAAAATGTTTATACTACTACCTTTACCAGTGTCCATGATGTGATCATTTTCTAATTCGTCATTCAATAAAATTATTATTATAAAATAAATCATGAATCTGTTAGTCTTGACTGGCAAGGCTAGGATTCGACTTTAAAGGGGGGGTGAAATGCTATTTCATGCATACTGAGTTTTTTACACTGTTAAAGAGTTGGATTCCCATGCTAAACATGGACAAAGTTTCAAAAATTAAATTGTACGTTTGAAGGAGTATTTCTGTTCCAAAAATTGTCCTTCCAGTTTGTCACAAGTTTCGGAAAGTTTTTTTCGAGTATGGGCATGTGTGACGTCAGATGGGGCGGAATTTCCTTATATGGGTCCTAAGGGCACTTCTGCCGGAAGAACCGCGGGCGCACGCGCACTTGTAGACCAGAGCAAGAGAGCGAAAGCAGTACGCCCATCAAAGCGCCCTGCCCGGCTTTTGGGAAGCCAATGTCACCAAAGAAGTGTGTTTTTGGTTGCCAGGGCAAGACAACCCTGCACAGATTCCCAAAGAACCCAGCGTTAAGGAACCAGTGGATGGAGTTTGTTTTTCCTGAGCATAAACGGAGTTATGTAAGACTGTTTGTTCCCTGCATTTCGACGATGATAGTTTTATAAACAAAGCCCAGATCGACAGATTTGCAGATCGTCTAATGCTTAAGGATCGAGCAGTCACAATGATAAAGGTTCGGTGAGTAAAATTGCTTCAATTGTCTCTGTGTGTTGTTAGCTCGGTTAGCACAGCTATAGCACACCGCCCACACAGCACGTCTCCAGCCGCTCGTTTTTTTCCGGAAAGACTCGGTACAGCCTATCTTTCTTTTATAAATATAATAAAACAAAAGACTTTTTGGAGATATGAAGGATGCAATACTACTCTATAGGTACTCAAGATTAACAGGAGATTGAGTGAAAATGAGCATTTCACCCCCCCTTTAAGCCTCAGCCAAACGGTTAAACAGAAAATGCGAGCAGCACCCGATGATGGACAAAAAACTGCCAGGTGGAGCAGAGAGGGAAATGACAACGAAAAAGAAAGCACTCCAAGAACAAGCAGCAAAATGTTGCAAAATGAATGACCTGTTCAGGGCTTCAAGTGCAGGTCAGTTTCATCTGTAAATACTGTAACTGTACTTTTTTCTTCGTTAACTTAGTATTGAAATGCTAGCAAATGTAAGCGGTATAGCGCCCCTATTACTATCGTCATTCAAAATACTGTAGGCCTATGCTAAGGGAGATTATGAGATTAACATTATTTAGAGTTAAGTTACATTAGTAATTTAGCAGACAAATATTAACATTTATGTGGTCTGGGAGCAGGGAGACAGGAGTGATAGTGCAGACATCAACAAAAAATAATGCAATATCATTTTATTAGACAATTTAGAAAATTATGTCTGCCCATTCGTGAGGTTTAAAACTTTTTTTCCTTTTTTTTTTTTATCAAATGAAGGTGGAGACAGCCAACCTAGCACTAGCTGTGGTGCAATGATCACACATCAGCCAGGGAGTGAGATGACATGTAGAAGCAAAATAAGATTATTATTTTTAACATATTGTATGAAATATAGCCTAGTGTTGCTAAATGTTGGATATTTAAGTAATTTTAAGATGAAAACAACAACATTTTGTCATAAATATAATACTTTGTTTTTTTTTACTAAAATAAATGTAGATTCTTGGCAAACAAATTACAATAAGGTGGTTGTTTTACACCAAGGTGGAGACAGTTCTGTTTGTAACATGAGGCCAGAACAAGTGACAGGTGAAGAAGAGACAGGTGCAAGAAAAACACACACACACACACACACACACACACACACACACACACACAAAAATAGGGTTGTCCATGTTTCTAAATTTTATTTTGGTCCATGGGATGGCCTGGATGGGTGTGGGATTTCCCGGCCTGAAATTGTGTTCCAGTCCGGCCCTGGGTAATGCTGTTGCATTGCTAATTGGACTAATATATATATGAGCTATCCCAAGGCGCTACGACATACCTTTGAAGTCGTCCAGAAAGTTTCCCTTGGACTGGATGGCCACAAACTGTCTCATAAGGTTCAAGCACTCAAGACAAAGCTTTCTACTGATTCACTGTTTTAAAGGACTGATGTTTGTGATCTGGGATGGGGTGTTTCTGTTTCACACTAACGCAGAGCCACACTAACAAATATCAGAAAGACGAGGGACGTGTTTTGCTTATGCATTGTTTTCTGATCAGTATTATTCATTGTATTTGCCGGCGTCTCCATGAAGTTTTGCCGAGAAGTTGCAAATACTGGCAATGTAAGCTCAAATTCAGCATGAGCGATTTTTCTTCTTCTCACTACAGGAGTCTGTGAAGAAGGATAAAGACTTGCTGATGCTTCCCAGCCGCTTGAGTCACGTCGCTCCAGCTTCAAGATCAGGAGACAAACAAACCTCTTAGATCAGTGTAGAAGAATATCAGCGGATGAGTGTCATGAAGCCAGTCTGGGTCAGATTCACCACAACATCAACACAAATGATATGTTACATTTAATGTAGAAAATAAAGGCTTTGTTTGTTGTGACGTCATTTTCATCAGCTTTACACAAAAACAAGCCGTGCTCGGAGGACATGATGTTCCTCAGTGGATAATATTAGAGAGTGAACGATCAGCTGTTTCTGTGGTCAGGTCGTCAGAAGAGTCTGTGCTGGAGGATCTTTCTCGACGACAAAGCCGAGTCTCAGAGCTCAGAGTCAGAGCTCAGGCGGATGCTGAAATCCAGATGCAGACCAGAACATTTCTAGAGGTGCGTGTGTGTCCAGATCATGTTCACAGATGCTGATGCTCAGTGGCGTGCACAGACTACCTCTGGGGCATAGGCGGAAGGACCAAAAAGGGCACTTTTTTTAAAAACTTTTTTTTTTTAAAATAAATCACCTGTATTTAAAGCAGTACCAGTCTGTTGTGTTTTTATATATTTGAATAACTTCCTCACAATTAATTGGAATATCTCACTCGATGGAGTGCAGCAGCAATGAAAAGATGTTGATACAATTAGAATTCATAACACATCAAACAAAAATAGGGAAATGATGATAACTAAATATTATTTACTTTACCAAACAAAACAGAGAATCAAGTAGGTAATTATGAGTAATTCATGTTTAGTTATGTTGATGTTATACATTTTATGTGTATTCATTAAAGTGTTAGCTATCATGAAATCAGTAACACTTTACAATACGGTTTTATTAGTTAAATTTGTTAACATGAACTAATAATGAACTGCACTTCTACACCATTTATTTATCTTAGTTAATATTAATTTCAGCATTTACTAAAACATTATTAAAATCAAAAGTTGTATTTGTTAACATTAGTTAATGCACTGACTGTGACATAACATGAACAAACAATTAAAAGTTGTATTATTAACTAAGATTAACAAATAGGCAGTAGCCTAGCCTATAACAAATGTTTTGCTCATGATTAGTTAATGTTAGTTAATATGAATAATAAACAAATGAACCTTATTGTAAAGTGTACTATGAAATCAAAGATATAAATTCCTTACAATTTAGAGTTGGACATGGACTTAAAATTTCCTTTCACTAGATGTATTTCCCCAAGCTAATAACACTTGCCTTGGATAAAAACGAATGACATTGTCAGACTCAGAATGCGGCTGAAATTGAGCTATACTTTTATGATTGTTAAACATAACTCACATGCTGCCACAACTTTTACAGTAGCATGGTAGGATAAATGTCACTTTTCTGTATTAGCTTAATGTTACCTGCTGCCCGTGCAGTTTGAAGACTCGCGGCGAACTGCTGCATAGGTACATAGCGCTGCAAAGGAAACTCCGCCTACCACTTCACCTCCGCCAAATGCTTCCGGCCCCCAAAAAATGTATTTAATATTTTTTTGTATTATTATTGTTAGTGGCAATGGTGTATAAGTGTATTGTTATTTATTATAAATATTTATTTTAATAATGATTATTATTTACATTTATCAGAGAGGGGCACAATACATTTAGAGACAAAAGGGAACTGTAGCTTTACACATGAAATTATGCTGATGATTTTCATCTATTGGTTAGATATGTCTCAAATTAATTCTGTAAAATACATTTATCCTCTTTCCTACACACACACATTTTATCCTTCCCACATGTCCCACAAAAGTCCACATTTCACTTTGCTGCCACCTATTGATGAACCATTGCAGTATGAAAATATTCAAGCTGTTTATCATCCTCATTTTTAGCGCAATTTTCCACCGGACAAAATGGCGCTTGTTAACTCATGATTTCTGTTCTGTGCGTCTGTGCGCACCAATCTTGCACTTC
This sequence comes from Scardinius erythrophthalmus, assembly GCF_964197995.2. Classification (NCBI taxonomy): domain Eukaryota; kingdom Metazoa; phylum Chordata; class Actinopteri; order Cypriniformes; family Leuciscidae; genus Scardinius; species Scardinius erythrophthalmus. The sequence goes on along the minus strand of NC_138221.1, from coordinate 65,880,386 downwards.
TATCTACACTCAAAAAAATGATTTTAGCTCTTTGTTCAATTTCATTAATTAAAATGAGCATATACAACACAACCCTTCATAGAAATGATTCCAGCTTAATTTCATTAAATGTAATCAATGTAATTTTTAAAAAATTTGGTTTACCAAATTTTTTTTAATTGAGTCAACATGAATATTTTTCGTTCGTCTTAACCGGATGTCACTCAAAAAAAGAATTTTGGCCTCTTGTTAAAATAATTAATTACAATAAGCAAAAGTAACACGATTGTTTAATATTGTCACAACTTAATTTAATTGTGTTCAATCAACCTAATTCATTTGAGTGAAAACTACATGAATCATTGTTGTAGACATCTAACTGGGCAGTGGATCTGTAGTTCCCAGCATGCTTTGCAAGGGACTGCATTAAGAGGGTCAATTTAGGGAAAAAGTGTTATTTTATGTGTTTTTCAGTAAATGGAAAGATGTTGTTAGTTAATGTTAGTGTTTAATGTTCAGTTATGTTATAAACTTAGAGGACTTTCTGTAATGTTTTTGAATTTTGTGGTTACCATTATGCAGAAGAGTGGCGACTGTGTTTAGGCTGTGGGCTCAGTATTATGCTATATGTGCATTAAACCTCATGTTCAGGCTGTGGGCACTCAGTATACACTGCGTAAACCTCACTCACAGACCTGCACAAGTAATAATTCAATTTAATAATTCAGTAGTGTCTATCATTAGAAGTGACCATAGAGTCTAATTAATTAAAATTATAATGTTGGTTATTTAAGGCAGGACAAAAACTAAATGTAGTTAACCTGACATAACTTTATCTAGCAGGAATGACTAAATTAATTTAAATTCATACAACAAGATTACAACAAATTATATCAAACTATTTAGATTTTGTTGGAAAAATGTAATTCAATTTCGTGGAAAACCTTTCCTTAATTTAATTAAGTTCGTTCAACAGATTATTTTTTTGAGTGTACTCCTCAACCAGACCACCTAGAGACTTCGGATTTTCGGCATTATGTTAAGGAAGGTCTAATTTTGGGAACGCACAAAAAAATCCAGGAAAAGATTTACTATCTCTTAGTGTTGTGATCCCATGAGGTGAGAAAATTGCGCTAAAACACTCACCGAGTTTTTATTACTTGTTTCATAATGAAGTCAAAGTTTATTAATGAAATGTTTACTGAGTAATATTGATGTTGTTTTGTTGGAAAAAGAATATGTAGGTTTCATAAATTTAGGCTGTTTTGAGCAGTCATGATGTCACGGATCCACTCAGCACACCTCAGCCAGCGTCAACTCAACACACCTGGTCGCGATCTCACTCACCCGAATTCTGATTGTCTGCACCTGCAACTCATCACTTCACTCTGGATATAAACCCCAGTCACACCACAGCTCACGGTCCGGTCTCGTCTTCAGACACCCGTGACTCTTCAGCGCTATTCTCCATGCTCCACATTTGCAAGTATATCTCAAGTTCAAGCCTCTCATTACTCTCTCTGTGTGTTCCCTGCCAGCCTCAGTAACCGGTGATCTCCTGGAATCCCTCAAGATCCAGACCAGTCCTGTTTGTCTCAACCAGCTAAGCTTCATTTATCCAGTTCCACGCCCCGAGTGACTTCCTATGTTTCATGCATTCTAAAGGACTCTAGTTCTACGTTATATTCCCTGAGTTTGACCCTTTTGTGCTTCCCAGTTATCCGGAGCTGCTTACAGTGTCTAAATAAACCCTTGTTATCCTTTACTCTGTGTCCTCGTTCATACAGTGGTGTGACACATGAGTTATAAGTTTCAAATTAATTTAATTAAATCCATTGAAGTCAATGAAGTTCAAACTGGTTATTCTCTTATTATATGTTCTCATACATTTAATCTGATATATTCAAATAAAATGTCTCATATTGATACAAATGTATCTCTTCTTGCATCACACTGGTTTTTGCTCTAGTTCCTAAAAAAAGTGAACTTTCAAAGAATTTCTCATTGTTTTATTAATAAAAAGGGGTTAAATGAAGTAATAGTATGCACTGGAAAAAGTGAAACATCAGTGCAATTCATTCAAAATATATATTTGCATTGGTCTAATGGAAAATTGTGATTTTCAGTTTATACCTTCTGTTTTCACTTTGCCTCAAAGTAAGTGTTACACCCTCTAAAATTATACTTTGGATTTACTTAAAAAATTGATGTAATTTGTTAAAGCTAATTTTTTTTATTTTTCTCAAATTGTATTTATGATTTAATTAAAACCATAAATTTTGATTAATGTCAAACCTAAATTTTAATTTTTTCCAACTCAACATTTTACCTTAAACCAAAGTACACAGCAAAAACTCCAGTGTTAAATTAACACTCAAGAGTGTTAAATTTAATGAGATAATTAAGTGATTAATTTAGTGATGATTAAGCATTATTGAAGACACCTGATGTTAACAAGCAGAATCACTGAAGAAGAAAATCTCAAATTGTAAGTTACAATTATGGTGATGGGTGTTTGCTTTAGTTGGGCTCTTGACCATTATACGTTTACTTTAGATTTTGTTTGTCTGTTGTATCTGAGTTATAACTGACAGATGAACAAAGAAAAAAAAAGTGATCTGATGGCGTTGGTTATATTATGACAATCATCATTTGAACTCGATCACTGAGCTCATTAAGATCGTTATTTCTGACATAGGTTTATGTTGTTGATTACAGCATAACTGTGATTCGACATAAATATCCAGAATTTTAGATATAATACAAAGGATTTCTTAAAAGTTGTTTTGAAAAAAAAAAAAAGTCTTTCTTTTAGGCACACACAGACATCAAGATTCAGTCAATGCATCTCAACAATGGTGACGAGCAGAATATTCAATAAGGAAAAGTAAATTAGACAATTCAGATCATAATTTATTCATAACGCAATGCATGATGGGAGCCATTAATGAGTTGTGATTGGTGGCAGCCACTGCAACATGCTTTATTATTGTCACCATTGTTGAGATTCACAGGCTGATTATTGATGTCTGTGTTTTTAAATAAATTAATTCTAAAGTCTTTTGATCAGAACAATGTTTATTAAATATTTTGGATTATATGAAAAATTCTGAAAATCATATGCTGTAGAATCACAGAGCTGCTGTAATTAACAAGTTAAACCAAACTATCTCAATAAGTTTCGTTTTTCAGATCACAGCATGATTATGTCAAATCATAACCAACACCATCATATCACACTTGTCTTTGTTCATTTAACTGTTATAAACCAATAACAGCAGACAAACAAAATCTAAAGTAAACATATAATGGTCTAGAGCCCAACTAAAGCAAACACCCATCACCATAATGGTAACTTACAATTTGTGATTTTCTCCTTCAGTGATTCTGCTTGTTAACATCAGGTGTCTTCAATAATGGTCAATCATTACTAAATTAATCACTTAATTATCTCATTAACTTTAACACTCTTGAGTGTTAATTTAACACTGGAGTTTTTGCTGTGTACTTTGGGTAAAGGTAAAACTTAAAATTTTGGTTTGACATTAATCAAAATTTATGGTTTTAACTAAATCATAAATACAATTTGAGAAAATCTAAAAAAATTAGCTGTAACAAATAAAATAATTTTTTTTAAGTTAATCCAAAGTATCATTTTTTTCAGTGTGTTAAAATCCTGGTGACATTCAAAACTTTAAAACTTTAGTGCATTCACTTATTAATGAGAAGTCACTGATTAGATGTAATATGGTTTAAGTTGAACAATATTAAGTTGTGTTTTCTAAGCTCACGTTCCTCCAGGTCCAAACAGAGCACAGTAAATGATGAAGTGAAACTCATGTGATGGAGGACATGAACCTCTGCGCTCCGCTTGATTTTAACTTGATCTTTGATTCAGGTCAAACTGATTTACTTTAGTTACAGGGACAAAATAATGATGTTAAACTTCAATGAAAATCTGATGTTATATGTAATAATTCAAGATCCCGAAGCAAATATGTTGAAGTATAACTGTGTGTGAGTTCAGTTTCCATTTGTACATGTTGAGTTTCTTCAACTTTGATGCACTTTACAGATGAAAGAGATTTAATGCTGATCTCTGATAATCTGCTGTGTTTTCTGTTTATGAAATGATAAATCACCAGAACGGATGTTCTATGTAATATTTGTAAATGAGGGGAATTTGAAATAAAGGCTGAATTGATTGTTACTCTTTGTAAGTCTGTTTATTTGACTGTAATCTGTTTTGTCAGTGTTAACCATTACTGGCGCCCTGTGCTCTTCACAGATGAAAGCAGGTTCACACTGAGCACATGTGACAGACGTGACAGAGTCTGGAGACGCCGTGGAGAACGTTCTGCTGCCTGCAACATCTGTGAAGAGCACAGGGCGCCAGTGGCGAATTTGCCAATCTTGGTGTTCTATGGCAAATGCCAAGCGTCCTGCACGGTGTTGGGCTGTAAGCACAACCCCCACCTGTGGACGTCGGGCCCTCATACCACCCTCATGGAGTCTGTTTCTGACCGTTTGAGCAGACACATGCACATTTGTGGCCTGCTGGAGGTCATTTTGCAGGGCTCTGGCAGTGTTCCTCCTGCTCCTCCTTGCACAAAGGCGGAAGTAGCGGTCCTGCTGCTGGGTTGTTGCCCTCCTACGGCCTCCTCCACGTCTCCTGATGTACTGGCCTGTCTCCTGGTAGCGCCTCCATGCTCTGGACACTACGCTGACAAACACAGCAAACCTTCTTGCCACAGCTTGCATTGATGTGCCATTCTGGATGAGCTGCACTACCTGAGCCACTTGTGTGGGTTGTAGACTCCGTCTCATGCTAACACTAGAGTAAAAGCACCGCCAGCATTCAAAAGTGACCAAAACATCAGCCAGAAAGCATAGGAACTGAGAAGTGGTCTGTGGTCACCACCTGCAGAACCACTCCTTTATTGGGGGTGTCTTGCTAATTGGCTATAATTTCCACCTATTGTCTATTCCATTTGCACAACAGCATGTGAAATTGATTGTCAATCAGTGTTGCTTCCTAAGTGGACAGTTTGATTTCACAGAAGTGCGATTGCCTTGGAGTTACATTGTGTTGTTTAACCTGTTAAGCTTCACCAGTGCGTCGGCGCACTGAAGCGTTTTTTTTTTATTTAGTTAAAAATTACTATCAGATTTAATGTTATACATTGACAAACTATACATCATTAAAAAGATATAAGACTCAAGTTTCAGTATTTGACCACTATTGTATTCTGAAAAACTTATAGTGACAGTTATGTCTTAATTTGTGTCAGGAGTTATGAAATGAAAAAATGAGTCGATACCTTTAATATGAATTATGTGCGTCAGCCGCTTTCATTCATAAAAAACTCCCGTGCTGTCGTCATGACAGCGATACACAAAACAACGTCCCTCAGGGCTTTAGCTCAAAAATGTGCAGATTTGGAGAAATATTGATATATTTTCATAAGTTTTCATCAGATTTCTATAGACAGGAATAATATTTATTGAATTTATGCCCAAATGCGTCGATGTAATCATTATGAGCGCTGGACACTGTGATGTATTGTGTTTTCAATCCATACCAACAGCCTGAGGGCGCTACATTCACAATAATAGTCCATTTATGTAACATGAAGAAGAACCATGATCATGTGACAATCCAGGAAGTCTCGAACACACACAAAGCTATCAGAGATCGTTGTTACATGCAGAAAAAAGACTTTTTGAAGACAATAAACATGATTGAAATGATATTTGGTTTACCTGTGTTCTTCAAATAATGTCAGGTATTTCCATAATAATAGATTATATTTATAATGTATTGCTAATCGATATAAACTTTATCATTGTGCAGAATAATAAAAAATATATATTTTCTGTCTGATTTTTTAATCTGAAGCGAAATTATATCACAGAAGATTATTTAAAACACTCTACTTGCGTTATAAATTAAGTTTGAAGCACAAAAATGGTTTTAATCTCATAAATTGTCGTGTATTGATGGTGTGCTAAGCTAACATGCTAGCTAGCTCTAGGTGCACCTGCCACATATTGCAGTTATCCTTTTATAATTTTTTTCTAAATATGCTTACTAAAATGTTTCATTATTCAAGCAGGGCATTTGATCCAGTTTTTAAATGTTAAGTAAGAACTTTGGGATTGAAGGGATTGAAACCCTATGAATAGCCAGTCGTTAGTAACTATAATGCAGACAAAAGAAATGCATATTTCGAGCCATAACCAGGCTGGAGAGGTGTGAATGTGTGCAGGGGGAGATTGAGACTGAATGGGGCTCGTTTGCACCACAAAACAATAGAGACAATATACTGGATAGATGGTTAGAAGATGACTATAAACATCAGAAGCATCTTTAACGTCAAATCAAAATAAAGTCAACTGACATGGTCTTGAAAAACATTTCACTAAATACAGAGTTTTGGACTTATTATCTTCAGATTTTAAACATAAAATGTTTAGACATGTGGCTTTAGCTGTAGTGCATTTCTAGATTGCTCCAGTGCCAACTTCAATTTTATTTTCATGAGGATGTTTCATAAAAAATAATTTCTAATAACTTTACAAAACTTTGAAGCTATTTATAACAATTTTTTTTTCATTATGACAATAATTAATTCTACATTTACAATAAACTGCCAGGTGTCAGCTTTCAAATGAGATCATACTTGTGCTTTTAGTGCAAAGGGTTCATGAACTGTATCTGTTTAAGTTTGGGTATGTCATTTCTGGGGATTTTTCAAAAGTGGCGTTGCAGCTTAACAGGTTAAGTGTTCCCTTTATTTTTTTGAGCAGTGTATATATATATATATATATATATATATATATATATATATATATATATATTAGGGCTGGGCGATTTAAATCGCGATATTGTTATGCGCATCTCATCAGTAAAGCCGGTTCCTTGATTAGTAGTAAATCACCATCACCTGCTTTCAGATGGAGCGGCTTTAGATTTTGTTTGGCGGTTGTATCTGAGTTAAAACTGCCAGTTGAACAAAGAATAAAAAGTGATCTGATGGTATTGATTTTATTATGACAATCATCATTTGAACTTGGTCACTGAACTCATTAAAATCCTTCTTTCTAACTTCGATTTTTGTTGTTGGTTATAGCATAACTGTGAATCTGAATAAATGGCCAGAGTTTTTGATATAATATAAAGGATTTCTTAAAAGTTGTTTTAAAAAAAAAAATAATTCTTTTAGGCAGACACAGATGTCAAGATTCAGTCTATGCATCTCAACAATGGTGAGGAGCAGAATATTCAATGAGGAAAAGTAAATTACATAGACAATTCAGATCTTAATTTATTCATACCGCAATGCATGATGGGAGCCATTAATGAGTTGTGATTGGTGGCAGCCACTGCAACATGCTTTATTATTGCCACCATTGTTGAGATTCACAGGCTGATTATTGATGTCTGTGTTTTAAATGAATATGTCTGAATGTCTTTTTGATCAGAACAATGTTTATTAAATATTTTGAATTATAAGTAAAGTACTGATAATCATAGGCTGAAGATTTACTAAGCCGCTGTTAACAAGTTAAACCAAACTATCTTAATATGTTTCATTTTTCAGATCACAGCGTGATTATGTCAAAACATAACCAACACTATAAGATAATATTTTACTTTGTTCATTTAACTGTTATTAATCAATAACAGCAGACAAACGACAGTAAATATTAAAGTAAACATATAATGGTCTAGAGCCCAACTAAAGCAAACACCCTTCACCTTAATGGTAACTTACAATTTGTGCTTTTCTTCTTCAGTGATTCTGCTTGTTAACATCAGGTGTCTTCAATAATGCTCAATCATCACTAAATTAATCACTTAATTATCTCCTCAGCCCTAAATGCCGCTTCATCTGAAAGCAGGTGATGGTGATTTACTACTAATCAAGGAACCGGCTTTACTGACGAGATGCGCATAACAATATCGCGAATTAAATCGCCCAGCCCTAATATATATATATATATATATATATATATATATATATATATATATATATATATATATATATATATATATATATATTTTTTTTTTTTTTTTTTTTTCTTGAGTATAATTACATTGACTTTGACTTGAGTTGAATAAAAATTTAACTTTAACCTTGCTACATTTATTTTTCACCAAAAGTACAAAGTACTTTGACAAATGTGCCAACAGATCAACTGGGTGAGCTGGAATGTTTCAAACTGATTTTAAATTGTAATTTTGGGAGCTCCTGAAATGGGTCATACCATTGATATTACCAAAGCATTGAGCAGTGGAAGTAAATAAAAAACATACAAGGACGCAATTATTGTTGCAAGTTGGTGAGTAAGGACGCTACACAAACGGTTGAATTAAATATTGCAGAACTCACTAGCTAGCACAACACTGCTGACTTCCTGTTACATAATAACATATATACCCAATTTTCCCACAAGGTGGAGCTGCTGCCTAAGCAGTACAACAGGATACCCTGTAACAGTTATTGCAGGGACGGAGCAAGAACAATGTAAGTATTTAAAATGCCATGCACACAGTTCAGTTAATTGGTAAAGCTTGCCTTCTAATGCAGTTAAACTAAATATACAAAGCTGAAATATACAATTACAACAATGGAGTGCATTTTTCATCTGTCAATCAGATGATAGTAGTTAAAGTGGGTAGTTAAAGTGTGTGGAGCCTGCTTCTATGCGGTGTAACTTTCAGTGTCCTTCTGAGGTGTTGTTCTTCCTCCTGAAAGAAGGAAGACCCCTACTCTGCAGAGGTCTCCAAACAATTGCCCGTTTAAAAAAAGGAATATGGCGTCACTCCTTATGATATCCATTTTTGGGACAAAATGTTTTAGCTAAGGGTGGCTTCAAAATATTATGCCTGAACTTTTAGTCAAGCAGACTCACAAGCAGACATATAGTGTGAGACAACTGGGATATCAATTTATGATTGAATAAACAGAAAATGAATTGATTTTCTTGTTTTTATTCTAAATCTAAATTTGTGAAATGTGCTTGGGACAGTCACGCCATATGTTTGTTTTCTGGTTTGGCTGAAAATTGTGAACAAATGGAAGATTAAACCCATGAATGCTCTGTATGTTCATATAAAACAGCACTTTCTTAACAATATCACCACAGTTTTTGACATATTTTTCTATAATTTACTTAACTTTGACACATTGGACCAAAAAAAAAAGGCCATGTCATGTCAACCACCCCTTGCTTAATGTCATACTAAGTACATGAAACCTCATATGGTGTGACACAACATCATAAAGTGTGACAGGGTTTTCTTGTCACACCATATGATTATTTTGTCACACTATATGATATGAACTGCATTTAAATACATAAATAATGGTCTTAGATACATATTTTATAGCTAATAGTTAAGTTTATTGAATATTTCGTCCTTTTAACACATTTTGATACTTTATTATTCACACATTTAATATCTATACACCAACTCAATTTGGTGAATCCCTACTTCCCTACTATCCCATTTTCAAGCTGAATCCATGCATGTTAAACAACAGCATTTTATATAATAAGATACAAGGAAATTAAACCTTTTATACATTTCCATGTTTCTTTAGAAATAAATAATGGACAAATGGAGTCTTTAAACGCCTCAGATGTAAAGTTATTCGCTGTCAAAGTGACGCCAAAATGAATGGGAGTCAATGGAATGCTAACAGCAGGTGATGGTCCGCTAATCAATGGTGGCCCTGGAGAAGCTTCGGTTTCCGGCTGATGGATTACCCCCTTGGTTATTCAGCTGTTGTGATATCCGATGTCCATATAAGGGATTTCCTGTGGACCTGTGAACTTTCTGCGTGAGGGCGCCCTCTGGCTTCCAGTATGAATGAAACCAAAATTACATCAGAGTGTTTAGAGCTCCATAATGCTAATATCATCTCATTTTGGGTAAAAATAGAAAAATAATACAAAAGTACTTTGTACCATAGTAACTTTTTTTTCACATCATTTTTCAGAACTTCAACTTGTACTCAAGTACATTTCTTAAGTAGCCATTTACTATAGATATTTTTTGTATTTTTTTCCACCACATATATGTTGCTTTGGTTCTTTGCCTAGAAGTATTATGATCATGTTTTTCTGTCTTTTTAGTGTAGTTTTTTTATAGACCACTGTCAGTATTTCATGTAACCCCTGGTTCACACAGGACGCCGAAGCGACGCCGAAGCGGCGCGGAACGGAGCCCGCTTCCTTTCGGCGCCCATGTTAACCTATGGTGTCGTTCACACCAGACGCGGTGTGCCGGGGCGCGTCGCGGCCGGGCCGCGCCGTGAAGCGCCAGTTTTGGCGTCTGGCCTATTTTTTGCGTGAGCCGCGAGTGATCCGCGTCCATTCCGGCAGGAAGTCACACAAAGAAACACGAGACATCCGGTCAATTGTCAAAATATAAGCAATTTTCAAATTAAAATACCGCGAGTATTAAAGGGGTCATATAATGGTACATGCACTTTTACAAGTTGATTGCACTGAAATGTCTGTTGGCAGTGCCTGTACACAACCATCCTATCATGATAAAAATCCATCCAGTGGTTTTGTTTTAATCTCCTTATATGTTTGACCCTCTCTGAAATCAAGCCGTTCGATATTGTGACGTCATAATATCCAACGCCCCTCCCGCGATTGCTGAGTGACAGCCGTGTTTCAACACAAGACCCGCCCTGAGCGAGCTGTGACAGTACATAGTAGTCCGCCATTGTTGACATGCTGGAGCAGAATGGCGTCTAAGCGATTGTGGTGTTCTGTTCTTTGATGTAATAAGGAACACAGCAGTCATTTGGATGTTCCTAAATCCGAGCCGTTGAAGATGCAGTGGCTGAGTTTTGTTTTTGAAGCGATATGCCCAAAGGATTGACGCGGGGATTCCCTCACGGGGATTCCCCACAATCGTCCATGCTTTCATGTTTGCGCAATCATTTCACACCAGACAGCTTTACAAACGAGAAAAAACGGATCGGTATCAACGTGTTCCTGCTGAACCTCCAGAAGATGTGAGTGTAATGTTTTATTAACCTTTATATTAGTATATATTAATCTTTGCGAAATTTGCAAACTTGCTGCAGGCTTCACGATGAATGCATCTCTAAGGTTTACACTCAGGGTACATTACGGCATGTTTTCTATGTACGACGTTCTCAATATAATTCATAATCCCACGTTTATAATGAACAACGCGTGGTTATTGTGTTAGAATTGGTGTATGCACAGAACAGAGGGGCGGGGTGAGCAAAGCTCATTATCATTTAAAGACACATGCACTGAAACGGCATGCTAAAAACAGAGCTGTTTTTGACCAGGTAAAATTAGTGTTTTCTTACCATACTAATGAGAATTTTTAATTAAAGTATATTACAAACTTTTAATTTAGACCCTAAAGAATCATATTAGCTTGTACAAAAATGGCATTATATGACCCCAAAAAGTATTAAAAAGTAACAAAAAGTATTAATACAAGAAGTGTACAAACTTCTTGGTTACAGAAACATGGTGTATGTATTTTATGAGGTTATTTACTTACCCATGATGTAAAAAAATAGCTCTGAATAAACAACAACTGAGCAGAAGCGCTTGTCGACCGCCTTGGAGAATACGCGTCTAGTGTGAACAGGCAGGCGCCGGACCGCGCGTGATTTTCCGTTCCGCGCCGCTTCCCCATCCGGTGTGAACCAGGCGTAAGTCTGCAAGTGAGAGTGTGTACTCTGTCTGCATCTTTGTGTTTTGCCCATGTATTATTGGTGTTAAACTCTATAAACTGTATACAAACCCTGAATAAAAGTTAATATTGTGTGCTATATCATGTATATAAGACATCTCTATGGAAACCAAAGCTTCCAAAGCACAGACATGAACACAATAATAGTTATTATGTAAAGAATCAAGAAGGTCACATCTATGATTCTTGCCACTCTGGTCCAGGACAGCTTCTTTCGTTGGTTTTGTCGAGTTGCAGCCCAACACTCAGTGAGGATCTGCTTCAGACGGTTTGGGGTATAAGACTCTTCATTCTGATCTTTAACTGAGTCTGGAGGATTCTGCTGGTCTATTACGCTGTCTGTGAGAGGAAAAAAATAAAAGCACAGGACCGGATAAATTCTGTTTTGTCAGCATAATCATATATATGATTTTTTTTGATGGGGAATCTTTGCTCATACTCCATTATAGAACTAGAAACGAATTTCACATGTGGTTTTGGGGTGGCTTGTTTAATATCTGATTGCATGGTTTTATATTCGCTAATTTCAGACTTCAAATGCTATTTTCATCCATCCATCCATCAATTATCCAAATCGTTTGTACTTTTTTTTTTTTTTTTTCATGGAGTCTAATTAATCTAAAGATTAATTTTATTTGCATAAAGTACCAAATGACAAAGCAAACAAATCTTAAACTTAATTTCACAACTAAACCTTAATTTGTGAAGTAAAAGTATAAAATACATAAAAATGTTAGGGTTAGACTTTGTCGACTCTTACCATCTCGGCCACTAACAGTAGATGTTGTTTCCACTGATCTCTTCTCAGCACCTCTAGCCATCAGAAAATTCACAAGGAAGGTCTCCAGCAAGCCGATGCCAATTAGACAGAAAACCGCACAGCAGAAAACCCCTGTGAAAAACAGGAAACCATGGCCATTCTTGTAGTTTGTGTATGTCTGTAATGCTGTAGTTGAAAACCTTTTGTGCACTAAATATTTTTTAAATCCTGCATAATATTTGATTACCACAACACTCATGCTGTCGAATCACATAGGTACTATTATGAATAACATAAAATTAATAATACTTTTTCTTCTCTCCATTTTAATTATAACATTAGGCTGAATGATCAGTGATTCAGCCCAGTTCATGATGATTATGTGAACATCACTAACTAGACAACATCACCTAATCACATTTAGTCTTGGCTTTCATTATCATAACTAATGTGCTTTAAAAACATTTTAGAAAGTCAAAGGTCAAGAGCCTAACTAAAGCAAACACTGATCTCCATCATGGTGACTTCAAACAAAACTATTATTTTCAATAAAAATATAAATGACTGAAATAAAGGCAATCTGGGCTGTGTTTTACAACAGCATTGTAATCCTAAGATGATCGTAGAGACCATTGTTGGCAATTGTTTTTATGATCAACTTAGGCTTATGATTCTTTTGAAAAACGCAGCCCTGGTTAGTAATAAGTGAAGCTGGTAATGCTGCCATGTGGAGATAATCCTCTGTCCTCTGTCTAATCCTCTGCTGAGATCTTCACAGATTTAATGTATTTTCTCTTCATTCAATTTCATCTAATGCCCACACATTGTACAATTTTGGCCTTTCCCAGACGAAGGATGGCCAATTGTGGTGATTTCTGTGGTTGTAGCCCTTAAACTGTGGTCCTATACGTCGTACAGTGAGAGAAGTTCAAAGACGGCCGTTGTCGCGGTCTTGCGGTGACCAAAGATTGCCTGCGATCATTTTCTGACAGTGTCAGAGATTTAGCATGATCATCTCAAAGTTTGCTGTTAAGACCTACGTCTACTGACTAGCCAATAAAAATGCAACATGAAATGGCGAATTGATCAACACAGCATGCCGCTAAAATTTAAAACTACTGACTTCAATCTCCATTTGCGAGATTGGCATGCCAAGTTCACTTCTTTTCCCTAGCCATGACCCCGCCCATATTCTCCTCTTTCGCGTCCTCCTCTTTTTTTCAGCGCACATAAAAACCACAATTGCCCAAGTGTGATTCATCTTCCTCTATTTGTTTACCACTAGCGCATACTGATGACGTTTTATTCTTCTATACTGTCTTGAGTCGTAGCCAACAATTGAATAGGTGTCATCATCGTACAGTCTTCATACGTCGTACCCAAGTTTTTAGATCCATGTCGTACATTTGTGTCCGTGTGATTTGTAATGATCTTATAGGATTGCTGAACTCGGATAGTCTGTGGCAGGGATTGTAGCAACTGGAAGTCAGTTGTAGTTTTTGTTCTTGTTGTTTCTCTTTCCATTCTGCTTGTTAACAGCAGGTGTTCATCATTAACCCAGCTAACAGATTTTTGTTATAAAAAATGTTCTCCAAACATTTAGGGCCCTATTTTAACGATTTAAGCACATGGTCTAAAGCCTAAGTCAAGTTCACTTAGGGCGTGTCCGAATCCTCTTTTGCTAGTTTAATGACGGGAAAAATGGTTGGTGGTCTAAAAGGTCTAATGGTCTAAAAGGGTTGTCCCTATTCTCTTAATGAGTAATGGGTGTGTTTTGGGATTTACATGCAATAAACCAATCAGAATCTCATCTCCCATTCCCTTTAAATGCCAGTTGCGTTTGTGCACAGCAAAAACTCCAGTGTTAAATTAACACTCCTGGGAGTGTATATGAGTCCACACTCAAAAGTGTAAAGTGTTAAAATATGAGTGTTAAATTAACACTCAAGAGTGTTAAAGTTAATGAGATAATTAAGTGATTAGTTTAGTGATGATTGAGCATTATTGAAGACACCTGATGTTAACAAGCAGAATCACTGAAGGAGGAAATCACTAATTGTAAGTTACCATTAAGGTGATGGGTGTTTGCTTTAGTTGGGCTCTTGACACTTATATGTTTACTTTAAATTTTGCTCGTCTGCTGTTATTGATTTATAACAGTCAGATGAACAAAGAGACAATGTGATCTGATGGTGTTGGTTATGTTTTGACATAATCATGTTGTGATCCGTAAAACAAAACTTATTGAGATGGCTTAACTTGTTAATTACAGCAGCTCTGTGATTCTACAGCACATGATTTTCAGTATTTTTCATATAATCCAAAAATATTTCATAACCATTGTTCTGATCAAAAGACTTTCAAATGAATTTATTTAGAAACACAGACATCAATAATCAGCCTGTGAATCTCAACAATGGTGACAATAATAAAGCATGTTGCAGTGGCAACCACCAATCACAACTCATTAATGGCTCCCATCATGCATTGCGGTATGAATAAATTATGATCTGAATTGTCTGTGTAATTTACTTTTCCTAATTGAATATTCTGCTCGTCACCATTGTTGAGATGCATAGACTGAATCGTGACGTCTGTGTGTGCCTAAAAGAAAGATTTTTTTTTTTTTTTTTTAAAACAACTTTTAAGAAATCCTTTGTATTATATCTAAAATTCTGGATATTTATGCAGATTCACAGTTATGCTGTAATCAACAACATAAATCTAAGTCAGAAATAAGGATCTTAATGAGTTCAGTGATAAATTTCAATTGATGATTGTCATATAACCAACACCATCAAATCCCTTTTTCTCTTTGTTCATCGGGCAGTTATAAGATACAACAGCCAAACAAAATCCAAAGTAAATGTATAAGGGTCAAGAGCCCGACTAAAGCAAACACCCATCACCATAACGGTGGCTTACAATTTGTGATTTTCTCCTTCAGTGATTCGGCTTGTTAACATCAGGTGTCTTCAATAATGATCAGTCATTACTAAATGAATCACTTAATTAGCTCATTAACTTTAACACTCTTGAGTGTTAATTTAACACTCATATTTTAACACTTTACACTTTTGAGTGTGGACTCATATACACTCCCAGGAGTGTTAATTTAACACTGGAGTTTTTGCTGTGTGCCATGGGCGGATTCGCTATTTACATGACGGAATTTGATAGTGGAAAAACGGAACGCGTCTCCAGAGCAAACGGATCTGCTCGTGCGCGAGGTAAAACTGTGCAAGCAGATCATCTACGGGACAAGCCGGATTCCACCATATCTTTATGTACACAATAATAATCTTTTACATTGTAATCCTTTTATTTTAAATATTTGGCATGTTTTTGTGCTGCTGCGTGTCCTTGTGTGTGTAATAAGTGAAATAACATTAAATTTCATTAAATAACAAAAAATAAATATTGCAGCATTGACTTTAGAGCAGGGTTCAGTTGGTCAATGGCGCAGTCTATTTCTGTTGCCTAAAAATAGCAATGCACCAACAATGCGCCTGAACACACCTCGTTTTCAGACCAACAGCCCATGGGCCACAGGTAGGCGCAGGACGTGAAAATGAAAACTGCGTCAGGCTGAAACTAGCAAAAAACACTTGCATCCGCGCTTGGCCCTGCATTGCGCCGGGCGTAAGATAGGGCCCTGAGTGTTGGTTCTGGGAACATAAGAAATGTCCAGTTTTCTTGACCTTAGAGGAACGTGTTTGAGAATTAAATCCTTAAAATCTCAACTAAGTTTCAGTTTAAGAGAATATTCTAAGTTTAATGCATATTGTTTGATTGTTGTGACTTCATTTGAGATTTAATTACAAGGATTGCATTCTTAAAAATTAACCTAAATGAAGTAATATTACATAATAAGGTCTATGTTAGACTCACCAATCAGAGGGATGTTTTCAGCCGTAGAGGGAAGTGTGCTATAAAGAATCAGCAGCATCACAGAAATAGACAGGAGCAAAGTCACTTTAAAGCTCACTTTGTCTGCTCCACTTGTGTCAATGAAGAAGGCAATCACATCCAGCACGAGGAAGAAAAATACAGGTATAATAATGTTTATGACATACAATAGAGGTCTCCTTTGTATGGTGATCTGCCATGAAGAGAGAGAGAGAGAGAGAGAGAGAGAGAGAGAGAGAGAGAGAGAGAGAGAGAGAGAGAGAGAGAGAGAGAGAGAGTGAGTGAGTGTGACATTAGCATCATGATGGACTTTAACATAGAGAACACTAAGAGACATTTGGCAGACGCATTTATCCAAAGCGACTTAGAGTGTCCCAGCTAGAAATGTTTTGTTCTAAAAACGTTCTGAGAACATTACCATGAAGTTCTAATAATGTTTTCAGCGAGTAGTTTTATTTTGGTTCCCAGAATGTTCTCCTAAAACGTACAAAGCAAAAACTCCAGTGATAAAAAGTTAATGAGATAATTAAGTGATTAATTGAGTGATGATTGACCATTATTGAAGACACCTGATGTTAACAAGCAGAATCACTGAAGGAGAAAAGCACTATTTTTAAGTCACCATTATGGAGAATAGTGTTTGCTTTAGTTGGGCTCTTACATTTTTTACTAAAAATTTTGTTTGGCTGTTGTAAGAACACTCTTACACGTTATAACTGCCAGATGAACAAGGAGAAAAAGTGATCAGATGTTGTTGGTTATGTTTTGAAATAATCATTGCTTGACCTGAATCACAAAACTCATTTAAAGTCTAATCTCTGACTTAGATTTATATTGTTGATTACAGCATCACTGTGATTCTAAAAAATGAGATCCAGAATGTTCAAAACAATCCGGAGAATTTCTTAAAGTTGTTTTGCTTTAAAAAAAAAAAAGAAAAAACATTTTTTTGGGCACAAACAGACATCAAGATTGAGTGTATGAATCTCAACAATGGTGGCAAACAAAATAAATAAGACAATCCAGATCATAATTTATTCATGCTGCAATGCATGATGGGAGCCATGAATGGGTTTTGATTGGTGGCACCCAGAATGCACTGCAACATGCTTTATTTTTGTCACCATTGTTGAGATTCACAGGCTGAATCTTGATGTCTGTGTGTCCAAATAAAACATCTTTTGAACTGAATTTTTAAGAAATATTTTAAATTCTATAGAAAATGCTATAAATCGTATGCTATAAAATCACTGGGCTGTTTTAATCAACAAGGCAAATCTTACTCTAAATTTTAGTCCTGTATAAGTCACTTTGAGTAAAAGTGTCTGCTTAATGACTAAATGTGTTTAACAATTCAGGTCAATTGATGATTATGTCAAAACATAACCAACATAACCAACACAGCCTGATCACCTTTTCTCTTTTTTCATCTGACTGATATAACTTGATTACAACAGCCAGACAAAATTTAAATTAATAGTTTAAGGGTCAAGAGCCCAACTAAAGCAAACACTATTCTCCATAATGGTAACTTAAAATTAGATTTTCTCCTTTGGTGATTCTGCTTGTTAACATCAGGTGTCTTCAATAATACTTAATCATCACACAAATAATAACTTAATTATCTCATTAATTTTAACACTCTTCAGTGTTCATTTAACACTCAAATTGTAACACTTTAACTCTTTGAGTGTGGGTCAGATAAACTCCCAGGAGAGTTAATTTAACACTGGAGTTTTTGCTGTGTAGGAAAACATTCTCTTAAAACATCCTCAAAATGTTACAGTTAAAACGTTATATCTTAGTTTACATTTTACCTTATGGAAACATTATTTGAAATGAGAAAACATCCTTAAAACATTCTTTGAACATTACATTGAAATGTTTTCTTTAAAACATTAACAAAACTTGTAGGGAATGTTAGCCAACGTTCTGAGAACGTTCCCTGCTAGCTGGGTGTGCTTATTACAGGGACAACTCCCCTGGAGCAACTTGGAGTAAACTCAGTTTAAACCAGTTCAGTGGTTTAACCTACTATACCACCATTCACCATAACTGAAATAGGGGTGGGTGGTATACCAGTTTAAAAGAACAAACAGCAGGGTCAATCGTTACCAGTAATGATTGAATTAGAGAGCTCTCTTCATAGTTGTTACTAGTAAGAATTGAATTAAAGTGCTACATAGATTGTGATACATTGTTAAATTAAACTCGTATGGTGATATATGAACTTGGTCATATTGCCTATCACTTAATATAAAATTAATTTCATTTAAATTTTAATGGCAACAAAGATTCGTGTTTGGTTAGAACAAAATTAGTTATTTTATGGTAACACTTTACAATAAGGTCTCATTTGTTAACATTAGTTAGTGTATTAACGTGAACTAACACTGAGCAATTCACTTATTAAAGTTTTTAATGTTAGTTAATAAAAAAACTGCTGTTTATTGTTTGTTCATGTTAGATCACCGTGTATTAACTAATGTTAAAAACACTAATACAACTTTTGATTTTAATAATGTATTTTTAAATGTTGAAATTAACATTCTCTAAGATTAATAAACGTAGAATTGCAGTTCATTCTTTGTTCATGTTAACTAAATGTGTTAAAGGCACAATATGTTTTTTTTTTTGCTTTAAAAATAGCAAAAAACACTATATCTATGTTATATATATTTTTTTTGTTGTGTACTTACATTATCCCGACTGTTTCCAACAACTTTCAAACCAGGAGAAATTTTTATAAAAATTTTAGACACGGCACGGTTCTTTATTTCCGCTTTGTCGCAGACAATGTCGTCATATCCGCGTTGTCTCTGGTTTCCGCTCGTACTGCCATGGTAACCAGAGCTATGAGCAGAGCCCTCTGATAGTAACCAAGGCGACAGACGTGGACCACTGTAGTTTGCAATGTCTATTTGCACGCTGTTGTTGTTTCGTTCAAACATTATGGACCATGGCAAGCAGACTTTGAATAAAAAAGGAGAACTAAAACGAGAATCAATATCAGCGCGGTGTTTTCGAGATGCCGAAAGCTCCCATAGACAGTATATAAACGAGAGCTCCACGTCCGAGACTTCGACCGCTCCTACATGTACTTTATTAAACAGGTGAGCACATTTACATAAAACTAATCGATGTTATATAGTTCAACAATGATAAAATGTTATAATAGGATCTGTATGTTATTCTAATGTTGATCTAGCTTACTGCTAGTCTCATACAGACAAACCAACACATTTCAACACATTGAAATGCAGTTTAGTGTGATAGTGTAAGTTGATGTTAGACTAAGTGAAACAGTGCTGCGTTACCTCACAAGTTTAATTTGTCAAATAAACTGAGTAGTAATTCTGCTTGTAGTTCGGTAGAATAGAATGTCCATATTCCTTTATATCCGCGGGACTCGCGTCGCGTGTGGAGCTGATAGCTGTCTCTTAGCAATCCCGAACTGCTTCATATCACAGTCATGATAAAAACATCGATGTATTCACTCATCCATAAACATTATTAGATCGGTCGGCTTGACGTTGACGACAAGATCCATAATTCATTGTATGTGTTGCGTCATCAAACTACGCCTTTGTTATTGTAAGACGTTAGCGACCCCTAGTGGACAAAAAAAAATTCCATAGTGTACGTTTAACTCATGAAACCTTATTGTAAAGAGCTAGCCATTTTATCTTTTATTTTACATTGTCAAACTCAACATGTAAATCTCTTGTTAATCTGTGGGTTTCCACACTGTGGAGGTCCACTTTGCAGAGGTCATAGTGTCATCCCTCATCACAATGAGAAGGAGTATTGTACACAGTGAAAATTGTAAACTTAAATGCAGGACATGTTTTGCAATATTTGTCTTGTTTTTAAAGCACATGTTAATGGATTAACAAAAGCAACATTCCTTTTCTATCAGGGCTTCGTCACTGAATGAATCCGCATGTTTTCAACAAATCGTCAATGATTCAGTGACCCATTTATAAAGACAGAGGCTGTGTTTGAAATCGCCCCCTAAACCCTCATTCTCTATTCCCTACATTACTCGACTAATATAGTCCACTAGAAGGAGTGAATGAAAATGAATGAGTGAATTCGAACACTGAGTGCACTAGAAGGGCTGCTGCGTCTGCATAGTTTGTGTTTGCTGTTTGATAATCATTTGAAACTGGCAGCTCCAGCAGTAATGAAAGGATTTATCTTGAACTCTGTCATGGAAACTATCATGTGTAAACCTTAATTTAACAATTTAATAATCAATTAAAAAGGAATTTGTACCTTTATGATATTACACTGTAGTCTGTACAGCTGCAGCGCCATCTTCTGGTCAGACACGGGAATTCATTCAGCCCGTGACTCTTATAGTGCATTATGGGTATTCTCTAGACATTGAAGGTACATCAGTTGTACACTTGTTATTGCGGTGCATTGTGGGATTTAATGAGTGCACTCGATAACGTCCACTATGATTTCGGACACACACAAAAAATGTATGTATATATATAGCTATATTCCATTTGCAAAATATACCAACCTTTTCTGTTTTGAATGACTTGTCATTGTGTTATTTTGTTTTTAGTCTTGTCATTGTAGTTTTAGTAAAGCCACTGTGTTTACAATTTGTTGTTTTGTTTTTGGATTTGGATTTGTAATTGTAATTTTGTTTTCATTGTTGTGATTTATTTTGCACTTCTCGGCCACCATGAAAATTTAATATCCTTAAAATATTTTTAGCAATATGAATGGTTTATTCCCAAACATATTTGGCTGAATGCTGTAAAAGGGTCTATTAATAAATAATGTATTGCTGATATACATACACACATCTCCCTTCACATCTGCGGCTTCCGTGCCACATCTGTGCACCTTCTGGTGTGAGAACCATATTATTAATGTATATACTCTCTTAATTTATAAGATATTTGATACCCCTGCTATCCTGGTTAAAACCAGACCATTCTCAGTAGTAACTGAGTTATGGTCTGGCAAAGCTTCATTAATAACTCATTTCCAAAGGGGCGTCACCAACGGACATCGCTCAAATGCCTCTGGGCGCAATTGGATAGACCTAAAACGACCTACTAACGTAACCTCGGTTCTCTCTAGAGAGGGAACGAGTACTGCGTAATAGCTTACGCTAGGGGAAAACTCTTTTCCACGAGATATTGAAGCCAAAAAATTATCCTTAATTTTGTATCATTGTAAAACGCGTTGCAGCAGCATACAGACATGGGCGAGACAGCTTGAGGGTGCTTCGCGCCCATTGCGTCACGTCCCGCCAAAACGGACGGGGCCTCAGGCTATAAATATAGCCCCGGGAGGCTGGTCTAGCAGGTTTTCATCGCCGAAGCGAACCAAGCGTGATGCATGCACGGCAAGTTACGCAGTACTCGTTCCCTCTCTAGAGAGAACTGAGGTTACGTTAGTAACCGAGTACGTTCTCTTACGAGAGTTTCTCTCGTACTGCGTAATAGCTTACGCTAGGGGAACACAGTGTAAAACCCTGTGCGTGCTATGATTCAACACTAAAGTCCCACGGGCAGGTGCCCGGGGCTCATACAGTGCAATAATCATAAGGGATTCACAGAGAATCCGGGAAGAGGGGCTAGAATAGCATCATTCCTGTAATAATATAGTGCTCTAAAAGGAGCAGGTTATATCAAGTGTTTCGTACAGCCAGGGCGAGCTCGGCCTGGACTGATAAATATTGGGGAACTTACACACTGCCCACAGAGATATATGGTCGATCAGTGATCGATGCCCTAGCAGTTTTCAGCATCCTGAGTCGATAGCATCGGTAGGTACAGCTGAATTATTAAACGGAGAGCAGCTTAGCTTGCATAGCAGACCCTTAGATGTATAAGCTAGCGCTATGGTATCAACTATCCACCTGGATAGGCTCTGTTTTGACGCAGGTTTTGACGTTTGAACGTCTGTTTTGACATTCTTTTGTTTAGAACGTCTGTTTTGACGTTCTAGTCCCTTAGAACGTCCGCTGAACAAAACAAAGAGCTGCTCCATCTGTCTGAAAACAGATGACACATATAGGCTCTTAGCGCCCTGACCGGGCAAAGGAAGCCTGCGTCCCCTTCCTCATCAGAAACCGGCAGGGCCGACAGGGAAATCACCTGTGCCCTAAACGGTGTGTTGAGGGATTTAGGAACATACCCGTTAGGGCTGGGCGATATATCGCACGATATTGTTATGCGCATCTCATCAGTAAAGCCAGCTCCTTGATTAGTAGTAAATCGCCATCACCTGCTTTCAGATGGAGCGGCATTTACTACAAAGAGCCGTGATTAACTGACAAGCTGAGCCATATCGCATTAATATCGCGGACGTATCGCCAGCGATATTTAATGCCATATGGCTCAGCTTGTCAGTTAACTATGGCTCTTTGTACACAGTACAAACTCCAGTGTTAATTTAACACTCCTGGGAGTGTATATGAACACTCAAGAGTGTTGAAGTTAATGAGATAATTAAGTGATTGATTTAGTGATGATTGAAAATTATTGAAGACACCTGATGTTAACAAGCAGAATCACTGAAGGAGAAAATCACAAATTGTAAGCCACCGTTATGGTGATGGGTGTTTGCTTTAGTTGGGCTCTTGACCATTATATGTTTACTTTAGATTTTGTTTGGCTATTATATCTGAGTTTTAACTGCCAGATGAACAAAGAAAAAAAAGTGATCTGGTGGTGTTGGTTATATTATGACAATCATCATTTGAACTTGATCACTGAACTCATTAAGATCCTTCTTTCTGATTTCGAATTATGTTGTTGGTTACAGCATAACTGTGATTCTGCGTAAATGGCCAGAATTTTAGATATAATATAAAGGATTTCTTAAAAGTTGTTTTTAAAAAAATAAAAAATCATACTTTTAGGCACACACAGACATCAAGATTCAGTCTATGCATCTCAACAATGGTGACGAGCAGAATATTCAATTAGGAAAAGTAAATTACATAGACAATTCAGATCATAATTTATTCATACCGCAATGCATGATGGGAGCCATTAATGATTTGTGATTGGTGGCAGCCACTGCAACATGCTTTATTATTGTCACCATTGTTGAGATTCACAGGCTGATTATTGATGTCTGTTTCTAAATGTATTTATTTGAAAGTCTTTTGATCAGAGCACAGTTTATTAAATATTTTGGATTATAGGTAAAATACAGATAGTCATATGCTGTAGAATCACAAAGCAGCTGCTAACAAGTTAAATCAAACTATTTCAAAAAATTTCATTTTTTAGATCACAGCATGATTATGTCAAAACATAACCAACACCGTGAGATCACACTTCACTTTGTTCATTTTACTTTTATAAATCAATAACAGCAGACAAACAATAGTACAATTTAAATTAATCATAATGGTCAAGAGCCCAACTAAAGCAAACACCCATCACCATAACGGTGGCTTACAATTTGTGATTTTCTCCTTCAGTGATTCTGCTTGTTAACATCAGGTGTCTTCAATAATGCTCAATCATCACTAAATTAATCACTTAATTATCTCATTAACTTTAACACTCTTGAAAAGCAGGTGATGGTGATTTACTACTAATCAAGGAACTGGCTTTACTGATGAGATGCGCCTAACAATATCGTGCGATATATCGCCCAGCCCTAATACCCGTGTTTTGGTTTGAGTATGACTCTTGAGTCATTAGGCCCAAATTCCATACACGTCGCACTCACTAAAAGAGCACTTGCAAGTCACCTACGTGCTTTACTGAAGCGAGAGCCAAAAGAAACACTGTCTTAAAAGGTAAGTGTTTTAGGTCTATCGACTGAATTGGCTCAAATGGGGTACCTTTCATGGTTTCCAAGACCGTGGAAAGGTCCCACATGGGAACTGAGGGAGGTCTGGGAGGATTCAGCCTCTTAGCTCCTCTAAGGAAGCGAATGACCAGATCGTTCCTTCCCAGTGACTGGCCAAGTGTTGGTTCAGAGAACGCTGCTATGGCTGCCACGTAAACTTTGAGCGTGGATGGGGCTCTGCCCTTATCCAGTAGCTCTTGTAGAAAGGAAAGGACCTCCGACACCCCACAATCTGAGGGTGATATGTCACGAGCTGTATACCAGCTAGAGAACACAGACCATTTCGAGGAATAGAGCCACCTAGTAGACGGGGCTCTAGCCTGCGTGATCGTGTTTAACACTCCCGCTGGGAGGTTAATGGGTACCCGTTGATGGCCCACGCATGTAGGGACCAAAGTTCCGGGTGTGGATGCCAAAACGAGCCATTGGCCTGCGAGAGGAGATCCCTCCTCACTGGTATCGGCTATGGGGCGGTACTTGTCAGCTGCATCAGAACTGGGAACCAGGCTTGGTTCGTCCAGAATGGGGCTACGAGTAGTACTGAGCATCCGTTTTCTTCTCTAATACCAGGGGTAAGAGCGAGACAGGGGGAAACGCATAGAGCGGGTAGCGGGGCCAGATGTGGGCCAGCGCATCCCTGCTCTTGGAGAAAAACTCTGGACAATGAGCGTTTTCTTGAGACGCGAATAGGTCTATTCTCTGCCGAATGTTTTCCACAGCAGTTGGACTGTCTGCGGATGTAAAGACCATTCCCCTGCCGGAACATGGTTCCTGGACAGTCTGTCTGGTCCTACATTCAAGTGACCTGGCACATGCGCTGCTCTAAGCGAGCGCAGATTGTGCTGAGCCCAGATCAGGAGGCGCTCCGTCAGCCTGTGAAGGGTTCTGGATCTGACACCTCTCTGGTGATTTATTTAAGCCACCACTGACATGTTGTCCGAACGGACCAAGACGTGGTGTCTTTTTATGTGGGGACAAAAGCGCCTCAGCGCGTTGTCGACTGCTATCATTTCCAAGCAGTTTATGTGTAGAAGCTTTTCCCGTTCTGACCACTGGCCGAAGAACGGTCTGCCATCGAGCAGCGCTCCCCATCCCGAGGTTGAGGTGTCCGTAGACACTACCTTCACACTCGATGAAGTCCCCAGGTTTACACCTGACCGGTACCATTCGGTCACTGTCCAAGGTTTCAGAGCTGAGACACATTTCTGATCGACCTTGATGCGTAAGAGACCGGAAGTCCACGCTCAGCGCGGTACGCGCGCTCTCAGCCAGAACTGCAGCGGGCGCATGCGAAGCAGACCCAGCTGAAGCACTGGCGATGCTGAAGCCATGAGACCCAGCATTTTCTGAAACTTTTTGAGCGGGACTAAAGCACCGTGGCGAAAGGTTTTCGTCATGCGCTGAATACTCAGTCTGCGCTGTGACGACAGCTGTGCTGTCATAGACAGCGAGTTCAGTTCTATGTCCAGAAAAGATATTGTCTGACTGGGAGACAGCGAACTCTTCGCCCAATTGACTTTGAGACCTAAGGTGTTTCTCAGTGTCAAGGATACTTCCTTGGCAGGACTGGTCCTTCCAAGTCACTTCCTTCAGAGGCTAGGCGAGGCTCCTCTTTAGCATTCGGAGAACACGTAAATGGAACAGGCTAGCAAGTGCACGTCAGTGCGTCATTACGTCAGTAAAAATGAAAAACAGAGCGTTGCTATGGACACAGTTCTGTTCACTCAGGCAATATAATCGTTTTTAAATCAATAAACTCCTTTTTAATCATATTGATTATTTGACTGTCAAGTGTGTTAAAACAGTGCGGTCAATTTGACCCATAACATAATAGATGTAATTATTTTTTAAAACAAATGTTTGGTAACGTAAATATATTTACATTTGAAAGCATATTGACCCGTTAACGCTCCGACTCCGTTAACGTCTAACATTTTGAATTTTGAAGATAGCAAAACTGCGCGCATAGGATTGTGGGTGATTTGAGAGCGCGAAGGCTACACATATGCATCCTTTCCTTTATATGGGATATTTTTCGAACGAAGGACTCAGTCCTTGGTGGAAATTCTGAGGATCCTCGACATTGGAACAGTCCTTCGACGGATGTCTATGACGTAGCATCCTCGAAATTCTGGCTTCCGAGGATCCTTCCTTTACATTGAGAAACGCCTCTAAATTCTCGAGGTGATCGAGTAATATGGTCCTGTGTTCTATAAGCTCTGAGTGTGATCGAGCTAGAACCAGCCAATCGTCCAAATAATTCAGCACTCGTATGCCCTGAAGTCTCAGGGGTGCGAGCGCTGCGTCCATGCACATCGTGAATGTACGGGGTGCTAGGGACAGGCCAAACGGCAGGACTGTGTATTGATATGCCTGGCCCTCGAAGGCGAACCTCAAGAATCGCCTGTGACGTGACACTATCTGTATTTGGAAATACGCGTCTTTCAGATCTATTGACATAAACCAGTCCCCTTGGCAAATCTGCGAGAGGATTCTTCTGGCTGTCTTAGATCTAGAATGGGTCTGAGACCCCCTGTCTTTCTTGGGTACCAGTAAATATCTGCTGTACATGCCCCCTTCGCTCTGAGCTTGTGATAAGGGTTCTATAGCCCCTTTGCTCAATAGTTTCGCTATTTCGGCTCGAAGTAGGTGTGCTACTTCCTTTTTTTCCGCTTGACGTCTCGGGCATCGAACGAATTGTAGCGAATAGCCTCTTTTATAATGTTCAGCACCCACTCTGATATCCCGGGCAGCTTCGCCCACGCGTTCACGTGAGTAGCTAGGGGTAGAATGATATCTGGGCTCTGGTCGCGACCTAGTGGCGAGCGGAGAATACCCGTGTGCTGTAACATAAACGCCGTGCTTGCAGCATGTGAGGCTGGGGGCGCGCTGATAACAGCGGGCAGCGTGCCCGTGCTCGGCTGTCTTACAGCGGGTTGCCGTGGGAGAGCGAGCGGGAGGGAGCCCCGTAGAGCTTGTCATGTCTGTGAGTAAATGTGGGCGCAGGACAGCAGGCACATTTACTGCACTGAAAACACCGTCGGCGTGAGCTGACTGTATGTGCGTTGGTTTTGTTTTTACAGAAACCGTGGGACATGCAGTGTGTAGTGTTTGTGGGCACTGGGTCGTGGGCACGTACACTACGTTTATTGCACAATCGACATGGGTCGATTTTATGTGTGCGGGCCGTGTGTGGCGGGCTGTGCTTGTGTGTAGGAATGAACACTGGGCTGTGGGCATCTTTACTACACTCATAACACCATCGGCCGTGGCCGGAATACCAGAAAATACACTCTTATGGGATTTATCTGGGTCGCCGTAAAAACGGCGTTTGTGTGCAGGCAAGCGGGCTGTGTTACCGACTTGTTTACTGCAGAATACACTGGAACAGTCACATTTACTGGAACTGAACGAGCGAGAAGTTTTGGTGGAAGTCCGGCCGCAGCGGGACTTGAACACCGTTGTTTCCTTAGACTGGCTAGGAAGACTTGAGTTGCCATAGAAACAGTGTTTGGGTGCAGGCGAGCGGGTTGTACAACACGCTCGTTGGCTGCAAAATACATATCTGCAGTCGCCTTTTAAGGGAACTGACAGAATGAAAGCATTGACGGCATAATTTTATCTGCTGGCAGACCCGGGATTCAAACACGGGTCTCTCGTGCGAAAATCTAATATTCCGCCACTGAGCCACAGGGGGGAACACCCAGGCTTTCAGTTAGCACGAGCATATAAGAGAGCGTCAACATGTATTGTGACAGCGTTTGTTTGCAGCCGTGCATGTATTACAACAGGCTCGTAAACTGCAATATTGACATTTCCACTCAAACAGAGGGAGAGAGAACGCTAGCCCCGTGACCGTCCGCTCCTGACATCCCCTGTGAACGGCGCAGTTTGCGCAGCTCAAACAGAGGGAGAGCAGGTATCACCCCCGACAGACGCGGCTTCTTGGTCGATATCCATGACGGAAGCGGCGTCAGACGGCGGCCGCTATCCATCAGGAAGAGACTCTAGCGAAGCAGGTGAAGCAGGCGGGCGCACCGGCGAGCTTTGCGGGCTGGGGAAGGTTCCGGGACCCGTTGAGCACGGCGCTTTTTACGACACGGTACCGCGGCGGGCGGAGGTGCAGTCTCGGAGAAGGATGCCAGGCAAGTCCTCAGAGTCACCGTTCGCATTAGCTCGCTGAGGGCAGCCGCCGTCAGCAAGCGCGAGAGCTGCGTGATCCTCACCAGGAAAAAGAGGCGTCTTGAAAAAGACGCCCAGCTCTTTAAGTGCAATGAGAGTGTGTGTCGCGGCGGCGAACACACACACACACAAACACAGTAGCAGAGAAAAGGATATAACGCCGGAAAGCGTTAGCAGGAACGGCGACTGAAGGCGGCGAGTTGTCGACCAGCAGCTTCAGGGCAAT
The DNA here is from genome assembly GCF_964197995.2 of Scardinius erythrophthalmus. Taxonomy (NCBI): domain Eukaryota; kingdom Metazoa; phylum Chordata; class Actinopteri; order Cypriniformes; family Leuciscidae; genus Scardinius; species Scardinius erythrophthalmus. The sequence continues at coordinate 65,851,724 of NC_138221.1, read as the reverse complement.
GGCTCGTCCTGCAGAAGGCTTATCAGATGGTGCGGCTTCTTCCTCTCGGGATCCAGCAATGCGTGAGCTTCGCTTGAAGAGATGAAAATCAGCTAGACCAGCCTCCCGGGGCTATATTTATAGCCTGAGGCCCCGCCCGTTTTGGCGGGATGTGACGCAATGGGCGCGAAGCGCCCTCATTGGATCTGACGTCATGAAGGGCCTCTCTCGATAGGCTGGTGCAGTTGCCGTAGAGCAGCCAATGGGCGCGCGAGCCTTCTCGCCCATGTCTGTATGCTGCTGCAACGCGATTTACAATGATACAAAATTAAGGATAATTTTTTGGCTTCAATATCTCGTGGAAAATATCTCCCCTAGCGTAAGCTATTACGCAGTACGAAGAACCTCTCGTAAGAGAACCAATCAGAGCGATCGTCATCGTGTAAAGCCCGCTTCAACGTTTCTGATTGGTGCCTCGATTTGGACGGACTAGAAATGGGCTTGAATGCGCTCTTTGCCAGACTACGTGCAGAGCAAATCTAAATTTGCCGGAAGTTTGTCTGGGTTTTCCCCGGCTATTTTCCCCTGCCTTTTTAAGAATTAAAAATTGAATAATTTAATTTTGGCACATATTTTGGCACTACTTGTTCTTTTTATTATTATTCAATATTGGTTTATATTCCACACCCAGTATGCTGTACCTTATATATCAGCTGATATATGTACAACTCTCCAACATCATCATCAATGGTAGCATTACTGCTATTTATACTGATGAGATCCCACTCTCCCTGGGCCTGAAAGAGCTCCTTCGACTTGAAGGTCGCCCACTTTGCATCAGTTAATGTGTCAAGTATAATCTCCTGATCTGCAGGAACAGACATTAATAAGAATAAAGAATAAACCATGTGATCTTTCATATGTGTGTGTTTGTCTAAACTGATTCATGTGTTTCAGATGTACCTGAATACACTGTAGACTGAAGTGTTATATTGCAGATTTGGGTGTCGAAGGGAAACCTGTAGAGATCCATCTTACAGGCGGTGGTCAGAGCTATAACATCAGTTGAGACTGTAAAGCCTTCATTGAATAACTGCACATATGGAGACTCCTTTGTTCCAAAATCTGTCTTGATGCTAAATGGATAAATTAACACTGATTATTAAAGACATGACGATTGGTATTCAAATCAAATGTATTTGCAAATTTGCAGACTACTGAGGGGGTGTCATGTCAGGGGTGTACACTACAATCCTGCTCCTATGCACACTTCAATATGCCCAACAAACGCAGATTAATGTGTTTTACATGGCGGGATAAATCGGGGCAAAAATCTATCTGAGTCGATCAGTTTATGCTTAAGCTTTACAGGACCAGGTTAAGCATGTAGAAAGCAGAAACGGGCTGAGCTTTCAGCATCTGTCGCTGCATTAATGGCACATACTCTCAGAGACGACGACGGATAATGCTACTGTATATCAACTATCTTAATTTACTGGCTTAATATTTCTCTTGTGGACCTTCATTAATAACAGTGAAAATATTTCTTGTTAAACAAGTTGTATTTTTAAGTCGGTGTTTGAAGCTGCTTTTGATTTTCACAGATGGCAGATTTGTGCTGTGTTCGCGAACTAAAGACTGTTATTAGACCTATAATTTTAGTCATATTATAATTATTAACTTTTAATTGTATTGCTTTTAGTGTCATTAAATGTTTTGTTAATGTGCTACGGAAACAAAATGTTGGCGTACAACGATGCAGTTTTCACCTATAGGCTCAAACAACAACTGTATTAGAATGATGGGTCTGTTATAACAAGCACTCTTGACAATTTTACATTTATTTAATATATCATGTATTTAATATGAATATATCACCTTGAATATATCACCTTGCAATTACATTTTGAGGTGGGATGTAGTTTTGTAGTCGGTTTTAAAAACATTTTCATTGAGGACTCCTTATACGCTCGTGTCGGTGATGTCGCAAGTGTGGTTATGCACAACCCTAGTCTGAAACCTAAAATAAACCTTATGTGGTAGAAAACACTGAATAGTTGTGATATATGACAGTGCTGAGCTGATCACCTGATGATCACACCAGCGTGATCATACGCTCCAGGGACCAGCCAAGACTTACATGTATCTCACAGGCTGTTTTATGTATGAACAAAGCCTTTGAATTAGTTTTATAATTTCCTGTCATTTCCGTTGTCATACTATTACCTTTATTATATCCATCATTTTTAAATCTTTCTGATCTATCATTAAAAGGCAAAAACAGAAACCAAAATAAAAGGTTCTGACAGAAGTATTTTTTATACCTTTCCATTATATTAATGTCTGGAATCCAAAACAAATTTTTAGGGGCTGCATATGATTTTATTCCACAATATTGGTCAGGTTCCCACGTCATATTGGAATTTGGCCAAACCTGAAAGATGAAGTTCAGAGTGATTATAAGACAGATATTGCACAGTAAATTCCCCAGTGTTGAATTAACACCATTCGGTGTTCATATGGGAACCATAAGCTGGGTGTTAAAGTAACAAATTTTGCAAATTAAGCCATAAATGAAATTGATCATGAGATACAGTTATTATCATAAAGTGTTTTTTGTTTTGTTTTGTTTTGTTTTGTTTAAATACAATTGGGGTTTTTTTTTTTAGATGCACACATACATTCAGAATGAGTGATCTGTGGCAAGAAACATCTGCTGGTGAACATTTATTAACAATGAATAGAAGAAATTGTCAGAGATTAATTTAATCAATATTTCTTCTTTATGATGATAACTATATCACCTGGTCAGTTTTGTTTATGGCTTCCTTTGCAACAATGTGAGGCTCAGATAAGGAGCCAATGTGCTTTGTTAAACACTTACAAAAACAACAAACTGATTTAAGTGATGTCTTCAATAATCAAACAATCATCACTCAATTAATCACTTAAGTATCTCATTAACTCTAACACTGCTTCAGTGTCACTTTAACACCCTGCTGGTTGTTCCCATATGAACGCCGAGCGGTGTTAATTCAACACCAGGGAATTTACTGTGTGTATGCTTGAAAATCAAATGAAACCTCTTATCACAAAAATTCTGTAAATTGAGTAACACTTTGTGAGATAAGAATGAAATAGGTTTTTAAAACACTTACAGTTATCATTTTGACCTGTGTCGAGAGACTCTGGGCTTTTTCATTCTGTAGATAAAAAATATGTGTTGAGAGATGACACTACAACTTTATATCCCATAATGACCTGAATCATGCTGGACACATACCACATTTGTGATGGAGGTCACATATATGTCCACATAAATGATGGCAGGGTCGAAGATTTCATCGTCAGGGTCGTGGAATGTCAAGGGCGACATTCTAGTATTCTGAGAGTAATTCTCGTTCAAGCCGAGACGATCATAAAGTCTCTTTTTAGCTTGAGCTGTTTCTGCTTTGCTGCATTTTCCAGCATCAGACTCCTGTCCTGTGCATGTGAGACATTCATTAACACAGCTGAATATATTCTCCAAGCACACAGTGAAAAAGAATTTCATGTTTAAACATTCATCTTTCTACATTTCACATTCCATGTCTCTTAGTGATGTTACATTTGACACTCAAGCTTCCATGTGCGTATCGAGTACGATTTCTCATGAAGCTCCGTGCCGGAGCGCATATTGCTTTCAGAGAAACACGTGATCAATGAAAAACGAAGCCTCACTTTCTTCCCAGTCACGAGAATGCTTCACTTTGTGTGCCTGAATGCTTGAACCCAGACCACTACTCTCTCTCTCTCTCTCTCTCTCTCTATATATATATATATATAGCCTTTGTTACATGATAATATATTCTGACACCCAAACAGCATAGAAACCATGAAATAATTAGACCACCATTTACTTGCATCAAGCAACTCTGTTGGTATTTTTATAATTAGTATTAATATAATTGTTACGTTTAATTTATTGCCACACTTTAATATGTGAATTATATTATCATAGTTTATATCGAACATTTAGAGTAGTCAGGCTTTCATTTGTGTTTAATGGATAGAACAACGGAGGTGAAATACATTGTGGTTCATAGGTGTATAGTCCAGGGGTCAGAAAGTAGAAGTCCTACCATATGTTTATTCCACCCATAAACTCAGTCAGCTGATTTCACTAATTAGTTCTGTCTCCTGCTGAATTAGCAAATCCAGGAGATTGGAACAAAATACTGAGGAGGACTTTTACTTTCTGAACCTGGACTTTACACCTCTGGCCACATGTCAGCCAAAAGAAATAAACCAGAACTGGACCTTATCTGAGCCACAAAATCTGTGTATATTAAATATGGAGTCATCTCAGCCTTAATAAGCCTGTTAACAAGCAGAATCACTGAAGGAAAGAAGAGAACAGAAAAAGAGACGAGCAGAAACACAAGAACTACAACTGACTTCAGACACAGCCTTAGATGAAATCAACTGAAGAGAAAAGAAGACATTAAATCTGTGAAGATCTCAGCAGAGGAGGATTAAACAACTCCACAAACAGCATTACCAGCTTCACTTATTACTAACCAGACTGACTTTATTTCTGTCAGACGGCTACCGAAGCTCTTGTTGAGAATTAACAGAGGTTTAACTCTAATGTGTTATATGTGAAGTCACCATAACAGTGATCAGTGTTTCCATTAGTTGGGCTCTTAACTCTTATTATGCTAAACCTCTGTTAATTCTTAATAAAAGCTTTTGTACACATATTACAGTAATAGTAATAGTCAGTCTGGTTAGTATTAAGTGAAGCTGGTAATGCTGTTTGTGGAGTTGTTTAATCCTCCTCTGCTGAGATCTTCACAGATTTAAAGTCTTCTTTTATTTGCAGCTGATTTCATGTTGTGTTGCTTTAAGTCAGTTGTAGTTGTGTTTCTTTTACTGAGAGTGCAAGCATGATGCTGAACCAACATCACAATGTTACGTTGATTTAATAGCCTATCATTACCATTGTTTTTGTGTTTTTTTTTTATGAAAGTTCAACATTATTTCAGCATTAATTGCGGGTGCAACAGTGATGTTGATTCAATGCAGTTAATGTTGATGCATTAACATTGTTTCAATGGTTTCTAACACATTTTTAACATTTCAAATTGACAAAACATCATTGATTATATATTATTAATATATATTAAGATATTATTAACAGACATGAATGAACAATATCTATTAATTAATATTATAGATCAGTGTTTCCCAACCCTGTTCCTGGAGGCACACCATCAATACACATTGTTGAACTCTTCCTAATCAAACACACCCGATTCAACTCATCAGGCCAGAAATATATGGGTCAGATAAGGGAGACATCCAAAATGCTTAGAGTTGGTGTGCCTCCATGAGCAGGGTTGGGAAACACTGATCTAGATTAACAAGTGTTGTAAAAATGTTGTCATTTGTGATGTCTAATGCATTCTGTTGACAAATTGAAACTTATTGTAAAGTGTTAAGCAATATTTACTTACCCATTGAGACGAGAAAAACTATTAGCCAGTGTAGGTGCATGTTCAATAGTGGGGAAAAAAATTCCAAGTGTCTGAGATACTTCTCCTGTATAGGATGAGGATTCACTCTTGAACAGTCAATCATATGGTCATATTTATACACTGCGAGTGAGCAACGCATCCTCACACCCAATCATAGGCGGAGCCTGGATATTTTATTTTGGCTTTTTGCCTCTCATGCCATTTACATTTTCTTCAAGACTTTTGGTTTGACTTTATTTTGATGGACCCTTTAACACATTCTGTTAACTAAAAGTAATGTTGCACCTTCATGTCTACTAATTCTCAATAGAGTGTTACCACCATGAATAACAAAAATGTAAAAGCAGATGAAAGTAATAACAGTAAGATAAATAAAATGAGAAGAGAACAAATAAGCATTTGGCTACACCACAGAAGTTCTTCCACCATATCATTGTCATATAGACATGGTTTAAATTTCTCTGTAAACATCACATTTATTGTTTAGTGACCGTAACTATAAGATCAAGTATCCCAGCCTTGTTAGCTTTTGATGGGCTGTCATTTGGGTGTTGTGCCTACCAAGTTACAAAAGCATACACAAAGTTTTACAGGTATGTTCACTGTGAAAAGTCATGTTTCAGTAAGTCTGATATTACAGTATGGTTAAATATTTGGAAAAAAAAATATGTTGATTTTTTTGGTTATTTGTTTGCAAATTGTACCAAAATGATAAACTAAAGAGGGTGGAAACAAAGCTGCAAATGGTAGACTTTTGAAATCGGAAAAAGTTTAATTCACTTTAAAACACTGCAGTTTTGTGTGAATCATGATTTTTATGACACATACTTGAAGCACTGCCCACTGCAACCAGTGGATAACCTGGAAATATGTGGCTTAAGGATCCATAAATGCCTTACGATGGCTATTTGTCTGTTAAACTTGAGTTTCCCAAAGCCATTGCTGGTGTGACTCAGGTTGTAGAGACGTTAGTTCTCGTGTGTTCAGATTCTGTGTGAGACAAAAAGAAAGAAAAAGGCTGGAGAGCATTTCTTGCGCATTTTGACCATAGTAGTAAGAGAAAGATTGCTTAGGGAAAACATGATCAGAGGATGAAGACTCTGAGAATGAAGAGGAGCCAATTAAACACGCTGACCCAATTGGACCTCCAGGCACCTATATTATCACAACTGATGAAGATAGACGCAAGGATGAATCAACAAAAAGCATGTATGCAGACGCCAAGTTCTTCATACAATAAGTGACATGGAGGATTTCCTGTCTAATCTTCCTGCCTTCCTATCTATCCTATGATACACGCCATTCTGAAGTGGTTGAATGACTTTAAAACTAGATCAATGTTTTCCAAAGGAGTTTGACTTTCAGTGGAAACAAGGTATGGATATTTACAGACTGTAAGACTGGAGAAACTGGAAAAACTGGAAGAGAGGTTGACTCTTTGAGAAAAAGGAAATTAACATTTGAACTCTCTAGGAAATAGCATTCCCATCACAATGAGTTGATCACCCAAGTATTGTCTTAATTTACATCTCCTTCCCCATCTCTCCTCTCCACATGTTGAAATGCCCTGAAATTCACCCAAAAATCACACTAATGGTTTAGTGTGAACAATTATCATTACATGTATGCAGATGCTTTTATCCAAAGCGACTTACATTGTATTTCAAACAACACATTTACATTCTTATCAGTTCTTGCTTTTCCTGGGAAATGAACCCATGACGGTGGTGTTGCATGCACCAACGCCCTACTGTCTGAGCTACAGGGAAGCTCATATTTGTAAAACACTATACTTGTTTGGTATCATTTGAAATGTCTCAATGTGACTTGTACAAAGGTCTTATTCCCACAGAAGTAAACCAAAGGGTAATAAAGGGTTTTAGAGTTTAGAGAGACTTTGCTCACTGTGGTGGGCATGCCCTTGTCCCCAAAAGGTGTAAACTACCCAATTTACACCGCTAATTTACCTCTGAGCAACTGTGCTGCCCTCTTTATATTTATAGTATATGAATTAATTCTTACAGCCATAGGTATGTATTTCTAAGTAACCATTTTAAAGTACCAAAAACTGTGTTAACATTTTTCCAGAGTATTAAAGCGCATTACATATTAGAATACAAAAATAACAGATAAGACTTTACTTTAAGATTCACATTTTATTATAGTAGTAAACTAAACTTTGTAAGAGTCTCTGGGAAATACACAGTCCAAAACATGGAATCATAAAGAGCAAAGCTTACATTTTCTAAACCGAAAAGGTAAAAATAACTTAGACTCAAACATACAACTAGACAGCACACAAGTCAAATCTAACAAGACATGTGGAAAACAACACAATAGAAAAAGAAAATGGCATAGAATTTTGTTCTGTGTATTCCCAACGGGGAACGAATAGTTAGTTTCAACGGTATGAGATGTCACTTTGTTGACTTTTTTTGTATTTTGTCTTAAGGCTGACTAAGTATGTTTTGTATAACAGTAAAGGGTTAACCGTTACGTTGGGGCTTACCGCTGTTGCCGGCTCTTTTGAACATCTATGACTGCATGACCTGTATCTGTATTACTTGTGTATCTTTTACAACTTGTCCAGGCCATTTGTTGTTTTTCCTTGTCCTGTGAAGTTTCTGTTGAGCATGGATCTCATATATGAAACTGACTGGCATCAGGCTCCACATTTTAAAGGACTTAAATGTTAATATTTCAAAGAGTGTAAATAGTTCTAATTTATTGTTCAGCATTCAGGGTAATTCGATTTTGTTTTATGTCTTTACCCATTTATTTACAGATGTTTTCTTTCTTCATAACCCAGCTTCCTTGAAGGATCAGATTTTTTTTTTCCTGGCTGCTGTAACTGTGTGTTTATAAAGCATGTTTATTATGGCCAGAAGAAACCAAGAGAAAGTTGATCAGGTGTTTTGGGCTGTGTTGTGATGATGCCATAATCATCATGGACTCTGATTTATACGTTGATGCAACTTAATGGGTCTCATTCATGAAACATTCGTAAATATACGAGTAAATATGTGAGTGATTTGCGCGTAAAGAGACATTCCCGCAAATTCTTCTCCTGATTCACAAATACTTCGTAAACGTCAGATTTGATAGTGAAATGTGTGTGTGGGTTAATGAATTCCAATCACTCGTAAATGGGACGCGCGTGCACGCTCATTCTTAATTACCATAAATCCAGCCAATTAAAACCGACTGACAACTATATATGGGTATCATATTATGACACGAAACGGAGGATTTCAACATGTCTTCTCAAAAGCGAATGAAGAAGAGAAATTTCTCAGATGCAGAAATTGTTTTGTTATCATAAGTTCATTCAAAACGCCACATTTTATTTTCAAGCGTACATAGGCGTATCAGGTCATAAAAAAAATTTTTTAGGTAATACCTAAATGCTTTTGGTAAAAATGCTTGGCAGCATATTACAGATGCAGTTAATGGAGTTTCATCTGTTAATCGAACAGTCCCAGAAGTGAAAAGAAAATTGTTCGACATGAAGCGACTGCAACACTTGTAACTTGCGGACTTGTAAAAAAAAAAAAAAAAACGTTTGAATATATATAAAAAAAAAAAAAAAAAAAAAAAAGACTTGCGGACTTGTGTTCCGTTTGCAGATGCGATTACTGGCTCTCGTAATAAAAGTAAATAGAAAAACCGTATGTAATTACTATATATAATATTTTTTTCAAAATGCTGTGTAAATATATAACCGATTAAGGTGAATTAGAATGCAGCTTATTAATGAGCAAAACGTTCGGATGTTAAACGCACTATTTACGCGTGGCTGGGACCAGGTGTAGATTTCTTTCGTACCAACTAACATTTGGGAAATACGAACATTTTAATGAATCCGAAAATTTACTCCAGAACCACTTTACACACGATTTACACAAAAATTCGTTCTGCTCGTGTTTCATGAATGAGACCCAATGTGTTTAATAACCCCAAATGACAATTTCTCATTGAAGCAGGGGCGCATGTGTTGAATGTGTCCATCCTGAGCTTTAATGGAAATTGTCTGTTGGGTCAATGCAACTCAATTAAGTTACAACAACATTCCCTTGTGTTATGTTACATTAGACTGGTTGAAGTACAGCAACAAAACTAGAATTTGTAGGTATAATACGATAGAAATACCTCCTTAAAGCAACAACTGCATATGTTTACTTTTTACAGTCTATGTTGAGTCTGGCAATCTGCCTACTTTGTTGGAAGCTAATATTTGTGTTCTTTTAAAGAAAGGCAAACCTACTGAAGCATGTGGATCTTATCACCCTATTTCTTTACTTAATATCGATTTTTAAATACTAGCAAACAATTTACAGACTCAACTCGAGTTGGTGCTTCCCACTATTATTAATATAGATCAGACGGGCTTTGTTAATGCTTGGGTCACACTAAAAGATTTTTAAAGAATTATACGATTTTTTAAAATGTGAGAGACCACAAATATGACGATAAGAAATCATAGATTTAACAGTTTTGTTCCTCTAGTGTGTGGAGTGCTGCGATATGACCTGGAAAGCACACCATACACTAACAGATTCAATTCACAAACAGCCAGAGTCCCGCCTGTGAACACAGGAAATCTAGCAAAATCTCTCACCCAAAACAAAATCAACAAATACGGAGGACGACTGGCAAGAAGAAATAGCGCATATAGTGTATGGACTGCTTTTTACATCAAATTCATGGGGGAAATAAATACAATGTTTATATGAATTGGTGGAGACGGTGTGAACATGGACTTTACATGTCTCACTAAAAATCTCACTTAACACTGAATAGATCTGTGTGAGATCCTCCAAAACCACTACAACCTTTCATGTAAAAGTTGAGACACAAGGCATCAACACTCATCATACAAACTTCAAAATGGGGACAATAAAAAAAATATATCAAAGATGCATGCTGGGAGTCATGAATGAGTTTTGTGTGCTGGCATGAAGCATGTCACCATTGTTGCGTTTAAAGGGATAGTTCACTTTGAAATAAAATTTTGGTATGTTTTAGCTTACCTCAAGGGCATCCAAGATGTAAGTGTCTTTTTTTCCGCAGTAGTTTCAATTTTGATATTTTTAGGCCAAACCGTTCTTGTCTGTCAGTCATATAATGCAGGTATACGGTCACTGTCTCAAAGAGCATGCACAGAGTCCAAATTAAAACAATTCCCCATCGTCCAAATTAAACAATTCCCCATCGTAAGCACACATTGGTGGCCTAAGACACGAAACGAGCGGTTTGTGTGAGAAAACGAACAGTATTTATATAGAGCTTTGCAACAGAGCTGTCATTTGAAGTCGAGGACTTTTCTCCCCCACCTTCACCTGAAGTGGAGGAGGGTGAATTGTTTGCAGACACAGGGCCAAAGCCATATCAATTCGAGCCGCTTGCTCAAACTGCGATCTTAACTCCCGCATCGCGATCGGCATCCGACGATGCTAGCCGGCACGTTTGTCGACTCCAGAGGATTAACTTTAGCCTAACCATAAATTGTGATTAAAATATATATGATCACTCACCTCAAGACGCCGCTGCGGTGATGGAGTCCATGCAGGAGGAGCAACGTTTGGCACTGAGTCGCTTTTTAGCGCGAGCTGTGTGGAGAAGCCCTTTTCCACCTCTATTGCGTTACCATCCTGACCACTGTACTAAATACAGATAAATCTATGCTAACTTGAAGCTATCCTAACTGATGCAATACTATGCTACTAACTAACTATGCTTCTAACAATACTACACTAACAACTATGCTAATTAACTACCTAGGCTACACAAAATAATCTAAATAACTATATAAATGCTATGCTAAATAGATGCTAAAATACTCTATCCTGATCGTTTTCAATACTCGCAATTCCAACTCCTGACTCGCTACTACATTGGTTTTAACGAAACAAGATGGTTTTTATACTGCCAAGGGCGTAGTGAGCTCGTACCAAGGGCGTGGTGAGCTGGAACCTGCTTACGTCACGTAGTACCGCTTACATCAGGTACCACCAAAACATCCAATAGGAAAATTCAACTGCAGTATCCACCGTTCAACCCCAAGAGGGCCTGAAAAACTCAGACGTTTTTACACCATATATTGTAGAATTAAAACACTTTATACCCAAATGTCAAAAAAGTTACTCGAATCAATGAACAGCACTAATAAAGCCCCATTCTTACAGATCATTAACCAAAAAAAGTTGGTTTAGGGTTTAGTTACCCGTTAAGACATTTTTTAGCCAAGTGAATCTTAATATTTAAAGGGTTAGTTCACCCAATAATGTACAGTCTGTCAGTAATTACTCTCCCTCATGTTGTTCCAACCCCGTAAGACCTTCGTTCATCTTCGGAACACAAATTAAGATATTTTTGATGAAATCTGAGAGCTGGATCACTGCTTCATAGGCTGCTAGGCAATTTCATTCTGCCGGTCCAGAAAAGTTAGTAAAAACATTGTTAAAATAGTCCAAGTGACTACAGTGGCTCAACCTTAAGTATATAAAGCGACAATAATACTTTTTGTGCACAAAAAACAAACAAAAATAACGACTTTATTCAACTATTCATTTTCTTCTTTGTGGGCCTCTGACGTGAGTTCACGAGAGCGTCACAACGCATGCGCGAGAACTGAGAGGATCACGATCATTTGATGGGAAAGTGTGAAAGGATACGCCTGTTTCACAATAAATGACTGTTGGTTACAATAAAAACTATTTTTGTTGTAAAAAAACTAAAATGGTCTCTGGCCTGTGTCCTCATGCCTTACTACCTGGCCTTGTCACACTCACACACACACACACACACACACACACACACACACACACACGCACGCACACACACACACACACACACACACTAGGCAAAATTGTTTTTGACAAGTTTATAGCAAAATATATGGAGTCACAACCATGCCACATATATTTGCAAAAGAATAAAGTATTGCAAAACAAAAATAAAGTTTTGCAAAACAAAAATAACATATTGAGCAAAAAATTAAAATAAAAAATGCAAACAAAAATAAAGAATTGCAAAGGAAAAATAAAGTTTCTGATTCTGAAACTCTGGCTCCATTTCTTGAAACTCTACACACAAAACCACAAAACATGCACACAACATGCAAAACATCAGACATCTCTTGCAAAGGCAAACACTTCATTCAAAACTATTTTAACTCTTCCAAAAATTGTGTTTTTGCATAGTAACTCTACACACAAATATAAAATGCTTAGCCACATACACCAAACTGAACACAGATGTGAAAATGTAAAACACTACTTTCTTGTGTCTTTGGCTTGTTCAGTGTACAGTGCTACTGTACATGAGTTTGTCACATGTACATGTATGTGCACAAATACACTGTATGCACAATTGATACATTTTATAGTTTTTGAACTGAACTGAATCAACACTGAAGTGACTTGAGCTGAATAATGACACTTTTGGCTTGTTGGAGCTGCTTTTCAGGAGAATTAGAAATTGTAACTATTGTTGAAACAATCTGTATTGTATAACGCACTATAGAAATAAAGGTGATGATGACTAACCGATATATGTACGTTCAGTATATATTTACAAAATAAAGGGTGGAAAATATATTTGTTTCTTAAAAATTGAGTTTTGATTTCTAAGTGATCAATTGAGTTTTCACACATGATCAGTGTGTGTAGGTAATCGGGATATGATTGTGGCATTTACAGTTTTTTTCAAATTGCTTACACACTAAAAGTGTAACTTGAGTCTCACTAAGTGAAACCATTCACACATGTACCGAATCTTTTGCAAAACTACAAGCACAATATACGCTTTACACTCAGGTTGCAATTGTAAAACAAACTTTTTGCAAAACTCTAAACACAGTTCTCTAAGACACTGTAACAACAATGAGAAGGAACCAACCACCGACTCATCTTCTTTTTGAATATTAATTCAAATTCTCTGCTTCTCGATGAATGAGGGGGGGGGGGGGAGACTTGTTCAGAACGTCTCATGATCCTCATCCATCTTGTCATCGGGGCCAGGCGCCAACCAGTCGGGCTGTTTAAAACGGACCCCCAGCACTAACGAAATAACTGGTCAATACTATCTTTGTTGCCGAAATTACTGATTGGTTAAGAGAAAGACAGAGACCAAGGTCTCACACAAGAGTCCTCACGAACCAGAGCCATAAATCACCCAGTCTCCAGAAAGTCTGCTTACCAAAGACTTTTATTGGTTAACTTAAGGAAGAACTGGTCAACGTTTGATAGTTTTGCAAGACGAATCGGTTTAGAGATGATTACTGCTGACCCCTGCGGCCAACGGACCCCATCTTGGTCCCATGAGAGATGAACAAAACCTCTCTTCAGCAAGAACTATCCATGACCTCAGATTGGAATGTCTAAACTTTGCACACCAAAAAGACTTTACCTATCAAGATCCATAAAACTCATTCAAGAACAATTTTCAACGGACTTAAAAACATCATACATCATTCTATGTGTTTCTACGATATATATGTGTCCGTTTAATATGCTTTGATCCCATATAATTCATGTAATTGTTATAATTATAATTATTAGACGTGTGAATGTGTGAAGTGTGTACTGTTTCATATCAATGCTATCTTACGAACACAAATAGCAAGATGACGGGAATTAAATCTGTTTAAAAATGTTCATATTCTGATAATTCGAAATCATGCCTAAACTGCATCTGGTCTTTTAGTTTCATTAGAAAAACCCCTCAGGGAATACATGATTTATGACTTTGAAAACAAAGAACAGTGTCTAATTGGTCCGCTCTCTTCAGAAGGGGAGGACAAATTTTAGTTAAAAACCTTAGACCCAAAACTCTAGGGCTCTCTCTCCAAGTTCGCTCTCGGGAGTTCAAAAGTTAGTTCGTTCAAAATGTTCTGATACAGAAGAGCTCTCAACGAGTGCAGAACAAAGACGGAGACGGCAGACGATGGTTTTAGTAACCATGTAACGTTAACAGACGAGCAGATCAACCCAAATTAATATCAGATATGGGTTAGATTCAATTTCCAGTCATCTAGCTCCTTTCCGTATCTTATTTTCTTTCTTTCTTTTGTGTTATTCTTCTTTTCCGATTGAAAGTCTCGGTTTTAAGTTAAGTTTTGCTGCAAAGTTTCGTTCCACGATTCACGGCTGCAACGCACGCTTTCAACTTCAAAGACGCATCAACCATCCGCGACCGCCAGCCACACGTGACTGGTCCTCGCCCCATCTCCAGGCACAAGGAGACCACAGCCGACGAACGAACCCGGGGAAACCCTCTGTTACGCAACGAAGGGAATTCCCAAAAAGGAACGCAAAGACAAGCAAGTACCTCCAGACTAAAAGCTGCACTGGTGTATTTATATAAATTTAATAACCTGTCTAAGAAACGATAGAAGGGTTAAATTAATGATTGATGGTTCGTTCCAGGTCATGTCTAAGTGCATATGGAATCGTGAGATTTCATCCTTTCACTCTTAAACCCACTCTTTCCTCACTCTCTTCCTTTCTGCAACTCGTATGTGTGTGTGTGTGTGTGTGTTTGTGTTAGAGATTAGCTGTATGTGTTAGTATATAATCAATAAAGTATTGTTTGTATTTGAAAAGAGATTACTTGTGTATGTGCTTATCAGATTTATTGTCTTGAACTTCGATCAAAAGTTACCTATGCTTTTACCCTATTTCTTAATTTACTGTTAGGGGGTTATTCTTTCTTGGCCAGGAAGATATTATATTTCCTAGAGTTAATAATTGTTTATGCCTTCTGTTCATTGGATGAACTGATAAATGATCATATTATTGATTCTGTTACAGTAAATTTTGAAAATAATTAAATTATTAATTATTGATCATAATTCGTTATGAATAATAATTAATTATATTTATACGTGGGCGTATAAACGCTACAACACATCACTCAAAACTAACAGCTCTTTAACCCTCTGGGGTCTGAGGTGTTTTTGGGGTACTTGAGATGTTTTGACATGCCCTGACATTTGTGTTTTTTTCAGTCGGCTTATAAAGATATTAATTATTAATTAAGGTGTCATTACACTCTATTCAGCACAAACAGGGCTACCATAATGCCTCAATCATTCCCAGATTACCTACACCCAATGATCATGTGTGAAAACACTTATACATAAATTGATCACTTAGAAATCAAAACTCAGTTTTGAGAAAAAAAGACTTTATTTTACCCCCTTGAATTTCTGTTTATAGTGTAAATATATATGTATATTTATGTATAGCAATATATATACATATATATAAAGAATTGCAAAGGAAAAATAAAGTTTCTGATTCTGAAACTCTGGCTCCATTTCTTGAAACTCTACACAGAAAACCACATGAACAACCTTGAAATTAAATTCATGCATTGTAATTCCTAACACTGATTATACAATTTTTGCTGCTCCTGCTGTAAACAAACAAACAAACCTTCTTTTTTTTTTTTCATTTTCCCTTGGTTGAAACATATTTTTATTTATTTATATATATATATACATCGCCATACAACCATGGCTAGTGGAATGTGTTTGTTGATTCAATGCCATTTATAACTTTAATACAATGCCATCATCATGACAGCATCATGTATTTATTACAATGTTGATTTCCCTGAAGCAATGTGGGCTTATGTGTCTCGCTCAAGGGCAAGATCTTCCCTGAATGGCCAAACAACATGATCCGCAGGTCACATATACAGACTGTGAACAGATCCATCACTATAGGGTGGGTGACAGCTGTATAGACTGTATATATATATATATTGAGTTTAGAATATTATTATTATTATTATTATAGTTTAATTGAGATTATTATTGTTTCAGTAAGCACTTCCACCAAATGTGCTGATGAATTTTCTTGAGAAATGTCTTGGAGTCAAAAAGGTTGTAAACCACTTTTGTCCTTTTACCTTTTAGAAAACATATATGTGGAGAATGTACTGTCCCCATGAGGTACACAGCTTTGAAAATAACAATAATGATAATAAAATAATAACATCAATAAATATACAGTAAATACATATAAAAACACTCAGGGCCCTATTTTAACGATCTGAAACGCAAGTGTCAAGCGCAAAGCGCAAGTAACTTTGTGGGCGGGTCTTGGGGCCCTCTTGGGGGGCGGGATAAATGACTCTTGCGCCAGGTGCAAATCTAAAATTAGTTGGTCTGAAGTAGCTTCATTATTCATAGGTGTGGTTTGGGCGTAACGTGAAATAAACCAATCAGAGCGACATCTCACATTCCCTTTAAGAGCAGGCCCGCTTGTTCTATAGCGGATTGATATTGTAACGGCGGATTTGCCAGGCGCACGCCAGGAGCGGTTCACAGCCGAGGAGACAGACGTTCTCGTCAGGGCCGTAAAACACAGAGAAGTTACATTGAAATGGAGAAACCCACCCAAATTAACATCGGTTAAACAGGCGTATGATAATTTGGGTAAATGTATAAACTAGATTTATGCTTTTATAATAAACTGTCTATCTATCTATCTATCTATCTATCTATCTATCTATCTATCTATCTATCTATCTATCTATCTATCTATCTATCTATCTATCTATCGTAATAATGTATGATTTGCAAAAATGAAAACTGCTGCGTCTGTGTGTAGATGAGAGAATCAAAGTGTATGCTCGTTGTGCACACGCAACATTGATTATGGCCAAGCATGCACCCTTAAAATAGCATATGAATAACATGCGCAACGCGCCACTGACTTTAGACTAGGTTTTTCCTGGTTAGTGGTGCAAATGTTTTCTAAACCTGCAAAATAGCATGAAGGAACGTTTGTGCCGGAACACGCCTCCTCTTTGCGCTGAACTGCCCCTGGGAAGCGCTATTGTATTTCCTAACTTACCGACGTGCGTCTGTGGAGGGAAAAGTCCGCTGTGCGCGGGTGCAAAATAGGAATGATACATGTGTCGGTGTACAAAGTCAATTGCGCTGGGTGCAAGATAGGGCCCTCAAATTGCTATTATTTGGCATGCCATTTTGCTTTACGTGTCTATAAGAATCATTCATAGCCCACATTTTAATTCAGCAGGAAGTGATTGTGAACAGTTCAGTAGAAAGTTCTCTCTAGTGTCCTAAGTTACTGTAACTCTGACCTTAATTGTCTACCGCCTGTAAACTATTATAGTGTCATAAACTGTTCCACAGGTGCATGTGCATTTATTGCTTCATTGGCGTAAAAAAAAAAAAAAAAAAAAAAAATTGGATTGTAACGACAGAATTGTCATAACTGTCAAACTGATTTGTAGCCCAGTGTTATTTGTTCTTACATGCACTATTTTGTAGAACTAAGAGGCGACTGGGGGAAGTAGACGAAACCTTTTGTCAGAAGTCTAAGAAACTACTGGAGCTAATGTGTTCATTGACAATAATGCAATTCTTCGAGAAAAATCATTAAATTATCACTTTTTTTTGGTAATAAACTGATCAAATTAGTAATTCTACCATTGACTGCATCCTGTGTTGTAACAGATTTAGTAAAAAAAATAAAAAAATAAAAACCCTATAGAAAATATCTTGCTGTATTCCTCGTGTACGAAGAACAATGAGAAGGATTGTGTCTAAGGCGGCAAGCTCTTAAGTGACTGCAAAGGCCTATCTTAGATTTGGAGACTTTAGAGCAGTTGGGGCAGGGAAAGGTTGGGTCGTTGGGTTCTTGGGTAGCCAATTCTTTCTTTTGTTTAACAAGTTTGTTTGCCCATAAAATCTTTAATATATTAGGTTAAACCTATTTGGTGTGATGTCCACTCCTTCAACTGGAGCTCTGATATACCCCCCACAGTAGCTAAATGTAGGATATGATTATGAAGGGCAAGAGGGATGCTGGAACAGCAGATACTGGAGAGAGGGAAGCGGCTGCTTATATATTCTGGCTGTTGATTAAATAAATAAATAAATAAATAAACTTTAAATTACTTTAGTTCACGTGAAGAGATTGCGGAGTCATACATGACCCAGTAAAAATGATTTCCAATAATCCTGTTGTTCCAAAACTTTAGGGTTTCTTTCTTCTGTTGAACACAAAATATAATATTTTGAAGAATGTTGGCAACCCGTGCCCATTGCCTTCAATTGTATGGATGGGGAAAAAACATATAACTACACTGTTAGACCTTACCGGGTTTTTTTACAGTAAAATACTGGCAACACTGTTGCCAGTAAAATACTGTTAATTGTACAGTTCTTTACTGTAATCTAGTTTGTTTCTGTAAAAATGCACTAAAATCTAATTCAAGTTAACTAATTAAACTTGCAGAAACCGACTGCCTTAAATTGACCAACTGTCATTTAAATGTATTAACTAAAATTTACAATGCATTAATAATGTGAGCAAAATATTACTGTGAACTTCTTTCATTTGAGGCCACTAAAAAACTATTGAACGTAAAAAGATTTCTACTTGACCAGCAACTACACAGTCACCGCCTGTTAAATAAAGCAACATGCAGCGTATCATCAATGTTTGTAGCTCTTCTCCTGGACTGAAGCACAGGCTCTACTCTTCTGCACAACGGTGACCCAAAAAAATGAATTTTACAGTAAACTACTGGCAACAGTGTTGCCAGTATAAACCTGATTTATAACTTACAGTTTATTACTGTTAAAATACATTTTGTGGGTGTGTCTTTTTTATCTTACACTGTTAACCCTTTCAACCCCACAGGGAAATCCACACTACAATGAGTAAAAGTAACATTGAGACAGTGTTTCAGTGAGATAATTAAGTGAATATGTAAGTGATTGTTGAGCATTAGTGATGAACACCTGCTGTTAACAAGCAGATTCACTGAAGGAAAGAGGAACACACGAACAGAAAATAGAGAAACACAAGAAATACAACTGAATTCCAGCCATTACACATTACACTTATTATTAACCAGTATGACTTTATTTCTGTAATACAGAAGTTGTTATTGAAAATGCTTGATTTGAAGTTACCATTATAGAGATCAGTGTTTGCTTTAGTTGGGATGCTGATGCTAAAACATAAAAAAAAAAAAAGTTTGCTGCTTGAGCTGTGTTTTTGCAAGTCACACTTGTGCACACACACAGTTTATGAAGGATTGCGGTTATAATGCTTATGATGACGAACTCATCATATTGCCTGTTCATTCACTAAGGAATTAATTCTTATTCATTCAGAGTTTTATCCTCGATGAAAAGTGTTACATTAGCACCACTGTGAAACCACAGCAATAAATTACTATGACTCATTTTTTTTTAACACATCATGCATAAACCAAAAAAACAGAGTTACGATGTCTTTTAGAAACACAGAGATATCACAATTTAGCACATTAATCTCAACGGTGGTGGCAATATTTCTTTTTTTTATTATTCATGCAGCAGTGCATGCTGGGAGTTTTATATTATCCTGGAACCCAGCATGCATTGCGACATGAAACTTTTCACCATTGTTGAGATTCATGTGCTGAATGTTGATGTCTGTGTGTGCCTGAACCAAGACGGAGTAAAATAAAATTTAATGCACTATATGCTTAGGATATTCTTCAGAATACCTGATTACAGAAATATTGATTTCATGTTGTAGATACACAGATTTATGCAATAAAATGACATACACATAATATCAGTGAATATACACAGGAAACATCTGAAAATCAGATAGTCCAAGATGATTGTGACATTATCACAAAAGAATAAAAACACCAGATCATCTTCCTCTTGACTTTTTCTTGCCATATCAAATGTGTTTTATAAACTCACTGTTACAGCAGCCAGAGAGAGATGAATGGTAAGAAGTCAAGAGACAAGACCAACTAAAGCAAATACTGATCTCCATCATGGTGACAACAAATTTTATTATTAACTCAATCTCTGTTAATTGTCAACAAGAACTTTTGTATGAAAGAAATAATCGTAAACTGGTTTGTAAACTGGTTTCACACTCAGTGTTGCTGGAAGTCAGTTGTAGTTTTTGTGTTTCTCTTTTTTCTGTTCTTGTTTGTCTGTCTCCTTCAGTAATTCTGGTTATCAGGTGTTCATCAGTGTCTCAATTCACTCACTTCTTTTCATTCAAGTGGACTATATTAGTGAACTAGGGAATAGTGAATGAGGGTATAGGATGTGATTGGGAAAACAGCCTCTGATTGTCGATTTTGAGCACTATTGATTCACAGTATATTCCTGTAGTCTAGTTTTGTTTTCTACGGTATAATACTGTTTTAATGGAATATGGTATAATATTGTCAGAATTTGGCCTTTTTTTACAGCAAGGGCTAACAGTGTACTACAGTATATAACTATACCTTTAAGATAAATGTTAAAGTGCACCCCCTAAAAGCACAAACTTTTGACACTTGTGTGTTGCAGTTGCCTTTTTTATCAAACCCTATACTTTCAGTGAAGTTTCAAGATGGACTTTTCAAACTTTAATCAAACCACATCATAAGACACATTTCAGCTGGATCGCATTGTTGTTTGGGTCTCGATGATTGCCGCGTGTGGCTGTTTTGTCTTTAATAATAGTATAGATTTAGTATAGATGATATTATGATATTAGATTTAGTATGAATGATTAAATACTTTGGTGTTGCCGTCCCCTCACTGTCCTCATACCACCCCCTTATAAATAATAATAGGGGAGGGTCATTGTGTAATTTCAGCAGGAGCTTTGACTTTGAAAGCCCCTGTATTATATTAAACGTACAGGTCTGTTGCCCTGTAGCAATATGAATAAACAACACATAATAGGTTTGGTCATTTGGTCATCTGTGAGCGGTAGCCTTTCTCTCCCTGCAGGACTGTCATCTCATATTACATGTAGAAATGATCTTAAGATGATTGTTTTAAGTGTAGTCATATATTTAGATAAATATTTGACTTTTAAATGTTTAAGGCATTATAATTCCTTTCTGTGATGCGAGTCCCCAGGTGTTATGTCAACCTTATTGATTCTCTATAGTAAATAAAATATTTTGGCCATATTTGGGAGGTGGGGCATGTTTCTCACAGTGCTTAAATATGACCAAATGGCCAATATCTGTTCAAGAGTGAATCCTCATCCTTTAGCTGAAGCATTTAAGGCACTTGGGATCTATTGAGCATGTACGTACTCTGGCTAATGTTGGCTGCTCCCTCAGTCTGTAAGTACATTTTTAAAAACAAACAAAATTCTAATTGAAAACACTTTACAAGTGGGGTTAAATTCATTAACATTAGTTAATGTATTAGTGTCTTACCAACACAATATGTTGTGTTCACTCAACATTTAAATGTCTTTTGAAGTTCAAGATAACTTTACTACACCAACAGAAATCTGAATTGCTTAAATGCAACAAACATCATTAATTCAACGGAATAACCAATTAATAGTGAATAATGATATTCTGTTTCAACCTTATAGTCATAGAAGGTACGCTTTTTTTAACCTGTATGAGTGTTAATCCTAAAATAACCCCCTATTTTATTTTTCAGCTTTTCCACGTGGGCAAAATGCATTGAATAAACTTAATATAACACATTATACAGATCAACAAGGAAAATCTATTTAAAAAAAATAAATAAACAAATATAGGTGAATGTTAACTTACACATCACATTTCTAAGAATATTATGAATTTTAAACTCTATACTATTGGAAATCCCATCGATTTAATTGAGAATAAAAAGATTGAAACCTCAATCACTTTTAAACTGGACACGCATCATTGCTGAACATTTTTGAATATCACAAGTGTCAATATTCATGAATATTGGCCCATTAAAAACAATTTAGCAGAATGATGAGATCAACAAAGATGAAGCCGGGGACTGTAAGGCTGATTATGAATGTAATTTGATACTTACAACTATTTTTTTTTATATATATATATATATATATATTTAAATTAGTTTTTTTCATCACACTGTTCTAATCCGTCGAATGGAAAAACAATAAAACCAAAATCGATAAACAGATTGAACATTCTCTACATGGGCGGGAATAAAACGCCCCTTTCCCCTGATTGGTCAACCAAAGATCAAGCCATGCTATCATCAGTTCTTACTCACACTGTAAAAAATAAAATCGTAAAAAAAACGGTCAATGACTGTCAGCTGCGGCTGCCAAACAAAAAACGTAAAAATAAAGTAAAATATCCTAATTTAAATGAAGTGCAAAAAACTTTTACAGAAATTTTCCTTAAATGTTTTATAGAAAAACACTGTTATTTTACAGCTATTTCCTGAATTATTACGATCAAACACCTTCATTGTAAAAGAATCCCATAAAAAAACAGTCAAATGACTGTCAGCAAAGGCTGCCATTCAATAACTGTAAAATTAATGTAAAATATCCTAATTTAAATAAGTGCAAAATACTTTTACAGAAATCTTCATTAATCTTTTTTAACAGAAACACACAGTTTAAAAACAGTTATTTCACATTTATTTTCTGAATTTTTTACTGAAAAACATGCAGTTAATTACATGCATGATTTGCTGTGACTATACATCACGGCATCAGCAACTACACAGTTACTGTCTGTTAAATACAGCAACATGCAGCATTTCATCAGTGTTTCTCTGCTCATCCTGGACTGAAGCTCAGGCTCTACTCTTCAACACAATGGTGACACACGAAACACACCATACAGAAACACTTTAAACCCCAACAGAACATTAAACACTTCCAGATCTCTCAGCATCTTCACTTATTACAATCCAGACTTTATTTCTTTCATACTAACATTCTTATTGAGAATTAACAGTGGTTTAGAAGTTGAAGTTTTATTGAAAAGAATAAAGTTTGATGCCACCATGATGGAGATCGGTGTTTGCTTTAGTTGGGCTCTTGACCTTTTAGTGTTTAACTTAAGTTTTTCTCTGGATGCTATAACTTTGTGTCTCTGATGCATATTTGTTATGGTGGGAATCCAAGAGAAACTCAGATCAGATGATGCTGGTTACTTTCTAGTGATAATAGTCATCATGTTGTGTCCTGCTTCATTGATACCATCTGAAGAGTAATATCTGATTTAAGTTGTTAAATACTAGTGGTTCATTTTATATGACAAAACTGCTATAGAAGATCCTGCAGTGCTGTGATACTCAGATACTTGAAGTCATTCTACAGAAAATGTTTTGACAGGATCATATAGACTCACTCAGACATCAATAATCAGTGTATGAATCACAACAATGGTGACAATGAAAAAAATCTGAATTACTATAAAGTCACAAAAAGGCTTTGTTGGTTGTCACCATTGTTGAGATTCATATGTTGATTCTTGATGTCTCTATATTACAAAAAAAAAAAAAAATAACCAGCTCAAAACTTTTTCTGTATAATATTTTTTTTTTCAATTATAGATAGTTATAATACTGATGCCACAATAATTCAATGGCCATGTGAGAAATTGGTTAAAAACATTGATTAAAGACTTTGTATAAAGCTAAAATCCATCTACATATTGTTTAATCTAAGCTAATATATTCAGAGATTTGACTGACATATCAGTGAATCAGATCATCATATGATGATTGACATCACCAATAAATGACCAAGATCATCTGATATTTTCTCTAGCATTTATTGCTATAACAAATGTATATCAAATACACAGTTAAAGCAGCCAGAGAAAACTAAAGTTTAAAGCTCAAGGGTCATGATCCCAACTAAAGCAAACACTGATCTCAATCATGGTGACATCAAATTTAGTTTAAAGTTTTTTACACTTTATTTAAATTAGCATATTTTACTTTAATTTTATGGTTTTTGTTTTTTACAATGAAGGTATTTGATCATAATAATGCAGGAAATACCTGTGAAATAACAGTGTTTTTTCGGTTTATTTAAATTACCATATTTGACTTTAATTTTAAGGTTTTTGTTTGGCAGCCGCAGCTGCCAGTCATTTGACCCTTTTTTTACGATTATTTTTTACAATGAAGGTATATGATCGTGATTATTCAGGAAATGCCTGTAAAATACCAGTGTTTTTCAGTTTATTTAATTTAGGATGTTTTACAGTTTTTTGGGGGGCTGACAGTCATTTGACCATTTTATCATTCAACGGTTTTGTACTGTTAAATTACAGATTATATTTGTAATTTTACATACATTTTTATGTAATTTAAGAAAACAGGAAAAATACTGTATGAAAAATACAATCAATTTTCTGTATAAAAAATGTGAATTACTGTAATTTGTCATTAATGTCACAATACCTAAAATAACAGCTGAATTTTTATTTTACAGATATTATTTGTAATTTTACAGTGTTTTGAGTACAATTTAAAATGAAAGAAAATGATCGTCAAAAAATCATAGTTATTTTCTGTAAAATTAGGATTTTTTTTTACAGTGCAGCTCCACGCAACAGAATAATAGTAGCCCTAACCCTAACCCCACCAACACAGATGTTTACTCATATTTAGTGCTTGGCGAGTGCTAATTTTAGGCCCTGAGCACAATAAAATATTCTGGTTATGTAACAGAATGTCTCATTTGCACAGTGTGGGTTTCTGCTGCTGTAAACTGCAGTGATATAGAATATGCTGCAGCTTATAAGGCACTTTTTGAACATCTCGGCTTGGACAAGAATGTTCAGACGACCCACATGCGGCCTTTGCCCTGGGGCCCTGTTACCCATGTTTATGTGGACCTGTATGTGACCTCCATCATAAATGTGGTATGAGTCCAGCATGATTTTCTTCTCATTTGGGTCATTATGAATGTCTAGCAGGTGTAGCATCACTCAACACCATTTTTATCTACAGAATGAAAAAGACCAGAGCTTCTCGACACAGGTCAAAATGATAAGTGTAAGTGCTTTCAAAACCAAATTTCCTTCTTATTTCACAAAGTTTTAACTGATTAGCATGGAAATATTAAGCATCTCATCCTTAAAATCAATTTGTATTCTTTATATTCTTACATTTCCAGGCTTGGGCAAATGAGAATATGGACTGGGGTGAAGATACATTTTGTGGAATAGGGACACTAGGAGCCCCAAAAGACAGGTTTTGGACTCCAGACATTGGAATTGTAGAAAGGTATAAAATTACTTGTCAAAACTTTTATATTTTTACTTTGGGGATTTTACTCTCTTTCATTAGGGTGACCATACGTCCTTTTTTTTCCCGGACATGTCCTCTTTTTAGAGCTAAAAAAATGTGATTTCTAGATCACCCAAAATATCCGGGATTTGGCTTTCGCTCTTTACAGTCGCCATTTTTACATCGCTTTAGGTCCCGCCTTCTCTCACGCAACCATTGGTCGTTCGGTCATGTATGCAACGCAAACATTGGTCAAACTGCATCTCAATCATTAGTCATTACCCTCAGCACCATGGCAACAGCCAAGAGACAGAGCATCGCCTGCTTGTCAACACTGGCACATGGCTCCTGAACAGCCTAAAAAAAAAAGCCCAAATGTGAATTCACAGATGATTAACAGAGAAAATTCCCATGTTTTCGTCTCGGAAGGGATCCTCGGTCGGACCATATAGTGTGAGCACATAAATCCTGAGCTCTGGCTTTACATCGCATGCAATCTACTCGTTCAATGTGAGTAGGTACCTTGCTGAAATCACACAGACATCGCACAGTGTATGCCCGCCTTAAAGCAAACACCGATCACCATAATGGTAACTTCAAACTTTATTATTTGCAATAAAACATCACCACCTAAACCTCTGTTAATTTTCATTTATAAGTTCTGTATGAGGGAAATAAAGTCCAACTGGCTTGTAATAAGTCAAGTTGCTGAGATCTAGAGAGACCTGTAAGTGTTTAGTGTTTAATGTTTAATGTGACGTGTTTTCAGCTTATTTAAATAATGAGATTTACTTTAATTTAAGGTGTTTGTTTGGCAGCCGTTGTTGCCAGTCATTTGACCGTTTTTTCATGTAACTGTTTTGTTATTGTATTACAAATAATTACAGATAATTTTGTTAATTTAACATATGTAATTTAAGAAAACAGAAAAGTACTGTATTTTTATACAGTACTTTTCTGTTTTCTTAAATTACATATGTTATAAAGTACACTTATAACACTCAACAAACCTAGCCAGTTCAGATATTTCATGTGTTCTAGCTCAAGCAAACCTGGTGCAACTAATGAAGCCCTTGATTATTTGAATCAAATGTGCTTGAGACAACATCTGTTTTGCAGATTTGTGCTGTTGTGAGGGATTCTATTCGGGGGTTGAATAATTTTGAGACTTCAAAAGTCATTGAATGTTGTAACATTTTTTATGTTGAGCTAACTCAATTACTTTTGTTTGATTTGTTCATTGCAAACAGCTGAAAGTCCTAAAATTTTGCCAATAAACCTGATTTGCAATAGGGGTTGAATAATTTTGATTACAACTGTATCTTAAAAATAATGAAATGTTTTGCCTCTCACGCAAATTTTCAGCAATCTCTTTTGATTTTATTTAAATACCCAAGGGCTGTTTCATAAAAGACGCAAAGAAAAGCGGGGATTAAACTCCAACACCTGACTTGAATGAACCTAACAAATAAATTGGGGCTAAAGAGGTTTCATAAAAGGTAATTGAAGTTCAAGCAATCTCACTAATTTGATCCAGGTTTATCTAGTCTAGATAATTGCGTGTGCACGCGTTTCTTAAGCAGCCCTAGAGGTCGATCATAGATCATATCGATCCACTATCAAACAAGAATAGGGGAGCGCGGGGCACAACCTAACGCGGGGTTAGTTGTAACACGCTTGTTTTAAATACTTCCGCACATGCTTGGATGACGGAACTTTGTTTATTTACTAGTTGCCATATCAACACTACATAGAAAAAAAAAATCCGCCAAATGTTTTTTTTTTTGGAAGATATCCATAGATATTTATTAAACCATAGCAAAAGTAAATTTCTTACTTAAGTTAATTTTTCATCTCTATTTTTTGTGTTTATTTAAAATAAGACAAATCTGATATTATTTTAATCTCCAAGATGTTATTTAACAGTTGAGATAGTTATTTAATGCTTCGCTAACTAGCAGAAGACACTAGCAGGGTTTAAATCCCAGTTGCGCAGGCGGGGGCATGTTGTAACACTGCGTTACAATGTGCCCCTATTAGAAATATGCTATTATATTCTATACTTTTATTAATTTAATTGAGAAAACGTGAGAAAAAGGTGAATAAAGACTGAGAGTCAATGTTCAGAAATTACTAATTATTTATTTGTTTTGAACTATGTTGTATAGCTGTGTTTTCATGTGTTCGTAGTCAAAACTCAAAAATGAGTTTCTATTTAATTATTAAAAATTGCCATTATTTTATATGAAAAAGTTTTTTAATTGTATTTTATTTAGAAAATATTTTAGTTTGTTTTGTATATTTTTTTTATTAGATCAGATAACAATTTAAGCTGCCATATGTTATGTTACAATGTGCCCCACACATGTTACAATGTACCCCACCTATGGGGCATGTTGTCACATTTCACTTCCATTCTTTCGGGGTATATCAAGAAAAAAGTATATACTGTATTAATAAAACAAAAACACATAATTGTACTAGACATGTGGGAAATTAATGTGGGAAAAAATAAATACTCTGAACCATAAGTAGATTTACACAAACTGAGAAAGTCAAAAAGCGTTAGGTTGTGCCCCGCTCTCCCCTACATTTTGTGCTGTTTTATGCGTTTTAGACATGGTGTTTTCCTCAGTGCAAAACTTACATTTCACAGGTCTATTCTCCATCTGTAAATTTTAGAAAGTAAGAAAATATTTCTGTTTTGCTGCTAAACTTCACATTGAACGAGCGCAAATAGGAGCACAATAACAATAACAATAACAATAACTGACTAAAATATACTTTTTGCTTGGGAAATTTATATTTAATAACACCAGAAATATCTTCTAACGATAATAATTTATCTTTAGGGTGTTGGATAAGTTGTGGTGAACTTATAGCTTTTTACACTCATAGCCTATATGTTATAATTAAAATAATTATAATAAATAAATAAATAAATAAAATTGAACAGAAGTAATTCAGAGAATACATTTTTAAGAAACCAAATATAATAAAGGTACAAAATATAGTTTTGGGTATATGACCTATGCTACTTAAAGATGACTTAAGAAATAAAAATAAATAAAAAAAAATGGCAAGAGAAAGCGAGAATTTGTTTTGGTTAGATTTAGTTTCTAAAGTACACTACAACTTAAAATTAAGAGAGAAAGTATACATTTTGAAAAGATATGGGCAACTCTAAAATCAAAGAATATTCCATAAAACAAAAAGGAATACATTACATTAATAACTTTTGTATATAACCCTCCCTCCCTTTTAATTCTAGTTATTTGTTATTTTATTTATTGACTTATTTAATATGGTTATTATTTTAATATTTAAATAATATTACTTGAATAACTTATTAGGAATTATGTGTAATTATAAGAGTTTGATATAAATATGTGAATGTTTAATTTTTATTAATATTTATTAATATATTTGTTTGTCTTTTTCCCCTTTTTTCATATTTCATATCTAACTATGTACTTATTGGTTATTGTTCCCTTTCGAAAGCTACAGTCGATGCTGCGCTGATCAGCACATTGGGAACGTCTTTAGTCGTGACCAGCTGTGAATATTGTGTGTAACACGTCGATAGAATTGACCCGGAGGTAATATAGCCTCGGTCGATGACGTCATCGGCTCGCACCCGCAACACGAGGCTATAAATAGATGAGCCACAGGTGCATCATCAGGTCTTTTGTCTTCAGACCATTCTGTGCATGTGTGCGTCAAGAAAACTCTCTCTCTATACTTTTCATCTGCTGACTACAGATCTTTGTTAGGAGTTAGTTTCATCAGGCAGTGTGCGGAAAATTTCTCATTTCTCAAAATCTTTTTCTCTCACGTTACAACAAAGAGTTTAAAAAGTAAAAAAAGAGGAGAAATGAGCCAACAAATCAGTAAGCGTTGTGTTCCTCCATGCTCCCGTCCCATGTCTGAGCTGGATACACACGATTACTGTTTTGTTTGTTTGGGGGAAGAGCACGCGGTTCTGGCTTTAGAGAAAGGCGGGTGCGAGCATTGTGAACAGCTCACAGTTAAGATGCTTCGCTCTCGTCTGAACTATTTCCAGTCCGCACCCACATTACCATCGTGGGGCTCTCATATGGATCTGCATGACGAGCAAGAGACGGGTCCGTCCCTATTGCTTGCTGCGTCACCAGATCTACGCATCCCTTCTCGTGATCTCGAAGCGCGCTCCGGTGCTTCTTCGGTTCACGAGGGGGATGATATATCTCTTGGGTCTTCGGACCACGAGCAGCCCGCCTCTGATGGGGCACGGGATGGGGCACGTTCAAGATCTTTTCGCCCCTTCCCGTTACCCTCACAAAACCTCTCCATCCCCGCCACCTCTCGTGCTTCGGGGGCAGCGGTTTCCAGCGAAATGTTAGATGTCCAATTTATTCGTCGTCCTCCACGTTTCAACGGCGTGGTCTCCACTTCCGTGAAACCGGAGCTGATGCACGTATTGTCACAAGAACTGCAAACTGTTCTGAGCAAAGAGGCCATAGAACATGTTCCGTCTTCAAGAGAGAGAGTCGGGCTATTACAGCAGATACTTCCTGGTTCACAAAAAGGATGGGGGGGTGCGTCCAATCTTAGATCTTAAACCGTACAGTCAAAGCGCTCAAGTTCAAGATGTTAACCGTCAAGACGGTCGTATCACAAATTCAACATCACGATTGGTTAGTCACGATCGATCTGAAGGACGCATATTTTGACATAGAAATATTGCCACAACACAGGAAATTCCTGAGGTTCGCTTTCGGGGGCGAAGCGTACCAATTTCGGTTTCTTCCATTCGGCCTAGCCTTGTCACCTTTGTACACTATCTCTGTGGCTCAGACCCCGGTTCCTCGCCTTGGGTCCCACTCTAGGGGCGCCGTGTCATCGTAGACTGCTAACGACGGACGCCTCCCTGATGGGCTGGGGAGCAGTCTTAGATAGCCATCCAGCTCAAGGGGAATGGGAGGGCCATCAGCTCGATTGGCACATCAATTGCCTCGAGATGATGGCCGTATTTCTGGCTCTGAAATATTTTCTCCATCAATTGAGGGGCTGTCATGTCCTAGTGCGGGTGGACAACACAGCAGCAGTCTCTTATATAAATCACCAGGGAGGTCTGCGCTCACGCAATCTGAACAGAATAGCGAGGCAGATTTTTCTCTGGCTCTCTTTCTCTGCTCATAAGATTTTATAGTTTGGATGTTCATGTCACTCCGGACTCTCATGTCCTTGAGTCAACGTCACAAGCTAATGCCTTCTTGCGTTCTTGTGAGCACACCTGCACAACCGTAGGGGTCCAGACACTTTCAAACACGGCAGCGTGGGTATTCTCATTCCCAATGCACTGATCAGCGCAGCATTGATTGTAGCTTTTGAAAGGGAACGTTCCCGGTTACTTAACTGTAACCTTGTTCCCTGAGAAAGCGGAACGAGATGCTGCGCTACTTTGCCGTGCTGAAGATGTCCCAGGACTGCTCTTCAGACAAAATATCCTGATGATGCACCTGTGGCTCATCTATTTATAGCCTCGTGTTGCGGGTGCGCGCCGATGACGTCATCGACTGAGGCTATATTACCTCCGGGTCAATTCTGTCGACGTGTTACACACAATATTCACAGCTGGTCACGACTAAAGACGTTCCCAATGCGCTGATCAGCGCAGCATCTCGTTCCGCTTTCTCAGGGAACAAGGTTACAGTTAAGTAACTAGGAACGTTCTAATTATGTGTTTTTTATGTGTTGGTGGGTATAATCACAAAAGGAAAAAAAAGTAGAAAGAAAAATAAGGAATAATTATTGGTGGAATATTTTATCTTTAAAGGAACTATCCATTTGTATAATTGCGTTAAATGCATTTGAATTGAAACACATAATAAATAAAGCATATACAGTATATGCTAAAATATTTGTTGTTGGACATTAGATGTGCCTTATTTAGAATTTTAAACCTAGAAGTAAGTATGTTTTTTTATGATAGCAATAACTGTAAAGGGACTATTGTAATGGGGTAAATCAAATGTTGGCTAATATACTGTAGTCCAATTACTAAGCTCAGATTCATCTTACCAGTTACCAGTTAGTCTGTGCTTTTGTAATTATTTATTTTTAATTTTGTGATTTTAACTTCTGCTTTAAAAAGTTTTTTTTTAAGATTGTAATGTTCTAATGTTCTTCTAATAACGATAAAAATGTACTACAGCTGCCAAACAAAACCAGAGAGAAATGTATTCATTAATATTTAAAACATTTTAATTTAATTTTTTTTAATTTTTAATTTTTAAACATAAAAATATAAATGGGCACAAAACATTCAGCCAGTAAGAAAACCTGTAGGATATATACATACCTATATATATATAGGCTACAATAATAATTGATACAATACCTACAAATGTGTTAAATTATATTGTATATTATCAATTGTTTATGTAAAAAAAATAAAAAAAAAATAAATATATATATATATATATATATATATATATATATATTGTTTGCATTTAAATGATGATACAATAATATCATATCATAATGATAATGATAAATTAGACATTTATTAAATGCTAACATTGTTATATATATATATATATATATATATATATATATATATATATATATATATATATATATATATATATATATATATTGTTTGTATTTAAATGATGATACAATAATATCATATCATAATGATAATGATAAATTAGACATTTATTAAATGCTAACATTGTTATATATATATAACAACGTTAACATAAAGATTTAATATAGCCTACAATATAATTGAACACGTCTGTAGTAGGGCTGTCAAAAGATTAATCGCGATTAATCGCATCCAAAATAAAACTTTGTGTTTAAATAATATATGTGTGTGTACTGTGTATAATTAAATTTGTATATATAAATACACACACATGCTTGTATATATTTAAGAAAAATGTGTAATTTATGTGTAAAAAATATATATTTATATATAATATAAATTATATATAAATATATACAGTATATGTATGCAAATATTTCTTAAATATATACATGCATGTGTGTGTATTTATATATATACAAAACTAGATGTACCACATGGCGGTACAAAATATGACCGCCGCTCAGGCCTGCACTGGCTTTCCACAAAAATAAATGACGTGGAGCAATTTGGCTGTATTGCGTGTTTATGTATATAAGTTGTATATTTTAAAAGACTGTCTGGAGTATTCCTGTGGATCATGGATAATTTAGAGTTTTGTAATTATTTGCCATTACTATTTAAGTTTTATATCAAAAGTCATTAGTTTAGACACTTAACATCCATAATGTGAAAACGTCACATCCATAACAGTGGTTAACAGTAAAAAGCGACTGAAGTGCCCTTGAGCAAGGCACCTAACCCCTCACTGCTCCCCGAGCGCCGCTGTTGTTGCAGGCAGCTCACTGCGCCGAGATTAGTGTGTGCTTCACCTCACTGTGTGTTCACTGTGTGCTGAGTGTGTTTCACTAATTCACGGATTGGGATAAATGCAGAGACCAAATTTCCCTCACGGGATCAAAATAGTATATATACTTATACTTATACATACTAAGTATGAAAAATCTGTGTTTTTTTTTTTTCAAAGGACCCTCCCATTCAATTTATACAAACCTCTACCAAACGGTTGAGGTGCCTGTTGATGGTAAAAGTCTGTTATCTGACTTTGGCATGGGTTTGTTGTGTTTTACTGAAATAAAAAACATTTTTTCCCCAAAAAAGTGGTTTTATCTTGTAGCCCTGGTCCCAGAGTTTTAAAAAAACAATGTTAACAAAATTAAACTCATTCCCACTGTACCTAGTAGAACACTTAAGTAAATGTCCCATTGAAATTAATGGGATTTTATGGATTTAGGTGAAGAAAGTGTACACATAATACATTTTGGTCTGTACCATGAAGAGAAAACTGATTCAACTATATAAACTATATATTTTCTGAAAGCGTAGACTCTCAGGATGTGATCTAACATGGCATGAAACATGTCCCACCCACGTCATTAGTATACTGCCCAAGCATAACACATTGGGTATTGGTAAATCGGGTATATGGCTGATACCTAAAAAAAAGTAGTAGTATGTGCATGTCTGTCTGTGTGTGTGTGTGTATGTGTGTGTGTTTGTGTATGTGTGTGTCTGTGTGTGTCTGTGCGTGTATGTGTGCGTGCGTACATGTGTGTGCGCGTGTGTGTTTGTGTGTGTGTGTCTGTGCATGTGGATTTGTATGTGTGTGTATGGGTGTGTGTCTGTGCCTGTGGATGTCAGTGTGTGTGCATGCTTGCGTTTGTTTGTATTCCTGCATGTGTGTGTGTGACAGTATCATCCTAAACCAGCAACCCTTCGCTCAACAGCACCATCTACAGGCCGATGAGTGTACAGTCACTAAATGTGCACATAAATGAATTTATTTTATACCCCCCCATGGATGAAATTCTACGAAACTTAGCATACCCCCAGAGGATGTCAAGTTAATCATACACATGAAATATGGTGCAGTTCTGAACATCTCCACTGAAGATAGGGGCGATTAAAGCAGAATAATATTGCATTTTAATTTTTTATGGGAGGGGCGCAAATCACAAATGAGTGATTATGGGCTAGGTTGATGTGGGCCCTTAAGACCAACATACCATAAAAATTTCTTCATCCTCGGTTCCACGGTTAAAGTAGTTATTTAGGAAAAACTGCATTTTTGGGGTTTGGGGGGGCCCAGCGCGGGGGGGGAGTGGCCCCCGGGGACCAAACGAAATTTTTCCGTAAAAATCTAGTGGGGCTACATGCCCACCAAATTTCATGTTCCCCGGTGTTTCGGTGTCCCTGGTATCGTTGACGGAAAATTCATTAGATTGACGGGAAAAAAAAACTAAAAAACTTTGACAATCGATTATGGGCTAGGTTGATGTGGGCCCTTAAGACCAACATACCATAAAAATGTCTTCATCCTCGGTGCCGCGGTTCAGGTAGTTAATTAGGAAAAACTGCATTTTTTGGGTTTGGGGGGGCCCAGCGCGGGGGGGGAGTGGCCCCCGGGGACCAAACGAAATTTTTCCGTAAAAGTCTAGTGGGGCTACATGCCCACCAAATTTCATGTTCCCCGGTGTTTCGGTGTCCCTGGTATCATTGACGAAAAATTCACAGGGGGCCCAGCGCGGGGGGGGAGTGGCCCCCGGGGACCAAACGAAATTTTTCCGTAAAAGTCTAGTGGGGCTACATGCCCACCAAATTTCATGTTCCCTGGTGTTTCGGTGTCCCTGGTATCGTTGACGAAAAATTCACGGGGGGCCCAGCACGCAGGGGGGGGTGAGTGGCCCCCGGGGACCAAACAAAATTTTTCCGTAAAAGTCTAGTGGGGCTACATGCCCACCAAATTTCATGTTCCCCGGTGTTTCGGTGTCCCTGGTATCGTTGACGAAAAATTCACAGGGGGCCCAGCGCGGGGGGGGAGTGGCCCCCGGGGACCAAACGAAATTTTTCCGTAAAAGTCTAGTGGGGCTACATGCCCACCAAATTTCATGTTCCCCGGTGTTTCGGTGTCCCTGGTATCATTGACGAAAAATTCACGGGGGGGCCAGCGCGGGGGGGGAGTGGCCCCCGGGGACCAAACGAAATTTTTCTGTAAAAGTCTAGTAGACCAACATACCATAAAAATTTCTTCATCCTCGGTGCCACGGTTCAGGTAGTTATTTAGGAAAAACTGCATTTTTTGGGTTTGGGGGGGCCCAGCGCGGGGGGGGAGTTGCCCCCGGGGACCAAACGAAATTTTTCCGTAAAAGTCTAGTGGGGCTACATGCCCACCAAATTTCATGTTCCCCGGTGTTTCGGTGTCCCTGGTATCGTTGACGAAAAATTCACGGGGGGCCCAGCGCGGGGGGGGGAGTGGCCCCCGGGGACCAAACTAAATTTTTCCGTAAAATCTATAGTGGGGCTACATGCCCACCAAATTTCATGTTCCTCGGTGTTTCGGTGTCCCTGGTATCGTTGACGAAAAATTCACGGGGGGCCCAGCGCGGGGGGGGGAGTGGCCCCCGGGGACCAAACGAAATTTTTCTGTAAAAGTCTAGTAGACCAACATGCCATAAAAATTTCTTCATCCTCGGTGCCACGGTTCAGGTAGTTATTTAGGAAAAACTGCATTTTTTGGGTTTGGGGGGGCCCAGCGCGGGGGGGGAGTGGCCCCCAGGGACCAAACGAAATTTTTCCGTAAAAGTCTAGTGGGGCTACATGCCCACCAAATTTCATGTTCCCCGGTGTTTCCGTGTCCCTGGTATCGTTGACGAAAAATTCACAGGGGCCCCAGCGCGGGGGGGGAAGTGGCCCCCGGGGACCAAACGAAATTTTTCCGTAAAAGTCTAGTAGACCAACATACCATAAAAAATTCTTCATCCTCGGTGCCACGGTTCAGGTAGTTATTTAGGAAAAACTGCATTTTTTGGGTTTGGGGGGGCCCAGCGCGGGGGGGGAGTGGCCCCCGGGGACCAAACGAAATTTTTCCGTAAAAGTCTAGTGGGGCTACATGCCCACCAAATTTCATGTTCCTCGGTGTTTCGGTGTCCCTGGTATCGTTGACGAAAAATTCACGGGGGGCCCAGCGCGGGGGGGGAGTGGCCCCCGGGGACCAAACGAAATTTTTCTGTAAAAGTCTAGTAGACCAACATGCCATAAAAATTTCTTCATCCTCGGTGCCACGGTTCAGGTAGTTATTTAGGAAAAACTGCATTTTTTGGGTTTGGGGGGGCCCAGCGCGGGGGGGGAGTGGCCCCCAGGGACCAAACGAAATTTTTCCGTAAAAGTCTAGTGGGGCTACATGCCCACCAAATTTCATGTTCCCCGGTGTTTCCGTGTCCCTGGTATCGTTGACGAAAAATTCACAGGGGCCCCAGCGCGGGGGGGGAAGTGGCCCCCGGGGACCAAACGAAATTTTTCCGTAAAAGTCTAGTAGACCAACATACCATAAAAAATTCTTCATCCTCGGTGCCACGGTTCAGGTAGTTATTTAGGAAAAACTGCATTTTTTGGGTTTGGGGGGGCCCAGCGCGGGGG
Source organism: Scardinius erythrophthalmus (assembly GCF_964197995.2). Classification (NCBI taxonomy): domain Eukaryota; kingdom Metazoa; phylum Chordata; class Actinopteri; order Cypriniformes; family Leuciscidae; genus Scardinius; species Scardinius erythrophthalmus. The sequence continues at coordinate 65,815,153 of NC_138221.1, read as the reverse complement.
GGGAGTGGCCCCCGGGGACCAAACGAAATTTTTCCGTAAAAGTCTAGTGGGGCTACATGCCCACCAAATTTCATGTTCCTCGGTGTTTCGGTGTCCCTGGTATCGTTGACGAAAAATTCACGGGGGCCCCAGCGCGGGGGGGTAAGTGGCCCCCGGGGACCAAACAAAATTTTTCCGTAAAAGTCTAGTAGACCAACATACCATAAAAAATTATTCATCCTCGGTGCCACGGTTCAGGTAGTTATTTAGGAAAAACTGCATTTTTTGGGTTTGGGGGGGCCCAGCGCGGGGAGGGAGTGGCCCCCGGGGACCAAACGAAATTTTTCCGTAAAAGTCTAGTGGGGCTACATGCCCACCAAATTTCATGTTCCCCGGTGTTTCGGTGTCCCTGGTATCGTTGACGAAAAAATTCAGTAGATGACGAAAAAAAAAAAAAAAAAAAAAACTTCGACAATCCCTATATGACCGCTTTCGCTAGCTACGCTAGCGGCGGTCATAATAATGGTATGAGAGAGAGTCAGTGCATATCATTGTGTTCCTGATGGTCAGTGTTAGAGGAACAGTGTAATAACTCAGGCTTAGCCTGACAGTTAGCCTGTCCTGGATCAGGTTAGTCTCCCAGCGTAAGTTGCCAGAGTAACTGAGTTTGAACTATTTTAAGTTTGCTTTATGAAACAGAATCAACCGACAATAAGTCTGACTAATTAAAATAAGCCTGGTTTGTATTCTAATCTTGTTTTATGGAACAGCCCTCTGTTGTCTCTAAACATCTATATTAATATTATTATTATTATTTGCAACATGTATGTTGTGTTTTGGTTCCCTTTCGAATGGTCACTTCGTATTGCGTAGCTATACGCAGTGGGGAAACTCCTTTTCCTCGATTTACTGAAGCTTATATGTAAAATGCATTTGCAGCTGCACAGCTAGCACATTGAGCGTCTGGCTCGCTCATAGGCACTGCTGCAGCAACTGCACATCCAATGGCGCGGGCGCCTCTGACGTGCGACCAATGAGCTAGCCCTACGTCAGAGCGCCCCAAGGGGGCGTGGCCTTAGTCTATAATAGTCCCCCGAATTCGCCATTATAGCAGATCTTAGGTAAGATCTCCACGCTACATTAGGTAAAAGTAAGGTGCACAGTCACTGCTTTCCTGGTGCTCGTGTTTCTGAAATCGCTGCTCGCGTTCCTGAGATTCTGAACAGTGACGAGCGCGTCGGAACTGTGGTCCTGCACGCGGGAGTGAACGACAACAGGCTGCGCCAGACGGAGATTCTGAAGAAAGACTTCAGGAATCTGATCGATACGGTATGCAGCACATCGCCTGAAACAACGATTATTGTGTCAGGACCGCTTCCCACGTACCGTCTAGGACATGACAAGTTTAGTAGATTATTCGCGCTAAATGAATGGTTAACGTCATGGTGCAATGAGCAGAAACTGCTCTTTGTAAATAATTGGAATCTGTTTTGGGAGCGTCCTAGGCTTTTCCGTGCTGATGGCTTTTCCGTGCTGATGGCAGATTCGGAGCGGATCTTCTGTCGGATAACATCTCCAAAATGTTAAATACCTTTTGACTAGTAACCAAAAGTCCAAATCATAGTCTCTGCTGCACCAAATTAACTGATATAAATACTAGTGTAGAACATTGCATAGAAATTGTGTCTATTCCTCGTTTAGTGCGATCAAATAATAAATCTACTGCAGGATCTAGGAAAAATCTAATTGTTATTAAAACAGAAAATGTTGCTATTAGTAAACAAAAACAATTTCTAAAGCTAGGTCTTCTAAACATTAGATCACTCACACCTAAGGCAGTTATTGTAAATGAAATAGTCACAGATAATAGCTTCGATGTACTTTGCCTTACTGAAACCTGGCTTAAACCAAATGATTATTTCGGTCTAAATGAGTCTACTCCATCAGGATACTCCTGTAAGCATGAGCCCCGTCTGATTGGTCGTGGCGGCGGTATTGCAACAATCTATAGAGATTTTCTTAGTGTTACTCAGAAAACGTGTTATAAGTTTATTTCGTTTGAAGTTCTTGTACTAAATGTTACGCTCTTAGATGCTAGAAAAACATCCCTATTATCTTTAGCCTTGGCTACCGTATATAGACCGCCAGGGCCTTACGCTGATTTCCTAAAAGAATTTGCAGATTTTCTCTCAGACCTATTGGTCAATGTCGATAAAGCATTAATTGTTGGAGATTTTAACATACACGTAGATAATCAAAATGATGCGTTAGGGGCTGCGTTTATAGATTTATTAAACTCCTTTGGGGTTAAGCAAAACGTTACCGGACCAACTCATCGTTTTAATCATACACTCGATTTAATTATATCACATGGAACCGATCCAACCGATATAGATATCATTCCACAAAGTGATGATGTCACTGACCATTACATGGTAACTTGCATATTACGTACCCCTGTAATATATCATGCTGCGCTGCGTTATCGATTAGGCAGAACAATCCTTCCATCCACCATAGATAATTTTTCAAATTGCTTATCGGATCTGTCTCAGCTGCTCAGTGAACCCAAACAAACAGATGAACTAGAGGAACTAACCAGCACTATGAGCACCATTCTCTCTGGAAAATTGGATATTGTTGCACCTATTAGACTAAAAAAGGTCAGAGAGAAAATGAAAGCACCATGGTACAACAATACTACGCGTGTTCTAAAGAGAGAAACCCGTAATTTAGAACGTAAACGGAAACAAACTAATTTAGAGGTTTTTAGAATCGCTTGGAAAGACAGTACGTCACGTTATAAAAAGGCCCTAAAAGTAGCCAGGGCTGAGCACCTCCGCAAACTAATAGAAAATAACCAAAACAATCCTAGATTTTTATTTAACACCGTGGCTAGACTAACAAATAAACAAGCGTCACCTGAACAAAATATTCCGTTACAGTTTAGTAGTAATGATTTCATGAATTTTTTCACTGAGAAAATAGAAAACATCAGAACCACAATTGTAAACGTTCAATCCTCAATCGCGCCTTATAACTCATAGGCCTTATAGCCTCGATTATCAGCCTGCAAGAACAATTACAGTGCTTTACAACTATAGAACAAATAGAGTTAAATAAACTTATCACTTCCTCTAAAACAACAACATGTTTATTAGATCCCATACCAACTAAACTACTGAAAGAAGTGTTATCTGTAGTGGAAGAGCCTCTCCTCAATATTATTAACTCATCTTTATCTTTAGGTCATGTTCCAAGAACATTTAAACTGGCAGTTATAAAACCACTCATTAAGAAACCACAATTAGACCCAAATAACCTAGAAAATTATAGACCCATTTCAAATCTTCCTTTTATGTCTAAAATACTAGAAAATGTTGTGTCCGCCCAACTAGGCTCTTTCTTACAAGAAAATGACATCTATGAAAAGTTTCAGTCTGGTTTCAGGCCGCACCATAGCACTGAAACTGCGCTCGTTAAAATCACAAATGATTTACTCTTAGCTTCTGACCAAGGCTGTATCTCAATACTAGTTTTACTTGATCTTAGTGCTGCGTTCGATACTATAGATCACACAATACTCTTAGATCGACTACAAAATTATACTGGTGTTCAAGGACAAGCATTAAGCTGGTTCAGATCATACCTATCTGACCGATACCATTTTGTCTATTTAAATGGAGAAAAATCGATCATAACTCCAGTAAACTATGGAGTGCCGCAGGGATCTGTGTTAGGCCCTCTATTATTCTCAATATATATGCTGCCACTTGGAAATATTATAAGGAAACATGGAATTAGTTTCCATTGTTATGCTGATGACACTCAAATATATATTTCATCACGGCCGGATGAAAACGCTAAATTATCCAAATTGACAGAGTGTGTTAAAGATATAAAAGATTGGATGACGCGCAATTTTCTTTTATTAAATCCAGACAAGACAGAGGTAATACTTATCGGTTCAAAAAACCGCCCACAAAACCTCTCACAATACAACTTTAACATAGTAGGATGTCCTGTTACTTTATCCTCTACAGTAAAAGACCTGGGTGTTATACTTGACTGCAACCTGTCTTTTGAAAATCATATTTCATATGTTACAAAAACAGCCTTTTTCCACCTTAGAAACATTGCTAAGCTACGTAATATGCTATCTGTTTCTGATGCAGAAAAGTTAGTTCATGCGTTCATGACCTCGAGACTAGATTACTGTAATGCTTTATTAGCTGGTTGTCCTGCATCCTCAATAAACAAGCTACAGTTAGTCCAAAATGCCGCCGCTAGAGTTCTTACTAGATCAAGAAAATTTGACCATATAACACCAATTTTATCATCACTACATTGGTTACCTATAAAGTTCCGTATTAATTACAAGGTATTGCTACTGACTTATAAAGCCCTAAACGGCTTAGCTCCAGTTTATTTAACGGATCTTCTATCGCCCTATAATCCATCGCGCTCTTTAAGATCACTAAATTCGAGGCTTTTGGTCATACCTAGGATATCCAGATCAACCAAAGGAGGGAGATCATTTTCACATTTAGCTCCAAAACTCTGGAATAGCCTTCCTGATACTGTTCGTTGCTCAGACTCGCTCTCCCAGTTTAAAACTAGATTAAAGACGCATCTCTTCAGCCAGGCATTCATATAATATTTTTAATCTTACAGTTAAATCCGATCTCTAGTTCATAAACGCCAGAGGAGAACTGGCCCCCGACTGAGCCTGGGTTCTCCCAAGGTTTTTTTTTTCTCCATTAGGTCACCTGATGGAGTTTTTCGGTTCCTTGCCACTGTTGCCTTTGGCTTGCTCAGTTGGGGATACTTAATTTAATTAATCAATCAACAATACTATTGATCAGCATTACCAAACGTGGACGTTTTACACTAGAAACAAACACTGATGTACTATTTTATTTAATACTGTGAAGCTGCTTTGATACAATCTGTATTGTGAAAAGCGCTATATAAATAAAGTTGACTTGACTTGACTTGAATCTTACTCCTTCAGCGACAACTTCACATCTCTGACTGTGTTTTACTGAGCTTCGCCGTTTGAACAAGCCCTTCAGCCTGAGCGAGCATCAATTCAGCGGACTACGCTTTTTCAGCCGTTTTCTCCTGACGCCATCTCACCTGTGGCTATCTGGCGACGACGCAATATTCTTTTTTGAATTATTCTGATTTATTATGCCTTGTTCATCCTGCGCCACGTGCGGTGGCAAGCTGCACGAGGCCGATGGACACGCGAGCTGCATTTCATGCCTGGGAATTAACCACGCGGAGAATGCACTCTCTGCTGGCGTCCCCCCCCCCCCGCCCACGTGGCAGGCCTCGTCTCTTTCGGCGGATCCGTCGAGCACAACAACAGCCTTTCTCTCGCGGCTTCTGAGGAGGATTGGCCGGGCTCTCTCGACCCCGTCACACCTTCCCAGTCTGTTAGCGAGGATTCAGCTACCAGGACGAACTCCGACGCTGAAATGCTTTGGATCCTGACCAAGGCTGTCGCGGACCTCGAGCTCGAGTGAGCCTCGCCCGAGGAATCTCCTCGTAGCTGGCTAGATGGCTGGTTTCTCTCGGGGCGCCAGCAGGCTCCTCGTCACAAGCCCACACCATTTTTCCCGGAGGTACACAAGGAGCTGACCAAGGCGTGGCACGCACCTTACTCCGCATGTGTGGGATCGTCGGTTTCCGCAATGCTATCCTCGGTGGACGGCGCGGTGGAAAAGGGATATGAGTCGTTGCCGCCCCTCGAAGAGGCCGTGGCCGCTCATCTGTGTCCGAGCACAGCTGCTAGCTGGCGAGCTAGAGCTCTTCACCCGAACAAACCCTGCCAAACTACTTCAGCCCTCGCTGGAAGCGCGTATTCCGCCTCCGGTCAGGCTGCATCGGCCCTACACACGATGGCTGTGCTTCAAGTGTACCAGCCCAAACTCCTCCAGTCTATGCATGAGGCTGGCCCGGACCCCGAGGCCTTCCGCGATCTCAGAAGCGCCACGGATTTGGCCTTGCGCACCACCAAGGCCACAGCACAAGCGATCGGCAAGAACATGGCGAGCTTGGTCGTGCTAGAGCACCACCTCTGGCTTAATCTCACCGAGATTAAGGACACTGACAAGACGAAGTTCCTCGACGCCCCTGTAACTAGCTCCAGCCTCTTCAGCCTGGTGGTGAAGGGGTTCTCTGAGCGATACACCGAGGCACAGAAGGCGTCCCAGGCCATGCGACACTTCTTGCAGAAGCGCTCGAGTTGACTTAGTTTCTCAGATTGTTTTATTGGTCATTATGTTCACCTGTTATTCATTAGTTCCCTTTGTTTTTTCCATGTATTTTAATCCTGAGTTCTCCTTCATTCTCTCTCCGTCAGGGTTACGCTGATGTTAGAGATTGTGTTTGAGTTTATTTTGTGTCTGTTTTGTGAGAGATTGAATTAAAGTTTCTGTTACTTCTTAATCTTTGTGTGCTATATACTACAACCGTACCATGACATTATTATTATTTTATCCATTTAGCATCAAGACCGAGTTTGGAACAAAGGATTCTCCATATTTGCAGTTGACCTGCTATGGCTTTACAGTCTCATCTGATGTGTTAGCTCTGACCACGGCCTGTAAGATGAACTTGTACAGGTTTCCCTTTGACATCCAAAGCTGCAATATAACACTTCAATCTTCAGCGCATTCAGGTACATCTGAAACCCATGAATCAGTGTTGACAAACACAGAAATGAAAGATAACATGATTTCTCTACAGTTTGACTTTAATTTCACTGAATATAATCCTGTTCCCACAGTAGATGAGCTTGTAATGTACTCACTCTATGATTCTGTATGGCTGACCAAGGAGTCGAAGCAGACCTTTCAGGCCCAGGGAGAGTGGGAGCTCCTCAGTATAAATATGACTTCCTCCAACAACACTATTTTATGGGGTGTCAAGAATCAGCTGGTATATCAGGTACAGAGCACAGTGTAAATCAATAAGTCAAAATGATCAAACCAAATAGCAAAATATGTGCTAAAATAAAATAAAAATTTTACCCTTTAAAGGGAAAGAGAAAAAAATGTCTTTATAAAAAAAAAAAATGTATTGCTCTTATCCAACACATTATATAATTGTATTCAATAATACAATTTTTTATCTTCTTTATACTTGCCATGAGCATTTAAAAAATTCAAATCCAAAGTACAATTAGCATGTTATTTAGTCAATGTATTCCTAGAGTAGCTCTAGTACTCTGGACTAGACAAAGTCTAGGACTATTTAAAGGGGCGGTTGATTGTGATTTCACTTTTCTAACTTTAGTTAGTGTGTAACGTTGCTTTTTGAGCATAAACAACATCTGCAAAGTTACAACGCTCAAAGTTAAAATATTTGCTTTTAAAGAAATCACTCTTTAACCCTCAGGGGACCACAAACGCGCCCGCGCGTTTTGCTCGTTTTTTTTTTTTAGCAATGAAAATAAACACCAAATGCTCTGTTAATTTTGATCTTTCATTTTCGTGTAATACATCAATCGATCCTGTTCAGTTTCTATTTTTTTTCTGTATACTCACAATAAAAATAAAGTGTTTTGCTTTTTGACAAATAAAGAAAAATTAACATGATGCGATTTCTGCCTTCCCTCTGTCCGTGAACTCCCATTTGAAACGCGTTCGAAAATGATCAATAACTCCGCGAAAATTTAGTCAAACAGGCAAACAGACCCACGGGCATAAAGCTTGAGATCGCATCTGTTAAAAGAAGTAACTTATATAAAAAACAAATATTCTCAGTTTCTGTAATCTGTATAAAAAGAGAGCGACTCCTGTCGAGCTCATTAGGAGTTCATTCACAGTAATGTGACCACTCCCCGGAGAGCGCGTGCTATTCAAACGCAAATTCTGAGGGGTGTGAAACGCCCATCAGCTGTAAACACAGCGCGTCGCGATCGAGTGAGGCATAATATAGCCTACCTTATGGAGAAACGATTCCTCAGAACAGTGCTGATGAGGAGCAATATCTCCTGATATGAGGAGCAGATCCCGCTGCGCTGAGGAGTGAGGTAGGCTGTTTTCTTTTCTCACGTGTGGAATAACGTTATGGAATAACGTTAGTGTAGGCCTATGCAAACCGCAAAAAGATGAATCGCATTTCTATAATATGACTCGCCTTTCTGTGAGATGAATGAAGGGTACATATTTGTAAAGACTGTTTAGCCTGAATATGAATCGCGTGTCTGTGTGTGAAAGAATAAACTGCTTTGCTATAGCCTACTGAGATGAGTAAAAATCCACTGGAATATGTTGAAAAAAATGTATTTGTATAAGCAACGTATTAAACTGCAAAAAAAAAAAAAAAAACTATTTTTGTCAAAAATAAAGTCATAGACTAAGATGTTAGATGTTCCAATGTTGGCTATATTCAAACTAATGAATACATATGATAAAATTTAGGCCTATAATCTTTTTTCTTTTTTTTTTTTTACAAAGAAAGAGTACACTTGAAATATTGTTGAAATTGTAATTATTGTTGTAATTGTAACATTTTTAATAAAATAGCAAAACATATTTACAAGAGAAATGTAAGCGAAATCTTAAATGGTCAATATAAGTCTTCTTCTAAATACATCTTTTGTCGTTGCATTGTGGCTCAGTCAGTGTCACACCTGAATGAATGGCTCATTAGGCAGTCATTATGCAGAATGGGTGGGGAGATTATGCAGAGATTATGCAATCTAAGGTGTAAACTACTCCTCCCCCTTGCATATTGGCTTTCCAAGCAAAACCTGTTTTACACCATTTAAATCAATGTATTTTTTTTTTGTGAACGATAAAGCAAAACTATTTTCACATAATTTTGAAGCTAGAACACAAAGGGACAACATCCATTAGTCAAAAGTCTTGTGGACACATATTTAATATGTGTTTTGTGGTCTTAATTCAGCAACTTTCATTTTAATTTTTTCCAATAACCACGCATAAACATTATTCTCTTAAAAATACAAACATCTACATACACGTTGCTCGCATATTATGGTAGCCCTGTTTGTGCTATATAGAGTGAATTTACACCTTTGCCATTAACATGTTTATAAATAACTGAAAAAAGCACAAATGTCAAGGCATGTCAGAACATCTCAAAGGCCCCAAAAACACTGTGGTCCCCTGAGGGTTAAGGACTACAACAAATGACTGGTAGGGATTTCACCACAAACGAACCGCTCCAGAGTTTGTTTCAACTACATCTACTCTTGAATACCACCCACTGATTAGCATAGAATTTACATGTTAAATTTCACAATTAAATTGTAAACTTTGCATTTTAATTTAAATTCTGTCAGTATTATTGTATTCCCATTATATATAAAAAAGCTTTATAAGCTAAAGTTGCATTTCTTTTTCCCAGTTCAATAATGACAGTCTTGCCTCGAAATTACAGTGAAACTGGAATGCCAGTTACATTTTCAGCTTTTATTTTTCAGCTACAGTGCATAACTGTGAAGATTCAAATGCTTATTGAATCTTGTAATTATTATTATTTTTTTTTTTAATTGGCCACATTTTGCATTCACTGGTGAATTAATTTAGCCTGGGTTTCCCCATACTGCCTTGTCTATGCTTTTTCCTCGTCGAATTTCTGTCGCTCTACATACGTCATCTGGTATAATTGAAGCGATTGGCTATGAGCTACGTACAGGCGCATTTGATAGACATTCATAGCGCCCAATAAACGGCTCTGGGCATTCGTAAACCACGCCCCAAATACGAGAAAATGTACACGTGGTTCCCAGACCAAGTCTCATATGAGACTTGGTCTGACGTTAGCCAGGCTAGAATTAATTGGCTGTAGTTGGACATTCTTAATTGATGCTTCTTGATTTAGATTTACTGCTTTAATTGTTAAACTGTTTCTGTTCTTATTTGACAGATCACCATCAAGAGGAGACCTCTACTGTATCTCGTCAATTTCATGCTACCAATATTTTTCTTCCTTGTGCTGGATGTGACCTCCTTCTGTATTGACACGAGTGGATCAGACAAGCTGAGCTTTAAAGTGACTTTACTTCTGTCTATTTCTGTGATGCTGCTGATTCTTAATGACACACTGCCCTCTACAGCTGATAAAATCCCTCTGATTGGTGAGTCTAACTTAAACATGATAATCATAGCTTAAGTGGTTAAAAATGCAATTGCATAATTGGAGGCTTGTAGTTAAAATCCAGTTTTCATTCAGTTACAGTCCTGTTTCTGTTTCTTTTCTTTTTTTAAACTTAAATTTGTATTAATATTCGGTTTACACAAAAGCTTATTAAAGCTTCTTAAGTTTCCATCTAAGAGCAGTAAATGGTCAAAAATCGATATTTTAATTAGCTGTCATGACCCTAACTATTTTTATCACAACTTTAATGTTCTTTGAGGTTCACATGTCAAGTCAAGTCACCTTTCAAAGCAGCTTTACAGTGATAACAGGAAAATAATGCATCAGAGTTTGTTTCAGCTGTACAGTGTGAAGAAAATAGCATCACAGTCCAACTTAAGTAAGTTCAGTGATGGTTCATTTTTTGTTGTAAAAACATTGTTAATTTAGTTCATTTATAGCCGCTCTGAAGAAAACAGTGATGTCATCGTCCAGCTCAGTTCAGTTCTCATATAATGGTGTCAATGCAGGATCCGGCGGATCCTTTTGTGGCTCAGATAAGGTCCAGTTCTGGTTTATTTCTTTGCTCTTGGCTGACATGTGGAATTGTTATGGCCTGCTTGTGGCCCAGATCTGGCAAACAGGAACGTTCCGCCCAAGTGGCGTCATTCCACACTGCATGTGGGCCAGATAATCTTTCCTCTTGTGCCAGATGTGGGCCAGATCTGGGCCGTCACAATGTTGCTATGTGGGTTGAGGTGTCTTGCGATAGAGGGCTCGATGGTGAGGAGGTCACCCATGCCCTAACTTCAATACCTGCAAGACCATTTTTGAGGTCAAGCGGATCTCCCCAGCAATGGTCCATGTGTTTAGCAAATGCAAGGAAGACAGGGAGAAGCTGCTATGGGGCCAGTAGGGGTCCCATGAGTTTTCCATCGAAGACGTCCCTCTCCTGGTCCAAGGCACTTTGTAGGGTCAGCCATTAGATGTTGAGACGAGCGGTCAATTCCTTGGGAGCATTAGCCTGAGTGGTTACAGATGAGGTGATGGTTTGCTCATCTTCCACACCATCAAGAAGGGCCTGCATCATCCTTGTCCCCAGATCAGGGCAGCTCGTCAATGTGTATAACAGTTCATTATAATTGTAATGGTCATCATAATCATTTATACATATTTCCCATTGCTACAAGCCCAAGTGTTTCCCCGTTTTTTGGCCTGGTACTGACTTTCACTACATTTGTGTTCTCAGTTCTTGTTTCTTGTTTCCTGAATTTCTGCTCCTTTCTGTGTTTTTGATTTATTAAATAAACTTTAACTGCATTTGGATCAAACTCTCCCTCGTCTCTGAGTACCACAGTGTACAAAGTACTGTATCACACCATCTGTGTCTTTGGGTCATAAACATAAGACACAGTACAATAAATACACTGGAGTTTCTGAGATCACATGATAAAAAAAAGTTGTTAGTTACATTTCAGAGCAGGAAAGACTTTTGCAGTCATAGTTTGCTATCTTCACAGGTGTTTACTGCAGTGTGATTTTCAGTCTCATTGGCATCAGCATTCTGGAGACCATTGTTGTGAATTTTATGATGGCTAGAGGAGCTGAGAGCAGATCAGTGGAAACCACATCTGCTTTTACTGGCCAAGATGGTAAGAGTCGACACACCATCTGATTATGATATTTGTTAACACTTTACAATAACAGTGCTTGAATAATCATGATCTCATACCTGAATTAAAAGTTACTTCAACAGGAACTCATTTAAATGCAGTGACTCATCAAAAACTAATAAAGAGCTGTACCCTTTACTATTACTGGAGCCATAGGGATTCATTCCTGAATAATAACCACATTAACTACAAGTTAGTACATGTTTGATAGGTAATGTATACATTTCTGTCAGATTAAACTAAATGGATATAGAGGTGAGCATGTGAAGTTACAAGCTCTGTGGCCAAGGAGGCTGTTCCTAAGCTCCCTGATCTCAGCCATTGAAGCTCCCTGCTCCGCCGGCACTCCAGAGGCCACATAGTCCATTCTGTTCTGCCCTGGTCCCATGCATCCGCCATGGCTCCCAGCTCTACCGGCTTCACCTTGGCTCTCAGTTCCGATGGATCTGCTTTGGCTCCTGCCTCCTCCGGCTCTGTGGTGGGCTCTTCTGTCTCTTCTTCCACATGCTTCTTCTGGGCACTCCACCGCCCAACCCGGTCCACTCTACACTTGTACCTCTCTGCAGCCTATATCTGTAGCCGCGTTCCATTACCCTTCAAATTGCGCAAATTGAAATTGCGAATTGAAAATACGCCCAATGGAAACACGTCAATTTAGCCAAAACCTCCCATTTATCGCAAAAAAGTTTTTGCGTTCAGATGAGGTGGTTTTTCAGGCAATTCAAAAAAGTAATATTTCGCAGAACTGCAATGGAAACAGTTTTTGCGCATTTACAGTCACCTGACTTAGATGACGCGGTGTGTTTGGACAAGAATACGAGACAGAGTTCTTTATTAAATTCATATAAGACAAAAGAATGACATAAATACTGGATTCTAAACCTCAAGGAAATGCCACAATCAAGACCTCGGAGCAGATATGAGGGAGATCCCAGAAACACCTCATATGTGCCGCTCACAGTATAAGGGTCTTTCCTTGCCATTAATGCTTGGATAACAATTGCTTGGTTAATGCTTGCGGTAGGCTACGTGGCTGTGATATATATATATATATATATATATATATATATATATATATATATATATATATATATATATATATATATATATATATAACTTACCAACGTCCGTTGCCATAATTTTTGGAATTACTTATCGCGAGAGGAAAAAATTACGTTTTAGTCGCATAACATCGGTTAATGGAAACGCCGCCATTTCGCAATAGTTTTTATCGATATTTAGAAAAAAATCGCAAATCTTTAATGGAAACGCGCCTTATGTCACATTTCCCTTGTGCCTTCCCTAATGTCTGGTTACCACAGTCACTAATCATCCACACCGGATCTTCATCAGCGCACGCATCAGCACTCCTATAAAGCACACACACAGTCACGCAACTTAGGATACCTCCTTTCCGGCCTCACTCTCATTATGCCAGCGTGAGTGTCGATGTCTCATCTGCTCCAGTGTGATTCAGCTCTCCGTGACCCTGGTAAAGGAAAAAAATATATATATTGCCTCTCCACTGAACTGTCTATCTCTCATTGACTAGCCTGAATCCATTCACATGCCATTGTGTCATTAAACAGCCACATTTTGGTTCAACTAACTCTATTTCTGAGTCTGGTATACCCTGACAAAATATAGATAGAATTCATTAATGATTATCAATTTTGCATGTTTCTTTCCTTTCTCTTGAAACTCACCCTTACTGGGTCCTACCAGGTTTACTCTTCATTCGGACTAGAAAACAGCATCATTGTGAAGCTGAGTTATTAATATGATTTATTATTGTAGGTCATAATTAATCTAACATTATTGATAAACTAAATCCTGTGAAAATCACCTACTCAAATATATTGCACATATAGACATTCATATATAGCTATGATTGCAGACACACACTCTTGACTTCACGAATCAATGTTAACATATTCAATATAGTTTATGTATTGCAGCCCAAAGAAAGAGCTGCTACAGAGGCATCCATGTATCTAATGTGAAGGAGCATTTAGACTAGTAAATGGTTTCAGATTTAACTGATTTTCAGATTGAGGCACTCCATTGGTGCAAGATATAAAAAAATCAATTGATCAAATTCACAGTTTAGATTTAAATATACTTAATAAAAAAATCTGTTTTTGAATCATTAGGTGCCTTAACAGCTAATGAATTATCATACACTAAAGGAATTATCATGCGGCTAGCATTCTTCACTGTCATATAAACGTAGCATGCCACAGGAAAAGTGTTCAAAAGCAGCGCATCCACTACAAATATTTAAATCTAAATTCATATAATTTTTGTTCAACTTCTGGATAATGGCTTTATGTAATTTGAACAATGACAGGCAATATTTATTCTATATGTGTATAACAAAATGCAAACAGTTTAAAATCATTCTGTTCACATAATTTTTTCACTCACTCCAGTAAAAGAGTGCGTATGCACGGTCTAGAATGTGTGGAAGGTGTGCACATATTTATGCAGTTTATTTTTTTAATAAATCCAGATATGTGCGTGGATAATTGCGTATGCACAATTCCATGGCCTTTTTTTGTTTACGCAACATTGATACGTCAGGACCCTGATGATTCATCAGCACTGTGGCTTGAATACCATTGTGTGGCCTCTCAAAATTTTAAAAGCAAAAATGCGAGACATCACACAATAGCATCCAACTCGACTTGCAGCACTCATAAATGAAAAAAAAAAGGCAGGGTCTCTTGACACGTGAAATGCTGAAAAATAACATGTTTTATGTTAATTACATGTGTGCACATCTATGTTTAATTTTGCTTCATTTCATCACATGAAAATAGCATTTGAAGCTTTAAATTAGCACATTCATCTGAGACCATGTGATCACATATGAAAACAAACCACACCAAAATCACATGTGCAATTAAGTTGGTCATTCTAATAATTTCAGCAAAGATTCCCTTTTTATATTTATACAAAACACAAGAGATAGTATTTATCAAGACTAATAATTTGTCTTTCCTCTCATAGACTGTGTAATAGACCAGCAGAACCCTCCAGACTCAGTTAGAGATCAGAATGAAGAGCAGTCTCATACCCTCGACCGTCTGAAGCAGATCCTCACTGAGTATCAGGCTGCAACTCGACAAAACCCTCGAGAGAAGACATCTCTGTGCTGGACCAGAGTGGCAAGAATTATAGATGTGACCTTCCATTTTTTTTATGTAATCACTATTACTGTGTTTCTGTCTGTGCTTGGGAAGGTTTGGGGACTATATTGATTTCTTATATGAGATGACACACAACTTTCCTGCAGAGTTGATCAAACTCAGCTCCCTGTAACTTACTGGTAATCCTGACGACCTGGACTGGCTCAGGTGTGTTTGATTAGGGTTGGAGTAAAGGGTAGACCCTCCCTCCTCCTCATCCACACACTAACCCTCCAAACCCCACCCCAAACCCTTCTTGTCGGTTATTGGCTGGAACAGTATGTTATGTTTCATGGTGCGGGTTAGCCTAGTTTGTTTTTCTTGCCATTTGTGGAGCCTGCTTTCACTTTATCTTTCTTTGCTGCTGCAAATGTGTTTAACAAACACACTGTCACCGCGGCCTATACAATATATATAATAAGAGTTAAGAGCCCAACTAATGGAAACACTAATCACTGTTATGGTGACTTCAAATGAAACACATTAGAGTTAAACCTCTGTTAATTCTCAATAAAACTTCTGTAGACGTCTGACAGAAATAAAGTCAGTCTGGTTAGTAATAAGTGAAGCTGGTAATGCTGTTTGTGGAGCGCGGGGCACAACCTAACGCGGGGCTAGTTGTAACGCGCTTGTTTTAAATACTTCCGCGCATTCTTGGATGACGAAACTTTGTGTATTTACTAGTTGCCATATCAACACTATATAGAAAAAAAAAATCTGCCCAAATTTTTTTTTTTTTTGGAAGATATCCATAGACATTTATTAAACCATAGCAAAAGTAAATTTCTTACTTAAGTTAATTTTTCATCTCTATTTTTTGTGTTTATTTAAAATAAGACAAATCTGATATTATTTTAATCTCCAAGATGTTATTTAACAGTTGAGATAGTTAGTAAATGCTTCGCTAACTAGCAGAAGACACTAGCAGGGTTTAAATCCCAGTTGTGCAGGCGGGGGCATGTTGTAACACTGCGTTACAATGTGCCCCTATTGGAAATATGCTATTATATTCTATACTTTTATTAATTTTATTGAGAAAACGTGAGAAAAAGGTGAATAAAGACTGAGAGTCAATGTTCAGAAATTACTAATTATTTATTTGTTTTGAACTATGTGGTATAGCTGTGTTTTCATGTGTTCGTAGTCAAAACTCAAAAATGAGTTTATATTTAATTATTAAAAATTGCCATTATTTTATATGAAAAAGTTTTTTAATTGTATTTTATTTAGAAACTATTTTAGTTTGTTTTGTATATTTTTTTTTATTAGATCAGATAACATTTTAAGCTGTCATATGGTCATGTTACAATGTGCCCCTCACATGTTACAATGTACCCCACCTATGGGGCATGTTGTCACATTTTACTTCCATTCTTTCGGGGTATATCCAGAAAAAAGTATATACTGTATTAATAAAACAAAAACACATAATTGTACTAGACATGTGGGAAATTAATGTGGGGAAAAATAAATACTCTGAACCATAAGTAGATTTACACAAACTGAGAAAGTCAGAAAGCGTTACTTTGTGCCCCACTCTCCCCTATAAACAGGTTTTGTGGCTCAGATTAGGTCCTGTTCTGGTTTATTTATTTTGCTATTGGCTGACATGTGGCCAGAGGTGTAAAGTCCAGGTTCAGAAAGTGAAAGTCCTCATAAGTACTGTAAAAAATATATTGGTTTTACTGTATTGAAGTGTACAGTATTGAAAACAAAAATTACTATAAACAAACAATGTCATATTATTATTATTATTTTTACTTTTTGGTTTTATCTTTGCTGCTGAAATTAGCTTTTGGTTTACTTTTAGCAGTTTGTGTTGCTGGTTTATTTTGTAATGTTTGTTTATGTTGCAAGTATAATGGCTTAATCGGTCCAACAACAGTTTTCAATAAACGGGTGAAGGTTTCTGCGCGTTACTGTCTTTTCAGCATTGCAAATAAAGTTAATTACCTCTTAGTTTCATCTGACTCCAAAAAAAAAAAAAAAAAAAAAAAAAAAAAGATTAATGAATGTTTGGTTAATCATTAAATTTACAACAATAAACTAAACATTTAAAAAAAACATTATATATATATATATATATATATATATATATATATATATATATATTGTGTGTGTATACATAAATGTATACATATACATAAATATATATTCTCACATACATATATATTTATATTTACACTATAAACAGAAATTCAATTGGGTAAAAATAATGTCTCTCAAAGCTGAATTTTGATTTCTAAGTCATCAATTTATGTATAAGTGTTTTTTTGTCTTAGAGATCTGTATTTAAGTTTTGCAAAAAGTTTGTTTTACAATTGCAACCTGAGTGTAAAGCGTATATTGTGCTTGTAGTTTTGCAGAAGATTCGGTACATGTGTGAATGGTTTCACTGAGTGAGCCTCAAGTTCCACTTTTAGTGTGTAAGCAATTTGAAAAAAAACTGTAAATGCCACAATCATATCCCGGTTACCGACACACACTGATCATGTGTGAAAACACAATTGATCACTTAGAAATCAAAACTCTTTTTTTTTTTGAGAAACAAATATATTTTTCACCCTTTATTTTGTAAATATATACTGAATCAATGTACATATATCGGTTAGTCATCACCTTTATTTCTATAGTGCGTTATACAATACAGATTGTTTCAACAATAGTTACAAATTCAAATTCTCCTGAAAAGCAGCTCCAACAAGCCAAAAGTGTCATTATTCAGCTCAAGTCACTTCAGTGTTGATTCAGTTCAGTTAAAAAATTATAAAATGTATCAATTGTGCATATACAGTGTATTTGTGCACATACATGTACGTGTGACAAACTCATGTAACTCCACTGCACACTGAACAAGCCAAAGACACAAGAAAGTAGTGTTTTACATTTTCACATCTGTGTAGTTTGGTGTGTATGTGGCTAAACATTTGTGAGTTACCATTTGGGAGTTACTAACTCACAAATGATTAGCCACATACACGCCATACTACACATATGTGAAAAGTGAATAAACTTCCTAAATACATGCATATAGTGTGTGTGTGCGTGTGTGTGTGTGCGTGCGTGTGTGTGTGAGAGAGAGACAAGGCCAGGTAGTAAGGCATGAGGACGCAGGATTTCCATCAAAAATAGTTTTTATTGTGACCAACCAAACAAAAAATGCCACTAATAAACAATACAAACTGAATTACCTTAATCCAACAAATAATCTAACAATTAATAGCTAGACTTAAACCAAACTTTAACCTTCACCTCCGTATAAGGAAAAACTAAGGAAAACTGAACAGAACAAAACCTGATGCCATAATTAGACAGACAGGTATTTAAGATACACCATGGCCCCACTTAAACAAGACATTGTATCCTCAATTCAGCTAATCAAAGTGAATATAACAACAACCAAAACAGATAAAACACAAAACAACCAATGTTGATAATATAGGTAACAACCCATAAAAATCAAGTTTTGTTCCCTTCAACCCGTGTGACGTTGCTTCTAGTAAGTATTGGCGGGCAGAACATCAGGCCCTAAATATCTACTACTGCACGAGCTTCAGCCTGTTATCACTCAAGACCGCTGTGATGGATGTGATCTGAAGATATTTATTGTATTTAGTTTATTTTCTTTTGATAGGGAATTTAGATTTTGGTAAGTTGGTGTTTGTTTGTTGTTTTGGCCTTTGCTCACCCCTGAAGTTGTGCTTTCATTTGTGGTTCTGTAAATAAAAGTGTACAAAGGATCTTTGGTTTCGAATTCCAGTTTATGTTGCGGCCTCACCCTAGACGGCGGTCGTAACATCTGCATAATGTTTTTATTACATGCAACATAATATAGTGTATATAGTGTTAAATATAGTGTATTATAAATTAAATTAAAGGGTAGATAAAGTGAATTAGAGGTTCCGTCTCTAATGAATGAATGAATGCGTGTGAAGTTATATAAATGTGTGGCCACAGGTTGAGCCATCACAATACTGGCACATACACAGATAGACCCTGAGTGGAGCTCAAGCACCTGTCCTTTTGGCCTCTGACTAGATAAGTGCCCTTTTTGCAAGATTCTTTTTATTATTTTATATATTAGTTTTTGTTTAAATTTGGCCTGTGTCATCAATTCTCAGCATGTGGCTGCCAACTTTTTCTCAATATTTCTGTGAAACGGCCAGTAACAGATTTGGCACTAGTATTGTGTGCTATAGAAGACATCTCTATGGAAACCAACGATTTCTAAGCACAGACAGAAACACAATAATAGTGAACATGTAAAGAACCAAGAAGATCACATCTATGATTCTTGCCCATGCGTTCCAGGACAGAGATATCTTCTCTCGTTGGTTTCGGTTAGTTGCAGCCCGAAGGATCTGCTTCAGAAGGTCGAGGGTACGAGACTGCTCTTCATTCTGATCTCTAACTGAGTCTGGAGGGTTCTGCTGGCCTCTTACACAGTCTATGAGAGGAAAAAAGCAAAGCATAGCTCTGGATAAATGTTGATTTCTCATATATATACTTTTGCATATATATTTTTTTTATGGGGAATCTTTGCTGATACTTCATTATAGACAAACAAATGAATGCCACGTGTGCACTGTAAAACACTCCCACATCACTCAGCTCTGCTCTGCTTCATACTACAGTAACTTTAATAATCTCATCCATATGAGTATTATATTGATTTCTGAATATTAATATTCAGAATATTATTGAATATTGAATTTATGAATATTTAATATTATGAATATTATTTCTGCCTGAGTCCCATCGGATTCTTTTTCACCGGCTGTGAGGTGAAGACAATAACTCCCATGATTAACCGCTCAATCTCGGCATCATCAAGCTACGGCTTTGTTTTGAATAGGCGACCCTCTAGTGGTGAAAAACTCCATATTGTGCCTTTAATTAAACGCATATAATGCAGGAAAATGTTCATAATTAGATGCTCTCAACACTTGCCGGTAACAGCAGCTGTTGTTTCCACTGCTGATCTCTTCTTAGCTCCTTTTTTCATCAGATAATTCACAATGATGGTCTCCAGAATGCTGATGCCAATGAGAATGAAAACCACACTGCAGTAAACCCCTGTAAACACAGAACACTATGACTGCAAAAGCTTGCCTGTGCTATAATGCCTTTAAAATAATGTTTCTGTGATTTTTGTTATTGTTGTTGTTTAAACTTGTCGAAAATCTGGAAGAACTGAAGAGAGGACTACTCTCTGAGAAAACAAAGGAAATTAACATTTGAACTCTGTCTTAAGAAACTAGCATCCCCATCCAAGACGAAATCACATCCAACCCCCATCTCTTCTCTCTCCTCATACTGAGATCACCTGAAATTCACCCACAAATCTATATGGCTTAATGTGAACAAATATCATGCAACACTATACATGTTTGGTATAATTTTAAATGTGTCAAATGTGTTCCTCAAAGGTTATTTCAACTTAATTTTGATTTATAATTCAACATTCTAGGAACGTTAATTTCAAACATTCCAAGAACATAAAAATGTCCAGTTTCCTGAATGTTACTAGAATGTTATTTAAAGGTTAGTGTGATGTTTCTGAAACATTTTCAATCATTCAAGAACCTGCTGTGAACAAGCACTGAACGAAAGAGAAATAGGAACACAAACTACAACTTTCTTCAGCTACAGCCGTTGATGAAATCAACTAAATATAAAATACATTAAATCTGTGAAGATCTCAGCAGAGGAGGATTAAACAACTCCAGATCGAGGCTTTGTGGAACACTGAAAACCAACCGCTACCAACACTTTCAAATGCAATTATCTAATCATCTATTAAGATTATCAAGTGTCTATAGCCGCTTTCCGACCAAGTAGTTATAGGAACTTAGTTCTAGGAACTGTCCACTTCTAAACAGTTCTAAGAACTACTCTCCCCCAAACTCGGTTTCGCTGTTTGCGTTCGCACTGGCCAAGTGGCCATAGGAACTGGTAGGAGGGGTAAGGGAGTGACGCAAGCACGGTGACTTTTATTTTGACGGCGCGACAGACCTTTATTTTGGCGGCGCTGAGAACGCCACAGCAAACAATGCTCGCATTCTCTGTGTTTATTAGTCAGCGATCTGTCTAACAGTACTGTTTAATATGTTATTAGATAGAACTGTTATAGAAAGTAGACAGTATATGAAAAAAAGGTTATTAGCCTATGCCGTGTGGTTGATGTCCAGTGTTGCTAGCTGGGCAGATAAACATAATCATGTTTGACTTGGTCCCCTCAAAGTTGCGTTGGATTTTCTCTTCAGCATAAAGGTTTAGAGACCCATCTATCACTGTTTTCCATGTTTGTATAGTTAGTTTATGGAGTAAATATATAGGCTATAATCTGTGTGTTTACATTCTAGCTGTTTTAAAAATGGCGGGTGCTGGTGTTCTGCGTGCGTTCGGTCAATCAGCATACACTAACGTCACGGATAGTTCCTATAGTGCTGGTTTAGACCCTACTCTGAAGTAGGACCTAAATTAGTTCCTCCAAATGGAGTTCCTAGAACTAAAATCGTTCCTAGTTCCTGCGGTCCGAAAACGCCGACATCCGGGTACTTTAGCCAATAGCTCTAGGAACTGTGAAAAGGTTCCTCCGGTCGGAAAGCGGCTATTATGTTCTTTTATCAATTGTCAGGGTTTGTTTTGTTTGTTCTATGAATGGCTCAGCTAAACAGGCCAATAAGAGACTATTAACTACTATGATTCATTTTAATTATACTAATGTCTAATTAAAACGTCTAATGTATAAAACTTATCAGAGATTAGATAAAACGCACAGACACTTGTTCATTGGTACTCAATGACTCCTCATGACTCATGGGTTGACAGATCATCGCCCCTTTCACTCATTACGTAGCTGTCTTGCTGCCAGCCAACCACTGCATTGCTGATCATGGTTTTGAGTATAAAATATATTTTTGAGATATATCTGCCCTTTCAAATGAACACAAGAATGCGCAGTAATCTCAGTAAACTTAATCCAGATATTTTAATAAAATCCACGTTCATTTGAAGAGCCAAATTAGCCAGGGATCAGTTATGACAAGAAGAAGATCTGACATCTGTCGATTCATCTCAGATGTATTAAAGTACAAAGAATTAGCCTGGTTAAAACCAGACCATTCTCAGTAGTAACTGAGTTATAGTCTGGCAAAGCTTCATTAATAACTCATTTCCAAAGGAGCGTCACCAACGGACGTTGCTCAAATGCCTCTGGGCGCAATTGGATAGACCTAAAACTCCTAAAACCAATCAGAGCGATCGTCATGTGTAAAGCCATATGCTGCATCCCAATTCGCCTATGTTACACTACGCCATAAAAGTATGTACTCTTTTTGTAAAGAAAATGTATTTACTTTTGAATGTGTAGCAAAAAAGTAGGCAACTTTGGGACATACTACTTCGTCATCTTTATCGGACTTTATCTGTCGCGTGCATCCCGTCATGTAAACTGCTCTGTCAATCATCTAGTCACAGTTAAAATCCTCTATTAAATCTAATTTAATTTCCTACCGTTTCGGAGAGAAACGTAGTAGCACGTTCATCTGCCAGTGGGTCTTTCATGGAGACTGTCCTCATGTGTTTGCAATTTGAATATAATAATGCATTTAAAAGTTGGTGCGCTTCACCAACGGACGTCGCTCAAATGCCTCTGGGCGCAATTGGATAGGCTAGACCTAAAACCAATCAGAGCGATCGTCATGTGTAAAGCCCGCCTCAACGTTTCTGATTGGTGCCGCAATTTACCCGGCATGGGGAAATGGACTTGAATGAGTTCTTTGCCAGACTACTTGCAGAGCAAATCTAAATTTGCCGGAAGTTGTCTGGGTTTTCCCAGGCTAACAAAGAATGGACACTATGTCATATTTTCTCTTCATGCCACAACAAATGTGCTATTTAGACACAAAGTTGGAGCAGCTACAGTAAAAAATTATATTAAAAGGTTAAGGGACAAGAGCCCAACTAAAGCAAACACTAATCACTATAATGGTGACTTTAAATGGAACATTCCATAAAACATCAACATCTAAACCTCTGTTAATTCTCAACAACAGCTTCTGTAGATGTATGAAATAAAGTCAAAATGGTCAGTAATACATGCAATAATGTGTAACGGCTGGAAGTCAGCCTAGTCAACACTTTGATATCACAGTGATGATGTCACCATGTGGTTACAACATCAGCAATGTGAGTTCACAATGAGCTAAAAGTGTAACCTCACAGCGCACTCACTGTGTGTCATACTATGGCCACAATATGAGGTCATCCCAGCTAGAAATGTTATTGTTCTATGAATGTTTTGAGAGCCCCTGATTTCATCCTGGGATTTTTAGTGATTAGACCAAGAAATTGACTAGACTTCTAAAAGATCATATTAATCCAGAGATTCTATAACATGAGATCCTACAGTATTTTGCTAAGAAAATCTGGTGAATTTAATGTAAAAATAAACAAAAACTGTACATAATAAAATTGAAATCTCTTTATCGAGATAAACACAAACCTCAAGAATCAGTGCGTGAATCTCAATAACGGTGACATGCTTCGTGACACAATGCATTCTCTCATCAGTGTCTCCCAGAATGCATTGCAGCATCAAGCATTTCACTGTTATTGAGATTCATGCGCTGATTCTTAAGGTTTGAGTGAAACAGTCGTTCCAAATGTTTTTAATTATACATATTTTCTTATTAAAATACAGTTGGATGCCATGCTGTAGAAACATTTCCATAATCAAATCTATTAAATTAATAACACATGTCAAGGTTTGGAAAAGATCAGCAGAACTGATTTGCCGCTTTTCCGTGTGTTTCACCTGCTGTTAAATTAACTGAAGAAATGTGATTTCCACATGCCATGTGAAACTGTCTTCATGTCGAAGGAACTCTCTGAACTAATAATTAAAATAAAGAGCACTGTTTCCCTCTGCTGGACAGGAGGTGTCAACTTTAAATTGTTTTGAGGAGGATTTGCGACTGTTCTGCCTTAAATCCTTAAATTCTCAACTATACTTCCTTTTGTTGTGACTTCATTTTTCTGATTAAATTGTAAGATTGCATTTAAAAAAAATAATAATAATGAAGTAATATTAAATAATCAGGTCAATGTTAGACTCACCAATCAGAGGGATTCGTCTAGATGTAGAGGGCAGTGTGTCATTAAGAATCAGCAGCATCACAGAAATAGACAGCAGTAAAGTCACTTTGAAGGTCACTTTGTCCGATCCACTTGTGTCAATGAAGAAGGAGATCAAATCCAGCACAAGGAAGAAAAATACTGGTATTATAATGTTGACGACATACAGTACAGGTCTCCTTTTTATGGTGATCTGAGAGAGAGAGAGAGAGAGAGAGAGAGAGAGAGAGAGAGAGAGAGGCTTAACACGACTTTATTATTACATTAACTTTTTCCAAGTACCAGATATCCTATCTGATCATATAGGCTAATACAAAAAATCACCTATAATAAATATACAATAAAAATATACATACATAACATGTATACTTCAAACATCTTTAAAATTTGAAATACAACATATCATCCAAAACCTCACACAAAACTCCTTCCACGGACCATATTTCGGCGAACCTTTGAATATCATTAATCAATTTAAAATATGTATATTCAATTATAATTCTAGCAGTCACCATGCCTTTAAAAGCATTTTCCGCATCTACTGTACCTATACCCAATAACTTATTCTTTCGAGTCTTCCAAATTGCCATTTTGGCCATACCCAACAAAAGATTTAATAAGCATATTCTTCTTCTCTCATGAGATGTATATTTAGGACCACTTATAAAACACTGATTGGAAAAATCTTTACCAAAACCTTTAAACAAACTTTTTAAAATAATAAAAAGACTGCCTAACCTCACACAATTAATAAATAAGTGATCAACTGTCTCTTCAATACCACAAAAAGACATTCCCTTCCCACTGCTGGATTCAGGTGTGCCACGTGTCTGTTTGTAGCTATAGCACCATGAATAAATCTCCACTGTAGGTCTGCTGTACGTTTCTCAATGGGAGGTTTGTACAGAGACCTCCAGGATCCTTTAAAGTCTGGTCCAAACACTTCTGTCCACCTCCCTGCTCGTACTCGTTTTGAAACAGTCTGATGGGCAACTTTAACGCAAGTAAAGTAGATTGCTTTTTTAGTTGTTTCATGAAACTGTCCCATCTCCGGGGTCTTAAAAGTTAAAGGTCCCATTCCATGGATTACTTTTATTATTTAATAATGTTTCCAGGGGTGCCCTTATAATGTTAGTATGTTTTTTAGATCAAAAATTGTTATAATTTAGAAATAAAAGGCATATTTCCTAGCCTGATTTCATTCCCTGGTTTGAACACTCTGTTTGAAGGGGCGTGTCTGCTGTGAGACTTCAGTGTAAACGCCCACTGCTGTGATTGGCTGAAATGCTTGCATATGAAATATCTGGCATTACATGTGGAACTATCTGGAAAACTTTTACTATTACAGCTATTATACGTTTTTACTATTACAACTATCGGGATTAACGAATCGTGAGAAGTTTTTTAAGTATTTAGATCTATTTCAATCACATAAAAAATTGCAGTGAGCGTTGAGCAGATGACAGCCTGTTGATCGCGTGAAAAAAGATCTTATCATTGCAACGATACAGTAAGAGCTTCGTTGTGCAGTGTAACAGCGTCATTTATTTCATAACGAGTTTTGGCAAGTGTCCAGATAAACTCGCGCTGTGTGATTGATTGACAGCTTGGACGATTGGAAAGGGATTGTTCTTTGGTCGCTTTCTGTATATTAATCACAGTTTAAGTAAGATTATTTTCATCCTACTAAGAGAAACGATGTGGAGTTGATCGCTACTTCCATATTAAATCACTACTTGTACTTACCGCTTGCTGGAATATAGTTGAAATTGCCCCCTTCGTCAGTATGAAACGCTGAGAGAAGTCTGCTTGATATTATTCCAGGTTAGAAAAACAGTCCGTGGTGAAATGGACAGAGCAAACTAACAACTTCGAATTAAACTTTTGCGGTATCCGATTATAGATAAACATCAACCGTCTGTTGACATTTCGCCATCAATACGCCTGTGTTCCTGTGGGCGGAGGTTAATCTAAACACGGTTCTGGTGATGTCACTAATGAAGGAAGTAGAGGGGTGTAGTCCAATCCAGCCGTTTTTTGTAGTCAACTTCTGTTAAATAAAATATCTCGCTTGGCATTGAACTTTGAGCTTTATAATTTTACAGATATTATTTATACTCTAACAACAACATTACACACTAACTAAAGTTTGAAACATGGGATCACATAGAACGGGACCTTTAATATTGTGTCAGCATCTTCATAATTATCTTTTGCAGCTGCAGATACACTGATAGATGGAAACTGATAGTTTCTCCTCCACTCTTGAGCTGGTTGAGTTTCCAGTGCCTCCCTGCAGGTTCCAGGCAATGCCCTCTGCACCTCCTCCAACACCTGCTGCAGAAGACGGAGAGATCGAATACCCGTCTCACGCTGTAGTGCTGCAGCCGTCTTCCATCCGTTGAGGTCTCTCAGGTCTCCTATCCTCTTGAGTCCAGCTCCCGCCAGGCTGTTCCTCAAGCTTCCCGATGACAGAGTTCTCGTTTGTATCAGTGGGTTATAAAACAATGGCTCCCCCATTATCCACTCCTTTGGTTCTGAAAGATCTCTGTTGATATTAAAGTTATCAAGCCAGGCTTCCATCCCAGATCTTCTTCATATAATATTCTTTGTGCTGTTTGCAGTCTAAAAGTCATAATCCTGCTTCTGATGTCTATCAGAGCTTGTCCTCCTTCTTGTAAAGACAGATATAATCGGATCCAGGAACCCAGTGTTGCCCCGACCAAAAAAAATCCACAAATTTCTTCTGTATAACTTTTATCAGTTCATTTGGAGGATCTAGTACATTTAGTCTGTGCCATAGCATGGAGGCGGCCAGGTTATTTGTAACCAAGACTCTACCCCTGTAGGATAGTTCAGGTAATAGCCAAATCCATTTAGACAACTTGGCTGACACCTTCTCCAGCATACCCTCCCAGTTCTTTTGTCTATAAGTTCCTTTACCCAGAAATACTCCAAGAATTTGAATTCCCTCCGTATTCCACTGTAGCCCCCCTGGAAGCTTAGGTGGCCCACCATTTTTCCAGGGACCCACAACAAAACCCTCACTCTTTGCCCAATTTACTTTTGATGAGGATGCTCTCTCATATAAAGCTAAACTTTTAGACAGTATCTGAATATCCCCTTGTCCAGTAATAAACACAGTGACATCATCAGCGTAAGCTGAGACAGAAACACTTGAAACATTAAAATCCCCTGGTATATGAAAACCTTTCAAATTATTTCTTAGTTTAATAAGCAAGGGCTCAATAACTAAGCTATATAGTTGTCCGGAAATTGGACACCCCTGCCTAATTCCCCTCTTCACAGGTATTGGACAACTCAGTCCCCCTCCAACCTTAAGCATTACTGAAGCCCCTCTATACAGTAATTTGATCCAAGAAATGAAAGAATCCCCAAACCCAAATGCCTTCAAAACATTTAAAAGGTATTCATGACCCACACGATCAAACGCTTTTTCTTGGTCAATCGATAAGAAACCAATATTAAAATCATCATTCATAGAAAGGTCCATAACATCTCTTATTAGAAATAAATTATCCATTATTGTACGTCCTGGAACACAGTACATTTGCTCATTCCTCACAATAATGCTCAAAAACTTCTTTAATCTATTTGCTAAACATTTAGACAATATTTTGTAGTCTTGGCACATTAAAGAGACTGTTTTTCAACAACCCTAAATCACCAGTCTTAGGTAGAAGTGATAGTACTGCTCTTTGGCAACTGCTGGGTAAAATACCTTTTTGAAAACATTCACAGATTACATTGTAAAAGTCCTCTCCTAAAATATCCCAAAATGATTAATAAAATTCAGCAGGCAGACCATCTACTCCCGGGGAACGCCCTGTGGACAGTTGCTTTACAGCCTCTGAAAGTTCCTCATATGAAATTAATTTATCCAGGGTTTTTCTGTCCTCAGGTTTCAAAATAGGCAGTCCTTTTAATAACTGATCCATACTCTCAGGATCACAGTCTTTTGATCCAAAAAGTTCAGCATAAAAGTCCACTGCGATTTTCCTCATTTCGATAGGATTTGAAGTTAATGTGCCATTGTCCTTCCGAAGGTAAAGCATATTTTTTTGTTTTACTACTTTACGTTCCAAGTTGAAAAATAACTTTTTTGGAGCGTCCATTTCCTTAATGGAAGATATCCTTGCTCTGATTAAGGCACCTTTTGCTCTTTCCTCTAACAGTGTTTTCAACTCCAATCTCTTTTTCTTTAAATCCTTAGTCATACCCGAAACATTCAAATCAATGACATTTTCTATTTCATTAATATCTTTCTCCAAACTTTCAATATTGCTCTTTACAATCACAGTATAATTATAAGAAAACTGCTGACAAATCTTTATTTGGACTTTGCCTACCTCCCACCATTGAATTACATTTTCAAAATGTTCTTTTTCTTCTTTCCAACTCTCGCAAAAACATTTAAATTTTCACAAAATAACTTATCCTGCACCAGTTTGACATTAAAATGCCAATAAGATTTTGAATGTGACATGCTTTTAGTATTAAAATCAATAGTCACTATATGATGATCAGAAAACCCACAAGGAGATATACCAACATTCATAACTCTATTATTATCTGATTTATTTACATATATTCTATCCAGTCGTGCTTCCTTCACAATAGAATCCAAAATTTTAACCCATGTGTATTGTTTTGTGAACTGATTCTTATTCCTCCACACATCATCCAGTTCTAGTTCTTGAGTTATCCTAAGGAGCATATTACTAGACTGTAAGTGAGGTTCTTGCCCATTCCTATCCAATACAAAATCAGTAGTACAATTCCAATCTCCTCCCATTATTACACACATTTTTCCATCATCATATTTTCTTATTGCAATGCTTAACTTTTCAAATAGTTCTAATCTTTGTGGACCTAAATTTGGAGCATAGGCTATACATTAATGAAAAGAAATTTTAACTCTTTAATTTCTACTATTGCTATTAAAGCTCTACCTTTTTCTAATTCAATAGTGGATATGATCTTTAGATCCAAATGTTTGGAAAAGATAATCGCTACTCCTGCGCTTAAATTTGTTCCATGACTCAGAATACACAGCAAAAACTCCAGTGTTAAATTAACACTCCTGGGAGTGTATATGAGTCCACACTCAAGAGTGTAAAGTGTTAAAATATGAGTGTTAAATTAGCCTAACACTCAAGAGTGTTAAAGTTAATTAGATAATTAAGTGATTAATTGAGTGATGATTGATCATTATTGAAGACACCTGATGTTAACTAGCAGAATCACTGAAGGAGAAAATCTCAAATTGTAAGCCACCATTATGGTGATCAGTGTTTGCTTTAGTTGGGCTCTTGATCCTTATATGTTTACTTTAGATTTTGTTTGGCTGTTCTATCTGAGTTATAACTGCCAGATATGGATGGGACGGTATGGAAATTTAATATCACAATAATAGTGACCAAAATTATCGCGATTATCAATATTATCACGGTTTTGTTAAAACGAGATGAAAGTGTTCAGAAAGAGTTGATGCTCACACTGAAGACATTTCAACAAGCTTTATATTTGAAAATCAACAAACAAATAAAACAAGCAACTCTATGCACTTTTTAAAGCATTTCCTTCCTTATAATGAATCAATAGCAACGCATTATAAGACCGCGCACATGCATTGTAACGGCCACCTAGTGTTAAGTAGTGTTCATGACATGAATGTTAATGTGCCTTAAAGATAGCCTAACTACTTCAATGGCGTAGCCATAGACAGTAAAAGAAATGGACACAGCGACCCCATTGGAACTCAATTGAGACAAGTGAAGCCCATTTTTAGCGATTTCTTAGCACTTCCTTTCCTGACGCGCAGACTCAAACCGAGCAAAGCGTTACACGGACCACGTGAGCAACCCGTCTGTCTTCTAGTAGCTGTGCCAAGAGAAATCTAAATCATTCCCTTCCGAATCTTGCAGAGACGGAGAGCGTGAGTAGGAGCTGTCCATGAGCTTGGAGCAGAAGAAACTTTTGCTAGGTATTCTGATTAATTATAATGTCATTTTGCCTCCACGTCCCCCCGATTGCCCGTGAGCTTCTCCTGCCGTCCATACGGTAATCTCTCTACTGTGCGACAGAGAGTCGCGTGGTTATGACGCAATCGTTAGCCGACTAACGATTGGGCAGACTTCAAACTCTCTGACAGACGTTACACCATGTATCACAACGGACGCGCTCTCTCGTTTCATTCAAATACAATTTGCCGTCTTGCGTCTCCGTTTTTAATTGTATTGAAAATGAATAAATCAGAGTTGCAGGGCTCCAGACTGCGACCAAATGGTCGCATTTTGCGACCAAAATTTGAGAGTGTGCGACTGAATTTTACATCCAGTCGCACATGTGCGACCAGTAATTCTTTTTACGTTAAACGTGGAAGGGGCGCGTCAATGAATCCGGAATGTGTAGCAGGCCGATGATGACGAGTGTGAGAAGAATAGGGAATGGCCACTGTAACTGGCTAATGTGTGGAGGGGGAGGGTCCTAGAGATATTCGAGCGCGTAAACGTCTGTGGGAAGGAAACAGACTAACGGAGACGAATATCAATGTCACAGACAGACACAGTCGGATGATGATTCAGAGTCAGAGGTTTGTGAGGTGATAAAGTCCCGAACCCACTATTTTCAAGAAGACTGGCTGAGAGAATTCAGTTGGTTGAGGTACTGTAAGGAGACGAACTTAATGAACTGCGAATGTTGCAGTCGCTACCCCAGAACTGCAGGGAACACGAAGTTTGCAAACAGTGCAGGCACTTCGCAGTTTAAACACTCAACCTCAGCCTCAAGCATAGAGTATGCCGTGACATGTTAATAAATGAAAACAAAATGAAAGCGGAAAAAACTGCGCTTCTCATTTCTGCTTCACAGACAGTTTAATAGTTCGAACCAATAATAGACAGTGGCAATTCTCGCCAGTCGCGGGCGGATCTCGATCACGCAACACCGTTACATCGTTGAGATCCAGTGAAGAAATCCATTGCGTTCGCGACAGAATTAATAACATTGCTGCGAGATCCAGTGAGAAACATTCAGATTCGACGCAGAATTCTGTTATAAACCATATCAGATCAAACAGCACTGACGTGGAAACCAGGAGAAGTTATAGAACGCTTTAGGTCCACAGATCAGCAACATTCACCATGGATTTAATGTAGTAACACTAACTGTAACTATGGTTATAACAGTAGCCTACACATATCTTTTTCCAGCACTTGAAAACTATAATATCATATTTTACATGTTATTTTTAATGTTGTTGACCAAAAAATTTTTTGTTCATCCTTTAAAGATTGTCCCTATTTATAAAACTAAAAGTTTCAAGAAGTAGGAAAACTAAAAATACAAAAAAAAAAAAAAAAAAAAAAAAAGATTAAATTACCATTGTAAACATAGAGGACGCTTATTGGCTATTTTCACTCCCTAATAGCTATTTTGTCACTCATTTTGCTTTTGAATTAATATTAAGACATTATGAATGATAATAATTAAAGTTAACTTTATCTATACACCTCAAATTAAGCTCAGTGCTTTGTCATCCCACAGTGCTACCAAACACTTTCTGTAGAACTTAGTGCTGCTGCCCTCAAATGTTAGTCTGGAGCCCTGTGAACTTAAAATAAAACTGCACATAGTAATTTCTGTACGTTAAATCTATTTATTATCAAAGGATTTGACAGTAATACAGTTATGTGGGGGGAAAATATGAATAATTGCATTCCAAGGTAATTTAAGGTGTGCCCCTAAATTTTCTGCTTGCGCTCCTAAAATTTTAAGTCAGGGGCTACAGCGCTCCTAATAAAAAAAGTTAGTCTGGAGCCCTGAGTTGATTTATTGTTTACAGAGTTTGATAATATTGTTGTGATCATCTTATCTGAACGATTGCTTTGTACGCTGTACATGATTTATAAAAAGGTAAGAAAACATTAATCTCAATTCAATGTCCCCATAATTAGCCTATGTGGTAAAAAAAAAAAAAAAAATCGGTGTAGGCCTAATAAGTGTATAATGAATAATGAATATAAATTATTATCCCTTAAATGTCACTCTTAATAGTCTTGTTTGAACTTGTTTGTTCGTCTTTGGCTAAGCCACTTGCTGCGAACTTTACTCAACTGCGGAAGTTTCACGTTTATTGATATAAAATAGTTCAACTTAAAACAACATTTCATGCCCAATTATTTCCCAGACGTAGTTTTGGTATTGAGGTCAAAGTTAACTTGCCTTGCGTTCGCTATACAACAATCGGTGATGGTCACAAGACGACTCGGCAGATCTGAAGTTATTGCAGCGACTTTTTCTTGTGCATGTTTTGCTGACAGGGTGACCATCCTCGATTAAGTTTCCCTCAGGACTTTTGTTAAAGCCAAAATATGACCACACATCAGAATTGGTTCTTTTAAAAGGCTGAAAAATCTCCCGAGCACGGTCACTGCCTTCCGCAATTCCTTCTTGAATAAAAAAATAACATTGCGCGCTGCGCCTGCGTCAGACTGTTGCTGGCTGAACAGGATCCAAATCGCGATAATCAAACACGGTTTTAATGATAATTAAATTTTAAACGATATTACTAACCGTCAGTACATTTTATCGTGGTTTATCGTGAAACCGGTAATCGTCCCATTCCTACTGCCAGATGAACAAAGAAAAAAAGTGATCTGATGGTGTTGGTTATATTGTGATCATCATCATTTGAACTTGATCACTGAACTCATTAAGATCCTTATTTCTGACTTTAGATTTTCTGACTTAGAATTTAGATATAGTACAAAGGATTTCTTAAAAGTTGTTTTGAAAAAAAAAATCATTCTTTTAGGCACACACAGACGTCAAGATTCAGTCTATGCATCTCAACAATGGTGACAAGCAGAATATTCAATTAGGACAAGTAAATTACATAGACAATTCAGATCATAATGTATTCATACCGCAATGCATGATGGGAGCCATTAATGAGTTGTGATTGGTGGCAGTCACTGCAACATTCTTTATTATTGTCACCAATGTTGAGATTCACAGGCTGATTATTGATGTCTGTGTTTCTAAATAAATTCATTTGAAAGTGTTTTGATCAGAACACTTTATTAAATATTTTGGATTATATGAAAAATACTGAAAATCATATGCTGTAGAATCACAGAGCTGCTGTAATTAACAAGTTAAACCAAATCTCAATAAGTTTAGTTTTTCAGATCACAACATGATTATGTCAAAACATAACCAACACCATCAGATCACATTTTTTCTTTGTTCATCTGACTGTTATAAATCAATAACAGCAGACAAGCAAAATTTAAAGTACACATATAAGGGTCAAGAGCCCAAATAAAGAAAACACTGATCACCATAACGGTGGCTTACAATTTGTGATTTTCTCCTTCAGTGATTCTGCTTGTTAACATCAGGTGTCTTCAATAATGATCAATCATCACTAAACTAATCACTTAATTATCTCATTAACTTTAACACTCTTGAGTGTTAATACACTCATATTTTAACACTTTACACTCTTGAGTGTGGACGCATATACACTCCCAGGAGTGTTGATTTAACACTGGAGTTTTTGCTGTGTACATTCACCTTCCCACCATACAATTCAATCTCATTTTGATTATCTGAATGTGTTTCCTGTAAAAACATAACATTGATGCCTTTCAGATGAACATATTCTGAAATCACTGCTCTCTTATTCCTATATCTCCCTCTATTAATGTTTAAAGATCCTATTCTCAAAATATCCATAAAGAGATATAAAGAGAGGAAAAAAAAGAGGCAGAAAAAACAGAAAGCACTGCAAAGACACCCTTGATGTGGATCTCATTTCGCAAAATCAATATGATTTACTTTTAACTGGGGTTTTCCCCTTTCTAAGTTTAGTGAGAAACTTTTTCAAGCGAAACCTCTTTCGCGTGTTCAGTTTTTCTTCTCCTACCCTCTTTTGCCAATATAAAACTGACAATTCAAATTTCTTTACATCTGGAAAGAAATTCTTCACATCAGCAACCTTTCCAAAAGTCTCATCCAAAAACGAATTTATCTCATCCAACGAGTAAATCTGATCACAACCTATCTGAGAAATATCTGACAGATCCGAAGTATCAGATAGAACACCATCCTCCTCATCATCAACCTCATTTATTTCTTCGTCACCTATTTTTTTTTTTTTTTTTTTTTTTTTTTTATTTAGGCTCACTTGAATTTACCTCTCTGACACTTCTTTGATCCTTATTTCTTCCAGACTTAGTCACTACACAATCTCTGCTTATCTGACCTTCGATCCTCGAATCAACATTTGTTTCAGACATCTGTACTTCAACATCACCGTCATCCATTTGTTCATTCTCAACAGACGACTCCTCGTCCTTCCTCACGCTCTCAGTTGAGACCTCCTCGAAATATATTAGCCTACTTTCTCAGTAGGAACTTCCTCATCCTTCCTTACATTCTCAGCATTAACCACAACAACCTGATCTTCATGTGAATCTATTTGCACGGTAGTTTCACTTCCACTCGGGCCAGCCTCGGTTTAGAGTAATAAGACTGTGTTATAAGACTGTGAAAATACGTAATTACAAAGACTACAAACCCAGAAGGCGCAAGTGCGACGTCACACCTTTTCTCTCAATGAATGAAGCTAACTTTACTGAAGGTAACGTCTGTCTGTTTCTATAGTCTTACGTTATAATCGTAACGTTACGCCGTCATGCCCGAGTGTTTTGAACCAGACTGCACACATACGAGCAACGGATCTTGTGACGTACATAGTGCGAGACGAGAGATGTAGTTCATTGAGCGATTTTCACATAAAACTAAACGTTACTCTTCTGTTTTATGACAAACTGCGACTTTCTTGACTTTCATAATTACCTTTTAAATTGACAAACATCATATGTGTAGTTCAGGGCACAGTTCAGACGGAATAAAAAGATAAGTTATCTCTCGCCATTGACTTCCATACACAGGGCCGGAGTGGGGCCACTTTTCAGCCCGGGAGTTTCAGGCCCAAGACTGGCCCACTTTTTCCATGGTGGAATTCCAAATTAGCACTTTTTCTAAATTGTATAAATGAAGCAACAGTTCAGCTCTTACTATTGTGTAGTTTGTATTAATACCATGGGTTAACAAATAATGTAAAGGTTAAATAATAATTCACTTAGACTTTATAAGAAGCAATTGCGACTTTATTTCACACAATTCTGACTATAGGCTATCTTGCAGTACTGACTTTATAAGCAACTGCAACTTTATTTCACGCAGTTCTTTATATCTTGCAATTCTGACTTTATAAGCAATTGCGACATTATTTCACACAATTCTGACTTTATATCTTGCAATTCTGACTTTATAACACACAATTGCGACTATATATCACACAATTCTGACTATATATCTTGCAGTTCTGATTTTATAAGCAATTGCGACTTTATTTCACGCAGTTCTGACTTTATATCTTGCAATTCTGACTTTATAAGAAGCAATTGCGACTTTATTTCACACAATTCTGAATTTATATCTCGCAATTTTGACTTTATAACACGCAATTGCGACTTTATTTCACGCAATTTTGACTTTATATCTCGCAATTCTGAGAAATAAAGTCAGTATTGCGAGATGTAAACTCGCAATTGTGAGATAAAAAGTCGCAATTATCTTTTAAAATGTTTTATTCTGTGGCGGAAACAAAGTTTCCATACCTCCTGGGCTCTTCCTCCCATCCATCCTTCCTGACGTGTACCGTTACGGTAGGGCCGGCCCAGCTTTCGGTAGCATACATGCCAACCCTCCCGATTTTTCCGGGAGACTCCCGAATTTCAAAGCCCCTCCCGAAAATCTCCCGGACCGACCTTTCTCCCGAATTTCTCCCGATTTCCACCCACCAGACAACAATATTGCTACACCAGCCGTTTCAGACCAAACGCTCGCGCTGCCATGGCGTCTGTCGTTGCTATGCAACCAAACTGCGCTCTCCATGATGACGACGAAGAAGTATCAGCAAAGGATTAATTGATTTCTAGCCCTCGCATTAGCTTTACTATTAGATATATTTCTGGAGACGAGAAGGAAAAACCCGCCTGGAAAAACTAGCGCACCACGTTGCTTCCATTATGAGTGTGCTCACCACGGCCGCCCGCCTACAGTTGAAATAACGACCTTGCTTGAGCGTGAAAAAGATGCGATATGTGAACGGCCCCTAGAAGCAGACGTCTGAAATGAAAGGCAAGAATGCTATTTATTTAGCTTTTAGACTTACATGAAAATTTAAAAATGAAATGTCATAATTATAATGTTTTGAGAGTTTACTTATGTAGCCTAATTGTTGCATTAGGCTATGAATTAATAAATGTTTATTGATCAGATCTAGCTATTTCTTGTCTTTTCTTTTCATTTACAGTAGCAAACAAATTAGGTTCTAACCTCCTGAGGAGAGGCCTTAAGGAATTGAATTTGTCAAATAAATGAATTACATTTTTCTTTGCATCCCCCCCCCCGCCCGGTCCTTTTAAATATCTCCCGAATTCTGAGGTCTCAAGGTTGGCAAGTATGTTCGGTAGGCGCCGGCGGTGCCGTGGTAGCCTACCTGAGAAAACGTTTTGGAAAAGACGGACTAACCCAACCAACTCTATCGGAGGGGAGGGGAGAACTCCCTTCACATGGTACAACCCATGCAGAGGCTGCGCGCTGCGGTGTCAGAATGCGGAACGTGTGTAGCCCATGTAACTAACGTGACATTGAAATGTGACAAAAAAAAAAAAAAAAAAAAATTTCCTCGACCGGCCCAAAAGTGAAGCGGCCCACCGGGAATTCTCCCGATTCTCCCGATTACCCACTCCGGGCCTGTCCATACATATTTTTTCCGAAATAAGGTCCCATGAGCCGGAAGCGGAGGGGCGGGACTTAGGCTCTCTATAGACTTACATTCAAAGTTTTTTTTTTTCGAACTGCAGGCACTGCAATGCATTCTCTATGGGTTCCGGGAGGGCTCGCACTAACGTGCTTTCGTCATCATACGTAACCTTAACTTGTGCAGCGATTGGTGGAAACAAATGTACCTCTAATAGTATT
The DNA here is from genome assembly GCF_964197995.2 of Scardinius erythrophthalmus. Classification (NCBI taxonomy): domain Eukaryota; kingdom Metazoa; phylum Chordata; class Actinopteri; order Cypriniformes; family Leuciscidae; genus Scardinius; species Scardinius erythrophthalmus. The sequence goes on along the minus strand of NC_138221.1, from coordinate 65,777,964 downwards.
TAGCCATAAGCTGAAGTGACATCCAATAATTTCCTCAGTGCATAACTTACATTTCACGGACATATTCTCCATCTGTAAATGTTAGAAAGTCCAGTTTGCTGTCATGAGTGGGCGAGCTTTCTGCAAGCTATACTTCCGTGAACGAGCGCCCCCGCGTGCATGCGCGCCGAACAGACGGAGCGCAATGAATAGGAGCGCAATTATTCTGACTAAAATATACATTAGCATTAAATTATAAATATATTTAACTAAAACATTTGTTGTTGAATATTTGTTGTTGTTGGTGAACATAAATGTGCTAGAGAATTTCAAACCTACATGTGTATTTTATGATATTAGCTTTTTTTTTTTTTTTTGGTTTAGTAAATTTAACTACTTCTTTAAAAAGCATTATTTTGTTGCTGTAATGTTGCAATGTTAGAATGTAATGTGATTTGACCCCTTTTTGGATAGACTGCAGATAGACAGCAACACTATGTTTGTTTTTATAACCATTCAATTTGAACATTGTTTGTAGGCCAATATCGATCAGGATATATATATATATTTTTTTAATTAAATAGGCTACAGGTTTTTTTTATTCAAATAGAAAAATAATAATTAAATACTCAGATTATACCATACATCGCCATTTAGCCCAAAAATTCAGATTTATTTGGCAATTGGCTACCCTACCGGCTGAAGTTTTAGCTAAACTTTAGGCTAATGATAGCTACATTATCACTGTTAAATTGTTATTTAACAATAAGCCTACATTCAGTCCTGAATTAAAAATTCAGTTTGTTGTGCCCCCCCAAAATTTTTTAGCACCAGCCGCCACTGGTTTCAAAGCTGCATTTTTGCAGCCAAGTGGAACCATTTTGATTCCACTAGCAAGTTTACCAAAACGCGAAAGCTCGCGCTCAATATCAGCATTAGGAATGAACGGCGGAACATTGGAAATGGTTACTTTAGCCTACTTGTTGGTATTGCTAACGGTTGAACATGAATAAAAGCACCACTTACCGAAATCCCGCTTTCGATCAAACGAGTCACTAGTTGTTCATCCTTGAGAAAAAACACCACCGCTTTGTTCATTCGGGACGCAGAAACAATGTTGTCGTGACAGACGCGTTCAGCTACATCCAACAACACGTCTTCCACAGACTCGCCGGCGTTCGTGACACACCTGATTATTTATGTATCGAGGGAAATGGTTGCTTGATGTTGGTATATTTATGGATTATTTCAGCTCAGCTCATGATGGCACAAACACAACAAAGCTGATCATTTAAATTCCTGTTTGGAATGGAATAATGAGAAATGAAAAGAAGGATTAGGCTACTTATGTGTTGTTGTTTTGTTTTTTTTCCTTTAGTTTAATAAAGGGAAAATTTGATTTCTCAATTTTCGTTTGTGGTTTACAAATCGGTTTATGGCTTTGATATTTTGTTCGCACATGTGAGAGGCGCTGAAATCTGATTGGTCAAACCGCTTCATCTTCAGCACACTAAAATCCCACTTTAATAAGCTTTTGCACCACTCGCTGACAGTTGATGCAGAAATATGTTGCTGGGAACACAATTAGTGCTGCTGCGATGCTTCATACGACACTTGAGAGATCGCAAATCATAGGCTACAATATGCTGACATGGAGTTTGGTGTAAACCACAAATGAACGAAAATTGAGAAATCGAGCTGAAATCTCATTTTCCGTTTATTAATCTAAACAAAAAAACAAATAAACTATCCCAGACAGCAACATAGTGTCGGCCCAGATCCGGGCCACATCTGATACATGTGTATTCAACGCGTACCAGATGTGGGCCGGATCTGGGCCGACACTATATTGCTGTCTGGGATCCGTCTTTCCATTTCTCATTATTCCATTCCAAATAGGAAATGAAATGATCAGATGATACAAGGACCGAACTGCACTTTGTGTCATTCTTGGTTCCTAGATCTAGTGTTCCACTCTGTGTTGATCATTGACTTCATTCTGATATCCAGTTTTATCTAACAGATGGCATCAGTAAAATAGACCACAAAATGATGATTATATCATCATGACATCATCTGATCAACTCTTGCTTTTCTTGCCATAACAGTCAGTTACAGCAGCCAGAGAAAAACTAACACGTTCCATACAGTATATGATCATAATGTGAGTTCACAGTGAGTTAAAAGTGTAACCTCCCAGCGCACTGACTGTGTGCTCATGCTATGGCCAAAAAAATTAGATCATCCCAGCTAGAAATGCGATTGAACATGGACTCCAACATCGCTCAGACGTCAAATTTTGGTTGAAAATGAAAATTGGGTTGATGTCTTAAACATTTGATGTCAGGCTCCAACGTCATTAAACAACTCCACAAACAACAATCACCAGCTTCACTTATTACAAACCAGATTAACTTGTGTCATATGTGTACAAAAGTCCTTATTGAGATTAACAGAGGTTTAGATGTTGATGATTTATTGAAATTAATAGTTTGGTTTGATGTCACCTTTAAGGTGATCAGTGTTTGCTTTGATCGGTTGATCTTTTCTAGACCATAGTGGTGGAAATGTTGATTCTTTCCAGAGATTTGTTTAATTTCAGTTTATTCACCAAAATGATTCGTTCAGAGACAATTTCTTCATATTACATAAATACTGCAGCCGGTAGCGGCTTAACAAACTTATTTACTTCTTACAAAAAACTGATTTGGCTTTGTTAAAATGTGTGCCTTATTTACTTAATTAATAAAATTCTAAAGTCTAAATAAGTGGTTGATGACCAAAGCAAGGTTTTCTTGCATAATTAACATTTTAATTGTTTGGTCAGACATACACGTTCATAAATCTGGGGTTATATTAAACATTGAGTTATGTTCTGTATGTTAGATATGAATAAACAATCGTATGTGCACACCTACTGCGCTTTGAATGAGATTTAATCACATGCTAAATGACCGATCTACCCAGTAAGCTTTCATTCACAAACTGTACCAGTTTGTTCAATTCGTTCATGAATGAGATCTCTCTCTCTCATTCAGACTCAAAACAGAGCGATCTCGGTCAGTGATGGGCGTATTTGTTCAGTAGATCCAAGCAATTACATGCCCCTTCACAGCCCGAACTGAAATGCTATTTGCTGACATTACGCAAATGAGACCTAACTTAACCAAGAAAAGCAGGAAAAGAGAAGTGTAAATTTAAATCAAGTAAACAGTCAAGTGCCCCCCGCCCACGTAGCTCAAACCAAGTAAAAATTACTATGTTAATTTGTCTTTGTTACATTTAACCATCAGCTTGTATTATTAAGAAGTTTTCATTACAATGGTAAATTGTAAATTTCTTTTTTTGATGCAAATATGCCAACTACACAAGCCTAGCTCTATCTGTTCGCCATCATTATCGTTCAAACAACTGGTTCTTTTCGTTCACGAACGATGTGTCCCAGTTCGTTCAACTCGTTCACCATCGAGAAGATCTCTCTCTCTCTCTCTCTCTCTCTCTCTCTCTCTCTCTCTCTCTCTCTCTCTCTCTCTCTCTCTCTCTCTCTCTCTCTCTGTCTCGTGCGCATGCGTGAGCGTCTGTTGAGTGAGCGAGCGTGGAGAGCGTGTGGTGAGTTTGAAGGAGTTTTCTGCCCGCTGTGGCCTTTTTTTCTTAGTTGAATATCGCTTTTTTTTACGTTTAATCTGTATTGAGTAGATAAAACTATATAGTGTTTTTTCTGGCCGTTGATTATCAGTGTATCACCGAGGGCATGGTGTCCCAAGGTGTTGACTCACTTCATTCATTAACACGGCGTCACGGGGTTAAAGTGACGGCCGCAGCAAGTGTGGAAGATTGTGTCTTAGCTATCGGTGAGATTGTTGGACATAAGAGTATTTTAGCAGCGTCAAGAATGAGCAATGCGGTTGTTTGTTTTTTGAACACTGTTGAAAATGCTAATAATGTTGTAGAACGAGGAGTTGTAATTCGTGGTCTTTTTACACCTGTGCTTTCTCTTTCAACACCTGCGAGGAAAGTTATTTTGTCTAATATTCCACCTTTTATCAAAGATGAAGCTTTGGTTAAAGAATTGTCACGTTTCGGGAAGTTAGTTGCTCCTGTGAAAAAGATCGCGATCGGGAGTAAATCGGACTTAATCAAACATGTGGTGTCTTTTAGGAGATTCACTTATATGATTTTGAGTGAGAACAGAACTGAACTGAATTTAAATCTGAAATTCAGATTTGATGATTTTGACTACTGTCTATGTATCCACTGACACTACAATGAAGTGTTTTGGATGTGGAAAAACGGGGCATTTGGCTCGTGCTTGTCCCGAAAATACACGTTAACAAGCAGAATCACTGAAGGAGAAAATCACAAATTGTAAGTTACCATTAAGGTGATGGGTGTTTGCTTTAGTTGGGCTCTAGCCCATTATATGTTTACTTTAATATTTACTGTTGTTTGTCTGCTGTTATTGATTTATAACAGTTAAATGAACAAAGATGTGATATGATAGTGTTGGTTATGTTTTGACATAATCATGCTGTGATCTGAAAAAGAAAACTTATTGAGATAGTTTGGTTTAACTTGTTAGCAGCAGTTTAGTGATTCTTCAGCCTATGATTATCAGTATTTTACTTATAATTCTAAATATTTAATAAACATTGTTCTGATCAAAAGACATTCAAATAAATTCATTTAAAACACAGACATCAATAATCAGCCTGTGAATCTCAACAATGGTGACAATAATAAAGCATGTTGCAGTGGCTACCACCAATCACAACTCATTAATGGCTCCCATCATGCATTGCGGTATGAATAAATTATGATCTGAATTGTCTATGTAATTTACTTTTCCTAATTGAATATTCTGCTCCTCACCATTGTTGAGATGCATAGACTGAATCTTGACATCTGTGTGTGCCTAAAAGAATGATTTTTTTTTTAAACAACTTTTAAGAAATCCTTTATATCAAAAATTCTGGGCATTTATGCAGATTCATTAACCAACAACATAAATCGAAGTCAGAAAGAAGGATTTTAATGAGTTCAGTGATCAAGTTCAAATGATGATTGTCATAATATAACCAACACCATCAGATCACTTTTTTCTTTGTTCAACTGGTGATTATAATTCAGAAACAACAGACAAACAAAATCTAAAGTTAATAATATATGGGTCAAGAGTCCAACTAAAGCAACCATTGATCGTCATAACGGTAACTTACAATTTGAGATTTTCTCCTTCAGTGATTCTGCTTGTTAACATCAGGTGTCTTCAATAATGTTCAATCATCACTAAATTAATCACTTAATTATCTCATTAACTTCAACACTCTTGAGCGTGGACTCATACACTCCCAGGAGTGTTAATTTAACACTGGAGTTCTCTTACGAGAGTTCTCTCGTACTGCGTTCGTAGAACGCTACGGGAAAAGTCTCTTTTCACGAAATACTGAAGCAAAATTATCCTTAATTTTCATATTTGTAAAACGCATTGCGGCAGTGCACAGCCATGGCGAGACGGCTCGCTCACTCATTGGCTGTTCTGCGGCAACTGCATGAGCCTATCGAGCGAGGGCTGATGCAACATCAGACCAATGAGAGTGCTTCGCGCGCTCCTCGTCACATCCCGCCGAAACGGGTGTGGCCATCCCCTATAAAAGGAGCTCGAGTAGGCTGATTCAACTGATTTTCATCTCTTCAGCGAAGCTCACGCATCGCTGGATCACGGAGAAGCAAGCGTCGTCGAGGCAAGCTTTTCAGCGGGACGAGCCCTTGAAGCCGCTGGCCTTCGCCGCCTTCTACTGCCGTACCTGCTGCGCTTTCCGGCGCTTCATATCCTTTATCTGCTCTGTTCTGTGTGTGTGTGTGCAGTGTTCCCCGAACACTCACCCCTAAAAGAGCCGCGTCTTTTTCAAGATGCCATCCTGTGGCTCGTGCCGAGCCCCGCTCACCGAGGGAGACCGCCATGTTATTTGCGTCTCCTGTCTGGGCGAAGATCACGCAGCGCTCGCGCTCGCTGACGGCGGCTGCCCTCACTGCGAGCTTTTGCCGATGGCGACTCTGCGGACTCGCCTGGCACAGTTCTCCGAGCCTGCGCCCCCCGCCGCGGTGCCGCGCCGTAAGAAGCGCCGCTCGCAGCGGGCCCCGGAACCCACCTCTTCCCGACAAAGCTCGCCGGCTCGCCCGCCAGCTTCACCGGCTTCCCCCGAAGCACTTCCTGATGCTCAGCGCCCGCAGTCTGCCGCCGCTTCATCTGAGGAAGTTGTTTCTGAAGTCGAGTCGGTCGAAAAGGATTCCTGCTCTCTGCTAGCTTCAGGCAGTGAAGACTGGGCGAGCTCTGCGGACCTCACGCCTCCTGCCCGAAAGCCGTCGGCTAGAGCTAGCATCGAGAGGGAGCTCATGCGAGTACTCGCGTTGGCCGCGGCGAGCCTCGGCCTCGAGTGGTCTGCACCGGAACTCCCCTCGCGCACCCGGCTTGATGGTAGCTTCCTCCCTGGTGAGCGCACTTCTCCTGTGTCTAAGCCCGCTCCGTTTCTTCCTGAGCTTCATGAAGAAGTGGCGAAGGCCTGGAACGCTCCCTTTTCTGCACGAACACGTTCGTCTGTATCCCCAGCATTTTCCTCCCTGGATAATGCTCAGGACCGAGGCTACCTCACTCTGCCGCCGGTGGAACAGGCGATAGCAGCCCACCTTTGCCCGCCCTCTGCTGGACGGCGGACTAAGCCAGCGCTGCCGTCAAAAGCCTGCCGCATGACTTCGTCGATGCTCGCGCGGATCTTCTCCGCCGCTGGGCAGGCGGCATCGGCTTTGCACACCATGGCCACGCTTCAGGTTTTCCAAGGCGATCTCCTCCGCAAACTGGACGAGATAGGACCTGAAGCTATCTGCATCGCGGACCTGAGAAGCGCGTCGGATCTTTCCCTCCGCGCTACCAAGGCTGCAGCACAAGCCATGGGACGCTGTATGGCTTCCGCTACCGTAGCCGAGAGGCATTTGTGGCTGACGCTCACGGAGATGGCTGATGCAGAGCGCAACGCGTTCCTCGACGCCCCGCTATCCTCCGCTGGCCTTTTTGGATCTTCTCTCTCCGAGCTCGTGGAGAGATTTTCCGAAGCCCAAAAAGCGTCACAGGCGTTCAAGCACTTCCTGCCGAAGCGCCCCAGTTCTGCAGCGGGCCGTGAGAAACAGGCCCCTCAGAGCTCACAGCCTCAGCCCCCGCCTTCGGCCGCCCCCTCACAGCGACAGCAGCGCAGATCACGCCCTCGCTCTCGCTCTACTAGCCGCCGCCCCACTCACCGCGGGCCGCGACCAAGGGTTGTGTTGAAGCCGGAAGCCCCAAAGAAATCCTAGCACGCCTAGGAAAGCGCAGGTGTGTAAGCCCCGTTGCGACCGGGCCCTCACCAAAGCGCACCGCTGTCTCAGTCCCAGGAATTGCGACTGCTTCAGCGTTCTCAGCAGAGCACAAGCCCGCACAGCTGCCCGCTTGCCTGCACACAAAAGCCGTTTTTACGGCTACCCAGATAAATCCCGAAAAGAGTGTATTTTCTGGTGTCCCGGCCACGGCCGATGGTGCTATAAATGTAGTGTTGATGCCCACTTCTCTGTGCCCATCCCTACACACAAGCACAGCCCTGCACACAGGGCCCGTACTCATAAGACCGATGCAGTTCGGTCGCGCCCCAAACATAGTCAAAGTGCCCACTTCCCAGTGCCCACAAACGCTATGTCTGGCAAGCCACAGGCTCCCTGTAAAAACGGGACCTGTGCGCGCCCGCTCTGTTCAAGCAGACAGCGCGGCCAAAGCAGTAAACGTGCCCGGTCCCCGCCCACGTTCACTTGTAGGCTGCATGAGTCCCATGAGACCTTCTCAGACCTCCCCCGCTCAGATAAACACTGTAGCGCGGTCGAGGATGAGCGTTTTGCCCGCTGTATTACGCGCGCTCCCCGCCTCAAATGTCTCAGGCGTAACGCCTATGCTAGCGCACCCCGAAGCGCTGCCGTCGCACAGCGAACAGAGCGCGCTTCGCATCCAACCCCTAGCCGGCCATGCAGACGCATGGGCCGCGCTTCCAGGGGTTTCGGACTGGGTGCTAGACATTATAAAGAGAGGCTTCTCGCTACAGTTTTGTCGACGCCCTCCACGCTTCACAGCGCGCGTCGAAACTACGGTGAATTCAGAAGTAGCACACCTACTTCGCGCCGAAATATCAAAACTGTTGAGCAAAGGGGCGATACAACATGTATCCCAAGCTCAAAGCGAAGGGGGGCTATACAGCAGATACTTCCTAGTCCCCAAAAAGGACGGTGGTATCAGACCCATACTAGATCTAAGACGACTAAACAGAGCTTTAGTGAAACGCAGTTTCAAAATGCTCACGACCAGCAAAATCCTCGCGCACATTCGCCGAGAAGACTGGTTTATGTCGATAGATCTAAAGGACGCGTATTTTCAAATACAGATAGCGTCACGCCACAGGCGATTCTTGAGATTCGCCTTCGAGGGTCGGGCATACCAGTATACAGTCCTGCCATTCGGCTTGTCCCTGGCACCCCGTACATTTACGAAGTGCATGGACGCAGCGCTCGCTCCCCTCAGACTCAGGGGCATGCGAGTGCTGAACTATTTGGACGACTGGCTGATCATAGCTCAATCACGATCTCAGCTCGTGGAGCACAGAACCATGTTACTCGATCACCTCGAGAATCTTGGTATCACGATCAATTGGACGAAGAGCTCCCTGAACCCCAGCCAAACTATACCGTTTCTGGGCATCGTTCTGGACCCTCGTTCTATGACGGCGCAGCTGTCGCAACAGCGCGCGCTGCGCATACAGCACGCAGCGAGGTCCTTCCGCTGCGGTGCGATTATCCCGCTCAAACGGTTTCAGAGGATGCTGGGCCTCATGGCCTCAGCATCATCAATTCTCCAGCTGGGCCTGCTTCGCATGCGCCCTCTGCAGTTCTGGTTGAAAGCGCGAGTGCCACGCGGAGCGTGGGCACTCAGCCGATTGCGCCTCAAAGTCGATCAAGACTGCGCAGCAGCCCTGAGACCATGGGCGGCGGGCGATTGGTACCGTTCAGGTGTAAGCCTGGGGACTTCCTCGAGAGTGAAAGTGGTGTCTACGGACGCATCCACCTCGGGATGGGGAGCGCTGCTCGAGGGCAGGCCGTTCTTTGGCCTTTGGTCAGAACGAGAAAAGCTCCATCATATCAACTGCCTGGAAATGCTAGCAGTTCACAACGCGCTGACGCGCTTTTGTCCCCACATCAAGGACCAACACGTCGTAGTCCGCTCGGACAACACGGCCGTGGTGTCCTACATAAATCGCCAGGGCGGTCTCGGATCCAGTTCCCTTTTCAGGCTGGCCAAGCGCCTCCTAATATGGGCTCAGCGCAACCTGCGCTCAACCTGGGTCCAGACAGGCTGTCCAGGAACAACGTTCCCACGGGCGAATGGTCTCTACACCCACAAACAGTCCGGCTGTTGTGGCAGAGATTCGGCAGGGCGGAGGTGGACCTATTCGCGTCCCCAGAAAACGCTCATTGCCCCGTGTTCTTTTCGAAGAACGACAGCGCGCTGTCCCACAAGTGGCCGCACTGCCCGCTATACGCGTTTCCCCCAGTCTCCCTCCTACCTCAGGTGCTGGAGCGAGTCAGGGAAGTGAAATGCCCAGTACTGCTTATAGCACCGTTCTGGGACAACCAAGCCTGGTTTCCAGTCCTGATGCAGTTAGCAGACTCCGCTCCATGGCCAGTGCCATTGAGGAGAGATCTCCTCTCGCAGGCCAGGGGCTCGATTTGGCACCCACACCCAGAGCTGTGGTCCCTTCATGCGTGGACGCTCAACGGTTACCCGTTAGTCTCACGGATGGAGTGCTGAACACCATCACTCAGGCTAGAGCGCCTTCCACCAGGCGGCTTTATGCCTCGAAGTGGTCGGTTTTCTCCAGCTGGTGTACAGCTCGGGGCCTGTCACCCCTCGATTGTGAGGTGACGGAGGTTCTCTCCTTCCTACAGGAGCTGTTGGACAAGGGCAGATCCCCTTCCACGCTCAAAGTCTATGTGGCGGCTATCGCGGCGTGCTCGACAGCAACGCCAGGCCAGTCACTGGGAAGGAACGATTTAGTCATCCGCTTCCTCAGGGGAGCTAGGAGGCTGAATCCCCCCAGACCTCCCTCAGTCCCGGTGTGGGACCTTTCTACGGTCTTGGCAGCCATGAAAGGTCCCCCCTTTGAGCCTATCCAATCTGTCAGCCTCAAACATCTGTCTTTCAAAACGGTGTTTTTGATGGCCCTCGCTTCGGTGAAGCGCATAGGCGATCTGCACGCGCTCTCTGTGAGTCCAACGTGCTTGGAGTTTGGGCCCAATGACTCCAAAGTCATACTCAAACCTAGGCACGGCTACGTGCCGAAATCCCTCAACACTCCGTTTAGGGCTCAGGTTATTTCCCTGTCTGCCCTGCCGGGATCAAACGAGGAAGGGGACTCGAGCTGTCTTTGCCCCGTTAGGGCTTTAAGAGCTTATGTGTCCCGCTCCGCTGCCTTCAGACAGACGGAGCAGCTCTTTGTCTCGTTCAGTGGACGTTCCAAGGGAACGGCTGTTTCGAAACAGAGCCTGTCCAGGTGGGTGGTTGACGCCATAACAATGGCTTATACCACCAAGGGCCTTCAGTGCCCCTTGGGCATTAGAGCGCATTCCACGAGAGGCGTTGCCTCATCGTGGGCCTGGTCTAGCGGGATTTCCTTACAGGAAATATGTACGGCGGCGGGCTGGGCCTCACCGTCTACATTCATAAGGTTCTACAACCTAGAAGTTCCCGCCTTGCAGGCCAGGTTGTTTTCGGTTTAGCCGAATCAGCTGTCTAACCAGGACACTGATTTCGCAGGCGCACAACGCCACCGAAGACTTCACCGCACTTGCAAGCCAAGTATTTTCGGTGTATTCGAGTCAGCTGTCTAAACACGGCACTGATATCGTAGACGCACAGCGCCGCCGAAGTTTTCTGGGCAGAATTGTGTAAGACCCATGTTTTTCCCACATTAGCCAGGCTCCCTCCTGCCTATGTGATGTTATATCGCGTCTAGAACGCACCTATTTGGGCGAAAGTGTGTAAGTCCCACATTTCCCACATCAGCCAGGCTCTCCCTGCCTATGTGACGTTGTATCGCGCTTAAGGGCGCATCCATTTGGGCGAAATTACGTAAGACCCACATTTCCCACATTAGCCAGGCCTCCCCCTGCCTATGTGATGTTATATCGCGTCTTAGGACGCAGCTATCTGAGGGTGGTTGTCCCCCCCCCCCTCCAGACTCTCCGAAGTCTACCGGGTGATTATGCACTGTATACCTGGACTAGCTTCCAGTGGTCGGTGTTCTCTCATCCCAGCACGCACGGCGTCTTACAAGTGGTTCCCGTAGCGTTCTACGAACGCAGTACGAGAGAACTCTCGTAAGAGAACGTACTCGGTTACTAACGTAACCTCGGTTCTCTCTAGAAGAGGGAACGAGTACTGCGTTCCCTGCCGTGCGCGCGGTTCGCTCTGGTTCGCTTCGGCGATGAAAACCAGTTGAATCAGCCTACTCGAGCTCCTTTTATAGGGGATGGCCACACCCGTTTCGGCGGGATGTGACGAGGAGCGCGCGAAGCACTCTCATTGGTCTGATGTTGCATCAGCCCTCGCTCGATAGGCTCATGCAGTTGCCGCAGAACAGCCAATGAGTGAGCGAGCCGTCTCGCCATGGCTGTGCACTGCCGCAATGCGTTTTACAAATATGAAAATTAAGGATAATTTTGCTTCAGTATTTCGTGAAAAGAGACTTTTCCTGTAGCGTTCTACGAACGCAGTACTCGTTCCCTCTTCTAGAGAGAACCGAGGTTACGTTAGTAACCGAGTACGTTTTTGCTGTGTACAAAGAGCCGTAGTTAACTGACAAGCTGAGCCATATCGCATTAATTATCGCTGGCGATACGTCCGCGATATTAATGCGATATGGCTCAGCTTGTCAGTTAACTACGGCTCTTTGTAGTAAATGCCGCTCCATCTGAAAGCAGGTGATGGCGATTTACTACTAATCAAGGAACCGGCTTTACTGACGAGATGCGCATAACAATCTCACGATATATATCGCCCAGCCCTACTGTGAACAAACAGTTGAAACTGTTGTTAAAACTATGATGGTAGTGAAAGATTCGGATTTGACTGATAAGGGTCAGGCAAAGTCAAATGTAAGCTTGCTTCAAGAAGCTAATGTGATTTTTGAAGAATTGATGGACACACAAAGCAGTTCAACAAATTGTTTATCTGATATAGAGTCTGTATCAGACAGTGTAAATATGCATGTGTGAAGTAGACATAGATCAAGCTGTCTTTAAAACTCCTCTAAAAAGGAGAAACAACGATAAAGAAAGAGTTTCAAAACAAGCAAGAAAAGATCAGAAAAATGATACAGATAATATTGAAAGTGAAAGTGAATTGTCTGATTCTAGTGCTTCAAGTTGTTCACAAAGCGAGTGGATATGTAATGATTACAGTGCTGAAGAAATTAAGAAGTTTTTAAAAGTAACAAAAAATCAGAGAGGAGTACAGGTTGCTGATTTTTTCCCAGACCTGAAACGGTTTGCAGAAAGTACTAAGAATCTGATGAGTGAAGGTTCCTTTCTGGATAAAGAAGTATATCGACTGAAAAGATTTGTTACAAAAATCCAAAACCAGCTGAATAATGATGATAAAGTGGCATAGATCCTTTGCCTTGAGTGGCTGTGTGTTTCTGTATAGATTATTTTTTGTAAGTTTCTTTTTTTCTTTACACATGGCAGATATCCGTATAGCATCTTTAAATGTGAACGGAGCCAGAGATGATGTAAAGAGAATGCAAGTGTATGAAACAATAAGGCAGAAACAACTTGATGTTCTTTTTTTACAAGAAACACACAGTGATGATAGAAATGCTACAGACTGGATAAAAGAATGGAACGGTCATATATTTCTAAGTCATAAAACTTCACATAGTGGAGGAGTTGCCATCATGTTTGCAAAGAAGTTTACTCCATGCTCTTTTAAGATAGAAGAAATAGTGAAGGGGAGACTTTTAAAAATTCAAGCTTTTTTTCGAAAAATATGTTTTGGTTTTTATTTGTGTGTATGCTCCCACTTTTCCAATAGAGAGAGTTGCTTTTTTAGATATTCTATGCTCAACTTTAGATAAATGTAATTGCGAAGAGTATTTATTTCTTGGTGGTGATTTTAATTGTGTTGAACAAAATATTGATCGCAATCATATAGAGCCACATATGCCTTCTCGTAAGCGGCTTTGTGAAATAATAGAAAGAAACGATCTATGTGATGTCTGGAGAAGCATAAACGGAGATTTACGGCAATATACATGGGCTCATGCACACGAAAATCTATTGTCTTTAGCAAGACTAGATAGATTTTACAGTTTTAAACACCATCACAGTGTTTTTAAGAGCTGTATAATAAATCCGGTTGGTTTTTCAGACCACAGTTTAGTTATTTGCAGTGTTTTCTTCAATTCTGTCTCACCAAGGAGTGCGTATTGGCATTTTAACACTGCTTTGATAAATGATGCCTTTTTTAAAGAGACTTTTGATTTTTTTTTGGAAAAAATTTAAAAATGAAAAAGTTTCTTTTTCTTCTCTGCAGAGTTGGTGGGATTTTGGCAAGACTCAAATCAAGGTTTTTTGTCAACAGTATACTCAAAATATCACAAAGGAGACCGCTAAGTCAACAAGAGTTTTAGAAGCTGAAATTTGTAATCTTCAAGATATGGCACAATTAAGTGAAAATCAAGCGTATGTCGATTCTCTTTTTTTAAAGAAAACGGCTTTATCTGACCTACAAGAGATGAAGGCACAGGGGGCGCTGGTCAGATCGCGTTTTAAAACCATAGAACAGATGGATGTACCATCGAAATATTTCTTTGGTTTAGAAAAAAAGAATGGCCAGAAACGTTTTATTCATTCATTACTTTCTGAGTCTGGATCTTTGTTGTCAGACTCTAAGGAAATAAGAGAAAGAGCAGTTCGTTTTTATGAAAAACTTTACAAGTCTGAATAAAGAAGATAAAGGCTTAGAGAAGGCTTTTTTTGGACAATTACCAAAAATTTCAAAAAAAGCAAATATAGCACTTTCAAAGTCTATTGGCCTGGAAGAATTGTTTAAAGCTCTTCAAAGTATGGACAATGGTAAAGTTCCTGGATTAGATGGAATCCCGATTGAGTTTTACTAAAGTTTTTGGTCTGTTATAGGAGAAGATTTGTTATTAGTTCTTAATGACAGTTTAACAAAAGGACGATTGCCAATAAGTTGTAGAAGAGCGGTCTTGACCCTTTTGCCTAAGAAAGGTAATTTAAGTGATATAAAAAATTGGAGACCCGTGTCCTTATTGTGTTGTGATTATAAACTGTTATCTAAAGTACCAGCTACCCGTTTGGGTGAGTTTTTAGATGAAGTCATTCATCCTGACCAGTCATATTGTGTGCCTGGTAGGTCAATTTTTGACAACATTCATTTAATCAGAGATTTGTTTGATGTAACTAAAATGTTTGGTCTTGACATAGGCTTGATTTCCTTAGATCAAGAAAAAGCATTTGATCGCGTCGAACACAACTATTTGTGGAAGACGCTTCATGCTTTTGGTTTTAACTCAGATTTTTTATCTTATGTTAAAATCCTATATTGTGATATTGAGAGTATTCTGAAGATTAATGGTGGCTTATGTGCTCCTTTCAAAGTGGGTCGAGGAGTACGACAAGGCTGTCCACTCTCAGGGTTATTATACACACTTGCAATAGAACCACTTTTAAGTGTTTTAAGGAGAGTTCTAGAAGGAGTGCCTCTACAGAATTGTAAGATTCCTCTGTGTCTGTCTGCATATGCAGATGATGTAGTGGTGATGATTAATAAACAAAGTGATGTTGATGTATTACTTGAGACACTAAAAGATTTTGGATCAATTTCATCTGCAAGAATTAATTGGAATAAAAGTGAGGCAGTTTTGATGGGAGAGTGGAAATGTAGAGCAATACCAAATCTTCCAGGAGGTCTATGCTGGACAAGAGATGGTTTGAGATACTTGGGAGTTTTTTTAGGAAATGAAACAGTATCTCAAAAAAACTGGATCGGAACTGTTGAAAAGCTTAAGAGCCGACTTGAAAAATGGAAATGGCTTGTACCAAATTTATCATACAGAGGACGTACTTTGGTGATTAAGAATTTGGTGGCTTCCTCTTTGTGGCACCGGATGGCCTGCATTGACCCACCAGCTTATTTACTTGCAAAGATCCAGTCTGTTTTATTGGACTTTTTTTGGGACAAGTTACACTGGATACCGCACAATATCTTGTATTTAAAAAAAGAAGAAGGGGGTCAAGGACTCATACATGTACAAAGCAGGACTGCGGCCTTTCGGCTACAATTCATACAACGCTTGCTTACCAGCTCAGAGAACATGGCCTGGAAGTCAGTGGCCTGTGTTATACTTCAGTCCGTTGATGAACTCTGTTTAAGCGAAAATTTATTTTTGATGGATCCAAAGAGAATCAGTACAATGGAGCTTCCTGTTTTTTATAGAAATCTGTTTAAAGTTTGGGACCTTTTTAAAGTGAAAAGAACTGAGACAGATTCTCTTTTTTGGTTACTCGAAGAACCCATGATTTATAGTGCTCGTCTGGATATCTCACATGCATGTGGACTATCAAATGGTGCTCTTATTAAATCCAAAATTGTAACACTGGGGCGTTTAATTAAAGGCAGGGTAGGTAGAAATGGTCTAAAAATTTTATTTTTCAAATTTGTTTAAACTTTATGTACATATCAATACATAATTAAAATGTAAGTACTCTGAAAAAGAAAGTATCAAAATCGAGTGTCTGTAGACCTCTCACGACTGTTTTAAAGACATCTCATTATTTCCATTCACTCCAACCCCTCATTTCTGTGCTTCTTCCAAAGCCACGCCCCCAAAACACATGAACGCGCGACTCCGACCGCTGAGCTAGAGGACGCATTATTTACCTGAGACAAGCGGAGGGGAAGGGGCATTTTTTTGCCTGGTTTGCCTTCACTAACTGCATATGCCGGTACTGTAAATTTAGATTGCTCTTTCTCTGCCATTGTTTTGGTATTCCTAGGTTCAGTGCCTTCTTCTTCTTCTTCGATAGATTTTATTGGCAGCTTGCAAACATAGTGCATTACCGCCATCTACTGGACGGAGGTGTGATCAGGTTCCGTGCCTCTCGCACTCCTCAAATCAAACGGTCGCGCGCAAGTGGGCAGGTGCTGTGTGGCAAAAGGGTGGTTGCCATGGTTGCGAGAGAGTGACAGTCGCCTAAGCCAATCCTTTGATTCGTCCCGAATCGAAATAATGAGCTGTGTTTAATACAGATTAAACGGTCTAGAGTCACTTGATTTTTATACTCTTTTTTTCAGAGTTCTTACATTTTAATTATGTATTGATATATATAGAAAGTTTTAACAAATTTGGATCTTTAATTTTTAATAAATCCTACCTACCCTGCCTTTAATGTGACTGGTCCCTGTTTTAAAAATGTGGAAAATGTGGCTGCCTTATTAGGTATTAAATCAGTTCGAATTGTTGAAAGATTTCTTCAGAATTACAGCGAAAGAGTTGAACATGCTTGAAAACTGTTTTGCTAAGAAACTTCTGCCTAGCGATAAAGATGCTTTTCCAAAGTGTTTTTTGTCCCCAAATATAGGGGAAAATTCTGGAGTTTTTTTGGAAAATGTATCCGATATGGATTTATATAAAGTTGGGGGAAAAGTTTTTTACAATGCTTGTGTAAAAGTTTTCAACAAAAAAGGGTTGCATGAAAGAGTTGATTCACCTTGGCGCACTATTCTTGAAGTTGATGAAAATGTAAAACCAGAGTGGAGGGCACTTTATAAGCCACCATTAACAAAAAGAATTGGAGACTTACAATGGAGAATTATACATGGTATAATTGCTGTTAATTCTTTTATTTCTATTTTAAATCCAAATGTTAATCAAGAGTGCCCTTTTTGTCCTCAAAGAGAAACAATTTTTCACATGTTTATGCACTGCTCAAGACTTAAGCCTTTATTTGACTTGTTGAAGGATATTTTCATTCGTTTTGATGAGAATTTTACTGTAACAGTTTTTATTTTTGGTTTTAAATATACCAGAAAAAGACAAGATGAATGCCAATTGATTAATTTTATTGTAGGCAAGGCAAAAATGGCAGTATATGTTAGCAGAAAGAGGAAAATTGAACAAAAAGGTGATTATGATGTTGTGATGATGTTTAGAGCCATGATCAAAGCCAGACTGCTAATTGATTTTTATTTTTATAAAGCTACTAACTGTCTAGAAGCGTTTGAAAAGATATGGTGTCATAGAGGGGCATTGTGTTCTGTTATGGACAGTGAAATTGATTTTTCATATTTTCTATAAACATGATGTGATTTACATTTGAAAGTTTTTAAAATTGTTAAATATTTTTGTAATAAATGTTTTTTTGAAAAATCAAAAAAAAAATCTCTCTCTCTCTCTCTCTCTCTCTCTCTCTCTCTCTCTCTCTCTCTCTCTCTCTCTCTCTCTCTCTCTCTCTCAAATTCAAATTCAAATTCAAATTCAAATGAGCTTTATTGGCATGACTTGTACAGTATTGCCAAAGCATTGGCCATTACATAAATGGACATTACATACACAAATAATCAATAAATTAAATAAATCAATCAGTAAACAAATGCATGAATACATTTATATAAACAAAAAAAAAAACAAAACAAAAAAAACACCTATGTACATTAGTACCAACATTCAGACGAGATAAGGATGATTCTGACTTTAGTTTTGTCCACTGGCTGACTCTCGTAGTTTGTAGCAGGCTGTCACATATTTTGCTGCTGTTGTGATTGAGCTGGAGTTCTCTCCCAGAATATGCTTTAATTTTTCTGAATTTGGTAGTCCTATAAAATGTGGTTCTAGTTGTTGGAATCTAGTGAAATAGTCTGATCTAATGCTGTGATAGTGATCGCAGTGTATCAGGAAGTGTTCCTCTGTCTCCACCTCTCCCTGAGAGCACAGTGAACACAGTCTCTGTTCACACACACACACACACCTCTCTCTGAGAGCACAGTGAACACAGTCTCTGCTCTCTCGGCTGCCATCTCTGCCTGTGCCGGCCTCTCTCTACAGCCAGACAGTGGTCACACACACTCTCACACACACACACACACACACACACACACACACACACACACACACACACGTCTGGTGCACTATCTTTGTGAGGACTCTCCATAGACGTAATGGTTTTTATACTGTACAAACTGTATATTCTATCCCCTTACACTGCCCCTGCCCCTAAACCTACCCATCACAGGAGACATTCTGCATTTTTACATTTTCAAAAAAACTAATTCTGTATGATTTATAAGCTTTTGTACCCATGGGGACCTCAATTTAGGTCCCCACAGTGACACGAGTCCCCATGAGTCTGTGTGCATTCAGGTTTAAGTCCCCACCGGTGTAGAAAAACATGTCCACACACACACACACACACACACACACACACACACACACACACACACACACACACACACACACACACACACACACACACACACACACACACACACACACACACACACACACACACACACACTCTCTCTACAGCCAGACTGTGGTCACTCAGCCTGTACTTGGTCAGGGTCTTTCTCACTTTATGCTCTTTCACACAGCTCAGGTATTCTGCTGGTTTATAGTCTCTTTTCAGGTGTAAATAGAGTTACATTTTCTTTTGTGATTTAGTAGCATCTTTCCAATAGGTAATGTAATTTTGTTTTTGTAATTTAATAATTTGGTTGGGCCAGATAGTGCAGTGCTGGTCTGGCTGTAGTTTCAGCATGAGCTGTGAGAGTGCGCTCCGGTGCCGGTTCTGCTCCTGACACCGCAGGGCCTCAGCCTGGTATGAGCTCGGGTCACTGCGCTCCGGTGCCGGTTCTGCTCCTGACACCGCAGGGCCTCAGCCTGGTATGAGCTCGGGTCACTGCGCTCCGGTGCCGGTTCTGCTCCTGACACCGCAGGGCCTCAGCCTGGTATGAGCTCGGGTCACTGCGCTCCGGTGCCGGTTCTGCTCCTGACACCGCAGGGCCTCAGCCTGGTATGAGCTCGGGTCACTGCGCTCCGGTGCCGGTTCTGCTCCTGACACCGCAGGGCCTCAGCCTGGTATGAGCTCGGGTCACTGCGCTCCGGTGCCGGTTCTGCTCCTGACACCGCAGGGCCTCAGCCTGGTATGAGCTCGGGTCACTGCGCTCCGGTGCCGGTTCTGCTCCTGACACCGCAGGGCCTCAGCCTGGTATGAGCTCGGGTCACTGCGCTCCGGTGCCGGTTCTGCTCCTGACACCGCAGGGCTTCAGCTGGTATGAGCTCGGGTCACTGCGCTCCGGTGCCGGTTCTGCTCCTGACACCGCAGGGCCTCAGCCTGGTATGAGCTCGGGTCACTGCGCTCCGGTGCCGGTTCTGCTCCTGACACCGCAGGGCTTCAGCTGGTATGAGCTCGGGTCACTGCGCTCCGGTGCCGGTTCTGCTCCTGACACCGCAGGGCCTCAGCCTGGTATGAGCTCGGGTCACTGCGCTCCGGTGCCGGTTCTGCTCCTGACACCGCAGGGCTTCAGCTGGTATGAGCTCGGGTCACTGCGCTCCGGTGCCGGTTCTGCTCCTGACACCGCAGGGCCTCAGCCTGGTATGAGCTCGGGTCACTGCGCTCCGGTGCCGGTTCTGCTCCTGACACCGCAGGGCTTCAGCTGGTATGAGCTCGGGTCACTGCGCTCCGGTGCCAGTTCTGCTCCTGACACCGCAGGGCTTCAGCTGGTATGAGCTCGGGTCACTGCGCTCCGGTGCCGGTTCTGCTCCTGACACCGCAGGGCTTCAGCTGGTATGAGCTCGGGTCACTGCGCTCCGGTGCCGGTTCTGCTCCTGACACCGCAGGGCTTCAGCTGGTATGAGCTCGGGTCACTGCGCTTCAGGTGCTGGTAGAACTTCACAGCTCTTTTTTGGATACTGATCAATAAGGGGTATTGTCCTAATTCAACTCTGCACGAGTTGTTTGGTGTCGCTCTGTTTACTTTTAGGATGCTTTTACAAATTTGGGTATGCAGAGTTTCGATTTCCTCTTTTTCCCATTTTGAGAAATCTTGGGTTTTCAGAGGTCCCCATATCTCGCTGCCATACAGAGCAATGGGTTCAATTATTGCTTTTAGGATTTTTAGCCAGGTTTGAATTGGAATTTCATGCCGAATAGTGTTTTTAATCATGTAGAAGACTCTCATTGCTTTCGCTTTCAGTTCATTCACAGCCAGATTAAAGTTCCCTGTTGAACTCAGCTTTAGCCCCAGATATGTGTAATCGTGGGTGTGTTGGAGGACTTGGTTTCCTGCTATTTTCCCTACACCTGGATCTATTTTGAAAAATCATTATTTTTGTTTTAGCTAAGTTAATTTTGAGAGCCCACGTTAGACTGAATGTCTCTACGACGTCGAGGAGCTGTTGTAGTCCCTCTTTTGTTTTTGACAGAATGACTAAATCATCTGCAAAGAGCAGACATCTGACCTCTGAGTCCGTCAGGGCTGGGCCGGGGGCAGTGGAGGTATTCAAGGCTTTGGCTAATTCGTTTATATAGATGTTAAATAGAGTGGGGCTCAATGGGCAACCTTGTCTGACTCCTTGATTTTGGGGGAAAAATTTTGTTCGATTATTCCCTATTTTTACAGCACATGTGTTGTTTTTATACATGGTGTTTATCAGATCAAATGTTTTCCCTCCAATCCCATTTTCCAGTAGTTTTAGGAAGAGTCCTTCGTGCCAGATCGAGTCGAAAGCCTTCTCAAAGTCAATAAAGCAAGCGAAGACTTTAGATTTATTCTGGTAAACATGTTTATCAATGATGGTGTGGAGGGTGTAGATGTGGTCAGATGTTCTGTGTTTGGGCAGAAAACCAATCTGACTTTTGTCCAGAATTTTGTGTGTTTTAAGAAAGTTCTGCAGTCTTATATTAACAATGGAACAGAATATTTTCCCCAGGTTGCTATTGACACATATGCCTCTGTAATTGTTTGGCTCATATTTGTCTCCTTGTTTAAAGATCGGTGTAATCAGGCCTTGGTTCCAGGAGTCGGGGAAATATCCTACACTCAAAACAATATTGAATAATTTGATTATTGCGGTTTTGAATTTTTCATCTGTGTATTTGATCATTTCGTTTAATATTCCGTCAATGCCACATGCCTTGTTGGGTTTTAAAGCATGTAGTCTCTCTGTAAGCTCATCTACAGTGATTGGGAAATCTAGGGGGTTCTGGTTGTCTTTAATTTTTTCTTTCAGGATTTCTAATTTGGTTTTTAATTCATTTCGAGCAGGATTTGTTTCAGTTGTTTTGTATAAACTTTCAAAGTGTGTTCTCCATATGTCACTGTTTTGAATGGCCAGTTCTTCCTGCTGTGGTCTATAGAGAGTGTTCCAGTTGTTCCAGAAGTTACTGGTATTTATGGACTCCTCCATTTCTTGAAATATTTGTTCTGTGTGTTTTTCCTTTTTTACTCTTAGAGTTTGTTTGTACAGTCTAAGAGCTTCATGATATTGATGGCGGAGTTCTTCACTGTCAGGATCTCTGTGTTTTTGATTTGACAGATTTCGTACTGTTGTTCGGATATGTTTGCACTCACTGTCAAACCACGTTTCGCTGGTGTTTTTTGGTTTTCTTTTTGATGATTTCTTTTTCAAATTGCACATGGATGCTGTTTGGTGGAATATGTTGGTAATGTCACTTAGTGCCAGATTTATGCCTAATTTATTTTGTGAATATGTGTTAGTTATAAATTTGTCTAATAATAATTTGATAGTTTGGCTTTCTATTGCATTTTGATAGTTTTCTGTGCTGTTTTTTGTCCACTTGTAGGGTTGTTGCAGCTTCAGTAAATGAGAGGGCTGTCTGTGTGATTCATTGGTATGAGTTCGTCTTAAATATAGCGTAATTGTACAGTGGTCTGACAGAGGTGTTTGAGGACTGACTGTGAATGCTCTGAGATGCACTGGGTCAATGTCTGTGATGAAATAATCGACAGTACTGTTGCCCAGGAAAGAATTAAAGGTATAACAACCAAAAGAGTCTCCCCGTATGCGACCGTTCACTATATACAGGCCCAGTGATCGACAGAGCTCAAGTAGACTTCTCCCACTTCTGTTTGTAAATTGGTCATAATTATTTCTGAGCTGGTATGAGGGCAGAGGGTGGCTGGTGTTTGTAATATACTTGTCTCCCTGTGTGCTGACAAAGTCTGGTTCATTTCCAGTTCTGGCGTTTAAATCGCCACACATCAACACATTCCCTTTGGTCTGGAAATGGCTAATCTCCTCTTGCAGGATGGAGAAGGTTTCTTCACTGTAATAAGGAGACTCAGCTGGGGGAGGTATATAGCACACAAGAATATGTCCCGGTCTGTGGAGACGATGTCTTTTTGGATTTTTAACCAAATGTAAAATTTTCCAATTTGTATGGTTTTGATTGAGTCTATGAGATTTGCTCTATACCATATCAGCATCCCCCCTGACTCTCTGCCCTGAGTCACCCCTCTTAGTTTCGTTGATGGTAGAACTACTTCCCTAAATCCAGTCGGGCAGCCAGTGGGCAAATCCCTAACATTCCATGTTTCCTGCAGTATTATGATGTCAGAATCATGAATTTCCTTTTTAAAGTCTGAATGTTGGCTCTTAATACCAAAAACAGAGGACCTCAGTCCTTGAATATTCCAACATGTGACTTTTAGAGAATATAAAAAATATATATAATATATATAATATATTATATAATATATAATCTCTCTCTCTCTCTCTCTCTCTGAGCGGATGCTGTGAGTGAGTGGGTGGAGTTTGCTGTGAGAGTGCTGCGGGTGTGAGTGCTGAGTACGGGCCGAGTGTGTTTGGACTCTGTGAGTGTGAGTGAATTTAATTTTCTTTCTTTCTGGCTTTTTTCTGGTCTTTCTTTTTGTTTGTTGTTTTTGTGCGGTTTGGGGGGTTTGTTGTAGTTGTTTTGGGCCGCGTGCCACCTTACCGGGAGCATGACGGCCCCACACTCACGGTGTTGTTTGGGTTCATTAACCCGGCGTCACGGCGTGAAAGTGGCGTCCGCGGTTAGTGTGGAAAAGTGCTGTCTTGCAGTGGGAGAGGTAGTTGGGCATGAAAACATAATGTCTGCCTCTAGGATGAATAATGCCACTGTGGTATTTCTCAGTACTGTCGAAAAAGCCAATGAATTAGTTGAGGCAGGAATCGTTGTTGACGATCTGTTTAACCCTGTACTTCCGCTTTCTACACCTTCAAAGAAAGTCACGCTATCTAATGTACCGCCGTTTTTAAGTGATGAGATACTAGCTAAGGCTTTGTCTCGGTATGGAAAACTTGTCTCCCCCATTAAAAAGATCCCTATCGGTGGTGGTTCGCCTTTATTGAAGCATGTTGTTTCATTTAGGCGGTTCGTCTACATGGTAGTGAATGATGATGCTGATATGGATCTGTCTTTGCACTTTCGGGCGGATGATTATGATTACATCATTTACGTGACATCGGGAAACATGAAATGTTTTAGTTGTGGCCAAACTGGTCATTTAATTCGTGCTTGTCCCGGGAAAAATTCAAACAATGTGTCAGGTGGTGGTGACGTCAGAAGTGATGTTGTTGTTAGTGCTGAAGCAGGGCCGGTTGACGAGGCTCCGGGTGGGTCAGGGACAGGGTTACACGTCTCAGAGGCTACAAGTGATGTTGTTCCTGTGATCGCTGTAACTGAAGAATCTGCGCTTGAAAGTACAGTTTCTGGTGTTACATTAGTTGTGTCTAATGTTCAGGCGGGGGGAGCTGTTATTGAGACGGAGAAGCATTTAAACGATGCTCTCGATGTTGAGCTGCAGCCTACTGTGGAGAACATAGGTGACGTCATTCCAATGGAAACGGTGCAGGCAGATTTTAAAGTCCCGTTAAAGAGGAGGAAGCCTGGTAGAACTGGGATTGATAGACACGCGAAAAAATCAGATGCAAGTGAGTTGTATGATGACACGGAAAGTGATAGTGCATCATCTGATTCAAGTGTTTGTCTTTCTCAGAGTGATTTTTCTGGTCATTATGAGGTTGATGATATTAAACTGTTTCTTAGAGCTACTAAGAATAAGAGGGGTGTGTGCATTAATGATTTTTTTCCTAATACAGAGCAGTTTGTTGAGAATACTAAGGCTTTTATGATGGAGGGATCCTTTACAAATAAAGAGGTCTACAGGTTAAAAAAAATAGTGAGGAAACTTAACGCTGAGTGTAGTAATGAGGATAGGGGGGAAACCTAATTCCATGACTTTTGGTGGGTCTTTTCTGTGGGCATTGTTTTTCTTTTTTTTCTTTTCTTTAAGTATGTGTCACGCTAATGTTGCTACTCTGAATCTGAATGGTGCCAGAGATATGTATAAAAGAGCAGCATTATTTGAAGTAATTAATCAGAAAAAAATTGATGTTATGCTGTTACAAGAGACACATACTGATTTTAATAATGCTGCTGATTGGGCAGTGGAATGGAGTGGGGTTGCTGTTCTAAGTCACAATACCACAATTAGTGGTGGAGTCGCTGTTCTCTTCGCTAAGGGTTTCAGCCCACACTCTTATCAGGTTGAAGAGGTTATTAAAGGTAGACTTTTAAAAGTAAGAGCCTCTTTTGAAAATGTTGTCTTTGTTTTTATTTGTGTGTATATACCGACTTCAGCTGTTGAGAGAATGCTTTTTTTAAGTACTTTGTCTTCTGTCTTACAAAATGTTGCTGTTGATGAGTATTTAATTTTGGGTGGTGATTTTAATTGTACAGAGTCTAATTTGGACAGAAATCATGTGGAACCTCATGTACCCTCACGTCAGCGTCTTGTTCAGTTAAAAAAAACGCATGAATTAATTGATATTTGGAGGCAGCTTAATGGAGAAAAAAGGCAATACACTTGGTCTCATGTTCGTGGTAATACATTTTCTTTAGCAAGACTGGATAAGTTTTATGTTTTTAAACATCATGGCAGTATTGTTGAGAGCTGTTCTATTATTCCATCAGGTCTTTCGGATCATAGTATGGTGCAGTGTGGTATCTGTTTAAATTCCATCAAGCCAAAGAGTGCCTATTGGCACTTAAATACCACTTTATTGGACGACAAGTGTTTTAGGGAAAGTTTTAAATATTTTTGGAGTATGTTTAAAACTACAAAGAATTCTTTTAGAACACTGCAGCAATGGTGGGACTTTGGGAAAGTCCAGATAAAGCAACTATGTCAACAATACTCTCAGAACGTCACTAGAGAGGTAACCCTGAGTTTGAGCTCCTTAGAGACTGATATTTTAAAATTGCAAGAATTGGCTCACTTGCCTGAGGTGGAGTCTCTTATAAAAAGTAAGAAGACTCAGTTATCTGACCTTTTAGGGGTTAAAACGCAGGGTGCTCTGGTCAGGTCACGGTTTCTAAGCATAAATGAAATGGATGCACCATCAAGGTTTTTCTTTAGCTTGGAAAGGAAAAATGGGCAGAACAGAGTTATTCATGCCTTACGGTCTGAATCTGGAGCATTGCTGACTGACCCTAAGGACATCCGTAAGAGAGCAGTCAATTTTTACGAGTCTTTATATAAAAATGAACTGGGTCCAGATTACAGGTGTGACAGTGATTTTTTTGAAAATCTTCCTCAAGTGGCGGAGGAAGTCAACGCAAAGATCTCAGGTGCTGTGACCATGGGGGAACTGGTTAAAGCCCTCCAAGGCATGGCGTTGGGAAAAGCACCAGGGATTGATGGTTTGCCTGTTGACTTTTATAAGTCCCTTTGGTCAGAGATTGGAGAGGACTTGCTAGAGGTGCTGAATGACAGTTTAGCCGGAGGGCTTCTGCCGTTGAGCTGCCGCAGAGCGGTTCTGACTCTCCTACCCAAGAAGGGTGATCTGACGGACATCAGGTGTTGGCGGCCGGTCTCCCTCCTGTGCGGCGACTACAAGCTGCTTTCTAAGGTCTTAGCTAATCGATTGGCAGAGGTAATGGACCAGGTAATTCATCCTGACCAGACATACTGCGTCCCCGGGAGGTCAATTTTTGATAATGTTTTTCTGATTCGTGATCTTCTTGATGTCTCTAAGAGGCTAAATTTAGATTATGGCTTAATATCATTAGATCAAGAGAAAGCCTTTGATCGCGTTGAGCACACTTATTTATGGAGAGTTCTGGAAGCCTTTGGTTTTTGCAAAACATTTATAGATCATGTGAAAGTTCTCTATAGTGACGTTCAGAGCATTCTCAAGGTTAACGGTGGTTTGTGTGCTCCCTTTAAAGCCTGCAGAGGTATTAGACAGGGGTGTTCCCTTTCTGGTATGCTCTATTCTTTGGCCATAGAGCCTTTATTACAGCAAATTAGGTTGAAACTTGAAGGCATTTCTTTGCCAACGTGTAATTGCAACTTTTCATTATCAGCGTATGCTGATGATTTAGTAGTTATGATTAGTAAACAAAGTGATGTGCAGGTTTTATTTGAATTGCTTGGAGATTTTAAAATATTGTCTTCTGCTAATGTAAATTGGAATAAGAGTGAAGCCCTTCTGATAGGAAGCTGGGAAAGTGGAAAACCACAACTCCCTTCTGGTTTACAGTGGGGGAAAGAAGGATTTCGATATTTGGGGGTTTTTCTGGGTGAGGAGACAGTAGTACAGAAAAACTGGGAAGGTTTAATCGGAAAAGTCAAAGGACGCCTAGACAAGTGGAAGTATCTGTCTCCAAAATTGTCATATAGAGGACGCATTTTAATTGTTAACAACTTGGTGGCGTCTTCCTTATGGCATAGGTTTGCCTGTGTAGATCCTCCTTTGCAATTACTTTTAAAAATTCAGACTCTCATGGTGAACTTTTTTTGGGATAGGTTACATTGGGTTTCACAAAATGTTTTGTTTTTGCCTAAGGAGGAGGGTGGCCAAGGGCTAATGCATCTTCAGAGCAGAATTGCAGCCTTTCGGTTGCAGTTTGTGCAAAGATTGCTGGATGGACTTTCAGACTGTAACTGGCGCGCTGTTTCATGCCTGATTCTACGGAGTTTTGCAGGTTTGGGACTGGACAAAGCACTTTTCCTGATGAATCCCCTAAAACTGGACATTTCTAAGTTGCCAATTTTTTATAGGAATACTTTTAAAGTTTGGAGACTCTTTGTTGTTCAACGTTCAGAAAACTCACCTTCTCTTTTCTGGTTACTGGAGGAGCCGTTAATCTATGGCGCTCGGTTGGATTTAACGGACAGTTCCTTTTTTCCTGGACTCAATAGGGTGCTGGTGGGACATGACGTTATCACTCTGAGTCAGCTACTGAACATTGTAGGACCAGACTTCAAGGATGAAGTAGCTCTAGCTCAACACTTGGGAATCAGGTCTATTCGTCTGGTTACCCAGTTGCTCATGAAATGGAAAGCTGCTCTTGAAACAACTGAAATGGAATTGTTAACCGAATATTGTGAAGGCTCTTGTGTTGCAAATCCCAAAGACTCTTTTCCTTGTTTATCTTTGTCCATAAATGTTGAAGGGATCACTTCCCCTTTTTTTAAAAATTCTGCATCTCTGTGTAAAGACTTTTTTTTAAGTGCTGGTAAATCTTTGTACAGGTCTTGTGTTTTGGTGTTTAGCAAAAATGTCTTAAGTGCAAGAGTTGATACTCCCTGGCGTGCTGTTTTTAAACTGGATGAAGGCGTAAAGCCTGAGTGGAGGTCTTTGTATAAACCACCGTTGACCAAGAGAACAGGTGATTTACAATGGAAGATCATTCATGGCGCTGTTGCGGTTAACGCTTTTGTTTCAGTTTTAAACCCTGAGGTTGACTCTGGATGTCCTTTTTGCTCTACTAGAGAAACCATTTTTCATGTGTTCATGAATTGTTGTAGACTACAACCTTTGTTTGAAGTTGTAAGCGATGTTTTTATGAGGTGCAGTGAGACCTTTTCTCTGGAGACGTTTATTTTGGGGTACAAGTATGTGAGGAAAAAAAGTGTTGTCTGTCAGCTTCTGAATTTTGTTCTAGGCCAAGCAAAACTGGCCATTTATTTAAGTAGGAAAAAGAAAATAGAACAGAATCTAAATCAGAATATGGTTGCCTTGTTTTCTAACTTGGTAAAGTCAAGAGTTATGGTAGATTTTTTATATTATAAGTCTATTGATGATTTTGTTACATTTGAATGTATTTGGTGCTACAAGGAGGCTCTGTGCTCTGTTTTTGAGGGTGAATTGATTTTTGTGCTGTGAGTTTTTATTTATTTATTTTTTTTATTTTTTATTTTTTTTGTACATATATACTTTGGTGTAGAAGTCTATGGTAAATACTAGGTAATGTCTTGTATACTGTATTGTAATAAAAGTTTTGTTAAAAATCAAAAAAAAAAAAAAAATCAAAATCTCTCTCTCTCTCTCTCTCTCTCTCTCTCTCTCTCTCTCTCTCTCTCTCTCTCTCTCTCTCTCTCTCTCTCTCTCTCTCTCTCTCTCTCTCTCTCTCTCTCTCTCTCTCGGCAAACGGAGTGTAAGCTTGCCAATCTTTTATTGGGACAAGCTAAACTTGCTATTTTGAAATCCCATCAGTGCAAGAATGGGAACCAAAATGTTGACTTGGTGATGTTGTTTAAATCGTTGGTGAAATCTCGAGTAGTTACTGAGTATGCATATTATCAGCAAACAAAAAATGTCATTTTATTTGAAATGATATGGGGTGTTAAAGAAGCAAATTGTTACTGTTCATGAATCTGGTAGTTTGTTTTTTCACTGGTAAGGTATTTTCTTTTTTGGTTGTTTTGTTTTGTTTGTTTTTAAATTGTTGTTGTTTTCTTTAAACAAATTGAAGGAAAGAAAAGAAAAATGTGTTTTTTTAACATAATGTTTTTAGAATAAAAGTTTTTGAAGGTCTCTCTAAATAAATCATTAGAGCAGGGGTGTCAAACTCAGTTCCTGGATGGCCACAGTCCTGCAGAGATTCGCTCCAATTAAACACACCTGATCAGCTAATCAAGTCCTTCAGGCTTATTTGAAAACTGCATGTGTGTGTGTGTGTGTGTGTGTTGAAGCAGGGTTGGAACAAAACTCTGTAGAGCTGTGGACTTCCAGGAACTGAGTTTGACACCTGTGCATTAGAGAAATGTTTCTACAGCATGTTATCCAACAGGAAAATAATAAATAATTCTGTAAAATAAAATAAAATAAAAAACATTAAATATTTAAAATTATTGTATAACCTAGACACACACAAACCTCAAGAATCAGCTTGTGAATCTCAATAATGGTGACATGCTTCATGCCGCAATGCATTCTGGGTGCCACATGAAGCATGTCACCTTTATTGAGATTCACGAGCTGATTCTCGAGGTTTATGTTTGTCTCAGTAGAGTTGTTTGAAATGTATTGTGTGCAGTTTATGGTTTGCATTTTAAATATCCTAGCATTTCTGATTAAATTACAAAGGATCTTGTGCTGCAAAAACAGTGTGTGTATCAGCATAAGTTTAGTTTTATGAGGTCATGTTTGTTAAAAGGTTTAAAGGAGTGGTAAAATGGCCTTTTCAAAAGATGTGCTGGTAATGCTGTTTGTGGAGTAGTTTAATGACGGTGGAGTCTGACCTCAATTGTTTAAGACATCTACCCAATTTTCATGTCCATATCCTAGTATAACATTTCTAGCTGGGGTGATTCAAATTGTGGCCATATTGAGCACACAGTGAGTGCACTTGGAGGTTACACTTTTAGCTCACTGTGAACTCACATTATGATCATATGGAGAGATCACTGTGAGATTAAAGTGTTGAATGTGTAGAATAATATTATCAATATTATGGTTTCTTCAAGTTTCAGTAAAATTTTACTGAATGCTGAAAAAAAATTCAGGGTCTATTAATAAATAATTTAATGCAGATATACATACACACATCTCCCTTCACATTCACAGCTTCCATGCAACATCTGTTCAACCTCTGGTGTGAAAACCATATTATTAAAGAATATACTCTCTTGAGCAACACCTACATAGAATTTACATGTTGACTTTAACATTAAACTGTAAAATAACAGAATAAATACTGTATACTATACTCCACAAACTTCAAACTTGGGTGTAAAAACAAAACATAATTTCAATAAATAAATAAATATAATTGTGTTTAGGACTACTGTTTTGGAAAATACATATTTTTAAATAAATTAAGTTTTAAGGGATTTGGATGCCCCTGCCTTTTTAACCCCCTGAGGTCGGCGGTATCGCCGGCGATACCAGCTCGCTTTTTTTTCAGTTCAGTTCAAAAGAAATTAATTTTGCTCTGTGGACTTTGATATTACAAGCAAGTTTCATACATCAATCGATTCTGTTAAATTTGTATTATTTTTGTGTATACTCACAATAAAAACAAAGTGTTGTGCTTTTTGCCAAATAAAGAAAAATAAACGTGATGCGAGTTCTGCCTTCTATCTGCCAGTGTAGTCCATTCTGAAACGCGTCCGAAAATGAACAATAACTCCGCAAATACTCAGTCAAACAGGCATTCAGACACACAGGCATGAACCTTGAATTCTCTTCTTTTTAATGAAGTAATTTATATAAAAAACAAATATTCTCATCTTGTGAAATCTGTATTAAAAGAGAGCGATTCCAGTCGACCTCATTAGAGCTAATTCAAATGTAATGTGACTCCGCCCACGGAGAGCGCGTGCTATTCAAACGCAAATGGCTGAGGTAATCCGCGCAATCCTGTGAACGCCCCCTGTATCAGCTCGACAAAACCAAAACACAAGTTTATTCAGAACATTACTTGTTTACAACGCAGCGCTGTGAGGAATAATGAGGAATACGAGCTGAGGAATACTAGTAAGTTTTTCCTTCTCGGGTTTCTGTTTATGAATGAATGAATGGCATAGATGCCCGCTGTTTACCACAGCTGGCAAAAAAACAATATTACGTGACAGTTCTCCATTATGGACGCGAGCGCTCTAAAACTTTCACAGAGACCTCAAAACAGAAAGTACAAATTCTTTCTTTAAAACGAATTTCGTTTTGTATCAATTGTATCTTAATTTTAATCATTTTTTCATTAACAAATTTCCTGGATTTAAAGTAAATATGGGCTAGCAATCACAACATAAGGTGCTTGAACTGGAGATCATCATGAATCATGAGCCTACTCGCCTCACATGTCTAAAAAATGTGAAATATATTTACAGAAAGCTGTTTCTAAACAAAACCATCCAAAACAAAAAAACTATAGCCTAATAAATGTGCATTTATCCAGTGCGTTCACTAGCCTACTGCAAAGATCGCGAGTCAAAAGCCTATCGTCAACGAATGATGATTTTTTTTAGCAAACCGTAATGTAGTCTATAAATGTAGGCTATTTGTATAAGCAACGTAAACTGCAAATTAACATTTATATGCCCTAATATTTCATGAAAACAACGTTACAGTCAGGCGAAATATGAAAGACAACATTTTGTTTAGTATATTTGGGTACAGTTTTTACTGTAGAATATACTGCCTCGTCAAATAAGCTTTTGTTTAGCAATTTCTATATATAAAATAGCCTACTATTTTTGTCAAAAATAAAGTCATCAACTAAGATAGCTGTAATGAATACATAGATAAAATGTAGGCCTATAATCTTTTTCTTTTTTTTTTACAAAGAAAGAGTACACTTGAAATATTGTTGAAATTGTAATTATTGTTGTAATTGTAACCTTTTTAATAAAATAGCAAAACATATTTACAAGATAGATGTAAGCAAAATCTTAAATGGTCAATATAAGTCTTCTTCTAAATATCCTTTGTCCTTGCATTGTGGCTCAGCCAGTTTCACACCTGTGTGAATGGCTCATTATGCAGAGTGGGATGGGACATTGTAATTTCAGGTGTAAACCACTCCTCGTTCACGCCCCCTCGCATATTGGCTTTCCAAGCAAAACCTGTTTTACATCAATTTAAATCAATGTATGGTTTTATGTGAACAATAAAGCAAGACTATTTTCACATAATTTTGAAGAAAAAACACTAGGTGAGGACATCCATTGGTCAAAAGTCTTATTGACACATATTTACTATGTGTTTTGAGGCCTTATTTCAGAAATTTTAGTTTTTAGTTTTTTCAATATCCATGCATAAACATTATTCTCTCAAAAATGAAAACATGTACATTCACGTGGCTCACATATTATTGTAGCCCTGTTTGTGCTTTATAGAGTGAATTTACACCTTTGACATTAATATGTTTATAAGCAACTGAAAAAAGCACAAATGTCAGGGCATGTCAGAACATCTCAAGGGCCCCAAAAACAGCCCAGACTCCAGAGGGTTAAGGGTTAAATGAAAATGTAATACTTGAATTAAATTTTGGCACATATTTTTTCCACAAATTTGCCAACTAGTTCTTTGTTTTTATCATTTTATTTATATATTTAATATTGGCTTGCACTCCATACCCTGTGCACTGTACCTGATATATCAGCTGGTCCGCTTGAATCCAATTAGTCATGATAGCTTTAATTACATTTATATCGATGAGCTCCCACTCTCCCTGGGCCTGAAAGAGCTCCTTTGACTGGCGGATGATTTCTGTTTTATCAGATATTACATCCAGTTGAACCTCCTCAGCTGTGAATTGTATTATTTTATTTTAAAGTCAATTAGTTTAGAAGAATAAACCATGTTATCTTGTGTGTGTTTGTCTAAACTGATTAATGTGTTTCAGATGTACCTGAATACACTGTAGACTGAAGTGTTATACTGCAGATTTGGGTGTCGAAGGGAAACCTGTAGAGATCCATCTTACAGGCCGTGGTCAGAGCTATAACATCACATGACGCCGTATAGCCATTATAGAGCAACAGCACATATGGAGACTCCTTTGTTCCAAACTCTGTCTTGATGCTGAATGGATAAAAAATAAATTAGCACATGATGATTGGAGACAGCAATTATTCAAATCAAATGTAAATGCAAAAGTAGCATGCAGACTATACTGATTATCATGTTATGTCAGGGGTGTCTAATCCTGCTCCTGGAGCACCACTGTCCAGCAGAGTTTAACTACAGCTCTGATTAAACACACCTGAACCAGCTGATCAAGGGCTGGATCTCATTTCGAAGGATACACATTTCAGAGGTCACATTTGTTGGCCACATATGTCTGGCTCATTTAAAAAAGTAAGTAGGACACTATCCATCATTTTGCAACCTTTCTGATCTATCACTAAAAAGCAAAATCCGCCAAAATAAAATGTTCTGACAGATGTAATTTTTATACCTTTCTTTTATACCAATGTCTGGAGTCCAAACCATATTTTTGGGGGCTGCAAATGTTGTAATTTGACAAAACTTGTCTGGGTTCCACATCATATTCAAATTTGGCCATGCCTGGAAAGTTAAATGAAGTGATTATAAGAGAGATACTTTATACTTGAAAATGAAATAAAACCTCTGATCATAAGTTACCAAAATTCTGTAAATTGAGTAAAGCTTTGTGAAAAAAGAATGAAATAGGTTTTTAAAGCACTTACTGTTATTATATTGACCTGTGTCGTGAGACTCTGGGCTTTTTCATCCTGTAGATAAAAAAAAAAGATGTTGAAAGAGGAGATGATACTACAACTGCTTGACATAGCGACCTGAAGGAGAAGATATATCATGCTGAACTCATACCACGTTTGTGATGGAGGTCACATATAGGTTCACATAAATGTCGGCAGCTTGATTGGCGTAGTATTCTTCATATTGATTGAATATCAAGGGCCACATGTTTTCATTTGGAGGGTCTTTCTTGTCCAATTTGAGTTCTTCAAAAAGTCCCTTTTTAGCTTCAAATTTTTCTGTAGCACTGCAATCTTCAGCATCAGACCCCCACCCTGTGCATATGAGACATTCAGTAACACAGAAAATATATTCCCCAAACACACAGTGAAAGAGAATTTCATGTTTAAACATTTATCCTTCTACATTTCATACTCGTCACACACAAACACACAGAAAACAAACGTAAACTATTGCTCTTAGGGGGTCATAAACATTTTCTTTTTTAAACATAAGTAGTATATATGGGGCGGCTTGTGTCAAAATGATTAATGACTTTGACCTTTGACCTTTGTGACAGGTTGAACTTCCTGTGACCTTTTATGATTGATGGGTTGAACTTCCCGAATGGGGTTATGGGATTAACCTATTGACCTCTCCCACGCATCGATCATGTTGTATGACAGGTGCTTAATCCGTTTTAAACCTAGTTAGTCCTAAATCATAGTTTTGAAGGATAGTTTTGACGGAATCAAATAAAACAGATGTTGTTTTGCCGGATAGTTTTGAAGGATAGTTTTGACGGATAGTTTTGCCGGCTTCAAACATCCGGTGTCATGTTATACGGATGTGTGTGTGTGTGTGTGTGTGTGTGTGTGTGTGTGTGTGTGTGTGACAGACAACAAGCTTTGTGTCATATGTGTGTGTGTGAATAAGGGTTATATGGTGTCATGTTGTACGGATGTATGTGTGTGTTATATACGACATGTGTCACAGATGCCTTCAGCATCCCCCTCCCACCCTTGCATTCCTGAGCATCGGGCACTGACATCTGAACATGTGCTGTTCGGTCACTGTGAAACTGTGAAGCGTATGCCACACAAAAACATTCTATCCTTTATATAATTTATATAATATAAATGATATAATCTAAAAACAATTAACATAAAGTTGAAAACATACCATTCTTTATATTCTATCCTTTATATAATTTATATAATATACTAAAGCAATTTAACTAAGGTTGAAAAACATACCTTTAAAAGCTTACTAAAACCAGTAGTTTTAGCTGAATAAAAGTGTATAAAATATTCTATCCTTTATATTCTATCCTTTATATAATTTATATAATATAAATTATATAATCTAAGCTTGAAAAAAAACATTCTATCCTTTTTAAAAGTATATAATGAAATGCTTACACAATATATGTTTGTATACATGTTTGTAAGTCTGGACGGTCTCTGACTTCAGTGATCAAGATATCAGGGGCTGAAATTATTTCAAAGTTTAAAAATGTTTTAAATTTAATACATTATTAAAAGTTGTAATAGAGTTGTTAAATTATTAAAAGTGGTAAAAATACTCCTTTCCTGAATGACCTCACCCTGTCTCAAAACATAAGGAGCGCGCGCGCGTCTGTGTGTCTGTGTGTCTATGCGCGCGTCCTCTTCCTGCGAGCTCTGACCCCCCTCCTTACAGTGTAACTGTCAAGTGAATCTCACACTAACAAAAGTTGAAAACATGCCTTTAAAAGTATAATATAAATATCTTATTGATCCAATTGTTTTAGTTTTAGATGAATAAAAAATGACTGAGTTAAAATTAACTCATCAATGTCCATACCATTCATGTCCACAAAAATAATTAACCTAAAGTTGAAAAAAAAATATTCTGTTCTTTTTAAAAGAATATAAAATAAAAATAAAAATCTTCTTACATGTTTGTAAGTCTGGACGCTCTCTGACTTCAGTGATCAAGATATCAGGGGCTGAAATTATTTCAAAGTTTAAAAATGTTTTAAAGTTGTAATAATGCTTTTAAAATCAATGAATTATTAAAAGTGGAAATACAAAAAGACTTTCTTCCTGAATGAGCTTACCCCTGTCTCAAAACATAGGGAGCCGTGCGCGTGCCTGCATGCGCGCCCCTTCTCCGTCTGAGCTCTGACCCCCTCCTTTGCATACCAATCTCGCACTAACAAAAGTTGAAAAACATACCTTTAAAAGTGTATAATATAAAATAAAATAATTTTACTAAGGTTGAAAAAAATATTCTGTTCTTTTTAAAATAAAAAGCTTACTAAAACCAATTCATTCAGATGAATAAATAAAATCATCTTACCTTATTTTAGAAAGTTGAAGTATACCATTGATGTCCACAAAAATGTAATGTATGAATGGATTCAAAATTGTTTTACACAACTGAATTCACATAGTCATTCCTGAATGTCTCTCAAAGCACCGTCTCAAAACATAGGGAGCACGCCTCTAATGTATGTGCGTCAAAAGTAAAACACACGTGTCTGTGTGTGTGTGTGTGTGTGTGTGTGTGTGTGTGTGTGTGTGTGTGTGTGTGTGTGTGTGTGTGTGCTCTGACATATGAAACAGGACCCCAATCCACATTCCTGAGCCCAGTGAAAGTGTAAAGCCAGTAAAGTATATCTCATTTAAAGTGAGAATAATGTTTTATATTTCACAAATAACATAATATAAATATATTACAAAAATATACTGAAATGCTTGTAAAAAGAATAAAATTCATCTTACATGTTTAGAGTTACATGTTCAAGAAGGTCTTAAGAGACATAAATCACAGAGTGGTTCTCTCTCACACCAGCGTCTCTGACTCAGAGGGTTGTATTCAGTGATGGGATGAGGCATTTCGAATGCTGTGTTGGGGCTAAATTGATTTCAAAGTTTAAATGATATCTTTTTAAAAAATATTTGTTTCATAACATATAGATGTCCATACATCCTATGAATGAGATTGCAGTTGTAATAGAAAAGACTGTTTTTTTCCTGACTCTGCTCCTTCGCATTCCTGAGCACGGTGAAAGTGATAATAATGTTTTAAATTTCACAAAAATAATATAAAATAAATACCTTGCTAGAAATCTACTGAAATGCTTGTAAAAAGAATAAAATTCATCTCACATGTTTAGAGAGTTACGACTTTTGAACTTATGTGTTCAAGAAGCTGTTGAGAGCTATAAATCACAGAGTGGTTCTCTCTCACACCAGCGTCTCTGACTCCTAGGGTTTATTCAGCGATCAGAATGAGACATTGTGTTAGGGCTAAATTTATTTCAAAGTTTAAATGATATCTTTATAACATGTTTTTAAATTAAATTCAATACATTATTAAAAGTCTTAATAAAAAAGTCTCTCAAACAGAGGCCCTCGCTCGTGTCTGTCAGCAGGCCGACGGGGGCGCGCGTGTGTCTGTCTGTCTATGCTGCATTCTGACATCCCCTCCTTCCATTTCCAGAGGTAACAGTGACACTGTGAAGTCTATCTCACACTAACTAAAGTTAAAAAACATTCTGTTCTTTATAAGTATATAAAAAATATCTGCTGAAACCAATTGTTTTAGATAAACAAAAGTAATAAAATCCATCTTACATAAAACATTATATTCTTTATATTCTATCCTTTTATATAATATAATATAATACAAAGTAACAGAGTGGTTCTCTCTCTCATTTAAAAGTATAACCTTAAAAAGTTTGCATTAGATATTTTAAAAGATTGATTAAATTAAATCTTTAAAGTTTCAATACATACTCATCTTCTATTTATCTGTACTTATGTATGATATAAATTATTTTTTTGCTTAACGGTGACCTAAAGTATAATTGTTATTAAACAATGTCTGTTCAAAAACTGTACTTGGTCGTCTTAAATCTCATTTATATGAAAAAGATTCAATCAGCATTTTTTGTCCATGTGGGGGTTTCAATTTTTATGGCTTTCCATAGCTATCCCGCACACCTAAACACGACCATCACAGAAAACTACATTTTCAAAATGAAATAAATAAATAATTTAATAAAATGTAAACACAGTTTTATCTAAATAAAAACACCTTACATTTCCAGAGAGGCGAAGTAGTTCTTTATGCAATGATAAAAACGATCCAAAAAAGCAAATAGTTTAAGTTGTCATAAACATATCAGCCCCAGACCCTTCAGAGATAAACTACAGTGTGACCTGAAGCTTCAGGATATAGGGCAACAAACCAGATGAGTCTCGGCGGACAATGTCGCAGTAAATCTAGTCTGCTAACGCCTTTCCAGAGTACATCCAGAGTTTACACTAATTTCATTTAAAAGTTTAAATCAAATCTTTAAAGTTTTATTAAAATCATATCTTCTATTTATCTTCTTAGAAGATTTATGTATTATTGTTACTAAGCAGCGTCTGTCCAAAAACTTTAGATTGTTACATACAACATACAACATGAAACATGTTGTCAAAGTTTGTCACAATGTTTTTTAAGAAATCCTAGGACTTTACATTGCTCTTATTTAGACAAAGTTGTATCATTTGGAAAATCAAAGTATAGCAGGAAGCATGCGACATTGTCCGCCGAGACTCATCTGGTTTGTTGCCCTATATCCTGAAGCTTCAGGTCACACTGTAGTTTATCTCTGAAGGGTCTGGGGCTGATATGTTTATGACAACTTAAACTATTTGCTTTTTTGGATCGTTTTTATCATTGCATAAAGAACTACTTCGCCTCTCTGGAAATGTAAGGTGTTTTTATTTAGATAAAACTGTGTTTACATTTTATTAAATTATTTATTTATTTCATTTTGAAAATGTAGTTTTCTGTGATGGTCGTGTTTAGGTGTGCGGGATAGCTATGGAAAGCCATAAAAATTGAAACCCCCACATGGACAAAAAATGCTGATTGAATCTTTTTCATATAAATGAGATTTAAGACGACCAAGTACAGTTTTTGAACAGACATTGTTTAATAACAATTATACTTTAGGTCACCGTTAAGCAAAAAAATAATTTATATCATACATAAGTACAGATAAATAGAAGATGAGTATGTATTGAAACTTTAAAGATTTAATTTAATCAATCTTTTAAAATATCTAATGCAAACTTTTTAAGGTTATACTTTTAAATGAGAGAGAGAACCACTCTGTTACTTTGTATTATATTATATTATATAAAAGGATAGAATATAAAGAATATAATGTTTTATGTAAGATGGATTTTATTACTTTTGTTTATCTAAAACAATTGGTTTCAGCAGATATTTTTTATATACTTATAAAGAACAGAATGTTTTTTAACTTTAGTTAGTGTGAGATAGACTTCACAGTGTCACTGTTACCTCTGGAAATGGAAGGAGGGGATGTCAGAATGCAGCATAGACAGACAGACACACGCGCGCCCCCGTCGGCCTGCTGACAGACACGAGCGAGGGCCTCTGTTTGAGAGACTTTTTTA
Organism: Scardinius erythrophthalmus; assembly: GCF_964197995.2. Taxonomy (NCBI): domain Eukaryota; kingdom Metazoa; phylum Chordata; class Actinopteri; order Cypriniformes; family Leuciscidae; genus Scardinius; species Scardinius erythrophthalmus. The sequence goes on along the minus strand of NC_138221.1, from coordinate 65,738,906 downwards.
TTAAGACTTTTAATAATGTATTGAATTTAATTTAAAAACATGTTATAAAGATATCATTTAAACTTTGAAATAAATTTAGCCCTAACACAATGTCTCATTCTGATCGCTGAATAAACCCTAGGAGTCAGAGACGCTGGTGTGAGAGAGAACCACTCTGTGATTTATAGCTCTCAACAGCTTCTTGAACACATAAGTTCAAAAGTCGTAACTCTCTAAACATGTGAGATGAATTTTATTCTTTTTACAAGCATTTCAGTAGATTTCTAGCAAGGTATTTATTTTATATTATTTTTGTGAAATTTAAAACATTATTATCACTTTCACCGTGCTCAGGAATGCGAAGGAGCAGAGTCAGGAAAAAAACAGTCTTTTCTATTACAACTGCAATCTCATTCATAGGATGTATGGACATCTATATGTTATGAAACAAATATTTTTTAAAAAGATATCATTTAAACTTTGAAATCAATTTAGCCCCAACACAGCATTCGAAATGCCTCATCCCATCACTGAATACAACCCTCTGAGTCAGAGACGCTGGTGTGAGAGAGAACCACTCTGTGATTTATGTCTCTTAAGACCTTCTTGAACATGTAACTCTAAACATGTAAGATGAATTTTATTCTTTTTACAAGCATTTCAGTATATTTTTGTAATATATTTATATTATGTTATTTGTGAAATATAAAACATTATTCTCACTTTAAATGAGATATACTTTACTGGCTTTACACTTTCACTGGGCTCAGGAATGTGGATTGGGGTCCTGTTTCATATGTCAGAGCACACACACACACACACACACACACACACACACACACACACACACACACACACACACACACACACACACACACACACACACACACACACGTGTGTTTTACTTTTGACGCACATACATTAGAGGCGTGCTCCCTATGTTTTGAGACGGTGCTTTGAGAGACATTCAGGAATGACTATGTGAATTCAGTTGTGTAAAACAATTTTGAATCCATTCATACATTACATTTTTGTGGACATCAATGGTATACTTCAACTTTCTAAAATAAGGTAAGATGATTTTATTTATTCATCTGAATGAATTGGTTTTAGTAAGCTTTTTATTTTAACCCTTAATCATTCTTTGGGGTCATTATGACCCCAATGGACTTTTCCTTCATTTTTTAAAAATGTTACCTTCATCTCAGGGGCATGAAACACTGTGACTTTTCCTAAATAATCTATCTAAACATGCACAAAAAAAACTGGGCTTGATTTGATTGTTCTAAAGGTGTGTAAAAAAAAAATTACCTTTTAAGGTCTTTGGGGTCAAAATGACCCCACATTAAAAATGAATGGGAAAATGAAAAAAATGACTTTTTTTTATTTTGTTTGTCAAAATTTTTTAATTAAATCCATTATAAATCTGAAAATTTCTACATATAAACCAAGGTCTGGTCCTAGAGCATAAATAAAAAGTAGAACGAACTTTCTATCTCATACACACACACACACAGACACACACAAACACATAAACAAACACACAAATGTTTGTGTTTGCAACAGAGAGCATTTTTACAGAAATTGGCAAATAAAATAAACAAAACTGGCATAAATCTAAAAAAATGTACATTTAAATCAAGGTCTGGTCCTAGAGCATAAACCCAAAGTGGAACGAACTTTCTATCTCATACACACACACACACAAACACACACAAACACACACATGTATGTCACTGCAACAGAGAGCATTTTTATAGAAATTGGCAAATAAAATAAATAAAACTGGCATAAATCTAAAAAAAATGTACATTTAAATCAAGGTCTGGTCCTAGAGCATAAACCCAAAGTGGAACAAACTTTCTATCTCATACACACACACACACAAACACACACAAACACACACGTGTATGTCCCTGCAACAGAGAGCATTTTTATAGAAATTGGCAAATAAAATAAACAAAACTGGCATAAATCTAAAAAAAAATTACATTTAAATCAAGGTCTGGTCCTAGAGCATAAACCCAAAGTGGAACGAACTTTCTATCTCATACACACACACACACAAACACACACATGTATGTCACTGCAACAGAGAGCATTTTTATAGAAATTGGCAAATAAAATCAACTAAACTGGCATAAATCTAAAAAATGTCACATATGCAACATGGAACAAGCTTGTACACACACACACACACACACACACACACACACACACACGCACACACACACCACAGTCATGTCATAGTGGTGACTTGTAATGGTTCTGCAAATGTATGTATAATAATTTGCAAAAGCAGATAATTCAAAATATATCAGAAAACAACAATAAATTCTAACTCTGACAAAAATACAGATTTTTTATGTATTTCAAAATGTTTAAATAAATATTCACAAAATATATATCATAAAGTTGTGAGGAGAAGTTGAAGCATCAAGAACAATGAAGTGAAAATGAATGAGTCTCTATGGCCCTCTATTGGATATATGTGGTCATTGCACTTTCTTTCTTTAATTACAATTTCTAAAGTTTTTCCACAAACCAGCAGATGTCAGTATTCTATCCCTAACACATAGAGCAATGTCCAAAAACTATTTAGATTTAATTAAGATCATCATTTAAGTGATTTTTTCTTTAAAAAATCATTTTTCATGAGACAATTTATGGCCTAGTTATGTAATTGTGCAGTAAATAGGTAAAAAAATTCAAAATTTCCACAAAAACACAGCATAAATGTATAGTTGAGAAGTAAATAAAAAAAAATGATATATAGTTTCCATATAAAAAATGTATATTTCCTTATGCAATCGCTCTTTAAAAGTTTGGGGTCAAAATGACCCCAAAGACCTTAAGTGTTGTCCTTTTTTAGGAGTGATTAAAAAGAACAGAATATTTTTTTCAACCTTAGTAAAATTATTTTATTTTATATTATACACTTTTAAAGGTATGTTTTTCAACTTTTGTTAGTGCGAGATTGGTATGCAAAGGAGGGGGTCAGAGCTCAGACGGAGAAGGGGCGCGCATGCAGGCACGCGCACGGCTCCCTATGTTTTGAGACAGGGGTAAGCTCATTCAGGAAGAAAGTCTTTTTGTATTTCCACTTTTAATAATTCATTGATTTTAAAAGCATTATTACAACTTTAAAACATTTTTAAACTTTGAAATAATTTCAGCCCCTGATATCTTGATCACTGAAGTCAGAGAGCGTCCAGACTTACAAACATGTAAGAAGATTTTTATTTTTATTTTATATTCTTTTAAAAAGAACAGAATATTTTTTTTTCAACTTTAGGTTAATTATTTTTGTGGACATGAATGGTATGGACATTGATGAGTTAATTTTAACTCAGTCATTTTTTATTCATCTAAAACTAAAACAATTGGATCAATAAGATATTTATATTATACTTTTAAAGGCATGTTTTCAACTTTTGTTAGTGTGAGATTCACTTGACAGTTACACTGTAAGGAGGGGGGTCAGAGCTCGCAGGAAGAGGACGCGCGCATAGACACACAGACACACAGACGCGCGCGCGCTCCTTATGTTTTGAGACAGGGTGAGGTCATTCAGGAAAGGAGTATTTTTACCACTTTTAATAATTTAACAACTCTATTACAACTTTTAATAATGTATTAAATTTAAAACATTTTTAAACTTTGAAATAATTTCAGCCCCTGATATCTTGATCACTGAAGTCAGAGACCGTCCAGACTTACAAACATGTATACAAACATATATTGTGTAAGCATTTCATTATATACTTTTAAAAAGGATAGAATGTTTTTTTTCAAGCTTAGATTATATAATTTATATTATATAAATTATATAAAGGATAGAATATAAAGGATAGAATATTTTATACACTTTTATTCAGCTAAAACTACTGGTTTTAGTAAGCTTTTAAAGGTATGTTTTTCAACCTTAGTTAAATTGCTTTAGTATATTATATAAATTATATAAAGGATAGAATATAAAGAATGGTATGTTTTCAACTTTATGTTAATTGTTTTTAGATTATATCATTTATATTATATAAATTATATAAAGGATAGAATGTTTTTGTGTGGCATACGCTTCACAGTTTCACAGTGACCGAACAGCACATGTTCAGATGTCAGTGCCCGATGCTCAGGAATGCAAGGGTGGGAGGGGGATGCTGAAGGCATCTGTGACACATGTCGTATATAACACACACATACATCCGTACAACATGACACCATATAACCCTTATTCACACACACACATATGACACAAAGCTTGTTGTCTGTCACACACACACACACACACACACACACACACACACACACACACACACACACACACACACACACACACACACACACACACACACACACACACACACACACACACACATCCGTATAACATGACACCGGATGTTTGAAGCCGTCAAAACTATCCGTCAAAACTATCCTTCAAAACTATCCGGCAAAACAACATCTGTTTTATTTCCTTCCGTCAAAACTATCCTTCAAAACTATGATTTAGGACTAACTAGGTTTAAAACGGATTAAGCACCTGTCATACAACATGATCGATGCGTGGGAGAGGTCAATAGGTTAATCCCATAACCCCATTCGGGAAGTTCAACCCATCAATCATAAAAGGTCACAGGAAGTTCAACCTGTCACAAAGGTCAAAGGTCAAAGTCATTAATCGTTTTGACACAAGCCGCCCCATATATACTACTAACATATTTACACATTTAAGAAGTTACTCCACAATTAAAACATACTGCAAGTTTCAACTCCCCAGTTTAAAATATAATGTATTATTTTCGACCCTTCTGAAACTCCTAGATTTGAGATTGGGAGAACGTGACGTCACGATTCTCCTCAACACACCCCTTATCATGCGTCATCATCCACGGTCAGTGGCTGGATCCCAAATGGCACACTCCGGGCTGCGTTCCAGTCCACTTTTAGACATGCACTTGCAAACTTTCCTAAGCACTTCCCCTGGGGGGAATCCCTGCCGCCATTTTGAAGTGTGTTCCACTTCGTGAAGTGGACGAGGGAAGTTTATATGGACAGACCCTCGCTCCCTCGATTTTGACAGAGGGAACGAGTCTACTTCATATGTACACTTCAGGCAGCTCCATATACCACAATGCAACACGATTGTGACGTCAATGATATTTGTGTTTAATTAACCCCACCACTAACAACTCTATGATATATTAATTATAATTTTTTTTTAATTTAAAGGGGACATATGCTAAATCCACTTTTTTAGCCCTTAAATGCATTTTGTTGTATATTTGGAGTGTTTAGAAGTACAGAAAAGTTGAAATTATTCTCTTCAGGTGCTTCGTTGATATCTTTATATTCTGTTTTGGTCATATTTTTCAACCTGTTCAGATTTTTCTGTTATCTATGACGTTTTGTGAACTATTACGTCACAGTATTTGCAGCGGAACTGCCAAATAAGGACATTGACTTCCGGCCCAACACTTCGAGCAATCCGCCATTTTTATTTCTCGCTGCAATTTTGTAGTCCAAGCTAAAAGATGCAGAAGTTACGAGAGGGTAAGTTAAAATGTTCGGTTGTTGGATGTAGTAACCCACACGCCTCATTACACCGTCTAATGTAGATGAACTGCCGCGCTTGTTACAGGACGCATGTTTAACTGAAAGAACGAGCAGAGAGAGAGACCCGGTTGCGCGCACACTCTCTCTCTCTCTTCGGAGCCAGGCGAAAGTGTAAACAAGACATCACCGTCTCCAAACTAGACGCTGTCTTGCTCTCTCTCCCTCGCACATATTAATCAAAATAAATCGACACGGTGGTAAAAGGTCGGAAGACCAAAGTTTCATGTGTAAATACAGTAACACACCATTGCGATACATCCATATGAAGACGTTGTTCTGCAGGTTCGTCGTCTTCATTTCATCTCGCTCCGGCTCCGACTCTGGCTCGAACATGTAAGGCTGGCTGGACAAGTCTTCCGTTGTTGACATTTTGTTAATAACGTGTGAATAAAAAGTTTCTGTGCCGCTAGATAATCGTATCTCTGCTATCAAACTACAAAAATGGCCGAACAGGGTGGAGTTGAACTGAGTGTCACCGCTACAACCTGGAGAGGGGGCGGGGTATGACGTGTCTCATTTGTATTTAAAGAGTCCGCACCAAAACGAGTTGCTCTCAGACGCACATCAGAAAAGGGGTAGAAAAGGGGCCTGTGGAGCTATAATAATGAGGAATTCAGACCCAAGCATTGCAGTTCCGCTTTATATAGACCACAAATGTATGATTTATATGTAAAAAGGAACGATTTAAAAGCATAATATGTCTCCTTTAAACAACTCAAACACACCTATACACATATAGAATTCTGCATTAAATAATTAAAAACAATTATAATAAATCAGCCCCATTGGGCATGTGCCAATATCAAATTGTCATGATGCGATTAATTGATTGAGCTTTTATTGCGGTATATGGTATTATCAAGAGAAACGGATGGATTGGGGGGGATGTGAAAAAAACAACTTGCATCACAAAAGGTGTAATTGTGATTGTCAAAACATTTGGTAACTTAAACAGAATTATATTAGCCTAAGTTTAGTGACAACATGTTACAATGTTTACATGGTACATGACTGATAGGCTACTGTTTGTATTATTGCTTAACACAATTTTCATGATTTCAATTCAATTCTTGGGATTTGATTCCAATCTTGATTCAATATTGACTAATTTGGTAGATAGATACACAGCAAAATCCCCAGTGTTAAATTAACACTGCTCAGAGTTTATATGAGTCCACACTCAGAGTGTTATAATTAACACTGAAGCAGTGTTAAAGTTAATGAGATAATTAAGTGATTAATTGATTAATTGAGTGATGATTGAGCATTATTGAAGACACCTGATGTTAATAAGCAGAATCACTGAAGGAGAATTTTTTTTTACCATTATGGTGATGGGTGTTTAGTTTAGTTGGACTCTTGACCCTTACTTTATTAACTTTAGATTTTGTTCGGCTGCTGTAATTCGATTATAACAGCCAGATCAACAAAGAGAAAAGGTGTTATGATGGTGTTGGTTATGTTGTAATACAATCATTATTTCACAATCATTTAACCTGAATCACTGAACTCATATAGAGCCTAATTTTTGAATTTTATATACTTTGTTAATTATAGCAGCACTGTCCTTGAAAAGCATAATATTTTTAACTTTTACGATGTAATCCAAATAATTTCCTAAAAGTTGTTCACATGCTTTTTTTTTTATTCTTTTTTTTTTAGACACAGACATCAAGAATCAGCCTGTGCATCTCAACAATGGTGACAATAATAAAGCATGTTGCAGTGCATTCTGGGTACCACCAATCAAAACTCATTCATGGCTCCCATCATGCATTGCTGCATGAATAAATAATGAGCTTATGTTCAGAGTTGATCTGTTTGTCACCATTGTTGAGATTCATATGCTAATTCCTGATGTCTGTGTGTGCCTGAAAAGAACACTTTTTAAGATTTTTTTTTTTTTTTTCGTAATTGATTTGATCATTTGGTTTTCATTGAAAAGGCTAAAAATGGCATGCTCGACAAGGACAGTGCTGCTATAATCCATTAGGGAAACTTAACTCAGAAATTTTACTCTCAATGAGTTCAGTGATTCAGGCCAACTACTGATTATGTTAAAACACAACCAACACCATCAGATCACCTTTTTTCTTTGCTGTTATAACTGAATTACAGCAGCCAAACAAAATCTAAAGTTAATAAAGTAAGGGTCAAGAGTCCAACTAAACTAAACACCCATCACCATAATGGTGACCATTTAAAAAATTAATTTTCTCCTTCAGTGATTCTGCTTATTAACATCATATGACTTCAATAATGCTCAATCATCACTCAATTAATCAATTAATCACTTAATTATCTCATTAACTTTAACACTGCTTCAGATAGATAGATAGATAGATAGATAGATAGAGCACATATTTAGCAAAATACTCCTCTATAGCTTTTTTTTTTTTCTAGTCAACTATGGTCATCAAATGGCTTTCCTGAGGTAAATGTAACGTTCTGTGACATAGGCTAATTGTTCTCCTGCAGTTTTATTTACCCTCTCTCCGTGGTTGAAAAACACTGATTGATCGATATTATGTATGAGGCATATAAACCTTTCGGTAAGTTGTAGGCTACTGTATCTTTAAATAAAAAGTAACAGATGATTGGTTTACTTGAACTGAGGCGCTACAGTGATCTGTCACGTAACATTTACAAGCTCCAAAACGGTATTTATTGTCTGAATTTCATAATAAAATGGACAGAACCTGAGAGCTGAACATTTTTTTTTCATATCAAAAGTAACCTGCTCTGTCTAGTCTATCGGTGTCAGTGTCCTCTTTACTCCGAGATTTTTCTCTTGTGCTCTCTTCTTTCCTTCAGTGATTCTGCTTGTTAACAGGCTTATTAAGGCTGAAATGACTCTATATTTAATATACACAGACTTTGTGGCTCAGATAAGGTCCAGTTCTGGTTTATTTCTTTGCTCTTGGCTGACATGTGGCATTGCTATGGCCTGCTTGTGGCCCAGATCTGGCAAACGGGAGCGGTCCGCCCAAGTGAACATTCCATGCTGCATGTGGGCCAGATCATCTTTCCACGTGTGCCAGATGTGGGCCAGATCTTGGCCAAAACAATGTTGCTATCTGGGAAGCAAGGCAAGTTTCCACAACAGTTTTTTTTTAAAGTTGACATGATAATTAAGTACATGATCATTTTAAGTTGTGTATGAATTTGCATACTCAAATATTTCAAGATAAGAACAAAATAAAAATCTTAAATTTCTTAACTTAAAAAAAAAAAATAACCATGTTACTGATTACCTCAAATTATTTGAGTTTTGCCAACTTATTCAGGTTTACAGTTGTTTAGCATGAACATTTTCCCAAAAAGTTAATTCAAATTCATAACTGATTGCATAAGGATCTCCTGACAGATCAGCAACTTCTGATATTTATCTTTGAAAGATGTGACATAACCATACATGTAAAATTGATTGATGCACAGACATCAATACTTGACATACAAAACCAACCCGGTCTCACCCCAAAACGTCACGTACTGACGGGTCTTGACCAAACGGCAACATACGACGAAAAGGGTACCCCTAAAACGTCCATATGAGACGAAGACATAAGCGCACCAGTAGCGCTTCCTAGCGGTACCCTAACGCATACCTAAACCTACCCATAACCCGAATCGTCAAATATGGACGTTTTAGGGGTACCCTTTTCGTCATATGTTGCCGTTTGGTCAAGACCCGTCAGTACGTGACGTTTTGGGGTGAGACTGTGTTAACAAAACACAACAATGGTGACACTCAACAAATAATAAAAAAACAATTATACAACATAAACCAACATTACAAAATAAACCAACAACGCAAACTGCTAGGAGGGAAGCAAAAATAAGTTTCAGCAGGACAGATTAAACCAAGAATCAAGAAACTCCACAGCATAATCTATTCATGCCGCACTGCATGTTGGGTACCTTCATAGTATGCTTTGTTGAAATACAGTATGATGTTGTATGTTTACAGTAAATTGTGTTTTCCAATACTGTAAACTCACAGTAAAACACTTTATTTTAGTGCAGTTAGATACAAGAAAAGTCCTACAGTGAAATTATAAACCTGGAATACACTGTAATTTCATGCTAAAATGTATACAATATCTATAAATGAACATTGTTTAGATTAACAGATTTTTTTTTTTTTTAAATGCCTAATGCATTAACTAATGATAACAAATTGAACGTTATTGTAAAATTTTATTATTAAACAATATTTACTTACACATTGAGGCAAGAAAGAATATTAGCCAGTACAGGAACATGTTCAGTAGTGAAATAAAACCTCAAGTTTCTGAGATACTTCTGCTGTAGGATGAGGAGTCACTCTTGAACAGATGTCAGTCATTTGGTCATATTTATACACTGTGAGTGAGCAACACACTCTCAACCAGTGGCAGAGCAGGATATTTTCATAGGATTTGCCGCCAGGCATGGGCCTGAAATCTTCATTATTTCAACATAGAAATGAGTTTTACTACAAAGTGCTGGACTGTTTTAGTGTAACACAACTAAATACAACTTGTACTTAAATGGACAGGTCACCCAAACATGATAATTCTGTCATCATTTACTCACCCTCAAGTTGTTCTTTAAAAACTTTTAAACAAACTTTTATGAGTTTATTTCTTCTGCTGAACACAAAAAAATATATATTATGAAGATTGCATTTAAATCTTGCGTTTAATATTTTTTCCATACTATGAAAGTCAATGGGGCCCACTCAAGAAACAAGTTCACAGTATTATAAATTATGTTTTTTGGATTTGTGACCGAAATAAAGTCAGTCTGGTTAGTAATAAGTGAAGCTGGTAATGCTGTTTGTGGAGTTGTTTAATCCTCCTCTGCTGAGATCTTCACAGATTTAATTTAATCTAAGGCTGTGTCTAGTCAGTTGTAGTTCTTGTGTTTCTGCTCGTCTCTTTTTCTGTTCTCTTCTTTCCTTCAGTGATTCTGCTTGTTAATAGGCTTATTAAGGCGGGCCGCGACCATCTGACAGAGGTGATGTACTACACTGTAAAAAAAGCCTGTAAATTTACAAAAATTAAACTGTACAAATACAGCACACCTGTAAAAGCAGCAAAACAAGAGCAGCTGTGAATTTACAGTTCTTTACTGTAATCTTTATGGTATGAATTTAAACCTGTGTGAACTCATTTCATTTGAGGAAACCGATTATCTTAAATTGGTCAATTGCCATTTAAAAAAAAAAAATTTATTTAAATAAGTTAACAAAACAGATTATTGTTAACAACAGCACACAAGCATGAGACGAAGAACTTAAAGGCACAATATGTAACTTTTTTGCTTTAAAAATAGCAAAAATCACTATATCTATGTTACATATATTTTTTTGTTGTGTACTTACATTATCTACATTACTGTTTCCAACAACTTTCAAACCAGGAGAAATTTTAATTTAATTCAAAGACACGGACCGTTTCTTTATTTCCGTTTTGTTGCCGTCAATGGCGTCATATCCGCGTTGTCCCTGGTTTCCGCTCGTGCTGCCATGGTAACCAGAGCTATGAACCAGAGCCGTCTGATAGTAACCAAAGCGACTGACTGGACAATGTAGTTCGCAATGTCTATCTGCACGCTGTTGTTGTTTCGTTCAAACATTATGGACCATGGCAAGCAGACTTTGGATAAAAAAGGAGAACTAAAACGAGAATCAATATCAGCGCGGTGTTTTCGAGATGCCGAGAGCTCCCATAGACAGTATATAAACGAGAGCTCCACGTCAGAGACTTCAACTGCTCCTACATGTACTTTATTAAACAGGTGAGCACATTTACATAAAACTAATCAATGTTATATAGTTCAACAATGATAAAATGTTAGAATAAGATCTGTATGTTATTTTAATGTTGATCTAGCTCACTGCTAGTCTCATACAGACAAACATTTCAACACATTCAAATGCAGTTTAGTGTGCTAGTGTAATGTTAGACCAAGTGAAACAGCGCTGCGTTACCTCACAAGTTTAATTTGTCTAATAAACTGACCTGTGAGTAGTAATTCTGCGTGTAACTATGAATGAAATGTCCATATTCCTTTTATATCCGCGGGACTAGCGTCTCGTGTGGAGCTGATAGCAGTCTCTTAGCAATCCCGAACTGCTTCATATCACAGTCATGATAAAAACATTGATGTATTCAGTCATCCATACATTATTAGATCGGTCGGCTTGACGTTGACGACAAGATCCATAATTCTTAGCAAATGTTGCGTCATCAAACTATGCCTTTGTTATTGTAAGAGGTTAGCGACCCCTAGCGGCGAAAAAATTACATACTGTACGTTTAACAAAAAGATCATAAATGCATCAGCAAATACACAGTCACTGCCTTTAAATAAAGCAACATGTGGAGCTGATGGACACAATGATATGGGCCAAGCAGAGCCCAAGTGACAGCCATCAAAAAACCACATGGACATGTTGGCTGTGTATGCACTTCAGTTTACTGTGAAGAAACTCATATAACTTTAGTGCATATTACAGGTATATGAACTGAGATGCAACCATTACATATAGCTTTGTACAGACAGAGTTATTAATCATTTCACGACAGACTCATGCTAAATGTAGTGTTTAAGTTTCAGGGTTATTCTTTTGAAATCGCGTGATCGCTTTTTCACAAAAAAAAAAAAAGAAAAGAAATATAAATACAGCCACCATGAATAACATAAATGTTAAAGCAGAAGGAAGTAATAATAATAATGTAAATATCAAATGGGCATTTCGCTACACCACAGAAGTTTTTCCGCCATCTATAATTATTCAAACTATATTATGGTTTCAATTTCTCTTTAAACAGCACACTCACTGTTTAGTGACCGTGACTAAAAGAGCAGGTATTGTACTTCAAATAACTCTACATTCATCTCATGATTTAAATATGTGGCCTTTTCCTTATTTCTCATATCACTTCCTTGTCCAAATTCAAATTTAAATTCAAATGAAAAAAACAAAACAAAAAAACATCCAAGACCCTGTTATTTAATATGAATATATGGACGTAAATGCATTTATAAAATGCACATACTATTGGATTTGATCCAAAATGCCATGTATCCTACGTCAATAGTGAGGAACAAGTCTGGATTTATAAAAGCAAAATATTCTTGTGTGTATGTCAACTGAAGAGCATATGGACATTTCACACTCATGTAAATCAACATTGTTAATTAAAATGTAAAGATAAATAGACAATCACAATATGCATAAATATGATTATAAGCACAAATGAGCAACATTTTAAATACTTTAAGATAATTGCGTCACTGAACCTAAATAATTAATTATTTGAATGATTTCCAGGGGGGAAATGTCTCCAGCAACTGCACATTTTGGATGTCACCTCTATCAGACTCAACCTGCCCTTACAGAATTACGTTTGACTTTTTAGCTTTAGTTTTTCTCTGACTGCTGTAACTGACTGTGTTTATACAACACAGTAATAATCACACACACACACACACACACACACACACACACACACACACACACACACACACACACACACACACACACACACACACACACACAAAGCCAAGAGAAATTCTGGGGATAAAATGTTGGATATTTATTGATGAGGTTATCATCATTAATTATACTGAATCACAGATCAAACTCAAAGATTTATCACTGTATTTCAACTAAAACTAAAAAATACTACATTTTTGTGGTAATCAGATATATTTATATCTAAATGTATGTCTACGGATATATATTACACATTGGGCCCTATCTTGCACCCAGCGCAATTGACTTTGTACGCCGACGCATGTATCATTCCTATTTTGCACCCGCGCACAGCGGACTTTTCCCTCCACAGACGCACGTCGGTAAACTAAGAAAAACACTTGCGCTCCCGGGTGCGGTTCAGCACAGAGAGGAGGCGTGTTCCAGCGCAAATGTTCCCTGATGCTATTTTGCAGGTTTAGAAAACAATTCCGCCACTGACCAGGAAAAACCTTGTCTAAAGTCAGTGCCGCGTTGCGCATGTTATTCATATGCTATTTAAGGGCGCATATTGACCATAATCAATGTAGCGTGTGCACTTTGCTTCTCTCATCTTCACACAGACGCAGCAGTTCTCATTTTTAGAAAACCATACATTATTACAAGGAAAAATATTAACACACGAGGGAAATAATTGTTGTGTCCATGAAGATGTGAAATAATAGGCATAAATCTAGCTTACACATTTACCCAAATTATTATACGCCTGTTTAACCGAAGCTAATTTGGGTGTGTTTCTCCATCCCCATACAATGTCACTTTTCTGTCTTTTACGGCCCTGACGAGAACGTCGGTCTCCTCGGCTGTGAACCGCTCCTGGCGCGCGCCTGGCAAATCCGCCGTTATAATAGCAATCTGCCATGGAACAAGCGCGCCTGCTCTTAAAGGGAATGTGAGATGTTGCTCTGATTGGTTTATTTCACGTTACGCCCAAACCACACCTATGAATAATGAAGCTACTTCATTGCAATACTTTACTTTTGAACTAAAATTTCAAAACCATTATGCCATTTATCAAAAAGCACACTCATTTCCCTAAACTATAACACTATTCCCTGTTTTGACACATGAGTCAGATTTGTTGAACTGTCACTGCAAAACTCTACACACAAATCCCTTCATTTCTCATTGCCTAGACCAGGGTTCACCAATCTCAGTCCTGGAGGGCCGCTGTCCTGCAGAGTTTAGCTCCAACCCCAATTAAACACACCTGAACCAGCTAATCAAGGTCTCACTAGGCATACTAGAAACTTTCAAACAGGTGTGTTGGAGCTGGTTGGAGCTAAACTCTGCAGGGACAGCGGCCCTCCAGGACCGAGATTGGTGAACCCTGGCCTAGACCATGTTGTCATGTATAAAGCACTAGCATTCAATATTGTTCACTCAAGTCAGCACAGCTTCAGCTCAGTTAGCACACAATTACCCAGGTGGAAACACTAAGAGTCAAAATTTAACACACATCAATCAGATCCTTCAGTAGATAGATAAAGGGCCCAAATCAGTTTATTGAGTTTTGGAACAATGGATCCAGAAAGACATGAAGGAAGAGATCGAGGAGGGATAAGGAGGAGGAGGAGGAAGGGCAAGGGCAAGAAGACAAGCAGTCTCAGATGAAATTCAAGCCACTCTAGTTGCCCATGTCTTAGTCAATGGTATGACTATGAGGGAGGATGGGCTACGAGTAAGGCCAAATTTGAGTCGCTTTACCGTCGCCTCGAGAACCTTCAGGGAGGTGTGGTGGCAAAATTCACTGAATAAAAGACAATCATTTCCAATAGTCTTTGATGAGGTGTATTTTCTTGCAAGAAAAGGCCAGCAGTCGTACAGTCACACAGAGTGACAAAGAGTGTGACGGTGAAGGGAGGGCATCCTTTCTTCTTTATAGTCTTGACTCCCAGAATGTTATCTTTCTAGGCCAATGATGGTATTTCAACCATATGTGGAACATTCTTAGACGTATCCATCATATTGTATCCTTGAGTGGAGGCCCTCCTGTCACGTACCAACACTCTTTACCATTCCAATACAATTCCATATTAATAAGGTTTGTGTGTGCTCTTTTACTGTCATATGATGGTCACACACATCTTACTGTAAGTAAATATACAAATTTTCTTAGAGGAGAAAAAAAAAAGTAAAACAGGGAAAAATATTTTGTTTTGTTGTGTGTGTGTGTTGTACTGTGTAGTACATGAATGAATAAAAATGTGCCAATGTATCCATGGTTGTGTCTTTTGAGTTCATCATGTGAAAAGGTTTGTGAGGGGGGGGACCACAAGCAACATAACTTACCAGTTTTGGAAATGTTGTTTTGAATTTATTGCACAAGTGTGTTAGACTATGTTGTAGTGTGTGTGATTTTGAGGGCTTGTGTGTCCTGTCTGAGGGTAAAGTTTGGTTTTTCAGCAAGAGTGAATGGTTTTGAGTCTAGAGCTTCATTTTGAACTGAAAATAGGATGTTTGGGGAATTGGGTGAGACGTTATGGATTTGTGTTTATAGTTTTGAGAATACGAGGCATAGTTTCAAGAAATGTGTTTGAGCAGTCGAGAAAAACTGTAATTAAACCTGTTAATTCTCAATAAGAACTTATGTAGACGTAGGCTATGGCATAAAGTCAGTCTGGTTAGTAATAAGTGAAGCTGGTAATGCTGTTCTTGTTGTTTAACCCTCCTCTGCTGAGATCTTGAGTGTTGTAATGTCTTATTTAATATTCAGTTGATTTCAAGACTTTGACACCATGTTCAGTGAGTGTCTAAATGAAACAGCAGTTCAAAATGTGTAGTGTTTTTATATATACTATTATACAGTTTTCCTTATTTAAACACTGTTGGATGTCATGCTGTAGAAACATTATTATTTACATTTACGTTTACATTTATGCATTTGGCAGAAGCTTTTATCCAAAGCGACTTACATTGCACTTACATTCTTGATTTCCCAAGTAATCGAACCCATGACCTTGGTGTTGCAAGCGCCAACGCTCTACTGTTTGAGCTACAGGAAAGATTATAATCAGTTATATGAAATTAGTAACACACGTGATATTCTTGAAGAGATCAGATGATCAGAGCACTACATGATGATTATATAATTTTCGTCATCATCAATATCAAGTAGCTGACATCATCTGATCACATTTACTCTTACTGTTCTTGCTATAACACAGTTTCAGCAGCCAGAGAAAAACTAATAATAACACATCAAGAGTCAAAGTGCCCAACTAAAGCAAACACTAATCACCATAAGTGAATGCGCTGTGAGGTTACACTTTTAGCTCACTGTGAATTGTATTTTTACATACAATTTTTAAATTATTATTATTATTTAATTTAATTATTTTTAATTATTATTATTATTAATAATAATAATTATCAACGTGTTGACTGGGGAATGTGAATTGAGATGCAGCCATTACATATATTAATAATTTCACAAAAGACTCATGCTAAATGTGTAATGTTTAAGTTTCAGGGTTATTCTTTGAAATCGCATGATCACTTTTTCACAAAAAAAAAAAAAAAATAAAAAAATATATATACAGCCACCATGAATAACATAAATGTTAAAGCAGAAGGAAGTAATAATAATAATGTAAATATCAAATGGACATTTCGCTACACCACAGAAGTTCTTCCGCCATCTATAATTATTCAAACTATATTATGGTTTCAATTTCTCTTTAAACATCACACTCACTGTTTAGTGACCGTGACTAAAAGAGCAGGTTTTGTACTTCAAATAACTCTACATTCACCTTATGATTTAAATATGTGGCCTTTTCCCTTATTTCTGGTAAAAAAGTAAGGATCAATTAAATGATCCTTATAACCAAGAGATCAGCGTGTTGACTGTATTTAAACAAAAGATCAAACATTTTTGTGGTAATCAGATATATCTATATCTAAATATATGTCTATGGATATATATTACACATTGTGTTCTAATCATTTTGAACTATTGAAAGTCACAGCAGCCACAGAAAGATTACAGTTTTTGTCCGTTGCTTGAACACGTTTTGCAAAACTTGGCTCATTGTGTCAAAACTCTACACACAAGCAAATAAGACACAACACTGGGAAATAAACCATTCACATCTATGTCAAATTGAAACTCTGCTATCAAAACCTAAAAATCCATTGTCAAAATGTCACTCTGATGACAAAATGATATCCACTTGCATCATATGTATACACTTTCAGATCAGCAGCAACACACTAGTCTACTTTATATAAAAAACTGCAGTCTTTTGTTTTCAATGTTTTTATTCAGTTCCACAGAGGGCATGTTTTCACAACAACCAAAAAATGAAATACTGATTTGAAAATCATTACATTACAGTTGGATATTTTACAGTACAGTAAATTCAGTTAGATCAAAAATAAAACAAACAATACACTACTGTAAACACAGAAAAACACAATTGTGCGCAAGTGGGCTTATGGATCCTGCCGTCTGTTGGGGTCTGGCCACAGGATCTCATCAACATCACAAGCAATGTCTTCTCTCGCTAAGCATCAGGGAAAATATCCCCTTGTGTGCCGAATCCATCCCTGGATTGACCTCACCTCAATGTCTCCGCAGGCCTGTTCCATTGCCTGCAGAAGAGGCATACGGGCATGTGGTTGGCGGTCATATACGCGCCATCTCCAAGCAGAAAAAAAATGTCTCTATAGGATTTAGAAATGGCGAGTAAGGGGGCAAGTACACAACTTCAAATTGATCATGGTTGATGAACCAGTTCTGGACCAGAGCAGCCCGATGGAAACTAACATTATCCCAGACAACAACAAACCCGGGCTGCTCTGGTCCATCCTGTACAACTGCATCATGAAGTGCAACTAGAAATGTGATTAAGTGTTGCGCATTATAGGGACCCAGTTTGGCATGATGGTGCAGTAGCCCTCGAAGACTTATGGCAGCACACAATGTGATATTTCCCCCCGCGCTGCCCAGGGACGTGCAAAATTGCCCTTTGGCCAATTATATTACACAGC